>NC_135548.1:5621936-6255270 GCF_045843805.1 Urocitellus parryii
TCTGTGGTCCAGTAATCATGAAGCTGATCTTGGAAAAACCAATTAATAGCAAAGCAGTTACAGATCAGAGAACATCAGTCATTGCAGGTAGGGTTCTTTCACAGTCTACCCCTGGAACTCTATCAAAGACCATAACAATATCTGAAAGTGGTTTTATTGAATCAATTTTTAATTCTACAATGCAGATGCCAAATTAAATAGCCATCTCACCTTTGAAATCACCAAATAAGGCTAATGGGAATTAAATAAGCTGTGCATATCATCACTGTTGCAGGAGTGAGCATATCACCACTTAAGACAGCTATTCTTCTGGAAACTGCTCCCAATTTCTCTGAAAATGCTGGCAACTGTTCAGCAGATTCAAATGCCTGGAAGGAAATTTCATTATGTCTGATTTGTTACTGCCACAACAGCCAGTATCTTAATCCAAAACGTTAGTCAGAATCCCAGTACAAGCATTAAAACCTCTTTTGGAAGCAAAGCCAGTAGTTAATACAACCCCAGTGCAGATGTCAGTTCCATTGTTTCAAGCTCAGGCTATCCAACAAGCTGTCCCCAAATCCATCAATCAAGCTTCATAAATAGTAATTAACAGCCAACAACAGCAATGGCTTGTTATGCCTTCCACCCCACTGTCACCGTCCCAGCCCAATATCACTAAAGTGCCACCAGGTCCTGTCCTGGCACCAGCTCCAGGAACAGGAATTGTGGGTTATGCAGAGCTTCCATCTCAGTACATTACTTATCTACAGGGGTCTTCATATGTGTGTATAGCAGTCAACTCTAATTTTACTGGAACATCTGGTATCCAGACCCAGGAAAATCTTCCATTCAATGGCATAATCTCATCAGTATCTGCAGTCAGCCCAGAAATCCCTGGAATTGTATAAAATCACTATTAGAAATTATACTGTGATTGTTTTGTAAATTGCAAATTTTATAACAATTGCAGTTGTACTAATTGTTATAACAATTTGGAACATGGAAATGAAAGGCAAAAATTATAAAGGAATGCCTTAACAGAAATACAGGTTTTTAAGCCTAACATAGGGAAAGGAAAGGGGAGAAGCATATTGATATCATAGCAAGGGATGTATTTGTCAATGTCAGGATATCATTAAAAACTACTGAGTGCTATGAGGCAAAAATAATGTGTTCCTCAATATGTAAATGTTTGGCTGTAAGAATTTTGAAGAAATACCAGAAAAAAAGACATGGATGTATTTGGCAGATAAAGCTGAATTAAGAGTATAGCAACAAAGAGCATGAAGACTACATTATCTTCTCAGACTTGCTTACTAGGCCAACACTGGAATTGAATAATGGAGGAGGAAAATTGCCATTTAGATTTATAACTAAGGAAGTAGTAATTGTCTTCACAGCCAGGCAGATCAAACAGTCATGAAGAGAGAATCAAATGCAGCAGCAGACTGGATTATCCTTGAGGAATTGGGATGCTGTTTGATGTGCATGATCAACTTTACAGGAAAAGCAAAAAGTGACCCTGGTTCCATAAATTGCTAACTCTTTCACAAGACTGATAAATGGACCTGTACAGAAATAGGGATTCTTTTAGGGATTCTTGACTTTCTTAAAGATAGTTAAATAATTACTGTATTTTAATTTAGTTCTTTTTAAACAGCAATATGAAATTATAATATTGAAAAAGAAGAAATAAGAACATTTTATATCTTAGTTAATTCTATGCCTCTTCTAGTTTGGATTTTTCTCTTTAATTTTTTTTTTCTTTACTGTATTATATAGATTCTTAATTTTCTCAAATGGTTAAGAATCAGATGTCCTATTATATTTCTATTGGCAAAGAACATTCATATATCACTATAATATAATTTATAAAGTATGGTGTTTTGTGAATTTGTTCAGTTGAAACAACCAAAGCAGCATTGGTATTTCCCAGTCATTCTTTGGTTCTAGATTTACAATCAACACATATAGAATGCCTACATAAACAAATTATGGAACATATTTGAATCACATATTGTGTTTAGAAAAGCAATAACTTTTAGGAAAAAAATTACCTCTATTAAGGGTGAATTCTGGAATATGCTATTTTTACTTTGGAAAATAAGAAGGGGAAGAAATCTCCAGGCAAGTTTTTAAAATTAAGAAATAATATTTTCAAAAACACAAAAAGTATTAAGGTACAGTAAGTGATTTTCAGAGGAGGGGAAGTTTTTCTGCAATGACTAATGGCTAACATGCTTAGGGATCTCTCCATTATCTAACAGAGGTGGTATGTCTTTGAAACAATAAATTGTTGAAGTGATTACTGGTATTGTAAAAATGAGGTGGGTGTGAATAGAATTAAACATTAAGTAGTGGTAACATAGATATTCACATCAGTATCAAGTATAAAATTTGGCTTGGATGGAGAAATAAGGAATATAGAAACTGTAACCCAGGAGTTTAGGGAAACGTTTTTCATCAATACAGTTCTCTTTGTAGCCTTGGACTAAAAAGTTTCAAACCAATACAAGGTTCTTACTTTTTTACTTAAATGAACTGCCTAACAAAGCACTAAAAATTGTAGTGGGATTTTTTTTATAAGGCATGTTTAATATGCCATTATTTTTAGGAAGTGATTTGGTAAGGTGAACGTATTTGTGTTTTTATATAATTGCTAAAATAACCTAAATCATTTTCAGTAATTTAAAAACTGAATTTAAGAGCCTATTTTTAAATAGGACTCTAGATTTAAGGAAGAGAAAAAATGATGTTGGTACTCAGACATTCTCTTAGGTACTTTAATCCTCAGTAATTATTAGTCTATGATCATTACTTTCCTACAAGGACTTCATAGTTGTATGTATTAAATATATATATATACAAAAATTCAAAATATAGGTAATAGAAATTAAGTAATCCAGAAGAGGATTCCATTATTCATTAAAGTACACTTCTTTTTGAAATTTGGATTTATAAAATTATAGTGTAGAAACATTAAATGTAGATACAGACATTCTTAGCATCTAAATCTAGTATGTTTAAGTAAAATTTGTATAAAGGTAAATTATCATGAGATAAAATAATATCTAGTCAAATTATTTTTCAAAACATTGCAATTAAGTTTTTGGTATAAATCTAAACTTTGTTCATTTTGTATATATTCTGTATTAATTCTAATTGTATCATTGTGATGTGTATTTATATATAGTACACAAAAAGTCTGTGAAATTTTGAATATAATGGTGTTGATTAACAATGTCTTGTTTGTAATAAAATGCTACTAGTTTTTAATTTTCAGGAAGCTATCTAAAGTCCTAAGGTTTTTCTTCCCATGTACTACTCACTAATTTTTTTTTTGTATTTAGGTATTTGCATCAAATTGCTAAACAAGAATAATAGCCACATTAAATCAACAATTAAAAAAAACTTTTTGAAGGGGATTTTGGCATATAAGTTTTTAGCTTTGTTTATGTCCCAATGTAGAAAGATTATATTTACTAGAGCTATTCAGATATTATTTTATATATTGTAAAAACAGGACAGCAAAGTCAATCACAAAGAAAAATAGAGTGCTGTCCTAATATGTGGTAGGCCTGAGTTTGAGCCATTCCCAGCAGAGAGGGATAAGACAAACTCATGCATTTGTAGACTTGAGTAAACACCATTAAAAATTGTTTGCTGTTTTCCAGAAGCATACCTTGAGATTTTCCCAGAAAGGGAAAAAGTAATAAGCTGACAAACTTGTACATATGACCAAGTTGCATGGAAAGGACACTGTATACATTTCAGTTACTACCTTATAAAAAAAATCATAGTGAGAATTATTTCTAGAAATAAAAGACATTTAATTATGATGAAATTGTGGAGTTTATAAGAATAATTTAAAAATCATGAATTTATATGTATCTAATGACATGGCTTTCATATTTAATAAAGACTCAAATGGAAAATAAGTGTAAGGAAAAATAAACCAATTTACAATGTAATAATACATAACTCAAATATTACAATAAGCAGTCATATCAATCAATGAGGATGTAGAATCTGAACAGTATGATTGATAAATGTACAGAATGCTGCACTACCTATTGACAAAGTACACAACTGTTTCAAGGGCAGGTGGATCATTTGCCAAAATTGGTCATGGTCTATGTAAAATTTCAAAAGTTTGAAATAATTTAGTAGTATATTCTGACCGTTATGCAATTTAACTAGGAAACCAATTACAAAAAGATAAACAAACCCCATAAATCTGTGAAAAGAATGAGCTAATTACAATTAAAATTGAGAGAATATTTTAAAATGAATAATAATGAAAAAAAATGAGACGTATCTGAAATTACAGATGCATTAAATATTGTTTAAGAGTTTTTGGCCCCAAATACAGAAGAATAATTGAATAATTGATTATTTCAACTAGATAACTCCTACAGTCTGGCTGGGCACAATTCAGGATCCGCTTGTCAAAAGAAACAAATTTTATTTTTAGAACCACACACGCCAAATCACACAGCTCTTCAGGAAAACCTTCAGAGCCCAACTGCCACCACTGGCTTTCCACAAGCCTCTCACCCTCCCCCACTCCTCCTGCTCTTGAGGCCCATTGGCTGGGTTGTGTGGGCGGAGCCAAAAAAGTCCCCCAATGAGCAGCTCTGTGGTCTGAAAGGCAGGGAAACAGCCAAATGAGCATCACCACAGAGGAGCCAATCAGTTGGCAGCTAGAAGTTTGCTAGGGCCGCTGTGAGCCAATCATCAGCAAGCAGCTCAAAGTTTGCTGGAGCCCCTTCAGCTGTAACTCTCAACATTTCCCCCTCTCTATTTAAACAACAAGCATGTGGCTTAGGGTCCTTGCCTGACTTAGGTTGTCCAATAGTACATATGGTCCTTACCATTCATCGCATGAGCTGACCTCAAGGCATCAGCCTCCTGTCTTAGGTTGGTACCATTGCAATGGGATCTTACCCGTCATTGACTACCAGTTCAGCATACAGTCACACCTGTGGATAGGTCTTTGTACCAGTAGGGGGTGAGGTTCTTTGCATCACCTCTGTTGGCCCCCAAATTTTAGTTGAATGACCATGACAAGCAGAAGGGAGAAAGATACACCAAGCCAATTGATGGTTCCTTTTGGAAAAATTGTATCACCGATGACACCATCAGCAAAAATACCCCAACACTACCATAAGTCTGAACCAACAGATAGTTCACAATGCATACAAGTGAGTTCACAATGCCTACAAGTGATACATAGTCCAGGCAAGTTCTGCAAGCAGTTCAGTGATGGCTATTGCAGAAGCTGTAGATTGGTTTTATCTTTGTCTTCACCAGCACTGGGATGAAGATAGGAATTCTGGCAATAATCGATAAACAAAAAAAAATATGTAACATTCCAGAAGGCACTAAAATAAAACAATTTTCCTACAATTAACATTATCTTGAACAGAATTATTAAATATAATGAAAAAGGAAAAGTGAAAGTAAACAAACAGATCTGTTAAACTCCTTTGTTGTTCACATATTGAAACAATCCTCAACAGCTTTTTACCCAATTTAAATTAAAACATTAAAATCACGTGAATAGGAAAAAAAATACTTGGATCCATTTTTTTCATGAGTGCTCACCATATATGATATATGACATACGTACATACAAACATACAACATAAAACGCAAGTGTGCCCACATCATATAATACATGTAACACAACATAATAGTAAAGGCCTTATAACTTTTACAGGTGAAATCTCCATTGCAATGTTTAAAGACTCTCTAGTCAAAAAATAGAACTGATCAGCAAAACATTAACCTAGGTATGTATGAGCTCAAAAAACAAAATAGAACTTCATGATGTGGGAAAGGGTAATAATAAAATAGATATTGAAAAAAGTATCCTGGTTCTGTTGAAGATGTAAAGATAGCCAAACTGGAGTTTTGGATATCTGTTGTTATGGATTTGAGCCAAATCATCTTCGTTTTGGTCTGTAGAAATCACTTTAGTTAATCTCTCTGGAATCCAAATTAGCTGCTGTTCTCCCTGTGGAAACACAAAAACAGACCCCTGTCTCCAGACAATCACTGGGTCAGGACCTTAGTTAATCTCTCTGGCATCCAAATGGGCTGCTTTTCTCCCTGTGGAAACACACAAACAGACCCCCGACTCCAGACAATTACCGGGTCAGAACCTTTCCATTGACCGGTTAGAATATCCTTCCAAAGAACGTTGGGCTTATGTAAATTTTGTGGACACATGCCTTTCCACAGCCCTTAGTCCTGAGGAATCCAAATTTAAAAAGCTTAAAGTAAAAAGGGTTATTTTAAGTTTATCTTTGGGGAATATAAAATCCTTCCCAATTCCCTCTTTTTGCTTTAATAAGTACATTTTAAGAGTTTGATGAGCTCTTTCAACTATGTCTTGTCCCTATGGATTGTATGGGATTCCTGTTATATGAGTAATGCCAAATGATGAGCAAAATTGTTTAAAAGAGGTAGAAATATAACCAGGGGCATTATCTGTTTTTAACTGTTTGGGAACGCCCACAGTGGCAAAATTTTGTAATCAATGAACCATAATATCTTTAGTTTTTTTTTTTTTCTCCAGCATGAAGGGATCCCATCAAAAATCCAGAAGAAGTATCAACTGTAACATGCAAATATTTTAATTTTCCTAATTCTGGCAAGTGTGTGACGTCCATCTGCCAAATATGGTTAGGTATCAGTCCTGTAGGATTATTCCAAGATTAACTTGTGGTAAAACATCACACAATTTTGACATTGTTTTATTATTTTTCTTGCTTGTTCCTTAGTTATTTTAAAGTTCTTTTGTAAAGTATTAGCATTGACATAGAACTTTTTATGAAAATTTGTAGCTTCTTATAGTGTAGAGAAAATATGTATATCATGTGTAGTTTTATCTGCTAAATCATTGCCCAAACTAAGTGCTCCAGGAAATCCTGTATGTTTGCTGGGGCCCCTTCAGCTTTGGCTCTTAACAGATAACAGAAAATAAATTTTAAACACCAAAAGTGTAGAAAGAAGAAATAATAAAGAAAATAATTTAATGAACTGCAAAGAGACATAAGGTATCAAAGTCATTCTACTGATACTGAAATTTCCTGGAAAAATAGTTTTCCAACTGTCATATAAGAAGTGGGAAATATGAACTCTGCATTTATTAGATAAAATTAAATGATAATTAGAAGCATTACCGACACAAGTCAAGGCCCAGGTAACCCTCCTGGAGAGTTCTACTAAACAGTTAAGGAAACAATAATACCAATCTTAAATGCTGAGGACAGAGTTTCAGCTGATTTTATGAGGTTCACTTAGAAACCTGATTCTAAAATATGCAAAGATTTTACAAGAAAATAAAAAGTTATAATGTCTGTCATGGATTTACATGCACAATCACTCTGGAAAATAATAGCAAATCAAATCCATCAATATATCACAGA
Organism: Urocitellus parryii; assembly: GCF_045843805.1. Lineage (NCBI taxonomy): Eukaryota > Metazoa > Chordata > Mammalia > Rodentia > Sciuridae > Urocitellus > Urocitellus parryii. The sequence continues at coordinate 5,629,355 of NC_135548.1, forward strand.
TTAAAATGAGGTTGGAATTCAAAAATCAATTATGTGTCACCATGTTCAGAGAGGAATAAAAAATGGTAACATTAAAATGTTTTGAGAAATTTAACACCAGTTTATTGTAATACTAGTATGTCAGTACATTAAGAAATCTTCATTAAGCTGGAAGAAATATCAGCAAAATGTAAAACCAATGAAATATTGAATTCTCACAGTACAATGTTGAATATAAGTATTAGAAGTGGACCTTTTTTTTTTTTTTTGGCTGGGGTTGTGGTTTAGTGGTATAACATTTGTTTATCATGCTTGAGACACAGGGTTCGATCCAGAGCACCACATAAAAACTAAATAAATAAAAAAATGTATTGTATCCATCTACAACTAAAAATATATTTTTTAAAGTGGACACTTTTAGAATTAAAAATTATGAAGCTGGGGTTGCAGCTCAGTGGTAAAGCGTTTTCCTGACATGTGAGGCACTGGAATCAATCCTCAGAACCATTTATAAATAAATAAATTAAAATTATTATGTCCATCTACAACTACAAAACCATTTTTAAAAAAGTGAGTGAAGCAAAAACATTGCTCAACATAATTTACTGTTACCCTTTTATATCTTAGCAAAAGGTAATTGTAAAAAAAAATTAAGTGAATCTACTTTACTCATATAATAAAACATGATATATCTGGAAATAATTCCAATGAAAGATGTGCAAATCATTACACAGAAAATTGAAAGCATTTTAAGAGAAATAGTGATGATTTTTAAAAAGAGAAATGCCATCTGTGTTCATGTACCAAAAGTTTTGGCATTACACAAATGGCACTTCTTTCCAATATATATATATATATATATATATATATATATATATATATATATATATATATATATATATATATACTTTCAATCTAAATTTCAGTGGGCTTTCTTCTCTTGTATATGAAAATTGACAGTTGATTGTGGGCATCACAAGAAATGAGGAAATGCACTATTTCAAATATAATATTGAAAAGCAAATTTGGAGTCTTTGTCTACCACATGTTGAGACTTATTTTAATGTTAAAATAAGAGAGTTTAATGTTATCTCAGAGATAGAAAAATAGTCCCCACTAAAAACAATTTTGAAGTAGATCTTTGAGTTGTTTACTTGACACATCAGTACCTGACCTTCAGGGCAGTGGATCCTCAGTTTGGAATTAGTGCAGGTTCAGCTGAACAGCTACCCAGGGTGGAGAGACAACCCTTGGGTCCTCCCTACCTTCCAACACAGAGACAAATACCAGCTAAGTTCTGGATCTCAGGTGAAATGTAAAACAATGACGTTTCTAAAAACAAAAATGCAGGAGAAATTTTCTGTTGGAACATTGCCACAGTAATCAAAGAAAGGATTGGTAAATTGTACCCTGCTTAAGATAGTCCATTCATCCAAGGTGCTGGTATGAGACTAAGAAGGTGAGACTCAGGCTGGAGTAGACATTAGCAGTGCACATATAGGGCCTGGCACACAAAATCAAAAACATGAGTCATCAGACAAATTGGAGTAAAGGGAGTGGTGACAAGGGTGGGTCAGAATGCCTGTTGCAAGCAGGACCTGTAACAGTGTGGAGCTTGCCATGAAGATTGGGGGTCCTTATGTGTTGTAAGTCAAGTCACCCTGACCTGTCACCCTGACCTGTCACCCTTCTGTAGCTAGGCTAGGGCATGGTACTGACTAGTGGGCAATGCCCACTCATTGCAGCTCTGCAGCCCCATTTCAGGACCTCAGCCTCCAATTTCCTGGACAAGCAAGAGAAAATGGAAGTGGAATAGAACTCAATGGAAATGGGGACTCCAGAGTTGAACAATAGCATCCTATAGTATGTCGAAGCCATTATTAGCTTTAAATTCAAATCAATAACATTGGTACTTCTTCCAAATTCTAGTTAGCATATATATGGTCCAATGGCAGTGAATAAAGTGGTATATAAGCCCTGAGACTAGCAAACTTAGGTTTTTAGAGTGCTCACAGCAAGACTTCCAGTCTTGCTTTTGCTCCTGCTTCTGCTTGTAGAGAGAATAGGTAAATGCTTTTTTTTTTTTCCTTAAAAAGACCAGAGTATATGTAAGGGAAAACACAAATTACTGCAATCAGATATCCATAGGCTCAAAGAGCCCATAGAATATAAATGAGGCACTGGCTTGCCATCCCACTAGCTGCCGAACACCAGCCAGGTTGGTGTAAGAACATTGAAGTGATATCTCTTTAAATAATGCACCCCTTGGTGGTTGTCACATGTCCATTAAAATCCTGCAGTAGTTCCCATCAAAACTCTATTTACTTTGTTAATTTTTCTTCCAGAAACCTAAGTACTCACCAAGAGAAAAAAAAATCCCAGTTTTGCCTAAAGAAGGCTGTGGAAATAGGTGTTTTAGGATAAGTTTTATTGTTGTATCTTAATTGCTTATGAGGAAGTGTGACCCTGCATGCTACTTGTTTTTGTGTTTCTGATATATATATATATATATATATATATATATATATATATATATATATATATATATATATATATATATATATATATAATTTTAGGTTTTGTTACCTCCTCATCCACAGAGGATAAAAGAAAAACTAGTGGAGATTATCCATGAACTGTGGGTTATATTAAAATTTAAATTGGCTTGCAGTATATTCAGGTACATGATGTTAGAATATATTTTCAGATTCTTTTATTTCATCTTAATATAAAACTCTTTTCCTCTTGTCCTGCTGTGAAATACATGAGTCAATTGGATTAATTTTTTCCAGCATATTAATTTTTGCATAGGTTTTACTTTCATTTTTTAGATGGACTGAGATTATTTTTAGGCTCATTGACGATGGATCAGTTGCCAAGTCATTGAAAATTATCTGTCGTTGGGTGGAAAGTTATATTTTAAAATTGGGATTAACAGACAATGGGCAGCAGAGATTTCTGAGCCATTTAAATAACACCTCGAGCCTGAAGTAAAAGAAGTAATTCAATTTCAACTCCTGTGTCTAATCTTCCTCTCCTCTTAGTTTCAGCTGTACATAGTATTCTAATATCTCTGATTAAATGCTCCCAAATGCTGATTTTCTAAAGATCTTAGTTTATAATTTTTCAGTACGTTTAAAGATCTGTTTTTAATAGGACCTTGTTAATATTCTCATTATTATAGTATTGTTATTCTAAATACCCCCAAAGTTGTAGTATTTTGTTGTACCTGGTTGAATATAGAAATTGTTTTTCCAAGTATTAGTCTATTGCTATGAGGTATGAATGAAGAGCATTTATTTCTAATGTGAGTTGTACCATCAGCTACTCCACACCACTCTGTGGTATTTCTTTGTAGATGGCTTTGTACTCTCAAAGAATATCAGGTTGAGTTGTCATTACAGAGCACTTGTTATGAGATGTTATTTGTTTATCTGAAGACATAGCTGAGGCTCTTTGCAGACTTGTTAAATGCCTTTTAAGGAGTTCTATAGCTACTGAGTAGCATCTATAGTGATGTAACCCAGGTTTTCTAACTTACAGTTGAGAACTGGTTTTCACTACAAAACTTGTCAAAATATTTTCAGAAAATGAGATCCTTGCATTTAACAAACAACATGTAGATGCTTATTAGTCAGAAAACACTTAATTGTTATCTAGTTTGCTGTTGTGTGCATTGACTTTTAAAAATTGAGAAAGCGGATAAATGCTTAATGAAAAGTTCCAGCAGTTAAAATCAGTAGGAGACATTATAAATGTATACATTTTTGATTGCCAGAGGGATTAGACAATATTCACCAATAGTTTCAAGATTAAGGAAAAATGATTATAGGATAAGAATATTGAAAAAGAGCTCGTAGAGAAAAATAAAAGAGCAACTCTTATGCCCTTGTGGTAAGAGAAGCCATCCTCCCAGGCTTTGCTCAGTGAAGGCACTGGCCTTTGCAAGCTCATAAATTACCTCAATAGTTAAGCTTTGCAGTGAATTATTTGTTATTTATTTCTTCAATAACTGATGAAAAGTTTTCATGACTGTTACTCTAGTTAACTTTGGTTCAGTTCCATTCAATATCATAAGGGCTCTTCCTGCTATATTGAAAACACTATGAGTTTCCAGATTCTGAAGTGGAACAATCTCCCAGACACACACACACACACACACACACACACACACACACACACACACACCACATAGCCCATTGCCTCAAATTACTATTTCTTGATCCAAGATGATTTGAAGGAACTTGAGCTTCATGTGGCTCCAGGAAGAGATTGAGCCCTGGTTACCTAAATTCCTGCTGTCATCTGCCCATTTCATGGGCTGTGCTCCGTAAATACTTCCTTGTGTTTTTCTCAGGACTTCTTCTGGACAAGTAAAATATTCAAGTGTATGTGTGTCTTTAGGAATTTATGCTTATCTCTCTGGTGTGTTAAAATGGTTGTTTTCTGCATAGATTTTGTTGTTAATCTGGGAGTTATTTCACAGGAGCACAATGTAATGGCTCTGTGTTATGGAATAACACCAGACAAATCCATTCTGTTATTAATTTTTTCCCTTTAACATTTATTGCTTGCCTTCTGCTAGCCTGGCTGTGCTTGGTACTGGGGACACAAATTCAGAAAGATCTTGGCCCAAAGGTGCACTGTTTACCTTTTAGGACCTTTCTGTTTATCTTTCTGTTTATCTTAATGTATTTTAGGACATTCAAATAATTCCAGAGAGAAAAAGAAGACATAGGACATTTCTGAGAAACTAGGAAGCTTCAAGGAGATGTTAGCTCTGAGTCCAGGACCAGTTGGCAGCAGTTGGCACAAAACCAGATTGTGGGCTAAGGATCCAGCATTTGCAAAGTGAGGAGGTGAAGGAATTGGGCATTTGCACTGGCTTTTAAGTAGCATAGAAGAGAGGATAGTGCTCTATGTACAAAATAGTGGGAAGTCTAGCCACACAGGCAGGAGCCATGTCACAGACGGCTTTGGGCAGTGTGCTTTTATTCTGTAAGGGGTAAGAGCTTGAAGAATGCTGATGAGAGACTTAATATTCTTAGGTCCCTGCGCTGGGGAAGCTGTACTGTCCTGCCCAGGGGATAGGAAGTGAGTGTCCCCACTCTGCCTGGCCTGGGAACAGAGGGCAGGATTGCAGGAGTTGGTTCAGAATTAAAGAATGCCACATGAAAGGGTATATTCCTGTTTAATTCCAGGCACCTGAGAGGACAGTAGCACTTATTCTTCCCTGAAGCAGAGGTGAAGGTGGAGTTCCATGCAGGGATTACCTTAGGACTGACACATATTCACCTTTTATTTAATATTTAGATTTAGGATTAGAGATTTCTACAGCTAAGTTTTAAAATTAAATTTTATGTATAAGTTCCATTCATTTGTAATGATTGCAAAAAAGAAAAGAATAAAGACATTATCTCTAACTTGGTGTTACCTGAAGAAGACCTTTAAAAAAGTTCTCATTTGTGTTTGCAAAATTTTCCTACAGCATTTAGAGAAACTGGTAATTATTCCCATGGAGGAATGTGTTTTCTAACAGCATATGACTGTCATATAGTGCCACGATGGCACTAATGTTATAATTTGGGTCTCTAGGAAGATAGAAAATATGGTTGCAAATACAAGGATAGGGAATGTATTTCTCACTCCAAAAATCTTAAATTTTGTTTAATGTCATGGTTGATAAGTTGGTTATTTTTGGTTTTGACATCTATGAACTCAACCAACAGCAGATGCAAAATATTAAAGAAAAATGAATTTGTCTTCACTGAAAATATGTGAACTCCTGTTTTTTTTCATGATTTCTAAACAATATAGAGTAATGACTATTTACCTATTAACATATTTACATCAAATTAATACAATAATTTAGATATAATTTAATGTATCAGAGTGGGGTGCTATCATGTTATATGCAAACACTGCCATTTTAAAGAAGGAGCTGAAGCATCCATGGGCTTAGGTATCCACGAAGAGTTCTGAAATCAACTCCCTGTTTTTTTCTGAGGGATAGTGGTGTACATTTTCAAGGATCACTATGAAAACTGGCTTTTTTAATCTAACCAGTTTTGTTAAGACAGTAGAGTGATCTGTGAGAGTACAGATGTCTTTAAAGGCATGAAATGAACATAAGTACAGAATGAGTCAATCATGTTGTTTATTGAGATCTGTAATCAAATTAGAGCTAAAAAGAAAAAATAATCTGTAATTAAAACTACACAATTATCACACCCTCTTACACAGTATTTGTTTCAGTTTAAAAAACTTATTAAGTGTCTACAATGCACCAGACACATTCTCAGTGTTTGGAGAAAATCAAAGAACAAAAGATTTGGATTGGGGTTGTGTCTATTGGTAGAGCACAGTGCTTTCTTTGCATGTGTGAGGCACTAGGTTCCATTCTCAGCACCACTTAAAAATAAAATAGAGATATTGTGTCCATCTAAAAAATATTTTTTTAAAAAAACAAAAATACAAATCCTTCTTCTATGTGCAGGGAGACGGACAATAAACCAATAAATAGATTGAGATCTAGTCTGTGAAGGTGATGATTATTTTGGAAAAAATATAAGGGAGTAAAGTAGGTGGGCATAGTGCCCTGTGAGCAAGACCAGTGAACCTTATGGAGAAAATGAGATCTGAGTGAATGATGGAACTAGTGGAGTGAGCAGCAGTGTGGGCATCAGGGGAAGAATTTGCATGGCAGAGGCCCACACAAGCTTTAGGCATGGATGGGGGTAAAGAGCAGGGAGCAGAGAGGATGATAGCCTACTACTTACACTTGATCTGTTGGGGGCCAGGGATCCTGAGGCAGTTTCCTTTAGCACAGTCCTGAGTGTTGCTTCTTGCTCTGGGTCTCTACTTATCACCCATTGAAGCACCATTGCTTGACTGATGCCTGAGAGTATTTTATTTCCTGTCAGGTCCCAGGTTAGAGATGACAGTAAGAAACAGCACCCTTGTTTACTGGAGTTAGTTTTCCAAGCTGCATGAATAGGCACACAATTACAACTTCAATCTGTCTCATTTTTCAATCTGTCTCACCTAAAAAAAATCCAGAAAGGAATTTTTTACTTTAACTTAGCTATGAAGTCAGCTGAATTCCAGCTAGAACTTTCCATTAATGTCTAAGTGGATTGGATGAATATTTGTTGGGAATTTTACTATAACCCTGTTATGTTCTGTCTTTTTGCTCCATGTCAGCCTTTCCCAAAGGTATCCTCTAGGTATTGATGATGTTACAGAACATGGGGATTTTGTGATCAAACGCAGTGCCACTCTGAGTGTGGGACAGGGATCATGAACCAGGCCAGTCAAAACTGATTACTGGTCTGTGACAAAATGAGTAAAGATATTAAGAATAAAACATTAAACATTTTATACCTGTTAAAGGGAGAAATTTAATCCTGTTCAGATAATAACTTGAAATGGTGGGCATGTATCATTTATGTCTTCATTTTGAAATGATAATCCTTCTAGAAATTTTTTTTTTGTATTTTATTAGAGATGAAGACCATTAAAAACTAGTATCTTGTCATGGGTGTTTTGAGAAGAATTGATCTGACCTGTTTAAAGGATGCTGAATTAAAAGGGTTAAATAAGTGTCATTTCTACTTCACACTTTTCACATTGGTGTACTGCCAGTAACTAGAAAGGGTAGAGTTAGCCTTTCCTGTGTTTAGGCATACTGAGTCACAGCACCCTTTTTTAGAGACTCTTCTGAGACTGCCTGTCTAAACAGTAGTTTTTTTTGTTTTGTTTTGTTTTGTTTTGTTTTGGGGAAAGCTCTGATGGGATGTTTTGTTTTGTTTTGTTTTAATCATCTCACAAAGGTGACTTTGCTCTTCACTGGCTTTCTACCCATAGATCTCTTGAATTTGCCATCTCCCTTTCCAAAGGTAAAACTGGGGCTGGGTAGAATAAGTGAATACATATTAAAATTTATGTAAAAATTTCAGAAAACGATTTTGAAAAGTGTGCGACTTTTTTTTTTTTGGCCCCTTTTCATTTTTGATGTCCTGTAGAACTGGTTTTGTTCAAATAGGTTACTTACTTACCGTGTACATTTTGGTTTTTCTTTTGGTTTCTGTTTTGCTAATGATGAAGAGTTATTTTTACTGAAGCCATTTTGCCAAATATCCAGAACATAAAACTTAAACAGTGTTTCAGATTCTAGAATTTGAGAAATAAACAACTTAGGCACAGACTGTGACTCTTTCTCTTAGTTTGTTTGTATTTGTTTTATTTTGTTTTGAGTTCTGAGGGTTTTACTGAGAGACACTCTTCCACTGAGCTACTCCCTCAACCCTTTTAATTTTTGAGAAAAATTCTCTGTAAAGTTAGTCTTGAATTTGTGATCCTCTGGGTTCCTGGGGTTAGAGATGTCCCCAGTTTCCACTAGTAACTTAAAAGAAGGGGGAATACATACCAATAAAGTAACTTATTATTCAACTAAAGATGACAAATGACAGGTATGCCTGTATGCGGATTGCACTGTTTTTTAAAAATGGGCATTTGTATTTAGTGTGTCCTACCTTTTCTTGTGTCTCAGAAATTTGTCCATTATGCTTAGTAATTCATGGAAGCTCATAATTTCTCCATCTTTTATAACATAATTTGGTTAAATCTGAGCTACATTCCTGTCATTTTAGTAGTCAGTAGCAAGGGTCCAAAGAATAAACCCTGAAATGTACTCACTGTATTTGCATGTAGTATGCTGAGCCCTGCCCACTGCAAATAATCCACTCTCATTGATGACAGTTACCCATGGATGGTTTGATTAATCAGTAGCTACATAAACTGTGGTGTTCTTCCCTATACTGAATACTATCACCCCCTTTTCATGTAATAAATCCTAGTATTTGTTTTCAGATGTTTCTTATTGATATGTAGTGTTTATTTATACGGTTTTATGATGAATTGATTTTTCTAGTATTTTTTTAATCAAATTAGAGCGGTAAAGCCCCTCCTTCTCCCCAATTTACACCGTGTTCACTTCCATTATGCAAAGAAAGTAGGGTGATATCTCTTTTTTCTTGTTATTCATATACTGATTTGGCAAAGGCCCCAGCAGAGTAGATGAGAGAACAGTCTCTGGCACTGGCCAGCCTGGGGTCAAAGACTAGCTCCACCAAGGTGATCTTCCTGAAGTAACTCAGCTTCACTGACTCTACACTTTGGTCTTCTGGTTCAGTGGTAATATTAGTGTATCTATTTATTGTCACGATGTGGGGACTCAGTGACAGTATTATGTTGAAGACTTTGGCATCACCTATGTACAACAGAGCATGCAGGGTTTCTTCTTGCTGGCCTTACAGTATATCTCAGAATCCTTAGAATTGACAAACCCTTGTTTTATATGAAGGGGTGATTTAATCTAAATATAACTTGGTACTCTTTCTGTGGCTTACTTTCATGTAAATTGTAAGCATTTGACTTACTTTAGACCCAAAGTCTCATTTGCATATTGTAGAACAACATGAAGTTCTGACATCTCCTTGGGAACAGCTCAGACCATTAGAGTATGCAACCAGGTGTCCCGAGTAGACCGCCTGGCTCAAGATCTAGTATATGGTTTCCTGTTCAGTTGATAAAATACTGTTCAAATTCCAGGTCTTAATTTCTGAATAAATAATTCATAATTCAGAAATTAGTATTATAATTGTGTTTAACCAACACACAGCATACTTTTGTAGAATACTTTTTTTGGAAGTTAACACAGAGCTAGTGATTTTCTCCTGGCTGAGTTTTTTTCATTGAGCACCATTTGTAGGATTGGTACATATGTGGGGGTAGGAAAGGGAGGAATGAGGGACAAAGAGCAGTGGAGGAGAAGAGTGATACAAAGGGGGAAAGACATTAGGTAAGGGCAAGTGGTCACTGCTATCTATAGGAGCAGGTGGTTCTCCCTCTGCTCCCTCTTCTGCACCTTTTTTTTTGGGGGGGGTGTCTCTTGCTGGCAGCAATCTTCCCAGTCCTGAATATTGTGAATCTTTATGTTTAAACTGGGGCCTTTGTTCTTCTTGAGCTAACTCTCTGCAGCTGTTCTCATCATGCCATGATTTAATTACCACAGAGTTGCTCAAAGTTCTCCAGAGTTGATCCTTAACTCAGACACCTGTTTTGAGGGAAGGAGGTGTGCATCCCAGTGTTCCTCAATATGATAAAACGGTGTCACCTGAATGCTCTTCATCAGCTGAGCTCCTGGGCCACTTATCTGGCTGCCCAGCCAGAAACCCTGAGTCATTGTGGACACCTACTTTTGTCTTAACACTGTGTCCATCCCATCATTAGTCCCTCCAAGTTTAGCTCCAATCTGTTCCCCCCTCCCAACTATTCCCATGTAGACTGTCACCAACTGTCATCCACTCTACCCACAGTCTCCTAACTTGTTCTTCCACTCTTTCTTTACATTCTACACTTGGAATTGCACATTTACACATGCACATATGTGCCCCCCAACACACACAGGTTGCTTAAAACCCTTCATTGGCTTATCATTGCTCTTGAACCCCATATTGTCACAGGAGCTGCAGGCTGTTCTATCTCTATGCCTTACCCGTCCTTGTTCCCTGTCTTCCAGCTTCTATGACCTCCTCCCATGAGTTCACTATTAGCTGCCTTTTCTGTTCTCTTTCCCTTCACTAGAAAGTTCTCTGCCTAATTTTCATACAGCCTCTTCCCTGCTTACACTGATTCCATTACTTCTTTGGTAGGGATTTTCCCACCATTTCTTGTCCTCTCTTACAGCACCTTACAGAATTTTTATAGCTCTAATTTCAATACATAATCTTTCTTGTCAAAGTTATTTAATATTTGCCTTTTCTGTGACACTCAAAACTTCATGGGTTCAGATACCATGATTATTTTTATGACTTTAATTTTTTAGAGCAGCTTTAGTTTTCCAGAAGAAGTGGGGATGTGTGTAGAGGTTACCCCATGCCATGCAAAGCCCCATTATCCAAAGAGGTGCCTTTGCTACACTGATGAGCCTGCATTGATATCATTAGCACCTGGTGTTCACATCAGGGGCTCAAAAGCACGGTTCTGATGTGAGTTCCAGCATGGTGTTCTTCACACATTTCTCCAGAAGACTTCTTGCTCAAATATTGTGAATATTTCCCAAATATTTATTTTTTTATCCTTTTCCATCTGAGGTTCTTTGAGTTTTCCTTGTTCTGATTTCTGATGTCACAGAACAAACCTGGTGTCTAGGACTTGGTTCTCTCTTCCCTCACTCATGGATGGCTTCTAATCTTTTCACCCATACTTCTTTTCTATTTTCAATCCCCTTTTAAATGATACATTTTTTAATTAGAAAATGCATTTGGGGACTGGGGCTGTACCTCAGTGCTAAAGCACCACTCTTGCATGTAAAAGACAGTGAGTTAAATCATTAGCACAACAAAATAATATGTAAATAAAACACACACACACATATATATATATATATATATATATATATATATATGAGTTTGTTTGTTATGACAGTCTATGAAAATGTGCAAATATATTGTAGAGAATTTATAATTATAACTGCATATATTTATGAGACTTGAAGAGGAATGTTTTATCAAATTTGCTTTCATATATAGGTTTAACACTGTCTTTTATTATACAGGCTTAGTAAAATATATAAGAAAATAACCACCATGTTGTGAAAAAGTGACCAAAATAAAGTTCTCAATGCACAGCTTTATGTACTCTGTCCACCATCTTGTGATTACCATTTCCCTTCCCCTAAAGGAACAAAAAGATTTCAAAATTGTAAAAGAAATGTTAATAGATAATTATTTATGAGAGTCGCCTGAGTCTAATTGTTGAAATTCAACCAAAACAAGATACTCTCTTAGCTATGGCTTGTAGTGTGTGATATTTAATAATGAGAGTGGATTGGTGGTTTCTCTTTAAGCAATTAAAACTATAAAAATGGTCTCGTACTGGGAAGATTTGTTTAAAACTTCCTTTTGTACAAAATAACCCACTTGTTAAAAGAAAGGAGTTTTCATCATGTGTGTTCTCAAGATACAGAATCTTGAGAAAAAATAGAAATGGAACAGGAAAGAACTTGGTGAGTACTATTAAGAAAATCCAAATGCTTTCACTCCAAATTTGTGTTCTTTCTGGAAGAATAGACTTTTGGTAGACAAAAGATAAACATGAAAGTACATCAAGTTAGCATAACTTTATGTAATCCACCTGTTAGTGAGTTCAATTGCCATTTGGTCTCAAGAACATTTATCCAGTAGATCAACTTTTTCAAAATTCTTTGAGAGAGTTCTTCTTTAGTAATAGTATCATGAACAAATGGTAAAATATACATATACAATAATGGTAATTTTAATCTTAGTATTTAAGCTCTTTATTCCCCCAGAAATTTCTGTAAATTTAATCATTTATTTTGCATTGGAGAAGTCATTCTTTAACATTTTTTTTAAATTTATATTTCAGATTCGATTTGGTAATGGAATCTGTATTGGAAATAATATTAAGATAAGAGGATACCTTAATACAGCTTTATAGCTTATGGTTATTAGATTTGAGCTATTTTCAATCATGGTATAATATTCTGTATTAGTGTAAGATTTAATGTGTGACTTTAGCTGTATAAATATAAAATTAAACATTTTGCATCCCTTTTGTGACCTAATTTACAAATATTTAAAATTCTGTTACAGTTCTTCTTTGCTGTTTAATAAAAAGCATTTATAAAGGGGAAAAATCTTTTTGACACTTCCACCTGTGGAATACTTCAGGAAGCTTAAAAAACAAACCAGCTTTACGTGAAAGGATATTAATCTTAAGGTTGCATTATCAAATCAAAAGAGGAAGTTATAGAGAAATCCCTCTTGTATACTTTCATTTGTAGGAAAGGCAGAAACACCACCAATGGCAGACACCTGTGTGAAATTTAATTTATTTCAGCAAAATTCTACTCGTCCTATTTCCATATTGTAGAAGAGTAGGATGCTGACAAATTAATAGGAAATATTTCAGGCCTTTGGTAGAACCACTATAGAATCAAAGAATCCCTGTAATGAATAGAACACTAGAAAATAATTCAGGTCTAATTGTTTTTGGTTATCCATTTTGGGCTTGTATTTCTTTCATAATGGAGATATACTAATTCCCATTTTAGATTATTTTAATGGTTATTAAAACATAATCATGGGGTGGGGTTGTAGATCAATGGTAGAGCTCCTGCCTAGCATGTGTGAGGCACTGGGTTTGATTCTCTGTACTACATATAAATGAATGAATAAAGTAAAGGTCAAATAACAACTAAAAAGTGTTTATAAATAAAACACTTAATTATATACTTATTAGTTTTATGCCCTCATGCTATAAGTAAAAGAAAGTTTATTCCTTTATTTTTCAGAGATCAAATAAATATCAGGAGGATTCGTCTTTAGTTGAGGGAATTTTGATTTTTAAAATAACAGCCAAATTATTTAAGTAAAGTGCATATAAATATATACTGTATATATGACTTCATTTTTGGACTTAATACTTCCTTAAATTGCCAATTTTTAATATTGTTTTATTTTAATTGCCTGTTATTTTCAGAGCTGTAAACAAAGTTGGAATCTGATTCAATAAATGGTGTATTTTAGAAAGGACTTTCATTTTTTTCTTCTGAAGCTATAACTTCTTTTAGGACTGTATCATGATATTTAAACATTTCAGTTTTGTTTTCAACCTGAAATTACTTTATTTCCCGTTTTTTTGGTGTAAAACATGAATTATACTAGCAACTATTCTCCCATAGTAGGTAGGGCAGAAGTAGTTCTGAATTAATATCAGTCTATTTTATACAGACCATGGATATAGACGGCCATCCACTAATTTGGAATAACAACCAGTGTTTCTCTTAAGGGAAAACAGATTAGATTTATTGAACTAGAAGAGTTTCTTTTCCAAGGCCCAACTTTTATTTTCATTTAAATTAACCGTGGGCTCAAATATCATTGAAAGTCTTCACTGGCCATAATATTTTAAAAGAAAGTTATATTACTGCACTTATTTTAGACTTATATGTATACTCTTCAAAAAATAAACAGCATATTTAACACTTGAGAAAAGCTTTAACCACTAAATCTTAATTATGATATTTTTAATAAATATTTTTTCTTGGTCTTGATTAGGAAAACTTTGATCAGTCTCTGGGGACTGGTGCAGTTTTGCAAATTGTTTCTTATTTGCAATGATATAGAAATTGATATTAAGAATTTTAAACATTTTATAATAGTTTAGCAGAGTCATTTTATTACTAAGGAATCTAACAAAATTTGGAGTTATGCGTTTTTTATTTATTTCAGTGTCCTAATAATTCATTTGTATTCTACAAAGGTCTCCCTAAAAAACAAATAAAGACTAGGACACTCACCATATCAGTGAACCACAGCAGAATAGGTATAAAATAAAGAAGATGTAAGGAAAAACAGGGACAGAGTGAACTTAAATTATGTTTTCAAAATTCCTACAAGTTTTCTGAGAACTGGACCATTTTAAAAAATCTCTTATTTTCATGATGTGTTTAGTTATATTTTCTGATGCATTCTTTATATGCTATAGTTATTCTTTTTTAATAGAGAAACTAACTAATTTTTATTATCATTATCAATGCCAAACAAGAATTTAAATCAACAAAAATCTTTCATTAAGCATTAAGTTACTTTCACACTTGCTACAATCACAGTAAATATGTTTCTTTGTATAAAGAGATAGCCTTTGTTTGGGGTTTAAAATATCTCCAACTGCAAGATTACATATATATAACTCCAGCTATTGCTCATATAATAATGCATTATTTTTCAAATTAAATGTACTCTCTAGAGTAAGATAAAATGGAAATAATTTACTCATAGCATTCATATTTAAATATCTTTATTTACAAAATATTATCCTAAAAATCATCATTCCATTGAGCTTCAATTGGAACAAACGTGTAATCACTTAAAAACAGTTACTTAAACTAAATATGAGATATATATTACTTTTGAAGGAAGATAAAAACTATTGTCAAGATTCTTGTTGTTCTTCTGAATGTTTAGTAGCAGGCTCATTTGAATGTGGAATCAAACCTTAAAGGAATTCACTCATACTTTCAGAATGCAGGGCTGGGATTTGGGGAAAGAAATCTATCTATTGGGGAGAGATAATGAGGTCCTGTTAGAAATGGAGGGGTTTGTTGGGCACGGTGGAAGATATTCTTGATATGCTCCACACATGTTTCCTGGAGCAAGTGAAGGGGGAAAGGGCCCTCTCATGAACAGACTTCTTGGATCCACTGGAAACAATGGACCTCTGATTGAAGTGAAAGGTGAGAAAGCAAAGCCAGAGTCAATTCCTTGGTTTTCAGCAGGGAGAGATGAATCAGGCACATGGGAATCAGCAAGATGAACTTTGGTTTCATTTTTACTGGATTCCATTTCTGAAGACGTAGCCCCATCTGTTTTATGCAAAGGTGGCATAGTGGAACTTCTGAGTTCTGCTGATCCAGGTAGTCTACCAAAATTAGAATAACATCCATCTTGCCTTGTAGAGGAAGCTTTGAATCAGAATGTGGTTGGCCTTGTGGAGGAATCATTATTCTATGGGCCTGTTCCCATGGAGGTGCCCAGGGCCCAGTGTTGGAAGGTGCCCTCTGAGGATCAGTTAACTGATTAAAGCTTGATCCTCTTTTTTCATTGCTAGTCTGACAGTGCAGAGGATGTTTGGGGCCCCTTGAACCTCTATCTCTCCCCACTGGCCCCAAAGTTGAGAGTATGAATGGACCCTTATTTTCCAAATGAGAAGGACTTGTTAAACATGAAGTTTGACCCAAAGGTGAGGGACCATTTGGGAAATTTTCTCTGGAAAAGGCTGTATTTGAAACATCAGGCACAGAAGCATCTTTTTCTACAAATTTAAATTTGAACTCCATTTCAGTTATTTTTTCTCTGTTGTGAGCATTTTGTTTTCTTAAATCACTGAGGTATCTTTCAGCACTCTGAGCTGCCAACACATTCCCATGTAATTTTTCTCTTAGTATATAACATGACTCTGATAAAAATGAATGATTCTCTCCAATTCTTCTTCAAGATATTTGGCTTGCTTTCTATAGGTCTCCAGAGGTTTAGTTGTAAGGCTAATTTTGTTTTTCAACTTTGGAAAGATTCTCTTCTTGCTCTACTTGGTAATTTTCCTTTCCTATTAATTTCCTTTATAGTTCTATTACATTTTCTTGATAGTTGCATCTTGGCTTTAAGTTTCTGCTGAAGATTCTGATTCTGATTTTTAAACTGTGTACTTTATGCTTGCGAAGTTGCTTTTTCTGTCATAAGATTTTTAATATGTTGAATAACATCTTCCTCTGTTTCAATTGATTCAGATAATAAAATAAAAAAATGATTTTTTTTTCTCTGTCTAAGGTTGTAAAAGAGACCATTAACTTAGCAACATAAACCAGTTTCTTCAAAGCCCCTTATGACAGATTTTCTAAGTGAGCACAAATTTCTGATTCACTCTTCATTTTCAACTTCAAGTTACCTTCATCTTTTAGGACTTCTGTAAGCATAGGAGCTCAAATTTTTATCTGCAGCAAGTGTTCAGTCAGAGACTTAATGTGATTTTCTTTTTCTCTTAGAACTTGTTCTGCATGTATTTTAAAGTGTTCAAATAGCATTTTTTTGTTTGTTTGTTTATTACGACCATTCACTTCTTCTTTCTACACATCAACTTTTTTAAAAGCTGTTTCTGGCTTTCCTGAATTTGGGTATTTTCATTCAAAGCCTCTTTTATTGCTACAATAACTTCTTCATTTATTTGAAATATTCTCAAGGCTATTTTAGCTTCAGGTATTGGTAATTTGAGGGATTTTGATTCATCTTCTGGGGATTAAGTTATATATATCCACCATCAATTCATTCTGTTTACAATGTTTAGTATACTCTTCTTTTAGCTCTTTTTTTTTGAAAGAGTATTTTATCCTCCAGTTTAGATATCTAGGTTTTCATATCTTGCCTCCATATTTTCTGCTTCTATTGACTCCTTCTACAAAATAGCATCCTTTAGAGATGAATCTAAGCCTTCATACTGTTTTTGAACAAGGGAAACTTCTTCAAGTACTTCACATTTTTTTCCAATTACTTCAGAAAGTTTTAGAGCAAGCATTTTTTTCTCTTCTCATGGAATGCCTGCTTTTCACACAATGGCAACTTCAACATAAAAACAAGGGAACAACAAAAAATCCAATAACTATACGTATCACCAACTTCCATGGACAGCCATAAAGACTAGAATGTGTTTCCATGTCTTCAGAAAACGCACAACACAACCCTGTTTACTGTTTCCAGTACCACCTGCAAGTAGGGCTGGAGGCAGCTGTTGACCCTCCATCATGCTAAGGCTACTATGGCTGTTCCCTCCACAACCACACTATGCCCAGTCACACCAAAACAGGCTATGGACACTCAGGTCTTTGGTCAGGAAGAAACATGCACCAGGCAACAGAGCACACCATTGTGAACCACCAGGTGAGGGAAGTGCTATGGGCATGGGCATGGCGAGCCCTGGTCATGAGCTTCCAGGGGCATAGCACACTAAAACTGCCTTTCAGAGAAGTCATGGCCCCTTCACTATGCTGTGCATCCTGACACAGCACAGGTTTAAGCATTTCCCAATCAAGCCAGAGAGGAGTCATCTCCAGGTCACCCACCCATTAGTTTGGTTTAAGTTAGGCCAAGGCAGAACTCTATACAGTCATAATGTCATCCAGTTGGATGTCACTAAAATTCTAAAGCTCTGCAAAATTTTTAAAGCGCTAGTATATAATATATTTATATTTGTACCACTTGTCCTTTTGTTTTAATGACTCATTCATTCCCATCCCCTCCTGTCCCCTCTTTTTCCTTCCTTCCTTCCTTCCTTCCTTCCTTCCTTCCTTCCTTCCTTCCTTCCTTCCTTCCTTCCTTCCTTCCTTCTTTCCTTCCTTCTCCCTTTCCTTTTATTGCAGTATTGGCGGTTAAACTTCAAGGCCTAGTACATGCTGGGCAAGCTCTCTAGCCCTGAGGTACATATTCAGCTCTGTTGAGACTTTCTATACAAGCCATGCAAATTATTGCCATAGACAAAATCTCACATTAGACTATTTTAAGAGTAATTTTAGAAGAGTTGCAAAATGAGCACAAATCAGATTGGATATGTTATTTTTAAGTAATACAGCTTATCTAATATTTTTAAAGAAGGAGCTTAAAACTTGAGTCAGTTTTCATGTCAGTTTTTGTAGAATACTATTTAATTAAGAGTCTTCAAAATCCTTTTTGAGATTTTCTTTTCACTTCTCATAGGATGTAAAAACTTCAAAGCAAGGTGTTCATTATAAATATATAGCAATGTGAAGGATAGATAAGTGAGATCTTGCCTCAAAAAATAAAAAAAAATGAAATGTTGCATGGAATTGTCACAGAGATTGGGGAAAACAGGGTATACAATAGGAAACAGTGTTTATTTGTGTGCATTCAGCCTCAGTGGATTTTTATCCAAAGACTGAGACTTTAGTGTAGGGAGTGATCCCTTATATAGTCTGGTGAGTTTCCGTTTAAGTTTGTCTTCATATGCAGTAATAAACATTCCTTTGGGCATCCTATTTCTATGCTACAAAGTAGCAGGACTGTTCAAAACTAATTTCTTTAGGGCTCCAAATGATACAGATGGCATCATGTTCTCTTTCCTTTCTTCTGAGAAATCTCTACCACCAAATGTAACTCAGTGGTAAAGCACCCCTAGCTTCTATTCTCAGTACCACACCAAACAATTGGCAGACACACATTACTTAGGGCAGAAAATTTAGAATTACAATGAGTTAGAGTGAGTAAAGTTTGCCCTATGTCCCTTAGAAGAGGAGCTCTCTATCTTTGACTGGCTTAAGCTGGTTCTTCCAGGTCTCTTCTAAAGATCAGTTTCTGAAACAAAGACACAACTTCAAGTGATTTTAGGAGTGAACTTCAAATGATGTTAGCAGTGAGCAGCTCTCTACTGCAATCACAAATGTTGGTAAATTCCTGCTTATCATGTTGCCCCTTTCAGACTGTTTCCTGGTGGTGAGAAAAGTCTAAAAGGGGGCAGAACATAACATCTGTATCTCTTAAGGGAACCCCTTCCTCTTAGGCTCTTCTAAACAACTTCCTGGCAGCACTTCTATTATCTGAGAAACAGAGTTTGAATGGCCTCTGAAGCAACTGCATTGAGCGCTGATACCAGGATCCGATCTCACTCCAAATCCCTGGATTGTCGTTGTTTTCTAGGGCACCTCAAGGCCCTAATTTTGGAGGATTTCACTTCCATCCCACCTCTATGCCCTCCAGTTCACTGAGGGCTTCAACTGCAGTATCTGGAATTGGGGAGGTTCTCCAGGTAAGTGACTCCGTTTTCTTAGCAATCTGTCTTGACCTTGACCATACAGAAGGCAGTGCCCTTGGGGCTACCCAGTAGATCACTTTTGGTCTGTTACTTATGGGGTTGAGTCTTAACAGTTGTTGCCAGATAGGTGTTTCTCCCTTGTGCCCAGGATCTCCCTCCCTGAGGTAGTAGTTACTCCTCCATGGAATCTGAAGGCTACCTAGATGCCAGCCACTTACTTTGCCCACTGGTGTCATAATCTACTTTTTCTCTCACAGCCCATTGACCAAGGTCCAGGTAATACAGGAGGCTTTAAAGGCTAGTTATGTGGGAGCGGGTGGAGCCACTCTGAATTCTGCAAAGGGACACACTTGTTCTGAAAGGCTGCAATGATAGGAATCACTTGCATATTTTCTTCTAAACTATCTTGACAGTGGGGTTGTGATGGATGCAGTCAGAAATTCCTTTAAATCAGCTGCCATTTTTGGCTAGAGATGGACCCATAAGCCTGTAAAAAAGGGCTATGAAAAAAGAAAGCATTTTGGGGAACATTATACAGGAGAGAAATTGCTGGTTAGGGGTATTCAGGGTGTCGGGAAGCTTGAAAATGCTTCTGAAGACCTTCCTGGGACACATGTTAAGAGGTGCCAAGTGGACAGGCAGGAATCCTGACGCACCAGCTCATGATCCATCAGTGCTCAATAGCCATAGATTCAAACCCACATCTTCATGCAGTTCTGACTGCCAAGTGGTGACTGAAGTTTGGAAGGCCAGAGCAGTTCAGGTCTTTGTGGGATGATTTCAGAGTCCAGCAGTGATAACTGGCTTGCTGTCTACACACTGGTATGAATCAAGGGGTGGTACCTAAGCTCTCCATGCAATGAGTGTGAATTAGTGCAGAGATATAACCTAATACAAAGAGATTTTTCATGTTCTGGGACTTCTGACCTGTTCTGAGTATCACAGCTAGATTTGACATGAGCAGAATAATATGTAATAGAATAGAAACTATCACCGAGAGAAGATTTGTGAGTGGCCAAAGTCACACATCTCAGGGGTGACTCAACCCAGGTTAAATTCAGGCATTGTCTCTTGACTAAGTCCCTCACACACTCACCTCAGGAAGCTGCTGTCAGTGGTGGGTCAGCAGCTCTAGGGGATGGTTCTGGGAACAACTCTGTGCTTTCCCAGTTGCAGGATTTTGCATTTAGTATGCTCTGTCATCCCCATAATAACCTTGGGTTAAGGTTATCTGAATGGTATAGGATAGAAAATAAAATCCTGAAGGTGTCCTGAGATTTGGCAATGAGCACACAATTAGTAAGCAGCAAACAGAAACTAAGACCAGGATATCTACAAGCTCTTTGTTCATGGGCCTGGCCTCATGACTTCTGATTGATAAGGAAGCTCATGGAAATCAGAACTAGACCTGCATGGGTTGGAGGAAGATGAAAGTGAAAGGTGGACTCTTTTTCACTTTCTGGGTCTGTAGCACCTGTGAGGTTGGCTTTGACTGCCCTAGGTCATGTCCTTGGGCCAGATGGGGAATCCCATATTTTTTTTTCTCCTTTGATATTACCATAATGGGAGGTTGCTTAAAATTAAATTTTTAAAATATTTATTTATTGGTGCTGGGTCCACATCCAAGGTCTTTGTGCATGAGATGTGCAGACTCACCACTGACCTTCTTCCCTAGTGCCTGATCGGTTTTAGGAAAAACTTTTCCTATTTCCAGAGTTTAGCCAAGATGAATTTAATGAATATAGTCAATTTCTAAGACTTATGGTGAAAGTATTAGTCAAAAAGTAAGGGAAACTTGGTAAGAGGTGCCAAGAGAACAGGCAGGAATTTCTATCACTGCCAATTTCCATCTTCAGAAGGCTTGTGTTGATATACATCCCAGCAGTGTGTGTGTGGAAGAAGCCCTCTTGAGTGCTGTTAGTGAGCCATATGAAGTTTTTCTTCCTAATGTCTTGCCACAGGGAACACCCAGTTGTTGTGTAGTGACAGGACAGCTAGTCCAGGGCTTCTCCAGTCTCCAGGCTGAATGATGATTTTTTTAAGCCTGTGTAAACTGTTGCACACCAACTCTGGTGTCACAAACAATGAAAGTAAGTATCTAAGAAAATGAATTGGAAGAAGCCAAGGACACAATCAGACCAAGCCTGTGGGCCACACACTAGATGGTGTGGCCATGAGAGGGGCTGCAGAGGATCCTAGGTGTTAAGCATGGTTCTCTGTGCTGAACATTTATTAAGCCTCATTGTTGTGAAGCAGCAGCATCTCAGCTCCAGATGGAGGAGCATCCCTTGCCTATGTGAGTCCCCAATATGTGGTTGTCCAGGCCTCAGACAGGTGGCTTCCCCTCCTGAGTGCCCCCCTGGACAGCTACCTGATACAAAGTTCACCACAGCCTATTCCCAATACTGAGAGCCCCAAAGAGCTCTGTTTATGTGGGTATTCTCTTTCATATTTGCCCCAATAAAAACTAAAACTGAAAAATTTAAACAACACTGAATTCATTTATGTCTTCATTTGAAGATAATATAAACCTTTTGATGTTAACATAAACAATCTTTTTTTAATTAATTCATTTATGTATTTTTTTAATTGGTTTACTTTACTTAGCATTATATTCCCTGGCTCCATACATTTACCTATAAATGCCATAATTTTATTCTCTTTTAATGCTGAGTCATATTTCATTGAATATATATACCACAGTTTTATTATCCATCTATTTAAGGGCATCAAGGATACTTCCACAGTTTAGCTATTGTGAATTGAACTGCTATAAACATTGGCTGCATTACTAAGCCATAATACAAGCCCACATTAAATATTTTTAAGTGCACATATAATTTAGAAGTGTTCAGTACATTCACTATCACCACCATCTATTGCTAGACTTTATCTTTACGACAGAAACTCTGTACCCATGAAATAATGCCTTCCCACTGCCCCCCCCCCAGTTCCCTGCTTTCTGTTTCTGTGGATTTGATGACTCTAGATACATCTTCTACAGAATTATGTACTAAGTGATTTTTGTGATTGTGTGACTACACTTAACATAATGTGGGGTAAATTATATTTCATTGTGTAGATTGACATGTTTATTAATTCCTCCATCAATGGATGCTTGCATTGCTTCCACACTTAAGTTCTGGGGGACTACTACTTGGAATTTCTGGAAGTTTAAGCACTAGAGGAGGTGGACAATCTACAGAAAATGAGCTGTAGTTGGGATCTCATGGGTCCATGACTTCCACCTCAACGAAATATGTAGGCAAGAGGAGACATGAGCTGATCCAGGTGAGGGCACCTGCAGATAGCACAGATGCTACAGGAAAGATCAGAACAACCTCTTGACAATAAAGAAAGAGAGGCAATAATTAGACTCAAAGATAGACTTGATGAGAGGGCCCACACCAAAGGAAAGGGGAAGTGGAGCCACACAAGGAACACTAAGAAGAAATGAATGTGAGTGAAAGATGAGAAAACCTCAGGTACACTCTCCTACCCAACATCACAGGTTGCATATTGCTATCCTGTAATGATCAGTTGATGAGCTTAGTGCATACTAGTTTTCAGCACTCCAGTTTCCAATATCACAGTTACCTGCACCATTTAACAGAGGGGTACCTTTACCAACTTTCCACTTAAGGACATGGAAGTTCCTTGAGTACATGGGCTGAGTCTACATGTCCCAAGGAGCCTGATGCATAGTCAGAACTGGGCCTTTCTTCAGTGTCAGACTGAGGGCAGGTGTCAGGTCCAATAAGCAAGATGTAGGAAAATGCCACAGTCTTGCTGGGCACAATTCACGAGCCACTTGCCATGCAGAAATGAACTTTATTTTTAGAACATATATGCCACAAAACACAAGCTCTTCAGGAATTCTTTCAGAGCCCAACTGCCACCACGGGCTTCCCACAAGCCTCTCCACTTCCCCCACTATTCCTGTTCTTGAGGCCTATTGGCTGGGTTGCATGGGCGGAGCCATAAAAAAGTCCCGCAATGAGCAGCTCTGTGGTCTGAAAGTGCAGGGAAACAGCTCAATGAGCATCACTGCAGAGGAGTCAATCAGTTGGCACCTAGAAGTTTGCTGGGGCCGCTATGAGCCAATCATCAGCTGGCAGCTGGAAGTTTGCTGGCAACTGAAAATTTGCTGGGGCCCCTTAGGCTGTGCCCCTCAACATCTCCCCCTCTCTCTTTAAACAACAAGCATGTGGTTTAGGGACTGTGCCTGCCTTAGGTTGTCCAATACTACATATGGTTCTTACCCGTCATTGGGTGAGCTGACCTCAAGGTATCAGCCTCCTGTCTTCATTTGGTAGAATTGCAGTTGGATCTTACCCTTCAATGACTACCAGTCAAGCATACAGTCACACCTGTGGATAGGTCTTTGTACAAGCAGGTGGCGAGTTTCTTTGCTTCACCTCTGTTGGCCCCCAAATTTTAGCTGAACACCATCACAAGCAGAAGGGAGAAAGATACACCAAGCCAATTCACGACTCCTTTTGGAAAAATTGTACCACCAATGACACCATCAGCAAAAATACCCCAAAACTACCACAAGTCTCTGCACCAAGAGATAGTTCACAATGCATACAAGTGAGTTCATAATGCATACAAGTGATACACAGTCCAGGCAAGTTCTGCAAGCAATTCAGTGATAGCTTTTACAGAATCTGTAGATTGAATTTATCTTTGTCTTCACTGGCACTGGGATGAAGATAGGAATTCTGGCAATAATGGCTAAAGAAAAAATTATGTAACATTCCAGAAGGCACTAAAAGAAAACAATTTTCTTAACAATTTACATTATCTTGAACAGAATTATTAAATATACTGAAAAGGAAAAGTGAAAGTAAACAAACAGATCTGTTAACCTCCTTTTCTGTTCACATATTAAAACAATCCTCAGCAGCTCTTTACCCAATTAAATTAAACCATTTAAATCACGTGAATAAAAATAATATTTGGATCCATTTTTTTATGAGGCTCATCATATATGATATATGGACATATATAGATACAAACATACAACATAAAACACAAGTGTGCACACATAGTATAATGCATACAACATATAACATAATAGTAAAGGCCTTATAACTTTTTACAGGTGAAATCTCCATTGAAATGTTTACAAGCTCTCTAGTCAAAAAATAGAACTGATCAGCAAAACATTTACTTAGGTATGTATGAGCTCAAAAAACAAAATAGAACTTCACGATGTGGGAAAGGGCAATAATAAATTAGATAATGAAAAAAAAAAAAACATCCTGGTTCTGTCACACATGTAAGGGTAGCCAAACTGCAGTACTGGATATCCACTGTTATGGATTTGAGCCAAATCATCTTCTTTTTTGTCTGTAGAAATCGCTTTAGTTAATCTCTCTGGAATCCAAATCAGCTGCTTTTCTCACTGTGGAAACATACAAACAGACCCTGACTCCAGACAATCACTGGGTCGGGACCTTAGTTAATCTAATTGGAATCCAAATTGGCTGCTGTTCTCCCTGAGAAAACACAGAGACCCCCGACTCCAGACAATTACTGGGCCAGGACCTTTCCATTGTCCTGTGAGAATATCCTTCCAAAGTACCTTGGGCTTATGTACATTTTTTGGACACATATGCCTTTCCACAACACTAAGTCCAGATGAATCCAAATTTAAAAAGTTTAGAGTAAAAAGGTTTATTTTAAGTTTATCTTTGGGGAATATATACCCTTTCCCAATTCCCTCTTTTTGTTTTAATAAGTACATTTTAATTGTTTTATGAGCTTTTGACTATTCCTTGTCCCTGTGGATTGTATGGGATTTCTGTTATATGAGTAATGCCAAATGATGAGCAAAATTGTTTAAAAGAGGTAGAAGTATAACCAGGGGCATTATCTGTTTTTAATGGTTTTGGAACACCCACAGTGGCAAACTTCGTAAGCAATGAGCTATAATATCTTTAGTTTTTTCTCCAGCATGAAGGGAGCCCATCAAAAATCCAGAAGAAGTATCAACTGTAACATGCAAATATTTCAACTGTCCAAATTCTGGCAAGTGTGTGACGTCTGTCTGCCAAATAAGATTAGGTAGCAGTCCTCTAAGATTAACTCCAAGATTAACTTGTGGTAAAAAGGTGACACAATTTTGAAATTGTTTTATTATTTGTCTAGCTTGTTCCTTAATTATTTAAAATGCTTTTGTAAAGTATTAGTATTGACATGAAACTGTTTATGAAAATTTGTAGCTTCTTCTTGTGTAGAGAAAAATATGTATGTCATGTATAGTTTTATCTGCTAAATCATTGCCCAAACTAAGGGCTCCAGGCAATTCTGTATGTGCCCTGATATGTCCTATAAAGAATAGATATTTTCTATTCCAGATTAGACTTTTCATAGTAGAAAGCAAAGAGAAAACAGTAGAGGAAGGGGAAATCTTGCCAACATCTTCAAGGAATACTATAGCATTAACTATCTACTGAGTATCGGAAAATAAATTAAATACAAAATCTTTGAACATCACAAAAGCTTATAATATTGCATTAAGCTCTACCTTTTTAGCTGATTGTTTGGGTACTAAAAATGTAAAAGTTTGCTAAGGTGTAACTATTGCTGCTCTACCATTATTTGACCCATCAGTGAATATATTTGGAGCACTCATGATAGGTGTTTTTCTTATGATTTTTGGAAATATTATAGGATGCAATGACCAAAAAGACAAAAAAGGATTAGATGGTAAGTGGTTATAAAATGAAACATTAGATTTGCACATGATTATTCCCCAAGTATTTAACTCATTAGCTAACTCATCAATTTGATCCATAGCATATAGAGTATTAATTTTATTGGGAGAAATTCCAAACACTCCCTTTGCTGCTTTTATTCCTTTCAGTATTAATTGTCCTACAGCCTCAGGATACCTTTTAAGAATAGTATTAAGAGAATAAGATAAATGTACCCATAATAATGGACATTCAAGCCAATATACTCCTGCAGGAATATTTTTTGTTGGTAGTACAATAAATAATAAAGGCAAATTTATATCAATTCGATCCAAATGCATATTTTCCATGTATGTTTCAATGATTTTTAATGCCTTTCTTGCTTCAGGCGTTAACATTCTGGGTGAATTGGGATCTGATGGACATTTTAGGATATCAAATAAAGGTCCCAACTCTCCTGTTGTTATATATAGTTAAGGCCTTATCCACTTTATGTCTCCTAACTACTTTTGAAAGTCATTAAGTGATTTGAGTTGATCTACTAGTATTTGAATTTTTGGTGGACGGACCATGTTTGAGGATAATAGACCTCCTAAATAATTAATTGGAAAATTTAATTGTACTTTATCTATTGCTATCTCTAAATTATAATTTTAATAAATTTGTAAGTGTGGCATAACATTCTAGCAATGTGTTTTTATCTTTCTGTGCTAATAATACATCATCCATATAGTGAAATATTTGTAGTTCAGGATTTTGAATTCTAAGTGGTTGGATTACTTTGTTAACATAAATTTGACACATAATTCGGCTGTTAGCCATACTTTGAGGGAGTACTTTCCATTCATATCTCTGATCAGGACCTTCATGATTCAGTTCAGGCATATTGAAAGCAAGACTTGGACTATCCTCAGGATGAATTGGAATTGGAAAAAAAAACAATCTTTAATATCTATAACTAAAACATACCAGGTTTTTGGCAAAGCAGACAATTGAGGAATCCCCAATTGAGCTGGTACCACAATAAACATCTCATTATTAATGGCTCTTAAATCTTGCAATAATCTCCATTTACCAGATTTCTTTTTGATTTCAACAATGGAAGTATTATGGGAAGATACAGAAGGTTGTACAAGTCTTTCTGCTAATTGTTGTTTGACCAGGTCTTGGGCTGCTTGTATCTTTTCTTTAGTCAGGGGCCACTGAGGATCCCATACTGGTATTTCTGATTTCCAAGTAATTTTTATTATCTCTGTAACCCCTTCTGAAAACCCAATCCATGTCTATTTATTCCTTGATCTATTTGAATTGGTGCTTCTATACCTTGTTTTTGTTCTCCTAAACTTTTTCCGTTCCTAAAACCTTGTCTAGCCCTAATAGTGGGTGCATTTGGATTGATGTTATTTGTTAATGTCAATCCTAATTGATCCAGGACATCTTGTTCCCATAAAGTTATAGAAAGATGATCCAATACATATGGCTGTATAGTTCCTTCACATCATTCAGGATCCTTCCAATCTGATAACATTGCCCTTCTATGGGGATTAGTCTCCACTCCTATGCCTCAAAGCTTTTGAGTGGCTTGTTGTAATGGCCAATGTTTTGGCCATTCTTGATTAAAGATGATGCTAAGGTCTGCACTTGGATCCACTGGCCCATTAAATATGTCTTTGAATATTTAAGTTTAGCATGGTGCGAGAATATAAATTTAAATAAAGCATAGCCCAATCTACACCTGTGGAGCCTAAACCCCTGGAACCTCTTTCTACAGTACAACTGGAAAATTTACCATGTAGGCTGGGTATTATTAGTAACGGAAATATTCTATTTTCTTGTGAAATTACTGATATACCCTTTGGAGAACTGGCTATAATTTTTATTTCACCTTCATAATCAGGATCAAATTTCCTAGGATTTATCATAAGTTTTTTTTTTTTTTTTTTTGAGTAGAAGAACCACATCCCGATAATAAGCCTACTGTTCCTTTGGGAAGGGGTCCTTTTACCCCAGTGGGAATGCTTTGAACTCCCATCTCTGGAGTTAGTACTGTTCTGGCGGAGGTGCAGATGTCCAATCCTGCACTTCCTCTGGTTTGTCTAGTGAGGGATTTAATGGATAATGTGTCCTGGGTACTACCCTGATGGGGTTTCTGGGTTCCCACGGTGCCCCATATATTTGTGGTCTTGGGCCCTGAAGCATTGGGCCCTTCTGTCCATTTTTTGGCAATGAAGCCCTATGCCTTTCTACAGGATATCATGGATAAACACCTAGTCCTTTTTCGTTTTTTGATAAAGGAGTACCCTCTATGGTGGTTTGAGAATGACCTTCATTAGCCCAATTTCTCCCTCTACAGCATCATGAGCACTGGCTCCCTTTCAGGGGAGACTAGGCAAAGCCAGTTTGCCTCACGTGTTCTGGATCCCTTTGGGGGACAGGAGAAGGTCACACCTGTGGCCACAAGCTGGTCTTTGCACCCCATCTAGTGGCTATATTAGAAACAGTCACTCATGATTCCCTCCTGGGAAAAGAAAAAAAAAAATCTTCTGGGTCACTGAAATTTAGAAATTTGTTCTCTGGGCTCCGCCATGAGGCAGGCAAGTGTGGGGAGTGAAGGCACTTGCTGTGTGCTTCGAAGCTGGGACCTGGGAAAGGACCCAGTCATCTTTATTATTTACAAGTTGCACCTATTCCAAATGTTCCAAGTCAGTGCCACCAATTAGGAAGCATTCTGAATGCCACAAATGTTCTTATGTATTTCGTCTTTAAGCAAAAATAAAAAGGAAACATACCATTAGCATTTCCCATACCTGCACTATGTGGCATCCATATGTATGTGTTCCTTAGTCTCACCTGATAACATAACACTGTGGAGTCCATGTGACCCTTTTGCAGATGGAACAACCCAGGCAGACCTGCTGTAGGCACAATTTCAGTACAGGGGGAGGTCAAAGAGGAATTGAATGGCTTGACTTGGCTTGAGCACATACATCTCCCTGGTCCCCAGCTGCAGGAGTCATCCTGGGGCAGGATGGCCCTGTGTCTACCATCTACCCAGGCTCACATGCAGATCAGCTGGGGGAATCAGGCCTGGGCCTGACCTCTGTAGGGGTCCACCTGTGGCTAAATGGAACTTTGCTTACCCATGTCTAAGCTCTCCTGCAGCTGGACTTGGCTGATCAGTCTTCAGACTGAGCTCCAGAAGGTGTTTGACTGGGGCAGAGTGGGTCCTGGGTCTGGCCTGAGTAGTGGTGGGGGTCAGCCAGTGGCAGGACTTAGCCAGACCTACCTTGGGCCAGGCTTCCATGCCAATCAGCTAGGTGATCTGGGCTGGGGCTGAACTCTGGCAGGTGTCTTGCAGTAGTTGGAGTCAGTGCCTGAATGAGTCTGAGCTCTGGCAGGCATCTCTCTGTCTCCTGCTAGTCCTGAGGAGACCACCGGGTGGTTCAAGGTGAGAGCCAGAGGGGAGAGCTATCTTGGACCTGGTCATAGAAAAAGGTAATTGAGTCTGTGTGTTTATTTTGATCTCACTAATTAACTTCTATTCTATGAACCTCTTAAATGAAACCTGCCTGATGGTCGCACAATGGAATTGGCACCTAAGGAGGAGACATTTTAGCTTCACTAGATTGAGTGGGAGCATGCTATAAAGATAAAGGAATTGGTGACAATTTTGGGTCCCAAAAGTATCTGGAGGTACTGAGTGTATGAGATTTTAAATTAATTAAAATGAGAAATTCAACTTCTATGGATAAGGAGATGTATCTGACTATTCTAGACACCATAATTAATCAGAAAGGAAAACAGATTAAAAAAAAAAAACAACTCAGTTATTACAATTCTTAAAGGTTGTAGGCGAATTTTGTCCTTGGTTTTGTGAACAAGAATCCCCAAATTTACTTACTTGGGAGAAACTAGGGAGGAAATTACAAGAAGTTTGCCTTTCTAATGGATTACCTGGAGACATAGAAAATATACAGAAATCGTGGATGGCTCTGGAAATTTGTCTTTTTGAATATATGGGCCAAAGTTCGTGGCCCCCTGAAGATCCATTGAAAGGCATTCAGAGAGCTATTAGGTATATTCAAATGGAAAATCCACCTAAGGCTAAGTTAATTCCTTTTCCCTTAAGCTGTTTAAAAAACAGTATTTACTAATGACACACTCTTGATGGGAGGATTTACATATACTCATTTTACTCCCAATCATGTGACTAGATTTCATTATTCTGGCTACAGTGCCCAATTACCTTTGTGTTGGTCCCAGGATAAACATGCTGGCTGTCTGAAAGTATCACTTGAGGAAAAGACAGTGATTGGAGACCTAGACTGACTGTTCTATTTATGGAGACCTAAATCATTATACTGCATTAGTAATTAAGATGGGACTTTCCCATAACAAGCCAGTCATTTCTGCAAAACCTCCATGGATACTCCACTGTCCAAATAGTTCTACAATTGAGATTGGCACCTTTCCTAGATGGATGGATTGTGTAAATACTTTTCCTGTACAACATAAGGTGTGTAAAGATAGTGGGTATATTTTAGACTGATCTCCAAAAATTGATGAGGCAATTACGAAAAAATTCTGCTATGACACCTGTAGGATTGGTTAGTAATATTTTGACTTACAGTGAGGGTGGTATTCAAAAGGATGTTTGGCGCTTAATTGCTGACTCAGAATTCTTACATTTTACAGACAAGCCTTTACCAAAATTTGTTGGCAAGAACTGTAAGGAGGGATCTTGCTGTGGCTTATGAGCCTGTGTCCAATCTCCTTATGTTTTAATTATTGGAAATGTAAAAGTTAAATGGATAGATGACAGATATGTTGTCACATGTAATAAATGTAACCTAACCAATTGTATTACTAGGTATAATGGAGGAAAAGGAGTGCTGATACAACATCAGCCCTCTTTTGTTTTATTACCTGCTAATAATTCAGAGTCATGGTATTCTGATACTGGTTTACAAGTCTTACAGCAAATTCATGCCCAGCTAGCAAGACCCAAATGTGTTATTGGAATTACAATTGTTGGTGTTTTGGTGTTAGTCTCTTTCATTGCCTCCACTGTCTCTTCCTTTTTTGACATTGTCTCAAAATATTTAGCATGCAAAGTTTCTTAATAATTTAGCTCAAAATACTTCCAAGGCTCTGTGTAATCAAGTAAATATTGATGAAAGGATTGAAACTAAATTAAAGGCGACTGTTATAGGTAATGAACTTTCTGCTTTAAAATTTAAAGAAAGGCTTAAATGCCACGGAAATTATAAATATGTGTGTGTTATAGCTCTCGGACCTGGTCATAGAAAAAGGTAATTGAGACTGTGTGTTTATTTTGATCTCACTAGTTAACTTCTATGCTACAAACCTCTTAAATAAAACCAGCATGCTGGTCACGTGGTGGAGGGCATATTAAAAACAAACCCAGTTGATATATGACTTATCCAAGTGCATCAATGCATGTATAATAATGCATGTATAATAATGCATGTATACTGTCATGTATAACTAATTAAAGCCAATGAAAATTTTTAAAAAGTAGATCAGCAATTAGGACTCTGGTAAACATGTGGCCATAATCAACTAATCTTCAATTCTATGGAAAAAAGAAGACAGACTATGTCACCCTATGATGTGAAATTTTCCAGTGATTCTCTGCCTTGTTCCATATCAAACCCAAACCCCTAAGAGGGCCCACAAGGACTACTGGAAACTTCTAATTTCTACTGCAAGGCCATGGCAGCCCCCTTGCTGTGTTTGAGCTCTATTGCCTGCCATTTTCTCTCCAAGGGTGTAATATGAATTCCATATGGGTCAGTATGCTCAGTGTCCCCGGAGCCCAGAATTGTGGCAGTCCCACAGTTTTTATCATGGTGTTTGAGTTTCTCTGCACTGTGGTATAATTAGTCAATTGCTTGGCCACTCATCTCTTATCCTCTATTAGATATCCCTGAGGAATCCTCAGCACAGTAATAATGAAAATGGTGTTGCCACCAGTATGACCAAACTTGAGATTCCAGCTAGGGGTCATGACATAAAATCAGTAGATCATGGCTGCATTCAGAAAACCAGATCATTACTCTACTGGGATACTGTAATGTTTTGCAGAAGCCCACAGGTATGCTAGGCTCAGTCTGCCAGGAAAAAACAACAACAACAACAACAACAACAACAACAAAAGTTACCAACAGGAGGAGAGTAAAGAAACCCTAAGAGGTAAAGAAAAGCCAGTACATTCAGGAAAAGCTCACTCCACCAGATAGGTGTTTATTCTGGAAAGAAGACAAAGATGACAGCAGCACCTGGATACACAAACTGATGTGTCTTGTGTGTTAAAAAGAAGGTGCTTGAGCCTGGTCTCCTGTCACATGGAGGCTGAGGCAGAAGTATGACAAGTTCAAAGCAAGCATCAGCAACTTGGCAAGGCCATAAGCAATTCAGTGAGGCTCTGACTCTAAGTGAAATACAAAAAAAGACTGGGGATGGGGCTCAGTGTTTAAGCTCCCTAAGGTTCCATCCCAAGTAAAATAAAAATAAATAATGTGGTTGAACCCAGAGAGGAAAATCCCATTGAAATCCATTTAAACAGCTATATGCAGCTCTCAGATGTTGTTCTTCTAAGTTTTTGGGATCCACATAAATAAAACTATGAAAATAAAGGATCACATCATAATAGGTAAAGAATGTTCCTTTAGAGAGAGTCCAGTGTTGAGCAGTTATCTACTTTCCTTGTTGCAGTCTGTATAAAATCTTCCTTGCAGAAGCAATGATGAGAGAAAAAAGGTCAAAAGTCATTTTGAAATACTAACTCACAAAAGTATAAAGGTTTGAGACGTGTGTGTGTGTGTGTGTGTGTGTGTGTGTGTGTGTTTAAATTTTTTATTTGGAATCAGGGATTGAGTCTCAGAGGCACTCAACAACTGAGCCATTTCCCCAGCCCTATTTGGTATTTTATTTGAAGACAGGGTCTCACTGAGTTGCTTAGTGCCTCACAGTTCCTGAGGCTGGCTTTGAATTTGCAATTCTCCTGCCTCAGTCCCCCAAGGCACTGGCATTAGAGGCATATGCCATGATGCCCATAAGAAAAGTATCATCTTGAAAAAATAAAATAAGTCCTGGATTTAGCACCAAGAGTTACCTTCACATAGTGAATTGTCATATCTTAAGGGTGGGAACTGGGAACAGAGTGAGAGAACTAAAAAGAGAGATCAGGAAAGACTTTCATGAATAAAACACTTGGTAATGTCACTAGGGTCATATTTCCATTATTTGGAGGTGACAAATTATTCCATCAAGGGTAGTGGGACCATTTTGAAGATGCCTAATGATGTAGGTAAGAACATGAAATCAAATCCCTATCTCATTATGTGTATCAAAATAAACTCCAGATGCTCTGAGAGGTTAAATGTAGAAATTATCAAAGTACAGGAACAAAATAAATGAATATTCGCACAATATCGGAGGATTTGTAAACATGAATGTGGAAAGTAATAAGACAAAGTTGCTTATGAATGCAAGTTTTGTATGTATATTGGGGTGTATGTGTGTGTACACATATATACACACATACACCAGCACACATTGCTCTTGTACTTTGGTAGTGTTAAAATAAATCTTTAAAATAATCAAATTCATACTGACAGTGAGTATCCGAGTGGTTACTGGGATAAGATACAGGGACAAGTGGCAAGATAGTATTGAATAAGGACAAGTTGAATTCATGAATAAAAAAATCCTAGGGATGGACAAATGATGGTGATGGCTGTAAAATAATGTGATTCTCTTTGAAGCCATAGAACTATACTCTTCTTTGAAAAGTTAACATGTTAATTGTATCACATAATGAATATGTACAACTACAGCTGTGTTAACTTTTTTAAAAGCACTGTCTATATTATTTTCTTAATTGTTTTTCTTAGTTGTGGATATATATATATATATATATATATATATATATATATATATATATATATATTTATAAAGGGTGCTGAGAATGGAACACAAGGCCTCTGACATGAAAGGCAAATGTGCTGTGGCTGAGCTACACTCCCAGGCAATGTGGTAACTTTAAAAACAAAATCTGTCTGAGATATAATTATACAAGAATATGTATACAGATATGTTAAAGTATTTTTAAGAAATAAAACACAGGAGAGACTGGAGATGTAGCTCAGTGATAGAGTTCTCAGCTGGCATAGGAGAGGACCTTGGTTTGATGCTCAACACCACATCAAAATAAATCAATAAAATAAAGGCATTGTGTCCAAGTACACTCTCCCCATCCCACCCCCCAAAAAAAACAAAAGAAAACTAGTAAAATATATATTTATATATTCATGTAGAATGAATACAGTGGACCAATTCTGGGAAAATTTAAAAAAATAGCCACAGTACAAATGAATGACTCATTTAATAAAAATTCTTGGGATAAAGATAGGCATGCACTTTAAATTTTGGCATATTTTATGAAACTTCTCTGCAAAAGAGGTATGACAATTACGTATTGTAATTACGTATTGTAATTATCAGAGCTTGACAATTCCATTTTTCAGTACTATTGACATCAGATTTTCTCATTCCTTTTATTCTAAGTATTTAATAGGAAAACACACCCATGTTCTTTGTTTCCTTTGGATTCCTCTATTATGTTTTGGTTTATTCAATGTTTGGTATGTCATCTTTTATAAACAGCAGATAATGTGTTTTCCCATTTTTTGTAGGCTATTTGTTTCTCCATATTGACTTGTAGTAGTTCCCTATGTTATTCAGCTTTCGTAAGTGGCACAGACACCCAGAGGAATATAACCAAAATACTGATTTGTAGAAACTGACCACAGTTTTGCCTCTGGCAGAGAGCCCTTAGGAAGCTTGACCTGAGAACATCCTGCTAACATGGCCTCTCTAAACATAAAACGCCTCCCTGTACTGTGGACCAAGACTTTAACATAGGTTGCCTTGAGTGTCTTAAGCATCCCAAACACAGCTACCCTTAACTGAGTGCAGTGAATCATGAAACCCTGATCCCAGGGGAGCGAAAGTCCATACCACTGTGACAGATTCCTAAGAATAGGTGTCTGCAACTCTGCATATTTCAATATTCACTATTATGTGGTCAAATGGACATCCTGGGGAAAGTTTTGGAGATTTTGTGCAATGGTTTTAAATAACTCAGAAAGAAAAGATAGGAAATAAAAATAATTACTAATATTTAATCATTTGTTAATAATTAAATAAGTTTAATTATTAAATAATTTTGAAGCTTCATAAAAAAGAGGTATCGAGAAAGCTATAAAAAATAAATTCATTTCATATCTGCCTTTGTGAAGATAAAGAGTAGCGGTAATAATTCCAGCATTAAGATCAATTTTCCACTGGGATGCAATAGGGAGAGGGCTTCTTTCAACTTGATATATTTTGTTCAAATATTCACTGTCTTGTATGGTTTGGTTACCTGGCATTCCCACTTATTTGGATTCAGACTTGTCCAGGGCTACCATGGAATAGGCCATATTAATACCAGAAATACAGATTACTAAACCCTAGGTAGGAAATGCAAATGATCCACATATCTTTCAGTTCATAAGATTGCCAGTTGACATATCTCTAGGAAAGTTCTGATTTCCAGAAAAGGAAGTCCTTCCTCTCATTCTGTCTGTCTCTTTAGCTGTTTATTCTGTGTCTATCTGTTCAGGGGATTTAAAAATATTTGGCCAGGGCCCAAATTCCTTTGATTGTTTAAAGCAAAGGCATTATAGGAAGTGTGCCCGGTTCTCAGTAACAATACAATTATACTGCTAGGACATTTGTATCAGCATCACAGATAGTAGTCAAAAGAGTGTGAAGTGATAGATTCTTCTTCATTGGTAAATTGTTCTGTGATTTTTATTTTCCTTTATATTAAATGGAACTTCCCTAAACTGTCAGTTAAAAATGAGTAACAATGCAACTAAAGCCTAGAGTAGTCAGCTTTTCACTGTGCTGAAGACAATATTTGATCAGTACGATTTAAGGGGAGCAAAAAACAGGTTTTTTTTGGGGGGGGGCTCACATGTTCAGAAGTTTTAGGCCATGGAGAGCCAGCTCCATTCTTTGCAACCTTGGATGGGACTGAACATCCTGGCAGGAGAGTTTGGCACAGGGAAGTAGCTGACATGATCATCCAGAAGCAGAGAAACCAATTTCCACTTTCCACCTGCAGATACATAGCCCTCACCCTCGACCCCCAAGACAGACCTTCTCCATCTGCACCCCACCTGCCTTCAGTTACTAGCCAAATGATTCCAGCAAGTGAGGAGTTCACAGACTCGGTGAAGGCTCTTGACATCTACTTAACTTCTACTATCCTAAGATTCAAAAAAATCATTGACCAGAAGATAAAACAGCTTCCTTCATGCAACACTATACAGCATGGTTGGAAAATATCCAACAGAACCACAAAAGACTCTAAGGATGAATCACAAGAGTTGTGACCAGATGAATATGTTATAGAGAAGCCACATTTGTCAATATGTGCCATGGCTGCTCAGTCAGATGAGAACAACTGAGATATTCTGGCACAAATCTTACTTATTTTCTAAAAGAAACATCAAATTTTACAAAGGATAAACAGAGGAAAGGGAGAAAAGGCAGTGCCAAGGAACAGCTCTCTTTTTTCATCACCTCTGGGTTTCCCAGCTTCCATGGAATTTGACTTGCCTGCTGAACAACCAGTAGTAGGCCAAGTAATTTGACATTCAGGCAGGGAGCCTGCCTCACAAAGGGACTAGAGAACAAATATTCCTTTGATTTCATGCCCTGGAATAATTGTGAGCATCCTTTATTCCTCAAGAAGCGGCAGAGTAACAGTCCACCCTCAGTGGCAGCTAACCCTGGATACCATATGTGGTAAGAGAAAAAAACAAAAGAAAGAAAAAAGAAAAGCCAAGCAAAGACAAGATGAGAAGAACCACAAAATGACTCACTGAAACTTGATCCCTTTAGATGATCCATTTTCTGCAACCCATATCAGGGATCATGCCAAGGACATGGGTTTGCAGACATTCACTGTCCCCAAACCTCTCAACATGCACTGCCCTTAAAAATCCTCTCACCCTGGTTTTGATTCTTGTCAGGGAAATTCCTGAATGTA
Source organism: Urocitellus parryii (assembly GCF_045843805.1). Lineage (NCBI taxonomy): Eukaryota > Metazoa > Chordata > Mammalia > Rodentia > Sciuridae > Urocitellus > Urocitellus parryii. The sequence goes on from NC_135548.1 coordinate 5,666,567, forward strand.
TAAACCATGCTTCAGGAAAATGGCTGCAAAGCAGGGGAAAATCTGGCATTAAGAGTGGAGGCCTCCTTCATCCATCCACTTCAAAGTCAAAGGCCTGGAGATTCTAGACTCTTGCAGGAAAGTGAGCTTTTTTGTGTCCCCTGTGGGACTCTCTGGGCCTTTCATGCACAGCGTCCTGCTTGGTGGCTGCTATGCCCTCCGGGGCCACTCTCCAGATATCTGCTGGTTTCAGGGACAGGCAGAATGACAGGATAATGATGTCAGCATGCATGGGTCAGCAGAGGAGCTTTCCTTCCTGGTGGCATCCCAGGAGGATCCAACCTAAGCAGCAGCTCAGCGGTCAGGTTACAGGGGAGACTTGGCATGGAACCCCATGATGGCATGTTCCTTTCAACATATACAGCCCCAAATTCTTCAGGTCCTGGAAGTGGAGCATGGTTCTGCTATTGGCCTGTCCAATTTGCCCTCGGGGCACTCCTGCTCCTTCCAGGGCCCTGGACACAGCAGCTGTCACTCGCCTGCCAGCACCATCCTGCATTCCTGCTAGATGGTGCCATCCACTGTTGGTCTCAGCAGGCAGCCTGGGTGCTCCATGCACACTTATTCAGGCATTCAGGCGCCAGCACTGGGGGATCCTCAGGGGGAGCAAACCTGGGAGGACTACAGGGGTGGTGAGCATGAAGAGGAGGCGATGATCATCCCAGGTAGCACCAGGCCCAGCAGCCTTGCTCTCCTGTCCTGCTCAGGAGGGCCTGGCTCAGCTGACAATTGGCCCAGTCAGAGAACTTACCTAGGTTGCTGTCGGCCCCAAGGAGTGGCCACTGCAGACATCTGAGGGCAGTGGAGCATCCAAGGCAGCTCCAAGGGTTGTGGTGGGAAATTAGAACTCAGCAACATGCCACTAACTTGGTCAGGCTGCCCCCTCATTTCCTAGTAAGCCAATCTACGAGATCACTGCACCCAGGGCAGAATGAAGTTTAAGGGCAGGTGGGAGGGCCTCTTGCTTTGTAGGGAGAGCAGCAAGAGAGGGAGTCCCTGAACATGGGTGTCAGAGGGAAGGAGCAAGAGAGCAAGAGAGCTTCCATCGAAATGCACCCTCTTCACCAGCTAGGCCCCACTTTGGTGACAGCAGCTGCTGCTGGTGCTTCTGCCTGGCACCAGGTTTAGTCCAGAAATCCTTTGGGCCACAAAGTCCAATAGTCCCTTCCATTAACCTGCAGAGGCAGAAATATCTAGCCAGTTGTGCTGAACCTGAGGGTTCCTTCTCTGGGCCTGACTCTAGGCTATCAGGTATAAAGCCCTCTTAGACAAATGCCCAGGTTCTTGGGGCAACACTTGGAGGAAGGGATTTCCCTGGAGTGTCACAGCCCCTGCAACAAAGGTACTTCAAAAAGGTCTGTGAGATGAGCAGAATGGCGGCTTCACCACAGTGACCCAATAATCAGGCTCAAATAGTGATGCCTGTAAATTTCACACCTCAGTCTTGCTGTAGGAATAGAAATGTAGAAGTTTCTAAAGTTGGATATCAAAGAAGAGAGAGAGCTCAAATGATTTCTGTGGAGCACTGAATCCAGAAAAATGTCAGGAAGGAGAGGATGGTGTTTATTTCACAGACACTGAAGAAAACTGTAGTTGACATTGATTTGCCCCTGATAAATACCAGTAGCTTAGCCTCATCAGCTTCAAGATATCCTTAGTAAGGGGTACAGGCTGAAGGATGTGAAGCAGACATCAGAAGAAATGAGAATTCAACTTCCATAGAACATAAGACTCTTGCAGGTTCTGAGCCATTTCTTGTTGACTGCAGAGTACATCAGATCACACATGTGCTCATTTTGCTTTTCTGGCACAAGACAGGAGAGAGAAGACTTTCCTGGCACAACAGAACCTTCACCCAATTTCAAAAGAAGAATTCAACCATTCTATGAGTCATCTTTCCATCCCTTTAATGAAATACCTGAGATAAATGACATATAAAGTCATAATGTTTATTTTTCTTAGGTTCGTTGATGTTTTCCCCCACGAACAAAGGCCCCCTTGCTTGCTCCTCTAGAAAGGGAAGCACAACATGATGGAAGCACATGGCCAAGCAAGGGGCTCACCTCATGAGATAGGAAGCTCTTGAGCCCAGGCCGGGCTTACAATCTCCTCTGGGGGAAATGCACATTGTCAGGACTTCCCATTACCCTGACCTCTCCAAATGTGCACCGCTGCCTAATTACCCTGCCTGGGGACCAAGCCTTAAACATAGGTTGCCTTGAGAGTCTTCAACATCTCAAGCACAGCTACCCTTCTTCCCTGAGTGCAGTGAATCACGAAGCGCTATTCCTAGGGGAGAAAAAGTCCATACCACTGCGAGAGTTTCCTATGAATAGGTGACTGCAACTCTGCCTATTTCAATATTCACTATGATGTGGTCAAATAGACATCCTGGAGAAAGTTCCAGAGATTTTGTGGAATTGTTCTCATTAACTCAGAAAGGAAAGATAGGAAATAAAAATAATTACTAAAATTTAATTGATTGTTAATAATTAAATAAATTTAATTATTAAATAATTATTGAAGCTTCATACATGGAGGTATCCAGAAGGCTATAAAAATAAATTCATTCCATAACTGCCTTTGTGAAGATAAAGAGTAGTGGTAGTATTTCTACAACTAAGACCAATTTGCCAATGGGATGCAATAGGGAGAGGGCTTATTTCAACTAGATATATGTTGTATGAATATTCACTGTCTTGTATGGTTTGGTTATCTGGCATTCCCACTTATTTGGATTCAGACTTGCCCAGAGCTACCTTGGAATAAGCCATATTTTTACCAGAAAGACAGATTACTAAACCCCAGTTAGGAAATGTAAATGATCTCACATATCTTTCAGTTCATAAGATTGTCATTTTATCTCTAGACACTAAAATTTGTTGACATATCTCTAGGAAAGTTCCAGTTTCCAGGAAAGGAAGACACAGTCCTTCCTCTCATTCTGTCTGTCTCTTTAGCTGTTTATTCTGTGTCTATCTGTTCAGGGGATTTTCAAATATTAGGCAAGGGCCCAAATTCCTTTGATTGTTTAAAGCAAAGGCATTTTAGGCAGTGTGCCTGGTTCTCAGTAACAATACAATTATACTGCTAGGACATTTGTGTCAGCATCATGGGATAGTAGTCAAAAGAGTGTGAAGCGATAGATACTTCTTCATTGGTAAATTGTTCTGTGATTTTTATTTTCCTTTATATTAAATGGAACTTCCCAAAACTGTCAGTTAAAAATGAGTAACAATGCCACTAAAGCCTAGAGTAGTCAGCTCTTTGCTGCGCTGAAGACAAGCTGTGATCAGAACAATGTAAGAGGAGGAAAAAACAGTTTCTTTGGGGGCTCACGTGTTCAGAGGTTTCAGGCCATGGAGAGCCAGCTCCATTTTTTGTAAAGTTAAATGGCGCTGAACATCCTGGCAGGAGAGTTTGGCACAAGGAAGTAGCTGACATGATCATCCAGAAGCAGAGAAACCAATTTCCACTTTCCACCTGCAGATACATAGCCCTCACCCTCGACCCCCAAGACAGACCTTCTCCATCTGCACCCCACCTGCCTTCAGTTACTAGCCAAATGATCCCAGCAAGTGAGGAGTTCACAGACTAGGTGAAGGCTTTTGACATCTACTTAACTTCTACTATCCAAAGATTCAAAAAAATCATTGACCAGAAGATAAAACAGCCTCTTTCATGCAACACTATACAGCATGGTTGGAAAATATCCAACAGAACCACAAAAGACTCTAAGGATGAATCACAAGAGTTGTGACCAGATGAATATGTTATAGAGAAGCCACATTTGTCAATATGTGCCATGGCTGCTCAGTCAGATGAGAACAACTGAGATATTCCGGGAAACATCCATGCTGAGCGCCAGACTCTCCCTTTCTCTGCAGTCATTTCCTCACATCATGGTTTACAAAAGTAGGCATTTCCTTGACAAGAGTTGAAACCAGCATGAAAGGATTTTTGAGTGCAGTTTAATTTGAGATTTTTTGGGGACAGTTAATGTCTGCAAACTCATGTCATTGGCATGATTCCTTCTATGGATTGCAGAAAATCGGATCATCTGCAAAGATCAAGGTTCAGTGAGCCTTTTTGTTGTTCTTTTCTTTTCTTTTCTTTTTTTTTTTTTTGTTACCACATATTGCATCCAGGTTTTGCTGTCCACCAAATGTGGGGTGTTACTCTGCCTCTTCTTAAGGAAGAAAGGGTTCTCACAATTATTCCAGGGCATAAAATCAAAGTAGAACCTGCACCAATATTTGCTGTCTACTCCTTTTGTGCCCAAGGTTCTTGGGAATTCCTTGAGGAAGAAATTTCACTGAAGTGTCACAGCCACTTCCACAAAGGTGGTCCAAAACCATCTGTAGGATGAGTGAAACCAGTGCCTGAAAGTGTTCTGATAATCAGGCTCAACCAGTTATTTCTATCAATTTCAGAAATTGCCTTGCTGTAGGAGTGGCAATGTAAAATTTTTTAATGTTGGATATTAAAAAGGGGGAGAGCTCAGATTTTTTCTGGGGGGCACTAAATCCAGACAGGAGTTGGGAGTGAGAGGATGGTTTTTATTTCGCAGACACTGAAAGAAATTGTGTTTGGGATTTATTTGCCTCTGGGAAATACTAGTAGCGTCCCTAGGTTCAAGATATTATAAGCAACAAGTACAGGCAGAAGATTCTGAGGCAAAAATCAGAATGGACAAGAATTCAACTTACATAGAACATTAGGCTCTTGCAGGTTCTGAGTTATTTCTTGTTGATTGCAGTGGACAGTAGATCACACAATTGCTAATTTTGCTTTTCTGGTGGAAGGCAAAAGAGGGAAGACTTTTCTGGCAGAAGAGAACCTTCACCTAATTTCAAAATAAAAAGTCAACCATTCTATGAGTCAGCTACCATCCCTTTAATGAGATACCAGAGATAACTGACATCTAAAGACAAAATGTTTATTTTTCTTAGGATTCTGTATGTTATACCTTAAGAACTAAGGGCCCTTTTTTTTTTCTCTAGAAAGAGAAGCACAACATGATGTAAGCACATGGCAGAACAAGCTTCTCACCTCATGAGCTAGGAAGCTCTAGATCACTGGAAAGTCCTACAATCTAAACATCCATGGGAAAACTGTGAGCATTATACAATAAAGTTGGAATGGTAAATTCTTTTAATTTTAGCTGATGTCTTATTTGTCATTCATAACCAACCTATCCTCCTCTTAATATAAAATATATTCACTTTTAAGTATGTAAAGTATGTTTTTGTCAGTTTACAAATTGTAATGTTCAGATAAATATACTGCTGTTTATAGTCAATGTGTTTATGTATTTACCCACACATGTGCATGGATGTAACACACTTATTCCTAAATCAAAACTACCAAGTTTCTAAGAAGGCAGATGGAGCTCAAGCTTTAAGATATTCCATGAAGAGAAGAGAGACACTTGTACATTGGTAAACTTTATTCATTGAGAAAGGGAAGAGAAAGTTAGTGTGAAGTCTTTAAATGAGTAGTCCCTGCAGAAAGTTAGGAGGATAGGTGAGAATGTAAGCTAGTATAAACATTATTTAAAAAATTATAAGTGTTTCTCAAAATACTAAAAATAGATCTACCACATGATACAGAAAACTCACTTCTGGTTACATACTCACATGGAATGAAATTCATATGAAGAGATATCTGCCTTCGTTGATTGTGATACTATTCCCAACATCCAAAACGTGACAATAATCTGTGTCTATCAATAGATTAACAGAAAAATAAAATGTGAAACATATCTATAATGAAACATTATTAAACCATAAAATCTGGAAATACTGACATCAGGACAATGTAGATAAATGCATAGGGCATTATGTTAAGTGACATAAGCCAGAAACAGAAATGCAAATATCACAATATCTCAATTATATATGGAATCTAAAGCAACCCAACTCAAATAAGCAGAGAATGGAATGGTGGTTACAGAGGCTAGAGAACAGAGATGTGGAGGTATGAAGGTCAAAGTGTTCAGAATATTGGACAGGAGGGATATCGAGTTTTTATTTAACTCTATTATGTAGCATAATAAAAATAGTAAATAATTTTGAGATAAACAATATTAAAAGTAAGTTTCCAATGTTTCATCAAAAATAATAAGTAATTGAGGTAATGTATATTTGAGGTAATTTATATTCTATATTGTGTTCATAAGCCATATTGTAGCCCAAAATATGTACAATGCTAAATTGTCAATTTATAATACTTTTTTTTTGTATTAAGGATTTAACCCTAGGACACTTATAACTGAACCACATCCTCAGTCTTTTGTTGTTGTTGTTGTTGTTGTTGTTTTTAATTTTATTTTGAGACAGGATCTTGCTAAGTTGCTTAGGGCCTTGCTAAGTAGATGAGGATGCCTTTCAACTTATTATCCTCCTGAGATGTTGGGATTACAAGTGTGCACCACTGTGCCATTACAATAAAATATGAAAACAGAAAAGAGTGGTGGGATGGGAAAGATGTGGGGTTATCTGAATTCCCTGAGCTCTCAGGAGAAGGGGACTGTTGCTGCAAGCTGAGGGAGACAAGGTGCTCATTTCAGAATAAAGTCTTTGAGAAAAAGTTTGGAGGGTCACTAGGCTGGTATGAATGAAAAATGGATGCAAGGTGGAAAGAGGAGTATCCCCCTTCCTCTATTTTAGATGAGTTTAAAATTAAGCACAAGGAGAAGTTCTGAGAACACACTAGTCTGGTTTGCACTGCAAAATTTAGGAATACTGGTTGTTAGCTGCAGGAAGGTTTACCATAGTGTCAACCCCCATCTGGGGATGTGGCAGCTTGGGTTTCTTGTGGTTTGGCACAGTAAAATTTGCTGAATTTGTATTAATGTGATTTTTTATTTAAAAAAATCACTTCTTTCAGAGAAGATTGAAGTTAATTGTCTAGAATATGGGCTTTAAAACCATGTGGGCTGCACTTCACAGAAATCCCAGCAATGTGGGAGGCTGAGGCCAGATGAGGGTACGTTTGAGGTCAGCCTCAACAACTTGGTTTGAACCTGTCTTGGAATAAATAAAATAAAAATAAGTACATAAGCAAGTGGTGGGGAGAGAAGCTGAGTGGCAAAATTCTCCCAGGTGCTGCTGATTCAGATTAGACACAAAGAATAAAAGTTGCCTTCCTGACTTCGGAAAGCTCAGTCACAGTCCAGCCCTTTGGATTGGGGATTAACAGGAGAGAATTTCAATATGTCACTATGGGCAGATGAACTAACAGTGGCTACTTATAAAATTTAACTTGGAGCAATGACAGCTGGGTGTGTGTGGAGCTCCCTCTGAGTCACATCATATCCAGGGAAGAATTCCAAAGGAGCTTCTCCATTTCCAGCAGGCAGGGACTAATTGAAGTGTGTATTACCATGGAAATGTTTTTCTTCCCAAACGATGTCACTTGTTCCCACCTGACTTAGGGTGAGGAAGAACCCAGGTGAGAAAAAGATATTAGAATATCCTCCTTCAGATAATTTCAGTTCAATAATCACCAAAATGGTCAGAGAAGAAATTTATTTCCCTGAAACATAAAAACTAGTTATTTTTTTATATATTCTACCAAAACTGTTACAATATTAAGTTTATCAAAAATATTTACAATATTTTGAGTTTCTGATGTGGCATCACAAACTATTGATTATAAAACTGAACATGCAGATGACACTATGGTTAATAAGTTAGATTCAACAAGGGGCTTCTCCACACTTCTGGCATTTGGGGCCATTTAACCTATTCCAAGACTTACTGAATACTAGTACCCATACATTTATTACAACAATAAGATTTGCCTTCTTCTGATTAGTATAAAAGGAAAAATTAATGTAAAAACTTTAGCAAGGAGCTCAGTATTAAGTAATGTTTTTACTCAAACCCCAAATTGATTACCAGCTTGAGATTTCCTTCATGGAGAAGGTGAAAACATTGGATAATGGCTGCTCTGGTTAAGGATTAATTAGGTAAAGGACAATTTCCAGCTTGGTGAATAAGTACATTGTCATAGGGTATCACTTCCAGAAAGGTCTTTTGACAATGAAGCTTGTCATATCATATACTCCCCACCTATAACAGTAAAACATTGATTTCTTTTGGGGCCTATCCTCAGCTGAACAGTCTATTTTTCTTCCTCCTTTTGCTCCTTTTTTTTTTTTTTTAACAGAAAGGGCGATTCTTTGCTTCCTGTTTTCTTTTCTTAAAACTCCAAGGTAAATTTCCATTCCTCATGCTAACTTAGTAGCAGGTACTTTCTGTTGTGACTTCATGTTGTTTCCCCATTTTAAATTATCACCTAGTCTTGTTTTTTTTTTAAATCAAATTAATATTAAAATAGATATTTCTCTAATATTCTTCAAATTATTTTTTTTTGTAATGAGACAGTGTATTGAAGAACAAGTTTTCTGTGTGGAATATTTTTGTCATTGTTAATGGTTGTGGGGATGCTGGAGTGCTGGAGCTCTGGCTACATTTTTTTCTTTTATTTTTAGATATAAATTTTAATTTTTACAACTTTGAGGGTTTTTTGAGCTGTTTCCTATCTATTCTCTAGTTCATTTATAAGAAAGACTTGTTTGGTCAACCACTGAGTGAGCAACAGTGTAGGGGCTGAGTGTTTACTTGATTTTTTAAATCATTGGGTAAATAATATCTTTATTTTCATGAAGGCTTCTATTGTTAATTCACTCTGATGCCTTCCTTAGTCAAGATGCTCTGAAGACACATGTCAGAATCTTTCTGGCATGGTTGATCATTAATTTTAATCATTATTCTGTGCAATGAAACTAGGATTCTTTCCTGAGAATAATACTGGGAAGGGATGCTAAGAAACAAACAAGCATGCACACAATACTGCAGATGAAGGGAAGTCAATTTAGTGTGAAGCAGACATTGAAAACTAAACTCTTCTTCAGACAGTAATCTGGCCACAGCCTCCTCAACTGCCTGAACCAGAACATCAGTGTGGATCTTATCTCTTAAGCTGGGGGTTCTCAACCTCTGAATTACTGCTTCCACTCTGAAGGGTGCTTCCAGGTTTTGAACAATGGCTGTTTTTTTTTATTCTAACTTCTACTTTTACAAACCCATGTCTTTTCTTGAATGGAATCTAAATAATGAGACCACATCACTTGTTGAGTTGGACATTGAGATCAATATTATATCCACAGAGACTTTTCTTTGTGTTAAATTTCTCCAGATTTTAAACAAAGAAGGATTAAACCATCAAATAAAAGGTCATAAATGTCAAAGTATGAGGTGCTTTGGGTAAGAGTTGACACAGTATTTTTCTTGATGAATTGTTATAGGGAAAAGGTGAATAATTCTGATTTTTGTTTGACTATAGGCAACTTAGTAGACCTCTGCTACTCTATTAAAATTGATTATAAGCTGAAATAATTTTTGATAATTTATTAAGAACTTGACAATGCTAATTAAAGTTGACTTCTATTCAAGATGTTACTAAGTTACAAAACCTGCACTGTGCAAATCTACATGCAGAGTGCTGGCTTCCTAAAATGAATTATAGAACATTCATTTTAAAATGGCTGATCAATGCATATTCATATACATCATTTTATATTGCTGTTACTCTTAATTTCTCATATTTAATATTCAAATGTGTGCAATTTAACTTCAACATAATCAATTTTGTTGAGCATTGCTTAGTTAATCCCAGAATGCATGGTAATGCACAATATATTCAATGGGAGTATATATAATAACTGTATTCTGAAAAGATTTGAAGCCATATGAAATATCCTTTTGACTTTAATCATAATTGACCCACCTATCTTATTTAGTAAGTTTTCATCATATATTCTGCATGAGAAAATATGCTATTGAAGGCAAATTTTAGTATCAGAACAATTTGAATAATAGAGCTTTAAATTTTAAATGAGATTTATAAAAGCACACTATGTAGAATGAATATTTAAGATTCAGAAAAGCAGGAAGATTTAATAAGTCTCATGATTTAAGATTAGAAATGACATTAAAATTTGACCTCTCTGTTGGAGCCAGAAATACTTGAGTCCTGGAGTCCCTATATGATTGACAGGGTTAATGATGAAGTATCATGGATACTGGCTGTTTGATGCAAATGCTGCTCAGCAGGGCCAGAAGTGTTAGAGTAAAACTACTTGCACACCACTCCTCTTTGTTCTCAGTCCTTTTAGATAACCAACTTTAGTGCTCATAATTACTGGTTGGTTATAATGTGTAGATTCTTCTTCTCACTGGAAGCAAGTAGAATTGTCATCATTTGGAGATAGATTGTCAGAGGCTGACATCTGCTATCAGAGTCAAAATCCTGAGGCTTAAACACCAGCGATGCAAAAGAAGGCCCCCTTTGAACCAGTTCTCTGGATCTTCTTTCGTGTCCCTTTCTCTTTCCCTCTGGATGATCTCAGCACTTCCTGCATGCCCCAGGTAGGCTAGGGTGAGGGCAGGTCCTGGGGAACCCAAAGGGAAAAGGAATGTGAGTAAGAGACCAAGCAATGAAAGAAAAAAGGGGAAATGTGATTTATAAGCCAGTTCAACAATAAATCATAATTGAAAGCATATATATATATATATATATATATATATATATATATATATATATAGTTCAGAGAAAGACAAAACAGATCAGCACACCCAGAGCCCTATCTACTTTGGAAGTAGTTTGGTTACAATACAAACATTTCTGTAATTTTGTTAATGTGTAAAGACTTTTCACCTACCCTTCATTGAATATTACCTGTGGTTTGTGCTTACCAAGTTCATTTAGCAGAAAAAGCATAGACAGATTGCCTCCCACCATATAGCAACAACTAAAAGGGGAATGCCAGTGTGCATTGCAGGCAGTTCCATGAAAGAAAACCAAATGAGGCCCAAACACTAAGTTAATCTTTATTACTCATGTGTGCATGGAAAACACAAATACATGTGTTTACTCCTTTACTACTTTTGAGCATTTCTTAACTACCTAGGATTCATCAAAGCTTAGAGTTTGAACCAGATTTTGTGGTCACTTAAAATATATTAAAATATCTTACATGCACAAAAGTACCCTTGCTTTTGACATAACTTTTCTCGGACTATTTCAATTTTCAGAATACCAATATAAGCACAATTGTTTCAGGCCTCATTTATTTTTCTCAATTTAGGAAATTTGCTATGTTTTTCACAAGTATGAAAAAATTCTACCCCCAGAAAACCCATAATTATGCACTTTTGTGGGGGGAACCCAGCACAGGAAAGAAGTATGGTTTGTGAGTTAAGTACTTAAGGAATGGATAAGTCAGTTGGGAGTCCCTTATCTTAATGGAGCCATGAAGGAAAGGATATTCTTTGTCTGTCCTCAGAGCTCAGGTTTTCAGTATAATAGATCCCAACAAAGTTCATTTTGTCCTTCATTTTTTTTGAGTAGTTGAAGATCATTTCAATTTAGAGATTAGGTTGTTAGCTGTTTCCATGTTTCTGCTATGTTGGAAATTTTCTTGGGTTATGTTTGCTTGATTGACTTTCCATATCTTTCATTGTTTAAACAAATAAGGATGGCTGATTTTTGTCATGAACATGAGGCCTGACATGCTACAGCAAGGCTGTCTTTATTCTCTCTCTGTGGTTTGTATCAGATAGTGGATGGGGCCAGATCTTCTTAAAGTCTCCTTTTCTCCCAACTCTCATCCTGGACTATAGAAGTGACTGGAAGCTTGGTGTCTTTCTCTCTCTGGTGTTCCTATGTGACCTCTCCACATGGTGAAATCAGAGAAGGTGCTTTGTTGCAGGCTGAAAATGGAGAAAGCCCAAAGAAACTGTCAAAACCTCAGCCTTCTCAAACCAACATCAGATATCACTCAGCATTGCTTCCACACCAGAGCAGTCACGCAGGCCACCCAGGGCCCAAAGATGGGACAGAGACCATGTCTCAATGAGAAGGATGTTAAATATGGAGATGGACTATAAAACCATTACAGTCAGATCCCCAGCCACAAAACATGTACATGCTTCCTGCTTGAAAATGATATTCACCCTCATCCCAAGCCTCCAGAGTCTCACTGTCATCTAGTGAGTTCTGGATGCAGATGAGGTTTCTTGGTAAAATTCTTCCTCATTTGAAGACCTGGGGACAAAAGGGACTTGCTCCTTGCCCCTCCTTTTCCCAATTACATCCATAGGGCAGAAATAGGACAACCCCCACAGAGTCTCTTACAGGAAAGGATTGAAGTGGGGAAACCATGGCTGTCCCTGGTCTGCATCACCTCAAAACCCTTCAAATGCTTTTGCAGCCCATGCAGTAGATCCAGGCCACGGCCTGGAGATGTTTCTTCATTGTTTATGGTCTAATCATCTGGAGCTCAGGGTAATCCTTCTTTGTCCCATGGGGAATGATGAGTTTTTGACTGAGTATTTTTCTCAGTGCGATTGTCCTGAGTACCTGCCAGAAATTAGTCGCTTAAAATATCACCAGTTTATTGTGTTTATGGTTCCCAAGTCCAGGACCAGCAAAACTGTGTTTCCTGCTTTGGGCCTCATTGGGCTGCAGCCAAATTGTTGGTCAAAGTAAGGATCTGAACCCAGATCAGGATCATTTTCTAAGTTCATTGGCTGCTGGTGTAATTTATTGCAGTGTTCTTCTGCTTCAGCTCCACTATTGGAGGCTACCTGCAGGTCTTTCTCCATGGAAAAAGGATAGTTTACAGTCTCTGACTTCCACCACCACCTAGAGAGCAATTTTAAGAAGCCCACCTTATTGCATAAGGCCCACCTGGCCAATCTCCTCATATTAAGTTCAGTTGATTGAAGACCATAATCACATCTGTAAAATATCTTCAAAGGGGCAGCAACATTACTGTTGAATCATAGAGCTGGAGGTAGGTGCAAGTTCTCTAGAGGCTAAGGATTTGAGAGCATCTTAGAATTTTTCCCCTCACATCACAACTAGCAGTTTGGGATCCAAAAATCATTGCTTTCTTGTGTATTATTTTTTTTCTCACTTTAACTCAATCAGTGCTGTTTTTATATAGCAATTACATTAAAGATTCATGGATGTCCCACAAGTTCTAAGTGTATTCCACATAGCAGGTACCCAACCACAAATGTCTCTGAGATAAGATTCTACCTACTCTGGGTTCCTGAATGCTCATTCATGGTAGGAGGGCCAGATCATTTAAACTTCTTAAAAGACTATTTAAATATATATATATATATATATATATATATATATATATATATATATATATATATATATATATTTTTTTTAGTTGTTGATGGACCTTTATTTTATTCATTTATTTATATGTGGTGCTGAGAATTGAACCCAGAGTCTCACACATGTGAGGAAAGTGCTGTATCACTGAGTCACAACTCTATCCCTAGAGGACTCATTTAACGGTAGAATCTGAGAGGCCCATCCCTAGAGGACTCATTTAACAGTAGAATCTGAGAGGCCCAATCTTTAGATTATCAGTTCGCTTTCTCTGAAAGAATCAGTGAGGCACCTACTTCTGTCTTTACAAGGTCTTAATGTCAGTTTGAGGTTCTTTCTTCATTTTGGCTTTGGTTGCTATTTGCAGGTATTGAGAATTGTTCATAAGTTTAAGCACTTGTTTTTCCTACTTGAATCATTTAATTTCTTATTTCTATCTTCCTTTTTTTGCCTAATGCTCTGAGTAGGGTTTCAAGGACATTTGTTGAATAGAAGCAGTGGGAGAGGGCATCCCTGTCTTATTCCACTTTTTAGAGGGTATGCTTTCAGTTTTCTCCTATTTAGAATGATACTGGCCTTGGCTTTAACATATTTTAATATTTAACATATTTTAGAATGTTGAAGTATTTTCCAACAATAAATGTTTTTGTTACAATAAGTATATTTCCTTCAATAAGTATTTTCCTAGCTTCTTGGATGCTATGTTTAGCCAAATGCTTATTCTGCATTTACTGAGATATCATTAGAACCCCAAATCTCCACCAGAAATGTTATAAAACTAATAAATTCAGAAAATTATCAGGATATAAAAATAACACCCATAAAACAATTGCATCCCTATACACCAATGATGAATCAACTGAAAAAGAAATTAGGACCACTGTAACATTCACAATAGCTTCAAAAAAAAATTGGAAATCAACCAAACAAAAGCAGTAAGAGACTTCACCAGTGAAAAGTACAAAACACTAATAAAGAAGTTGAAAAAGACCTTAGAAGTTAGAAAGATCTCCTATCTTCTTGGGTAACAGAATTAATATTTTCAAAATGACCATACTGCAAAAGGCATTATACAGGTTCAATACCTTCCCAATCAAAATCCCAATAATGTTCCACAGAAATAAAAAATGCAGACATGAAATTCATGTAGAAATATAAGAGACCCAGAATAGCCAAAGCAATCCTTAGCAACAAAAATAAAGCTAGTGGTATTACACTTAAACTATACTACACAGCAATAGTAACAAAGACAGCAGGGTATTGGCACCAAAATAGACCTGTACACCAATGGTAAAGAATAGAGAAAAAAGAGACTAACTAACGCAAATAATTACAGTAATCTTATATTAGACAAAGGAACCAAAACATACATAGGAGGAAAAAGAGCCTCTTCAACAAACGGTGCTGGGAAAACTGGAAATCCATATGGAACAAAATGAAATTAAATCACTATCTCTCACCATGCACAGAACTGAACTCAAAGTGAATCAAGAACCTAGGAATTAAACCAGAAGCCTTGTGCTTAATGGAAGAAAAAGTAGGCCAAAATCTCCATCATGTAATATTAGGCCCCAACTTCCTTAATAAGAATGCTATAGCAAAATATTTTTAAAAAGTATCAATAAATGATATGGACTCAAATTTAAAGGCTTCTTCTCAGCAAAGTCAGCAAATGTAACAATTAGTGAGGTGAGTAGAGAGCCTTCAGAATGATCGCAACTCTTTACCACAAGCACATCAGATAGAGCACTACTCTCTAGGGTATATAAAGTACTCAAAATCCTTAACACTAAAAAATCAAATAACCAATCAATAAGTGGGCCACAAAACTGAACAGACACTTCTCAGAAGAGGATATATAATTAATCAAATATATATAAAATTGTTTAACATCTTTAGCAATTAGAGAAATGCAAATCAAAACTAAGATACCATCTCACTGCAGTCAGAATGGCAGCTATCAAGAATACCAACAATAATAAGTGTTGGAAAAGATGTGGGGGGCACACTTTTACATTGCTGGTGGGACTGCAAATTGATGCAGGCAATCTGGAAAGCAGTATAGAGAAAGCTTGGAAAACTTGGAATGGAACAACCATTTGACCCACGTATCCCACTCCTCTCCTCAGTCTATATCCAAAGGACCTAAAATCAGCATACCATAAAAACACAGCCACATTAATTTGCTAGTAGCTCAATTCATAATAAGTAAACTGTGGAACCAGTACTGATGCTCTTGGATAGATGAGTGGGTGAAGACACAGTGGTGTATACACACAATGAAATATTACTCAGCATTAAAAGAGAATAAAATTATGGAAATTTCAGGTAAATGGTTGGAATTGGAGAATATCCTGCTAAGCAAAGTAAGCCAATTGTTAAATAAACAAAGGCCTAATGTCTTCTCTGTTAAGTGTATGCTGATCCATAAAGGGGGTTGGGGGGTAAGAATAGAGGTAGTTTGATTGGGCAAATGGGGAGGAAGAAAAAGGAAAAAGTGATGCAGGTAGGAAAGATGGTAGAATGGGATGAACATCATTACCCTAGGTACATATACGACTGCACATGTAGAGCAACTCCACATAATGTGCAACTGGAAAACATAAATTTGTGATCCACTTATGTACAATGAGTCAAAAAGCTTTCTGATCTCATGTATAACTGAATAGAATTAATAAAAAATCAACTAAGAAAACGCTTATTTTATTTATAAATTACCCAGCCTGTGGTCTTCTGTTCTAGCAATTAAAAACCAGAGAAAGACAGGGCTCCTGAGGGAAACAGAGATCAGAAGGTCAGGGTTGAGCACCAGAGCAAAATGCACTATCTCCCATGGAGAGCTTCCTTCTCTCTAGCTCCACAAAGAGAACAAACAGAGACAAAACCTCCTGATGGCTGTTGGAAAGGAGGTCACTGGGAGGGACTACTGCTCGTACACTGTCCTCTGGAAAACAGGTTCATTATCTCCCAACTTGTTCCTTTCATTTGTTGTTACTAATAATCATATCTTACTTTTCAAACCCAAACCTAGCACAAAATGTTATTCCAATAGAGGCTGTATTTAAAATGCAATATGAAGAAATCCATGTCTAGACCTACTAGAGCAGTTGAGGAGGATCCAGGCTATCCTGCCCAGGCTTCAGGTACTCCCCGGGGGACCCAGGTAAGGAAAGACACCCAGGAAGAAAAGACATGTTTGGGAAATAATTACTTACTACCCCTAGGTTTCAACTCCGGATAAACCAGCTCTATTTGACACAGTAGTGCCATGGCACTAGACAACAGAGTACACAGTACATGCTGCCTGTAACCACAGGATGCAATTGAAAAGACAGGACAGAGCATAGAGCATCAGCACTCCACAGGCTTTCCAAAGTTAGCAGATAAAGCAGACAGCTTGATATTTCAGAAAAAAAAAAATATAGCAGGAAAGCAACATTTCCAGTATATACTTAAAATTTTTGCTTAAAATCCACACTTCAATAGTAAGTAAATAAATAAGATTAGGACTTATTTATAAGAAAAAAAAATTAGAAGTCCCAGTCTCATACATAAGTCTGGGTCATATAAATCCTAATCTTATAAATAAGTCTATATTACAGCAAAAACATCTCATTTTACAATTCACAAAAGACATTAGGTCTACAAAGCATGCATGTGGAAAAGGAGTCTCTGATCTTTAGCATCACACTCCTCAGCCCAATAGTAATGAGCCCTTCTCCTGATAATTGGTGATGGCTTGAATTAGGAACCTGAATTCACATTCTTGCTTTCAGTGTGATTAATTGTATACAATACAATTCATAATTTATGTATAATCTATATATAATGGCTTATACTATCTGTATAAAGTCATTCTTTCTAAAAAAAAATCTTCTTTGGTATTGGGAGAAAACCTAGGATGGCATACCTGGTAGGCAAATGCTCTACCACAGAGATAAACTCCCAACCCATTAAAAAACCATCATTGTTTTCTTTTCTTTTTTTTTTTTTTTTGGTTGTGGCTAGGGCTCAGTGATAGAGTGCTCACCTCACACACAAGAGGGATTAGCTAAGAAGTCAGTAAGAGGTTAAAAAGGAGTAGTAAGAGAGGATACACTTAATTGCTCCTGATCCTAGTGGGAAAGTTTCACGTTTATTATCATTAAGAATGAGATAGGGGTGATATGGCCACCAGCGCCCAGGTGGCAGGAGCAGAGGCAAGCTGGGACAAGTTGCCCACACTGAGGGGGAACTCACCCAAGCCCAAGGGCAGAAAATTTAGAGAAAGAGCTAAGGCCCAGTGGGGTGACTGGGTCACTAGTGGGGATTCACTGGTGCAAGCCCAGGCCAGGGCTCTGCATTTCCCGGCAGAATGAAATGGTTGGCAGAGCCCAACCCTTCATGGAATTCTGAGTGTTTGGGTCACAATTAACTCCTTGGTGCTCCAGGAGGTTCAGAGAAGAGGTGGATAGAGACTGAGGTGGTTGTCAGAGCAGGTCTGATGGCTCACTGAAATTGTGACAGTATTGTCCTGGTTTAGAGGCCTAGACTCTGGCTTTGGCTACTCTTTGGGCCACATGGGGGACAGCTTGGCTTCCCTCACCAGCAGTATCTCCAAGTCACCTAGAATGAGGTTCTCTATTATTTCAAGGATGTAGAAGCAGGTTTAACTAATTATTGAATAAAGAACCTTGAAGATACCAAATGGATGATAAAAGATTTAAAATCTATTGTACTGAGCTGGAAGAAAGGTATGCAGCATCAGAGCTACTGATCCAACATCAATCTCCAAATTATGGGAATGAACTGGAAGAGAAATAAGTAGAAATCAGGCCACATAAAGCAAGACAGTTTGCACTAGAAGATGAGTTGTCAACACTGCAGTCAGTAGATTCTGGAGAAGGTGGAGTACCAGAAACCACTGCCTCACCTTCATTTAGTAAAGAGATTAGTCAGTTTTCAGCTTTTTCCAGAGATGACATGAACTTCAGTGATATCATTTCATCACAATAAGAAATCAACAGACTGTCAATTGAAGTATGAAGACTTGAATCTCATATTCACCATTAGAGGGATATAGCTCAGGCAAAGGGAACACATAATCTGATCAAAGTAAAATCTGCACACTACAAGATACTATTAAGTCACTTGAGCAAAACAAAACTCAAGACCTTGATCATCATCAAGAGGAAATGTCAGGGCTGGGGATGTGGCTCAAGCGGTAGCGCGCTTGCCTGGCATGCATTTGGCCTGGGTTCGATCCTCAGCACCACATACCAACAAAGACGTTGTGTCCACCGAGAACTAAAAAATAAATATTAAAAATTCTCTCTCTCTCTCTCTCTCTCTCTCTCTCTCTCTCTCTCTCTCTCTCTCCCCTCTTTCACTCTCTCTTAAAAAAAAAAAAAGAGGAAATGTCAGTTTTCAGAATGCACATCAAAAGAAACTGGTAGAGATAAATTGCCAGTATCGAGAGAAATTAAATGACTACTTAGAAAGGATTGAAAAACTTGAAAATCAGTTTAAGGTGACTCAGGAGTTACAGTAACTGATGAGTCTAAAATCGGTGAGATGGGAAAAAACTATTCAGGTTCTACAAACTGAAAAATTAGAGTTAAAAATTAGAGAATATAAGGATCAAATAAAAACATTATTAAAAAATATCTTTGGCAGAAAATGACAGTGATTTCTTGAAGAGAGAAAAAGAGCAGCTCAATGTGGAAATTTGACAAATAATTGAACAGTGTGAAAACTTGGAACTAGAATGTAGTCAATTACAGCCTTTTGTGATGGAGCAGAAAGATGAGGAAATTAAGAATTTACAGAAAATCATTGAATAAATAAAAGCCCAGTTGCAGGGAGACACACACAATACACCAGCAGATAATTCTGATAGTTTTCAAGAAAAAATAGTTAAAGCCTTCCTATAGAAAATGGAAGTGAATACACAACTTGTATAACTATGAAACTGAAAAATAAATGAAAGGAATCCAAGAACGAGAACTTGATATTCAACTTCTAAATGAAAAGAATATATCTTTAACCAAAAGACTGATCAGCTGTCCAAAGATGAAGTTGGCAAACTCACTAAAGTTATCCAGCAGAAAGACATGGAGAAACAAGATCCTCAGGCTAAAATTTATTCAGGAAAACATGATATGATTACACTGCAGCTCTTGTCTATGTCATCACTTACCTCCCAGTCCTCAGAGGTCAAAGAGCTGAGACAATCACTGCAAGAAAAGGATGCTACCATTAGGATGCTCCAGGGAAGTAATCACAGGTTGTCTTGTGCAACTGCTGCCATCTCCGAGAGAAAAAAGAAAGAACATGAACAACCAAATTCCAAAATTAAACAGCTCAAGGAAAAACAAAGTCTGGTACAAAATTTACTGAAAGAAAAAGACCTCTTAATCCAAGCCAAAAGTGATCAGTTACTTTCTTCAAATGCAAAGTTCACTAACAAAGTGAATGAAAATGAGTTGTTGTGGCAAGCAATTGCTAACTTCAAGGAGAGGATATTAATTTTAGAAATGGACATTTCTCAACTAAAAGGGGAAATTGAAAAAAAATAATGAAAACATCCAAAGAAAAGGCAATGTAGAATGAAGCATTACAAGAGACGAACATGAAGTTCTTTGTGATGCTGCAAGAACAAGAGTTGGAGTACTATTCAATGAAAGAGAAAACTCTTGCTTTTGAGCAACTGTATCAAGAAAAAGAACAGGGCAAGGCTGGAGAATGAAATTGGCTTTTAAATACAATTGAATCCATTCAGGATAAACCATTCTATGTCAGCAGGAGACAGACCAACTAACCGTGTCCCTAAAGAACCAACAGATGGAAAAGAGTACACTCCAGTAAGAGGTTGAATACTTATGTGACAAACAATTACACATAAATCCCAGGATGGACAAAGAACTGGGGAGACATCTTTTAGAATGAGAAGATTCTTAAATCTGGGAAATTTTGGCTGAGAGAAGAGAGAGATGAACCTGAGAGGAAAAGTCACACTATTGGAGGAAAAGCTACTTTCCTCTTCTAATGAAAGTCATCAAGCCAGTTTGCAGGCAGAGTCCCTGCAGAAACAGGTGCATTTACTCTCCCAAGAGAGAGATGAGAAAGCATCGCAGCTTTCACTCTATCAGGAACAAATAAAGCAGTATGACATGTCATTAACTAACCTGCAAATAGTTCTAGAGCATTTCCAACAAGAAGAAAAAGCTATGTATTCGGCTGAATTAGAAAAGGAAAGACAATATATAACCGAATGGAAGGAAAAGGAAGAAAATCTAGAGAGGTATTATTATTACGGGAACATTTGGATGAAGCCAACAGTGTGTTGGATTCAGCAACCAGACTTACACAAAAGTTACATCTAAAGGAAGAACAGATTGAAGGACATGAAAAGGACAATGAACTCGAACAAGAAATGTTGAATAATCACAAAAGAAATTGCTGAACTTGGAAAATGGCACAGAAGGAAAAATTGACAAAGCCCTAATGAGAAACCTGTTTATTGGACATTTTCATACATCAAAAAGTAAGTGTCATGAAGAGTTACAGTTATTAGAAAGCATCCTGTATATTTAAAAAAAGAAAATGGAGCAGTTTTGAATGAAGATGACTGTGGTGTTACTAAGTGGATGACGGGTTGGCTTGGGGGAGAATAAAAAATTGTCCCCAGCACATTTTTGAGACCAAATGAGCAATCTCTGCTTAATAGTTCTTTGCCAGAACTTTTTGTTAAATTTCTGGAAACAAAATCTTCTTCATGTGTTTAACAACCAAAACTTTCTGCTCAGGTGCAGCAGAATTCAGAGCTTGTAAAAGAGTGGCTGTGAATCTGTTCTTTGCACCACATTCTGTGGCTGTGCCACTGATGAGCCTACCTGGACTTGGACATGGTGGACCTGGGAATCTATATTTGAATCCCATCACAGACTTCATGCCCACTTTTACACCATTGCCAGTGTCCCCTGACAACTGTGCAAGGGTTGTACCAAAGGACCTTTTAAAGCAATAGATGATTCTCAAGCCAGAGATGATTTAGCAGTTTAAAGAAGCCATAAACACTTTGAACTATTTACAGAGTGGCCTTTTTGAAAAGAAGTTGTGTATTTGCAGAGAAGAAGAAAAAGAAAAAATTGGTATATAGAGCTACCAGGTGTTTTGACTCCCCTCTTCTCTCTCTCTCTCTCTCTTTTTTTTTTTTTTGTATGTTGTTGTTTGGTTTTTCTTTTGCTGTAGCACTTATTAAAATTTTATTTGTGTTTATTTTCTGTAGCTCTTTTTGTGGTGAGCCTTTTCTGTGAACTGTGGCCGCCATTACAAGATGGCGCTGGTTTCCCCTGTAGTCTGTGACAAACAACTCCTTATCAGAATGAGTTGGCACGCTGTGACTTGGCACCCTATGAGAAAAGTCCACGTGGCAGTTGTGCATTGGGGCTTTATCTGCTTTATTAAGGCTGGGGCACACGGGAGTAGTAGTAGTGGCAGTAGGAGTAGCAGTAGAAGTAGTGGCAGTAGGAGTAGCAGTAGAAGTAGTAGTAGGAGTAGCAGTAGAAGCTAAAAGACATGTCAAAACAAAGGCCTGAATAAACTACTGAAAGAAGAAAAAGTATCAAGGACCTGAATAAACTGCTGAAAGAAGATTCCTGAGTTGCGTCTTCCTTGCGGGCAAGGGGTCGCGACAAGTGGTGCCGAGACCCGGGAACCAGAACTTTCAGTCAGTCAGGGGTGGTGCACCGGTTAGTCCCAGGTAAGTGGGATCTGCGATCAAAGAAGGGATAGTCCCAGTAAATGGGATCCGCGTCCAAAGCGGGGTCAGCTCCTCTACAAAGAAAGAGAGAGCCTCACATTTATTGCAGCTGCACTGTGTACTTTCACTTTTGTTTTCTGTGTTTCTTTTGTTGTGTCATTTCGCTTTTGTTTTTTGTGTTTCTTTTGTTGTTGTGTCATCTGTAGATAAAGAGAGAGCGGAAAAAAAATAATAATAATAAATAAGGCGCTCCTCTGTAGATAAAGAGAGAGCAGGGGAAAATAATAAAATAAGACGCTCCTCTGTAAATAAGGAGAGAGCGGAGTTTTGTATTTTCACTTTCTTTATACTGTTTGGAACAGTATGGGTGCTACTCCCTCAAGCCCAATTTTGCTGGCCTTGGATGGGTTACTGCGTTCTAAGGGACTTAAAGTGAAGCGGAGCACATTACAGAGGTTTTTAGAAGAGACTGACTCTGTAGCTCTTTGGTTTGTTTTTTCAGGGAGTCTGACGATTCCCAGCTGGGACAAATTAGGGAAGGACCTGGATTTCGCTTGTGAGCAGGGTATCTTGAAGGATGGTGTTATACTACTTTGGAAGTTAATTAGAGGATGTATAACAGATGGTAAATGCCAAGAAGCTGTGAGCGAGGGTCAGGCCATTCTTGAGCAATTGCATGAAGAAAAATCGGAGGGGTCACATAGCGAGGTAGCAGAAAGTATTAGGAGTAAGAGTGGTGAACAGATAAGGGAGTCTGAAGTTAAACAGAGGAGAAGGCTCTATCCGGACTTGACTGAGTTAAAAACTCCCAAGGACGCAAGTAGCTCGGACAGTTCTGAGGAATTAGATCCACCCTAGCCGCTCTCAACCCCGCCTTCTCATCTTCCCCCTCCCTATCAGGCCCACAGAAAAGTCTTAATTGACCTTCTCCAGAATATTCACCATGGCTTATTTTAGGACTTTCAGCAAAAAAAAAAAAATCTCTACAAAAAGGTTTAATGTAGATAAACTTCCTATTTTCATGTTGCCCTGTTTTATTTGGCTACTGTCTGAAAAAATCAGCATTCCAGGCACTGGACACTCCCTTACTAGTTTTTCACAAAAATATGTAACAAGGCCTCTGGCCTTGAGCTGGGCTTCACAGTGCTGACTACATTTCTAAGATAAGGGAGTTACTAACTGGGCTCCATGGTAACAGCTGGCAGGAAAAAGAACTGGAAAGGGAGATAGAGGAACTGGAGGGTCAATTGAAAAAGTCAAGATTTAAAGCACCTACGGCCCTGATGCTGTCACGCTCCCTCCTTATAACCCCGATTGGGACAAGGACAACCCCAGAAGGCTGGGGGATGTTCAGTGGCAGCCTAAGACGGCCCAAACTTCCCAGTAATTAAAAACTTGGATGGACAGCCGGCCAGAGTGCATGTTCCTCTAGCCTTTAAGGATATTAAGCAACTAAAGGAGGCAGTTACTAATTACGGATCCCATGCCCCCTTTACATTGACTCTCTTTGAGTCTTTCTCTGCCAATCAGCTGACACCTAGTGACTGGCAACAGCTTTGCATGGCTGTGTTGTCTGGAGGGGATTTTTTGTTGTGAAAAGGTGAAAATCAAGAGAGGTGTCGCGAGCTAGCCCGAGTCAATCAGGACGCCGGCTTCCCATGGCATAACCTTGAAATGTTAACAGTCTTGGGACAATATGCTATCATAAACCAACAAATTAATTATAATCCTGGGGTCTATGCTCAGGTAGCTACAGCAGTCATTTAGGCTTGGAAGGGTCTACTTATTTCAAATGCTAAAACAAAAATTTCAAAAATTGCTCAAGGACCCTCTGAGCCTTATTCTGACTTCATTGCCTGATTGATGCAGGTGGCAAGGAAAATATTCCCTAACTTGGAACAAGCCATGCTGGTCATTAAGCAATTGGCTCTTAAAAATGTAAACTCCTATTGCCAAAATGCTATTAAATCTACCAGAACAAAGAGTGTTGATGACATGATTCGAACTTATAAGGATATTGATAGAGCTCATATTACTGGACAGGTTCTGGCCGCTGCCCTCAAAACAGGAACAGGGGCCCGCCCCAAGGTCTACTGGGCAATCCAGGGACGGAATGATACCCTGGGGAGTGGGCGACTTTGTCACCTCCCACGGACCAACCCCTTTCTATCTGTAGACTCTCCAGGGGAACGCCAGGAAGTGCAGGATATACAAGAGCTGCAACCGCAGGTCACAGAGACAGAACAAACTGCTACCGCAGTAAGATCTTAGCCAGGCGCGAAAAAATGCAGACAAACTCAAACAAAATGCAATTGGCTAGGAAAACTTGGAGAACTTTTGCCCCTAAAATGGGCAGCGGACTCCATGTTGTTTGCATCACCATGGTAACCATGGGGTGCCTGGCCGGAAGAGTAGCTTCCTGGTCCCACCTCCCACACCTTTTCGGGCTTCTGATTGGTTGTTCCACAGTCACTCAGACAGGATTTCTGGTCCCGCTTTCCAGCCACTAACCTGTACTGCTGTGTTTCAGATTTCTACCGGAGCTGCTCGGAGCCTGTATTTTTTTTTTTTTAATGCCTACCTGTAAATGCTAATGAAAGATATCTTTTTCAGACAAAATTTAATTCCACAGGTTTCCATGTTACAGTCCTAAATTTAAGCTAGTTCTAAGTTAAATAACCTGACTTTTTCTCTATAGTTGTGTTACTAAATAATGTTCTATTGATGAGAGATATCAAATATGCTTCTTTATATTTTACTTTTAAATTTGAAGGTTATGAGGATGCATTTGCTCGCCACAGGAACAAGCCGGCAAAGTTCCTGTGATGACCAAAAAATCCTTATTTTCATTTCTAACTATAAAAATAAAACTGTATACTCAAGGATCTTATTTCAGTTACATCAAGTGACGTCACATAAAAGAGTGCAATCCTAGTTAAAAATAAATTTAAATGGATCCAAATATTTTAAGACCACGTGGTTACATAAAGTTAATACAATTATAAGTTATGTTCTTATTCTTAATATATATATATATATATGTGTTTAGATATTTAGATAACCTATATTTGTTAATCTATAAATTAATTAGCACATGCCTAATTAATTAGTTAATATATATTTGCCTAATTGTTTTTCTTCAACAGAAAACCCATAATTTATGTTTTATATTTACATTTATCAGATACTCTGCCTTTTCAGTTACAGATATTTGAGATAAATGCGTTTACTATAAATTTGCTATTAAGTAAAAATACAATCAAGTAATTTCTAATTCTCAAGGTTATTGTTCAAACTCATAAAATGATAAATTATTATAATTATTTCTCCAAAATATCTAAAGGTTTTAACTTTCTTTTCATTGATATTTCTTCTCAAAATATAATAATTTGTTTATAGATTCTAAGGTTTTCAAAAATTGTTCCAAAGTATAAAAAAAAATTTAAAAAAAAAAGGCACACATGCCTCCTCCTGGATGAAGAACCTTGGTGTCTTGTGATTTTTTTAAAATTTTTTAACCTCAAAGTATCTCGCAGGACTCGGTTTCCGTTAGCCGGACTTGGCATCTGGAGGTCCTTACCGAGATTCGGAAAGCAGAGGTAAGCGGAGGAGGCTCACCTTCTAAGGGAGAAGGGGGAGGATTGGATCAAATATAATTTAAAGAGACAGAGTACATACCATGGGTAACTCAACAGTGAAACTTCGTCTGGCCAACGAAGTTAAAGAACTGTTAAACAAACAAGGAACAGAAATAAAAACCAAGACAACAACTAAATTCGTTGAAGCTATAGCCCAGGCTTGTCCTTGGTTTCTGACGGGAGGCTTTCTTAATAACAGTGATTGGGATTTGGTAAAGCAGGATCTCCAAAAGTTGTTGAGGGACCAGGGTCCAGATAGAGTCCCGATTGCTACTTTCTCTCTATGGAGATTGGTAAAGGATGCTCTTTTAACTGATAAAGTGAAGATTAAGGAACAGCTTGCTAAATGCAAACAGGCTCTTAATCAGGTCCAAACTGCTGCCACTATTAATCAGATTATTCAACAAACTTCCAACATACTTGAATCTCAAAGTAAAATTAATCAACATATTTTGCCAGGGATTTTAGCTGCCAACCAAAGAATAGATTTACTCCAAGCTCAGGTAGAAGAATTGGCTGACTTGGTGCTTTTGGGTTGTGTTGACCAACGTGCACATTTATGCATAACCTCTGTCAGATTTAATAATTCCAGGAATGCTTCCCGCATCATCGGAGAGTACTTGGCCGGAAATTGGTCCATGGTGACAAAAAATTTGATCCAGTCTCAACTGACTCAGATAGCTGTTTTAAAGGACACCCGTGTCATACCGGTGACTTTGGGACAATTCACCCTTTGGATTTCTTCTGCCTTTTCCTTTTTTAAGGAATGGGTGGGAATAGGCATTTTTGGTGCAATGTGTTGCTTTGGTATGTTTCTCTGCTTGTAGTTTCTCTGTCGCCTCAAGGCCCGCAGTGCTCACGATAAGGCTATGATCATACAAGCTCTTGCTGCTTTAGAAAATGGCAACTCGCCACAGGTCTGGCTTGCGCATCTTAAACAGTAAACCTTTGACATGGTCGTTGCACCCCAAGTTATTATAACATTGCACTGGGATGGACATGTCTTTCTTTTGTCATTCTTCTAATGTTGGAACTTCTACCATATCTTTCCTTTGTGCATACCTCTCCTCCCTGCCTTTCTGCACTAGGATCTTTGCTAGCTAATCTTACGGTTCAACTACACCTGCCATTTGATGGTGATGGTCATGGGTCCTGTTTATGGAGGCGGTTACCATAACAATGTCCTGTTGGCCACAACACGCTGAGCTGATCTTGTAGTACCCAGTGACGGGCAACTTCCACGCTTGCACTGCAACCTAAGACAGGGGAATGGGGCCTCCCCAGAGACGGGTAAGCAGTGCAGGGGCGGTGGATGACCTAAGACAGGGGCTACTTGATTCCCCTTGACATGCAACAGAAAGAGAGGTTGACTTGCTGGTAGCAGGCCTTCTCTGGCTCCCGGGGCCCAGCCCCCAATTCCCTGTTCTGCATGTCAAGGTGGCCAGCTCACAAGGCCATGACATATGTGTTCCACAGGAACGTCTTGACCTTTATCTAACAACGGCAGATGTCACAACCAAATTTCTCCCCCTCTCTGTTGTCCGTGCCTTTCTCTTAGGGTGTTGACAACTTAATTTTGTCTGCACTACGAAGACAACCTCAGCTGTCCCCCTTCGTCTACCATCGTCACGATACAGGATGCGAGGCAAGGCACTGCACTTGAGTGATCCACTTGAGTGGACCTCAAGGGGAGCATGTCCTATTGCATGCGGGTTTGACGTCCACGCCCCGCCCCACGAAAAAAGGCGTCGGCTGATATGGCCTCAGGTTTGGGGAAGGGCCCTCCTTAAGGCTGGGCCATACTATGCAGCCACTTCTGCACAGTGGGATAGGACCTCTACTCTCGCCTGTATTGTCGTAATAAAACAAAAAAGGGGGAACTGTGGTGAGCCGTTTCTGTGAACTGTGGCCGCCATTACAAGATGGCGCTGGTTTCCCCTGTAGTCTGTGACAAACAACTCCTTATCAGAATGAGATGGCACGCTGTGACTTGGCACCCTATGAGAAAAGTCCACGTGGCAGTTGTGCATTGGGGCTTTATCTGCTTTATTAAGGCTGGGGCACACGGGAGTAGTAGTAGTGGCAGTAGGAGTAGCAGTAGTAGTAGTGGCAGTAGGAGTAGCAGTAGAAGCTAAAAGACATGTCAATACAAAGGCCTGAATAAACTACTGAAAGAAGAAAAAGTATCAAGGACCTGAATAAACTGCTGAAAGAAGATTCCTGAGTTGCGTCTTCCTTGCGGGCAAGGGGTCGCGACATCTTTTATTTAAAATTTTGTTCCTGTGCTATCAGGTAATTGACAGCAATAATAACTATAGCTGCAACCTTTTTTATAATTATATTTGTTAAATTTAATTATATTAAGATCAAAATGATTCATTTATATAACAGAAAACAAGAAAAATCCAACCCATATGAAAAAGATATATACCACAGAATTTGGGCTATATGCAAAAAAAAAAAATATGATGTAGAAAAGTTGTGAATTCTTTAGTTTATAAAATAAAACACTGTATAACTACTAAAGGAAAATTACAGTGGGAGGGCCTGAACATAAAGTTCAGTGCATAAATTCAAAGGTTCTTTTAATTCAAATGCCATGACACCTATCCCTTTTACTTATCTTCATTCTATTAAAAAGTCACTTGATATTAATTTCCATTTCTAGATGTTAAATATGTCCAGCAGGAAGATAAGTTTTGTCAGTGAAACCAAAAGTATAATTTCATGCATCCTTTTTAATTTGTAAGAATGTATCATTAAATGTCTGGACTTTTTACATACTTTTCTTAGCCTTACAGTAATGCTTAAACACATTAAAAAAAATTGATCAAAAACAGTAAGTGGGGAAGATAAACAAAGTTAACAAAAAAGTAGATAAAAATTTTATTTTTGTAAATTAAGATAAAATATAAACCAAAAATTTCTAGCTTAAGTCAAGTGATATCAGAGAACTGAAAAAGCAATTACACAGCAAATGTTTCCGTAACACTTGTAATTTCTAAAATCATTGAGAATATTTTATTAAAATTAATTGAAATTTAATATAAATTAAATCAGATTATATAATATTGTATAATTTAATATGATTTTTTAATAAAAATTCAATTAATTTTGTTAAAATGTTCTAAATGGTTTTAAAAATTGAAGGTATCAGCGAAGCATTTGCTATTTTTTTTCTCTGATTTCGCCTAACTTGAGTTATTTTGATTTTTTTTAACTTACCAAAATAAAAAGTGAAGACAAAATACATAGTGGCTATAGAGATCAGATTTTTCTTTAAATATTAATTTATCTCTCAGTTTTAACTTCTTTCTTAATTTGATTTTCAATCTCCTTTAGGAAAGGAACATGTAGTTTATCTTTTAAACCTCAAGCAATTTACAACTAGAAAATAAAGTACCACTCATGGCTTCATTATGTAGCACACAAAGAAGACCATTCCCCTACAATTCTAGAAATTTCATCATGCATGTAGGTTGATGTGTCAACCACCATAACAAGCACTAGAAATACTTGCATCCTAAGAATCAGTGAAATCACCTCCTTGCACTAGCACCAGATATTTAGAACTTTAGAATTTTTACCATCCCATTATTTAAAAAAAAATCCTGACTTAAACTTAAGTGTATTGAAGATTTTGAAGATTTTCATATTTATACTTTGAAGTTGTACATTTTTTTATTGATTGTTCCATACATTACAGAGCTCTTGATAAATCATCTTTCATACATTTGACTCCATTGGGTTTTGAACTCCCATTTCTACCCCAAATACAGATAGCAGAATCACATCTGTTACATACTCACATTTTTACCTAATGGCATATTAGTGACTGTTTTAATCTGCTACCTTTACTATCCCCTACTATTCCCCCTCCCCTCCCCTCCCACCTTCCCTCTCTGCCTCCTCTGCTGTTGTTCAATTCTCTCCCTTTTTCCCCCTCCCCCTTGCCCATCATAACCTCTTATACTTTTGTGTATCATTGAAGGTCTCCTACCATTTGCATATTCTTTCCCTTCTCTCTCCCTTTCTCTCCCCCCATTTGTCTTTGTTTACTGTTAGTCTTTTCCTCATGCTCTTCCTTCCTGTTCTGTTCTTAGTTGCTCTCTTTATATCAGAGAAGACACTTGGCATTTGTTTTTTAGGGCTTGGCTAGCTTCACTTAGCATAATCTGCTCTAATGCCATCCATTTCCCTGCAAATTCTATGATTTTGTCATTTCTTAGTGCTGCATAATACTCCATTGTATATAGATGCCACATTTTTTTATCCATTCATCTATTGAAGGGCATCTTGCAGAATTTGTCAATATAGCTATGCTTTAGAAAGAGAAATATATGCATAGCAAGAAAACATGAAAACAAGTCAAGTTCAAAAATGAAAAGAGAGAGCTCTGTCTCCAACAAGAGTAAAATTTGATTGTCAATTTTGCTGTGATTACTGTGTATTTCTAATGTATTTGAGAGACTCAAAGTTTTGTTTATTGTTTGATGGTTAAAACTTTTTTTTTTAATTAACAGGACACACTCCTTTACAAAGTGTCACTTTTCTTCTTAGCTAATTTATTTAAATTTCCATTCTTCCATACACTGTAAAGGAAGTTCCAATAACAGTTCATATGAGAAATGTTCAACTGCTTCCGGAGCTCTGCCCAGTTGGCATCATAGATGCTGCTTTACTTAAGCCCATCATAAATGAAAACATCTCAAATTAATAATGCATCAGGCACCGCACCACATGCCAAGAAGCACAGTGCTCTGGAGTGTGCTGCTTCCTTCCACTGATGATACTGTCATTGATCAGGAGCTGCCACTCAATGCTGCTGTGCCCACCAAGAGGGTGTTGTGCATTATATTGCTAGCCTAGGACAAAGGAAATTCCAAAATCTAAAGTACAAATTCTACTGGACATGTCCTACATTTGAACGAACAAGACATTGAAAAATATTATTTTAAATAAGAGCATTTTTAGCTATGTTTATAGTTAAATTAGAGCCTTTATCTATTTCCCAGCTTATTTTATTTATCTATCTCCTATATGGTTAAAAGAGTTACCCCAATTACTTTCCCATTACATAAGAAATTCAGAGATTTATAACTCTGTATATGTCGTCCACTGTGATTTCATCATGCATTTAGGTTGAAGTGACCACCACCACCAGAGCCACAAGACACATTTGCATCCTAAGAATCACTAAAATCACTTTATTGCACCAGCTCCAGCTGTTTGCAACTGAAGAATAAAAGTATTTCTTAAGTTTCATAAAATATCCTGACTGAAGTTTAATTGTGTGAGGATATTTATATTTATACTTTGAAGTTGTACATTGAAGAGCTTTTTCTTGCAGATTTTTTCAATGAATATGTCTTAAAAATAAAAACCTTTTTTCTTTTTATGCTATGCCATATTTCTTGACTGTTATGCTCAAGGCTTCATACTATTTACATTATGTGATCTACATTCATTTCAAAATTATATATGTCTTCATATCTGATGTCTTTTATATCTGAGGTCATATATTCATTGTCTGAGGTCCTA
The DNA here is from genome assembly GCF_045843805.1 of Urocitellus parryii. Taxonomy (NCBI): domain Eukaryota; kingdom Metazoa; phylum Chordata; class Mammalia; order Rodentia; family Sciuridae; genus Urocitellus; species Urocitellus parryii. The sequence continues at coordinate 5,697,731 of NC_135548.1, forward strand.
TATTTCCAGTGGTCTAATCTGCTGGTGAGTCTTTTAATTGAACTTTTAAAATTTGGATTATTTTTCTTTCATTTCATGGGTTTCTTTCTTTTCTTCTTTTTTGTTTTTGAATCTCTATCTTCCTACCAAAGTAATGTTTTGCTTCCTGTATTTCTTTTGTTTATGTAGCTCTTTTTAAAAATGATATTTTGCTGCTAGTATTTGGTCTTTTATATTATCCTTTAATTTGCAGAATATTTAAATTATGTACATCCTTAGCTCTTTCTGTCATATCTTCTATTGTGCTGGCCATGGATTCTAATAATGTTGTATCTTGATTTGTTTCAGGCCCTTTCTTCCTTTGTCTTTTTATATTGCTTGTGTGTCTTCCCTCCTAGCACTGTGGATCCTAGGCACTATTGTTTTTACCCTACAGGCTTATAGTGCTCCTGTAGGGATCAACTCCTTTGAGGTGAAGGACAATGTTATCAGATCTCAATATAAACCATATACTCCCTAAAAACCAGTGTTTGCTAATAAGATGTTTACATATGGTCACAATGTACAGATATTGTGAATTTAATTATTATCTACAATATAGCCCATAGGTTTGTAAAAGGGTTTACAGTTACAAAGAAGCAGATGAAGGATAAGTTGATATGCTAAGGAGGTAGGAGGTAAAGATATAGAGCTATTATGTCTTAGGAAGTGTAAAAGAGAAATATAAAGAGAAAGATTAGTAGCAGGAGAAAGGAGAGGAAATAAATTTGGGTAGACAAGTAACTGGGAAGATAGGAGAGAACATAAAACAAACACACATATATATCTAGAAAAATAAAAAAAATGTTAAAGTAGCAGAAATTTGTGGGAAAAAAAAAGAAAAAGAAAAAAAAATAAGAATAAAAAGAGTGTACAACTCCTCTATAACATACTATTCAGAAGTCCCCATCCTTAAAGTCCTAATTTATGCAAAGTACTTGGTTTTACATATGTTGGGGATGTGATGTGAGGAGAGGGAAAAAAATCTTGAAGAAAGACCTAGGGCTTGTTTTGGTTGGAGATCAGTATTTTTCCTGCTTCCTGTCTCATTCAATAGGTGGAGTCATCCGTTGTTAGCTTGTATCTCTGCCCTCCGGATGGTGAAGGTAACCAGAATGCCACTGTACCTGGTTAGCAGCTGCTGGGGAGAGGGGAAGTTAGAAACTAGATACCTGGAAGATAGTGATGAAGGTGACCCAAGATGGAGGATCTTGCTTTCAGAAGTGGGGTGTTGGATTGGGTGGGGGAAGCCAGGCATGACTTTAGCAGTGAACTATGTGTTTTGCAGTGTGGGTTGACTTGGGAGCCTTGTGAAATTCCCATGGTCAGGTAGGGTATGCACATAGGGGGCTGAATCCCTGCTGCTGAGTCCCAAGACAGCAGCAACAGGAAGAGCCTCATTTAGGTAGATGGGGGTCCACACATGAATCTTGGTCTGATTTACTACTCATGGGAAGCAGCTGGGTGTCCTCCATGGGAGCCTCATAAATGCTTTCTCCCTCAATGGTGGTCAAAAGTTCCTCACGGGTGCTGCTGCCACCTCTGATGGTCTTGCTTGCATACCCAGTAGTCCTATGTGGTGAGTAGTTTGGGACCTTCTCTGATGCTGAGGCCTTGAGCCCTGGACAAGTGCAGGAGGTAGGAAGACTGCTTGCACAGAAGCAGTATTCTCACTACTTGCATCCCAGGTCATGGAGCAATACAAAATGTGGCCTCCCTCTTGCCTGCCATCCTGGTTCCATAAATAGAAACTTTATATATCAAGAAAAGGTAAAAAAAAAAACAAGAATAGTCCAAATATGTAAAGAGGTCTGGCTCTAACTAGAGCAAAATTGAATTGTAAATTTTACTGTGATTAACTGTTTTTCTAATGTATTTGGAAGATTGGAAGTTCTGATTGTGTGTTGATGGTTAAAACTTGTTTTTCTAAAAGATTAGCAGGTGACACTGCTAATTCAATCAATTTCAAGCCAGGAAATAGAGGATGACATCAGTAGCCTACAACCAAAGAAAGCCCAGATTTGGAGATATGCCCAGCTGAGTTCTATAAGACATTTAAAGAAAAACTAATCAATGCTCCTCATACTATTTCATGAAATGTAAAAAGAGGAAATGCTTCAAAACACATTATATGAGGCCAAAATTACCCTGACGCCAAAACCAGACAAAGAAAGAAAGAAAAGAAAAAAAACTTCAAAGAAAGAAAACTTCAGACCAATATGCTAATGAATATAGATGCAAAAATTCTCAATAAAATTCTGGCAAATTGAATACAAAAACACATTAAAAAGATAGTGCACCATGATCAAGTAGGGTTAATCACAGGGATGTAAGGTTGGTTTAACATACAAAAATCAATAAATGTAATTCATCACATCAATAAACTTAAAGATAAGAATCATATGATGTTCTCAATATATAGAGAGAAGGCATTTGAAAAAGTGCACCCCTTCATGGTTGAAAATGCTAGAAAAACCAGGTATGTCAGGAACATACCTCACTATTGTAAAGAGAATCTATGCTTAGCCCCAGGCCAACATCATTCTAAATGGAGAGAAATTGAAAATGTTCCCTCTGTTTACTGGAATAAGACACGGATTCCCCCTTTCACTACTTTTAATGTAGTTCTAAAACGTAGCCATAGCAATTAGACAGATGAAAAAATTTTAAAAAGAATTTTAAGGTCTGCATTTTTTTGCAGATGATATGATTGTATACTTAGGACACCTAAAAATTTCCACCAATAAAATCTGCAACTAATAAATGAATTCAGCAAAGTAGCTGGATATAAAATCAATACCATAAATAAAGTCATTTCTATACATCAGTGACAAATTCTCAGAAAGCAAAACGAGGAAAACCACCACATTTACAGTGGCCTCAAAAAACCCCAAAACAAACAAACAAACAAACAAAAAACACCACCACCAACAACAACAAAAGGAACCCTTGGAGTCAACTGAATTAAAGAGGTGAAAGACTTCTACAATGTAAAGTAAGTATAGTATTCCAAAAAAAAAAAAAAAAAAAAAAAAGAATAGACTACCTTATGAGATCAAGCTAGGTGGCCCATATATACCCAAATGGGCTGCATGGAACCCAGGCTCTGAGTAGGCCTGGTTTCACCCCTCCATTGGCAGGTACCGATTGGAGCCCAGCCTCTGGCACAGGACCATCTCTTCAGACAGCAGAATACTGTGGGAGCCCAGGCCTGGTCCAGATCCACCCATGCCAACTTACACAGAACCCAGATTCAGAGTTTGCCCTATCACACACCTGGGAGCCTAAACCTAAATGTCTTGGGACACTGCAGTCTTCTCCATAGCCTTTCCCACACAGTAGCCACTAATATTTTACAACAGACATGGCCTAGATCAGCTGCATCTAAGAGCAGGCATCCCAATGATAGTGGGGGTCCACACTTTCAGCCCCATCTGTAAGACTTTGTTTCCATCTTGAGGCACTTCAACTATTATCTCCAGTTATCTTGTATATTGCTGCCACCACTTTAGATGCAGTAGCATACATTGAGAGATACCAGCAGGGACTGCAAGCCCAACTTCAAGATGAGGTACAGAAAATATGCATGGGTACTACAAGAATATATTGTAGAAACTGTGTTTTCTCATATCTACAATGCAAGAAAAGAGGACTCATAAACAACATAAAAACAAGGGAGGAAAGTGCCTTTAAAAAAACAGGTACTACTATAACAGAGCCCATGAACAATGGGTGATGAAATGTCAGAGAAGTTGTTCAGAAGGTTCATAATTAAAATGATCTATGAATTAAAGTATGACCTAAGTGAGCAAATACAGGCAAAATTTGTTCATTCCAACAAAGAGATAAGAGAGCAAATACAAGTAGTATAATATTATTTCAAGAAGTCGATAAAGACGCTGAAAAAAAAAAAAAAAAACAACTGTCAGGAGTCCTTAAAATGAAGGATACAATAAACCAAATATAAAACTCAATATAAAACATAAGCAATAGATTAGATCACATGGAAAAAAGAACATCAGATAATGAAGACAATGCATATAATCTGGAAAATAAACTTGATCACTCAGTGCATATAGTAAGAAACCATGAATAGAACATACAAAAATTATTGGACAGCATCAAAAGACCAAATCTAAGAGTTACTGGGATAGAGGAAGGCACAGAGTTTCAAACCAAAGGAATGCACAATTTCTCCAATGAGATAATATCAGAAAATGTCCTAAGCATAAAAGAATGAGTTGCAAAATCAAATACAAGAGGCTTATAGGACACAAATGTACAAAATTACAACAGATATACACAAAGTCACATTATGACTAAAATGCCTAGCATACAGAATAAGAATAGAATCTTAAAAGCTGCAAGAGAGAGGAATCAATTTTTATATAGAGGGAGACTAATTTGTATCTCAGCAGATTTTTCAACCCAGACCCTCAAAGCCAGAAAATCGAGCAACAATGCATACCAAGAAAAGAGATGCCTACCAAAAATCTTATATCCAGCAAATCTAAGCTTTAGATGTGATGATAAAATAAAAACCTTTCATGATAAACAAATGCTAAAAGAATTTACAATTAGAAAGCCTTCTCTACAGAACATCCTCAACAAAAAATTCCAAGAGAAAATGAAAAAAAAAGTGATGGAAATCAGGAGAGGGAGGTATTACACTTAAGGAAAATCTAACCAGATGAGAAATCAAGTCATATTAAATATCAAGCATAAAGAAAAATGGCTGGGAATACAAATCATGTCTTGATAATAATCTTGAATGTTAGTGGCCTAAACTCAGCAATCAAAAGACATATACTAACAGATTAAATTAAAAAAAAAAAATAGACACCCAAAAGTTCGCTGCCTCCCTGAGCCTCATCTCACATGAAAAGACATCCACAGGCTGAAGGTGAAGAATTGGAAAAAATTATATCACTCACATGGACTGCAGAAGCAAGCAGGTATTTCCATCCTCATATCAAATAATGAAGACTTCAAAATAAAGTCAATCAAAAAGGATAAACAAACATATCAAGGGGACAATAAACCAAGAAGACTTAAAAATTATAAATATGTATGCCCCAAACACTGGAGCATCTACATTCATCAAACAAACTCTTCTCAAGTTGAAGTGTCATATACTTAGCAACACAATAATTTTTGGTAACTTTAACACATCTCTTTCATCACTGGATAGATCTTCCAAACAAATGCTGAACAAATAAATTATAGAATTTAATAATAAAATCAATAAAGTAGATTTAACTTACATATATAGAATATTTCACACTTCATGAAAGAATATCCTGTATTCTATCATATCATAGTAGAATAAAATTAGAAATCCATGATAAAACAAGAAATTAAAGCTACTCCAATGCCTGGAGACTAAATAATATGCTAATAAATGAACAATGGGTTGCAGAACACATCAAGGAGCAGATTAAAAAGTTTTAGAGGTGAATGAGAACACAGATACAACATATTGAAATCTCTGGGACACTATGAAAGCAATTCTAAGAGCAAAGTTTAATGCAGGGAGTTTATTCCTTCAAAGAAGAAAAAAGCAACAAATAAATATTTAACGTTACATCTCAAAGCCCTAGAGAAGAAAGAGCAAATAAACACCCAAAGAAGTAGAAGACAGGAAATAATTAAAATCAGAACTGAAATCAATAAAAAAGAAATAAAAAAATTTTAAAAATCAAAAGAAAAAGTTAGTTATTTAAAAAAAATAATTAAAATTGACAGACCCTTAGCCATGCTAATGAAGAGAAAGACAGAAAAACTCAAATTACTAACATCTGTGATGACAAAGTAAATTTGACAGCAGACACTACAGAAATACAGACGATGATTAGAAATTATCTTGAAAACATGTACTCTAATAAAATAGAAAATATAGAAGGCATTGACAAATTTCTACAGTCAGAATAATTCGCCCAAAATAAATGAAGATGATATATCTTTTTTAAACAGATCAATTTCAAGCAATGATATAGATGATGCCATGAAAAGTCTACCAACCAAGAAAAACCCAGAACCAGATGGATACACAGGCAAGTTCTACAAGATATTTAAAGAAGAAATGATATCAATACTCTTCAGTTTATTTCATAAAATAGAAAAAGATGGAGTAATTCCAAATTCATTTTATGAGGCCAACATCACCCTGATTCCAAAACCAGGCAAAGACACATCAAAAAGACACATTAGACCAATATCTCTAATGAACGTACTGCAAAAATTCTCAGTAAAATTTGTGAAAATCAAATACAAGAACATATAAAAAATTCCATGCACCACAGTCAAATGAGTTTCATCCCAGGCATGCAAGTTTGGTTCAACATATGGAAATCAATAAATGTAATTCATCATATCAATAGACTTAAAGATAAAAATCGTAGGATCATAGATGCAGAGAAAGCATTTGAAAAATTACAGCACCCCTTCATGTTCAACTAGAAAAACTAGGAATAACAGGAACATATCACAACATCATAAAGGCTATCTATACTAAGCCCCAGGCCAACATTATTCCAAATGGAAAAATATTGAAGGCATTCCCTCTAAAAAGTGAAACATGACAGGTGTGTCCTCTTTCACCACTCAACTAATGAAGCCTAAGGTCACTTTGACTTTTTATTAATAAAAGCATGTCAAAACATTGTCTTATTTTAAAGACAGCATATTCTGATCATTTTGACTTAAGTAATGATAATAACAAATTTTATGAATCAGCACTGAAATTTATGAGACTAATTCCAGCTTCCTCAACTATAATGTGAGGATAGCAATATTGCCTTCAGAAAGTAGTCATGAGAATTTAATGAAATAATACATATGAAGCACTAGGCATAATACCTGACAGAGTATGCTACTTTTATTATTATTTTCATAATTAGTACATATACCTAAATTAAAATTTATGAAATATCAAAAATCACATCTTGAAGTCTAATTAAAGAAGACTCAGACATGAAAATGTAAGTTGCAATGAAAATCCAAGGCACATATGGTGGCCAAATAGGCAGAATAGATGATGAGTTTATTGAAGAAAAGAGGTCAGGAAGCTTCTTGTGGAAGGTTCTGGAATAATGGAGGAATTTGACTGCAGAAAGAAAGAAAGAAAAGAAAGAAAGAAAGAAAGAAAGAAAGAAAGAAAGAAAGAAAGAAAGAAAGAAAGAAAGAAAGAGAAAGCAATAAGAAGTTACTTAACATTTGAAAGCAGGTTCCCAACAGAATATTTATTTTTATTCTTTGGAGAACATAACTATTGTCCTTCCTTTCTACTAGGCATTGATCCAATGCTTTATAGAGGTTAATTTGTTTAATTCTCAAATAGTTTTCGAGTATGTACGGTTGTTATTTCCACTTTACAATAGGAAAACTAGGGCTCAAAAAGTTAACAAACTTGTCCATGTCAGACAGCAAGTAGGTAGTAAAGCTAAGATTTAAAACTGGCAGATTGGTTCTGGAGTCTATATTTGAAACAGTATTGTATGCTTCCCTATCAGGTAAGCAAAATTTAAGAGGACTTGGCTGGTGAGAATATGATATTTAGAGAGGGTAAAATTGGAGCAGAAGACCTACTAGAAAGATAATGTAGTAATCTATTATAGGGTATTGATGGTTTTATATTAGGTATAGGTAACAGGAATGAAAAAATGAAAAAATAAAATACAATTATGTTAGTTATATAAGAGAGACACCAAGAAAGACAAGTTTACTCATGCTCATATAATTCATCACTTTTTCCACATATTTCCAGAAAATGTTTGCTCTTTCTACATTCAGATTTGTTTCACAGACACAACACGTTTTCATGGAATATGCCAATTCATTTTCATCCATTACCTGTTTTATTTCTTCTGCAGCTGGGTATTTCACCATTTCAATGTTAAAAGACTGAACTGAGAGTCTTAAACAGAAAATAAAAAGCAATTAACACCTACAATAAAAATAATAACAAATCCCTCACCATAGCTTTATTCTGGCTCTAAGACTTATAGGAAACAACATATCAGCACATTGAAACAAATCTTCAATAAGCAGAGGAAAATTATATGAAAACCTGTATGTGGGACTGGATTTGTGGCTCAGTTGTAGAATGCTGGCCTGGCATGTGTGACACCCTTGGGTTCAATGATCAGCACCCATCATAAATTAATAATTAATTAAATAATTAAAAAAAAGAAAGTTTGTATGCTCAGAGACATTGAGTTATCAACTCTCAGATTCTTTCATATTTCTATTCTTGGGGAATATCCTTTAGGTTTTCATGTTCATTCTAGACTCTCACCAATGAGTTTCTCTTCAGCTGCTGAAAGGTAAGAAGGTGATTGCTATTTTGAATGTAACTGTGATTTTACCAGAGATGGTTCCTTATGTGTGAATTAAGTGACAGACTAAATGTTTTTATTTGATTTTTTAAACCACTTCCCAGAGAAAGGAAATATGTTACATTTTGTTTCCTTAAAATATTCTCCAAAACTCTCACAACTCATACTTAATCTGGGGTTCATGTAAAGGGCACAAAAATTTATAGAAATACTTCTCATTTCTAGTTTAAAATCATCGTATACAATATCATTGAGCCACATAAATATGTTCAAATTTTCAATATCTTCTTATGAATGTCTCCTATGACTTGGCCATCTACATTTAAATAGAAAAGTACTTGTTCTTAGAGAATCCTCTTTTCATAGGCTGTTTCCCCAAGGCATCTTTCTGAAATATGTGATCGAATAGAGTATCAATTTATGCTTTATTCATAGAAAAAAAGAAAACCAATTCAGCCAAGGTGCACAAACTCATTAAATGAATGTGCATCTAAGAACTGTTTTTTTTTTCCATTTTTATAACCACTGTACATATTATTCTAAGAATTATTGTTTATGATAAAACTTGTCCCTAAGATTCTGGGATGTTGGGATGAGAAAGGATTTGTCAGTAACCACTATGTGCTAGTACTGGAGGGTTCATTATCTACTTGTCACTATGAATATGAAGGATTCCTCTGCAGAATTAGGTCTGCTTGGGTTTTCTGTGCTTGGCCATTTCACTTTTTTCACATTAAGCTTCAGAGGAGGTAAAAAATCTAAAGATTATTATTTTTAAAGACAGATTCTCATTTCTGACAGCACTTCTGCTGGCAGGTGTCTATAGTAGACTTGAGTCCACTAATGGGTTAGGCTCACCCCTCCAACTCCTTCCTGTAGACTCTTGCTGCCTTATGTGTGCCTCAGCCCTCCTACTTCCAAAAGCATGCCTGGATGCACATCCTTCCTTCTCCAGACCAGCTGTCTCTGTACCAATCTTCCACTGGAGAGCTGGCAGAACCTGAGGGTCCTCACAGAGCTTGCTCCTTTTAAAGTTCACTTGGCCCTTGTAGCAGTTGGTGATTAGCATCAAAAGTTGTTTCACCAACCATCCTCACAGCTGCTACTTCTCTGTACTGAGGTTTTCAGGTTTACAGTAAATTTTATCATAATCATATCCTTTGAGGTAGGCCTAATCCTCATTTTCCAAATAAGGAAGCTGAAGCCAAGGGCCAAATATTAAGTTACTACTCCAAGAACTACCAAAGATCTGAACTTTTCAATGTGGCAGTTGGTTCCAAAGCCTTGCTGCCTTCTGCTTCCTGACATTTAATTGCACCTCCAGCCATATGAAACTACTTCCAAGAATCACCAGGAATTGCCCTTGACAAGTTGTTACTCAGGCTCTTTTTGGTCTCTGGAATGCATTCTTTCTCTTCCTCAACCTAGATAATACTATCTTTTTCACCTCTGGAATCACATGTGAGCTCCTGAGTTCATGATCAGTGTCATTGACACTTTCTTCACATGCTTGCAGAATGAGTGGACCCTCTGTAAAGGCCCTCATTGGTTTCCATTGTGTGGAAATCCTCCTTAGGTTTATTTGACTGCAACCTCTCCTGGACCACAAAGCAACCTGTATTTATCAACTGCATCATCCTTTCTTTACTTTATTTTGCCTTCTTATTTTTTCCTACTTTATTCTCTTCATAGAAGTTTTCACTTTCTGAAATTCTTTGATCCTTGTTTACATTAATTTAAGGTGCTTATATTCCAGTAGATACATACAAAAAATAAATTTAGGTTAGGTGATGATACATGCTAAATTGAGAAACAGAGCAGGCTAAGAGGGATGATAATGATAAGGGGCCAATCAAGCAGAAAACTAAAGGAAATGAGCAAATTATCTGCATGAGTATCTTAAAGAACAGCTTTCCAGGAAGAGGGAATAGCAAGTGCAAACACACTGAAGCAGGAGCATGTGTACGCTGCTTGTACTCTATATGAGTGAATGAGGAGGAAAGCAGTAGAAATGAGGCTAAAGAGGTATTGGAGTAGCTGGTGAGATTGCTCAGTGATTTCAAGGCCTTGGTCAAGGATTATGGTTTGAAATCTGAGTGAGATGGGAAGTCATTATGTGTCTGAGCAGAAAATCATTAGCTCTTCTTGAAAATATCATTCTGGCAATTTAAGAAATGGGAGTAACTAAATTGTGTCCAGGAGCCAAGCCAGGATCAGGGGTACACCCTTCTGGGAGGCTATCTTAGGCTTTATTAGACATTTACTAATAAAGCAATGATCCACATTGAAAAGTTCAGGTCTTTGGTAGAAATTGGAGTAGTCACTTAATATTAGACTCTCAGTTTCAGCTTTTTTATTGGGAAAATGAGGATAAGGCCTACCTCAAAGGATATAATTAAGATAAAATTTACTGTACCTAGAATTTTCAGTAAGGAGAATTAGCAGCTGTGAGGATGGTTGGCAAAACCACTTTTGAAGCTAATCACTTCCTAACTGAGCTGTTCATAAATGAACCAAGTCCCTCAGTTAAATGAATGCTGGATGCGGGATTGGTTGCTGAGTAGGGAAGTTCTGACCTCAGTATTCAAGCAACTGATCAGAGTTGGATAAGATAACTCTCCACGTCGCCTCAAACTGGACACAATGTGGTTCTGGGAAATCAATTCAAAGTACTATGTGCTTCAGAGATGGAGAGTTGACCACCTGGGAGGATAAGGTGTTCAGTGGTGTAAATGTGGAGAGAGCCAGCCCTGAGTAAAAGAGCAGTCTGAGCCAAAGTCCAAAGGTCTATGGGGAACCTGCCATGACCAGAAGGGAAAGTTGTATGAATGAAGGGAAGAGAGATGAAGCTGGAAAGAGATGTAGGATACATAAGAGAGAGCTCCCACATGGCATTATGATTCCCAAGAAACACTTGTTGAAGAAACAAGAGAGATTGTAGGAGCCAAAGAAGGAGGTTTGGACCACATGGTTCTTTGAGCTTCTTTTTTCCCTGAAAACTTGGTCAGAAACTTCTTCAGGACAGGGATGTCCAATGTTCACTGTGCTTCTTGCCCTACTCCCCACTTAAAAAGCTATCTTGATATGGCTCCTTAACAACCAACAACATAAATATAAGCTCCTGAGAGTGTAAGGCCCTTTCCTGGTGGATGTTCTGTGAGTTCCCCTTATGAAGTTGGAAACAGACAATTCTGTGTTGGGACCGTTCCTTGATGGAAGACAACTATGCTCATGTCATGTCACAAGATGGAGTCCCTTCTTTCCATCAACTGTCACCCACTCCACAACCACTACTCCTGGAACTCCCAGGGCTCAGAACTTTGTTACCTCATCTTGAAGGAAAAATGAGGCTGGGGCCTTTGAGGACTCCAATTTGTGTAGGGAGGAGTGGGTGAGTTCATTCTTTCCAGAGCCATAGGCCTGGTAACAAGCCGTGTACTGATGGATTCATCAAGCCTCAAACTGATGGATTCCTCAAAGGAGGACCTGGGTCTTCCTGGTTGTAATACCCCTCCCATCCTTAGCATGTAGGGAAATAGCCTTTTCAGTGGTGGGGTGGTGGCTGCCTACATGAAGTGCTAAGCAGTTACGAGGTAGACTCAACTAGAAATGAGAGGACTCCTTGAAGACACAGACCACATTTTGCCCAAACAGAAAAGATACATGGTAGTCCTTGTCAAGTGGGGAGCTTTGAGTTCCTCAAATACAATGGGGACTGGAGGCTGACTTAGAAGAAACACATTGAACCAGTACTTGTGGATGAGCTCAATTCCCTCCATCAAGTGTTAAACTCAAATGTGTGCAAGACACTTGGCTAGGTCCCCTAAAGCACTGCTGTTCTATAGGATGGGAATTACAATTGCCACAAGAGTGACAGTAGGTGAGGGACATGGCTATGGCAGTCCACAGTGGTTATGCCACTGGGCAAACAAGTCATCATGAGGCCAATTAACCACACTACACTATAGTCTGAATGGCTGCTATATATGATATATTGATTAAAAAGTTTTTTTATAAGATGGACACAATATATTTACTATTTTATGTGGTGTGGAGGATCAAACCCAGTGCCTCACATGTGCAAGGCAAGTGCTCAACCACTGAGGTATATCCTTAGGCTGATGTATTAATCTTAGGTGGTAGTGATAAGTGGTAGTATCTGTTTGTTATTTGTAATACAATCACACTGGAAAATGGCTATACTAATTGTTCTTTCATTGATGAAGAGACAGGTTCCAAGGGAATATGTCATCATCTCCTTTGTTGTTATTATTGCTGCTGAGCCATTTCTCCCATTTATATCTGCTTGGCATTAAAGTTCTGGGTCTTTCCACTATACCCGGTGGGACCTCTTCTCTAATCACATCTTGTTAAAATATACTTGGTGAATGCTTTAGTGTGTGTAGAGTGTCATCAGCTTAGAATATATATTTGCTTAGAGGAAGGGCTGGTGAGTATCTCTTAAAATTATATTAAAAAATACATCCATTGAGAGCTTTTAAGATTTTCATGGCTGCCCTAAAGTTGAGTCCCCTATCACTCTACTATGTACAAATATTAATAACTTGTACACTCTATGGAAAGGGTCTTAAAAGGAGAGACAAATTAATTATAAAGTTATTTGGCCCAAATTTAAAGATAAGAAACCCTGATTCTGTCACAGAAATCTTCTTCATTTACTTGGAAATCATATTTGATCTAAACTTTAAATGTAGATTGCCCACAGAGGTAGGGCCAGTTTTTGCCTATTTTGTGGAGTGTTTTTTTTTTTTTTTTTTTTTGTGTGTGTGTGTGTGTGTGTGTGTGTGTGTGATTCTCAGAAGTTAGTAAACATTTTTTTTTCTTTTTATTCATGTTTGTGGCTTAAAGGGAATATATCTAGAAACTGCAAAGAAAACCCTAGGTTATATATAAAACCTCTAGCACTGGAGTTTAAGCCTTTTTCTTTTATTTTCTTTAAAGATAAGTGGAAACATTTTTTGTCATTTGTAAACAAAATTGTATCTTGTATGTCAAAATATAATACTGAACTAAATGGACCCTCCTTATTAGTAGAGGTGTATAGGTTCACTCTTCTCTCATCTTGTCCCCTCTTTATCTTGCCCTCTTCAACCCTGAAGATACCTAAAGCCCAATACATCCCAACTCCTTCAGCCCCAATACATGAATTCTGAAGGTAGATTCTGGAACACAGCTTTGTGCCCATTTTTGGTTAATCATTGGTTTCCAAGGGAAAAAAAAATTCATAAACATAAAGTCAAAGCAGAAACATGGGAGTAGGGAAGGCTTAAAACACAATGGAAAAGGAAATATTTTATTCAGATAAATTATAAATGGTTCTATTACTGATATGAAATAAAGTTCAAACTGAATCATCAATCCCTTGAATTCACTCCCTAAACAGAACCCGAACTGCTTACATCTTACCAAAACAGCTCCACTAGAACAAAATAGATTTGCACTTTTTAATATAAGGGAAAAAAGGTAGGTTAGTTCCTATAACAAACAATACACACACTATAAAGTCTCAGGATACACAAAATGTGTTCAGGTTTGGGTATGAAATAACCCATATCTAGATATTTTTGGTAAGGAATCCAATGAGGTGTGAATCAAACAAAAGCTGCTAAAAAATAACTCCATTAGGAATATGAGACCACTGGAGGTCAAAAATCCTCAAATGTGATCATCAGGGTCAGCCAGGTTGGGATGGAGGGGTCATGTCCAGCAATGCAAAGAAAGGACACTGCAACATAATGCAAAACAACCAGCAGCAAGAGAAGGGTGTCCACTCCTCACATTTGTTGCCTCAGACCCCTTCCTGAGTACCAGGTACACTGCAGTCATCTTGAAGGCAGTCACTCAATTCGTTGGGTATTCTTTTTGTGCAGTAAGTGCTGCCTCTCTGATTTACAGTGAGGCATATATATACCAAGAAGTATTGCTTTGGGAAATTAACTAGAGAAACAGTAGGAGCTGTCATGCTGAATAGTTAAATGGATTGCAAATGAAAGCCAAACTCAGATCACTGTCAAATCTTTGACACAGAACTGAGTATGTCACAGGGGAGGCTTGACTATAGCTAAACACAAGCCACAGACAGGTAAGTGAGGATACCATACTGATATAAACTCCCCAAATTACCACTAAGTGATAGGATTTGGGGGTTTGTAAGCTGGTGAGTTTTCTTTAGTGGAACAAAGAAAGTCTGTCTGTGAGACATGGTAGTTTCTCAGGCAGGATGACAAGGGATCACAGGCCTGAGTGCAGAATGGGTACCTCTGGCCATGACCCAGTCATCCCATTCCACAGCATATATTCTGGGGGGTGAAAATACATCTATATAAATATTCATGCTAATATTCATTTCAGTATTATTTCTAATAGTACCAATATGGAAACAATTTTAACACTAATCAACTCATGAATGGATAAATAAAATGCGCTATGTTCAGACCATGGAATACTACTCAGCCAAAAAATGATGTGAACTACTGCTAAATGCTACAACATGAAAAGACCAGGAAAACATTACATTACAAGAATCATACAAAATGCCACATATTCACATGAATCATCCTGAACTACATAAGGATGCTGGGGAATGAATAATTGTTTAATTGGTACAGAGTTTCCTTCTGAGGTGATGAAAATTTTGTGGAATTAGAGAGTTGTGATGGTTGCATAACTCTGCAAATATACAAAAAACCATTCAATTTTACATTTTTAACATGGTGACTGTTATAATATGTGAACTTTATTACAAGTAACAAAAAAGATTCAGGAGACTATAGTCTTCAAAGACTTAATCTTTTTTAAATTTTTGTAGTTGTATATGAATAGCATTCTTTTATTTGTTTCAGATTAATATTGAGGATCAAACCCAGGGGCTCACAAATGCTAGTCCAGTGCTCTTCAATTGAATTACTTTTTCAGCCCCAAAGACTATATCTTTACAAAGCATTCTCTTTATCTATCTCTTTTTCCACTCCCCACACCCTACCCTAGCCAATATTTTTTCTAGTAGTTAAGAAACAGAACAATGCCAGCAGAAGATATGTGTCTATTTTATTCCTAAGGAACTATTTTAGCCAACAGGATTGGAAAATTCTATTAAAATTCTAACACTTAAAAGGACTAAATTTTGTCCTCAAAGTCAAAGAGAAGATTTAATTACCAACACTGGGAAAGGTCAACATAACTTATGTTTCCTTATAAATCTTCCTAGCTCATTTATTGATTGGGTTGTTTACTTCTTTGGTGTTGTTTTTTGAGTTATTTATATATCCTCTAGATTAGTGCTCTATCTTATGTGAGTGTGGCAAAACTTTGCTCCCAAAATGTAACCTCTCTCTCCAACTCACTGATTGTTTCTTTTTCTGGGGAAAAAAAAAAAAATTTTTCAGTTTGATTCCACCAATTTATTAATTCTTGATTTTATTTCTTGCACTTTAGAGTCTTGATATGAAAGGTGGGGCCTAATACAACATGTTCAAAATTTGGGCTTACTTTTTTCTTCACTAGGCACATGGTCTCTGGACTAATTCCTAGGTTGTTAAACCACTTTGAGTTTTTTTTTTTTTTTTGCATGGTGAGAGACAAGGGTTGATTTTCATTTTGCTGCATATGGATTTCCAGTACTCTAAGCATCATTAATTTAAGAGGCTATCTCTCCTCTACTGTATGTTTTTGGAGTCTTTCTCTAGTATGGAATAACTTTATCTATGTGGGTTTTTCTCTCTGTCTCCTATTCTGTACCGTTGTTCTAAACATTCCATTAACAAATATATACACAAATGTTCAACATCTCCAGTAATTAGAGAAATGCAAATCAAAACTCCTCTGAGATTTCATCTCATACCTGTCAGAATAGCAGTTATCAAGAATACAAACACCAATAAGTGTGGCAAGGATGTAAGGGAAAAGGCACAGTCATAGATTGCTGGTAGGACTGAAAATTAATACATCAAATCTTGAAAGATGTATGTAGATTATTTAGAAAACTTGGAATAGAACCACCATTTGACTCAGCTATCTCATTCCTCAGTCTATACCAAAAGGACTTAAAATCAACATACTGTAATAATGCAGCCACATCAATGTTTTTAGCATCTCAATTCACAAGAGCTAAATTGTGGAACCTACCTAGATGCCCTTTAATAGATGAATGGATAAAAATCTATGCTATATAATACACAATGGAATATTACACAACATTAAAAGAGAAAAAAAATGGCATTTACACATAAGTGCGTGGAGTTGGAGAATATCTTTCTAAGTGAATTAAGCCAATCCCCAAAAATCAAAGGCTGAATGTTCTCTCTGGTAAGTAGATAGTGATACATAATGTGGGGGTATAGGGAGAATGAAGGAACTTTGAGCCAAGGGGAGGGAGACAAAGTCAAGGGATATGAGGGTAGGAAAGATGGTAGAATGGGATAAAAATCATTATTACCCTAGGTATATATATGACTGCACATGTGGTGCAACTCTATATCATGTAGAACTAGAGAATTGAAAGTTGTGGTCCATTTGTATACCATGAATCAAAAATCTAATGCTTACTGTATAAGTGATTGGAATCATAAAAAATAAATTAAAACAAAAGAAAATAGAAACAAATAATAAATTTTGAGTCAAAACAGATCACTTCTAGACATAAACTAATTAGGGTCAGACATTATTAACTGCCTTCTGCATGCTCTGAATATATGTTACTGACGACGTTGCCATTCCACGACAACAATTAGTACATAATTTTGGTCATATATTCCCAACAGCTCATTCCTCAAAATTCAATGTTCCCAAGATAGGGGGTGTTGCTCAGTGGTAGAGCATGTGCCTAGCAAGAGGAAGAACTTAGGTTTGATCCCAGCACCACAAAACGAAAAAAGAAATAATGTTCCTCCAAATGAAGCCATCTAGTTGGGGCCATAGAGCTACTCTAATTTTCACAGTGTTATTTTTAATCTCTTGTTATTCCAGAATATGAGTTACAATAACATAGAAAAAATAACAGGAAAAAATAAATATAAAATACTGTATATTTATCTTATTATGCTCTCTCTTTGTAATTCAAAATAATCTCTTAATGCTCCTCCCCACAATGTTAGATACTGCCTCTAGTTATTTACACATTTTGTTTAAGGAAATAAAATAATGTCTAATATCTTCCCTTATTTATTTGTGGAAGGTATATTGGTTCATCTGAAGCAATTTATTTATTATTAAAAGTATTGTGGTTCAGAATTACAGAATCTCAGAACTACAAAAAATGAAAGAAATTATTTAAACAATCCTAAAATCTGGAGAACTCAATCTGTCAACTCATGATCATATAGTTAGTTAATGAAAAAAATTAAGAATATATTCTATGTCCAGACCAATTGTCTTTCAAACTCTTAAGCCTCATTAGCATCAATGACTGGCAGTGTGTCTTGATCTTCCTTTGTATAAGATATCATATCTTGGCAAATCTGAGACCATCCCTCTCATCTTTCCATACCAGGGATTGAACCTAGGTTCTGACACAGGCTAGATAATTGCTCTACCACTGAGCTACATTCCCAGCACATCAAATTTTATATCTTATCAGTTTCCTCTCCCTGAGTGTATAATCTTAGAAGGTTACAAATATTTGAGTTTAAATTAAGGTCAGACCAAGTACTTTCATCATAATTATCTCTCATGGGAGATTTCATGGCTGCTTTTGTCATCCCCATCAGAAGCTGGAGGCTTTTTGGGTCTTGAGCCAGTCCAGATATGAAGGCTTCCAGGGCACCGGCATGATTTCCAAGATACTGGAGGGCAAAACTCTGTCAAAAGTATGCCTAGAAATAAAGTAAAATAATGAGGTTTAGACAGCAGGGCTGACTGGGGTTCTATAGTAGAACAAATAGGACTGCAGAACTTAGGTGGATGGCCTTGATCCAGAAAGAGGGCAGGGGTTGATAGAGAATGGGGTTTGATTATCAAACTAACTGATTTCTTCTAAGATCATCAAATATGGGCATCCTCACATTTAAAACCTTCATCTTTTTATTTCTGGAACACTTCTTAATTTCATCACATTCATTGGTATTTTCCCCACATAGCTTTTGTTGTTTCTTGGGGATTTTAAAAATGTTTCCTATTCCATATTTAATTTCATAAGCTCTTCATTCTCCCTTATATAGTCAAAAGAAAAAATGCCAAATTATGGTTACTATGTAAAGATAATTTTAATATTGAGTAATATTGCATTCTTACATATTTTAACATGTATTTAAAAGTTACCTAAAATGTGTGTGCTTCAAAAGTAACTCAACACAAACTAGGCATTAGACCAGAGACTCCGTCCTTAACAGAAGAAAGTGCAGGCCCACACCTCCATAATTTCAGCTTAGGAACCAACTAATTTAACAAAACTCCTAAAGAACAAGAATTAAAATTAAGAATCAATAAATGGGATGGAATCAAACAAAATTTTTTTTCACATCAAAGAAAACAATAAAGAATGTGAAAACAAAGTGTACAGAAGTGCAGAAAATCTTTGCCATCTGCAGCTCAAAAAGAGCATTAATCTCAAGGATATATAAATGATAAAAAAAATAAAAACCTCAAACATTATATGGGCAAAGGAACTGAACAGGCACTTCACAAAAGTGATACAAATGATCAAAATATATGAAAAAATTGCTCAACATCTCTACCAATTAGAGAAATACAAGTTAAAATTACAATGGAATTCCATCTCTCTCCAGATAAATGGCAATTATAAAGAATACAAGCAATGACAAAAATTGGCCAGGATGTAGGGAGAAAGGCATGCTCATACATTACTGGTGGGACTGAAAATTGGTGCAACCACTCTGGGAAGCAGTATGGAGAGTCCTTAGAAAATCTGTATTGAAACTACTATTTGACGCAGTTATCTCATTCCTGAACATTTTCTCAATGGACTTAAAATCAGTATGCTTCAATGATGTAGCTATCAATGTCTATAGCAGCTCAATTCAAAATAGCCAAGCTATGGAGTCAATATGGGTGCCCTTCAACAGATGACTGGATAAATAAAATGTGGTACATATACACAAGGGAATAGTACTAAGTCATAAAAAAGAATTATTTAATGACTTTTGGTATTAAATGGATGGATCTGCAAACTATTATTATAAGTATAATAAGACAGTCCCCAAAAGCCAAATGTTGAATTTTACTCTGATATATTGATGCTAACACTCAATAATGGGTGGAGGGAAGAATAGACGTTCATTGGATTAGACAAAAGGGAATGAAGACATATGAGGAGGGATGGGAATAGAAAAGACAGAATGAATCAGATGTAACTTTCCTATGTTTATATATCAATGCATTACCAGTATTCCCCACATTATATACAACCATAACAATGGGATTCTAATTAAAATAAGTTATATTCCATGTAAATATGTCAAAATATACTCTATCATCATGTATATCTAAAAAGAACGATTTTTAAATATCACTTATGAGCATGAGAAAAAAGTTTTTGTGTATCATTTAACTGAATTAGTTTTAAAACTAGTTATAATCATCTGTGATAATAGGAAAACATTCTCCCTTATAGCTAACCAAAGAAAGGACCAATGAATTTAGAAAATATTTAAACTGAAAATTTAAATATTTTAATTTTAGAATAATTTTTAAGAAACTGCAGTTGGTTTTGAAGTACTCAGAGTAAAACCAAGTAAATGGACAAGGTGTTACAGTACATAACCAGCAAAGGACCCTGTAGCCAATTAAATAATTCAAGCAAATGACATATTATTAATGAATTCATTGATTATTAGACAAAATCTCTTCCTAAAAAAGTTGGCT
The DNA here is from genome assembly GCF_045843805.1 of Urocitellus parryii. Lineage (NCBI taxonomy): Eukaryota > Metazoa > Chordata > Mammalia > Rodentia > Sciuridae > Urocitellus > Urocitellus parryii. The sequence continues at coordinate 5,717,923 of NC_135548.1, forward strand.
TCATATTTCACCTAAAGACTCTTATGATACTCTTTTAAATATGTTTTAATCATAAACAGAAACAATACCTTTACTTATTTATTTATTTTTATTTGGTACTGAGGACCAAACTCAGTACCTCACACATGCCAGACAAGTGCTCTACCACTGAGTGATAAACTCAGCCCCTCTTACAACACCCTTTATGACACAAACTTAACCTTTTTCAGCCAAATATGCTTGAGACCTTTTCACTATTTGTACTCCTGGGATCTAAATGAAGATTAAAACCATTAAAACTACAACTCAATAAGATTACCATATAATTTTATATCACACATATATACACATAGAGAAAGAGAGAACAAGCACCTTTCATGTTTGCAAAATTTATTTACTCATTCCATTTTTATAACAACAGTTCAAGTAATTTAAGGAAGGCAACATTAATCAGGGCTCCCATTAAGAAGCAATTTATAAATGCAATGAATACTCAAATTATTACAGGCTATTCAGGCCTCCACTAGTTTAAATTACTGGCAGCTGTTAAAACACAGACTCTACTAAGACAATATCCTATAAAGGCACTTTAATTGATAATTCACAAGATCAGTTTGTTTCACTGGTCTCAGCCTTTATTTTAATCTTTTATGTGTTTACAGACATTTTTCATTCACCCCTTACATTTCACATTTTTGACAGTTTTTATAAATCCCCAAAGTTATACACAGTATGTTTTAACTCAAAACTATAGGAGTGTTCTATTACAACTTAACTGAAATGTATAGGTATGTGTGTGTGTGTGTGTATACACACACACGCACACACACACACACCCCCCAAATACCTATAAACTGATTATAATTTACAGAACAAGACAAATGGTGTCCGTAGTGATCGATTTTGTGTAGGATGTTCTATTAGAAACAAAAATATTAAATTAGTTTCATTTTAGATAATTTCTTGCATTTTGTAAAGCAAAGTTTTATCACATGTCCTACTTCAATGAGATAGCAGCTGATTTCTGTCTGCAAATTATCACCACTGAAAGGAAGTTTTACCTACCACTCAGGGGTCAGCAAAGTTCACTGTCAAATCACACTCTGGTCTCAAGGCCACACAGCAGCATGTTTTATTTTCTTAGGAAACTCAGAAATTGGGTGATAAGAGACAAGACAAGACCATGCCTCCCACAATCTTGGATTTCCTTTCTTCAGGAAAGATTTCTGAAGGCTTTCCTATGCCCTTTCTGGATTCCCCAATCCTGCTTCAGAGGAGCTCCTCCATCAAAAGCTTAGCTGTATCCCCTTAAGGATCTGAGAAGCCCCACTCCAGATTCCATGAAGCTCTCCTAACTATCCCCATGCTTTATTCATTATATTCACAAATAAATGTTGAATAAAATTACTTGTTGTATTTGAGTGAGACATAAACCACTGTAAAATTCAAGTTGTTGCTGATAAAACCTAGATTGTGGATTATGATGACAGAATAAGAGAATTCAGTACATTAGCTGACTCAGCATAAGTCTTTGATTAAATGAGCTATTTTTATTTTTAGTTAATGAGAATAGACTCTTAATGAGAACACAATTATACACCATAGAACATAAGTGGATTCCAGTTAATAATTTGGTATTCAAAAATATTATTTAATTCCTATCATTGATTCATTTATTTCTCCTCTCGCTTCACCTAGGGAGAAAAATGAAATAATTAGCAACCAGAGAACTAAAGAATCAAGGCTACACATTGTTTAAGGTTTCCAGACAAGTCTAAACCACCTCACTAAAAGTCACTGGTGTTATCAAGTCTTGGGAGACAAAGCAGCCACAAGGATTCTCTGCCAGCTTCATCCAAAGCAAATATTAAGATGTGCTGAGATTGACAGCTGTTTAATCAGAGCTTCAAGAGAATTGTCATAATATCTTCCAGCCTATCAGCTCCCTACCTACTGTTTTCTGCTACTAATGTTGCTTCTACCATCATATGTTTCACAGGAAGCCACTTCAATTGGAGAAGGGCAAATTTTAATCACTTAGGACAGCAGATGCAGTATCTGTGCAGCATGCCACAGGAAGTTGAAGTCTTTGAGGCAGTACTGAATACCTGGTGCCCAGTTAACCTCAAGTTATGTGCACCCCTGTCTGAGTAGCACACCACACACACACACACACACACACTACATGTGGGCACTAGGTAATGTCACAAAGGGAGATGGAAGAGCAACATTGTCTAACTTGTGAGAATAACTGTAATCTGACAACAGCAGTTCTCAATTGAAACTTCAGCCTGGAAGAAGATGCTTGCAGACATCAGGTGGTGCTCAAAAATAAGGTGGGGATCCTAGACCTGCAAGCGTGCTATGGTAATTTATTTATTTGTTTTTATTTCACAGAAAGACACCACAGTGATAATTCCATGCATGCCACTTACAAATAAAACCGGCAACTGGATTATGATAATAAGTTTCCATGCCTTTCTTCCTCCCTTCAATTGCCATTTTCTAAAATCTCCCATGTCAGGTACTCTAACACACAGGCCAAGAAACAAAAGGCAGGACTCATACTCTCACAGTCTAGTGAGGAAGAGTATGAAACCTATAAATGTCTTGACTACCAGCTGCAGTAAATCCTAAGTAAGAGTCATGGTTGCTGCAATGTATTTCAGCAGTTACAAAAAGGTAATGATGACTAAAGTATTTATAGCCTGTTGTTAAATTGGTATTATTAGCATTTGGTTTTTATTAAGTGGATGTCCTCAGGATTGCAGCAAAAATACTCAAAAAAATTTATAATTGTAAACTCGGCGCCTTACCAGCACCCTGAAAATAATGCAAGACCTTTAAATCTTCATGTCTAACACTCTATTCCAGAATGTTTCTAAACCCAGCTATAATCTAAAACTCTACTGTCGTCTGATCCACTGAATAATAAAGAAAACTACTCTAGCCACAGGGAAATGCACAGACCAAATATGTGACTATACATACAATGTGAGAACATGTATACACACACAGAGAAAGTTAAGAGTGTGTATCAAATATTTAATATATAACCTGCTAATTTAGTGCAAGCATTGCAAATCATTTGCCTTTGTTTTGGATCTAATCTGTAATTTTAGACGTTATACATAAATATTCCCAACCTGCATTTTACAGAGTGAATTTCAACTTTTTAAATGTTTTCCAGAGAATAATTATCTCTAACTAGAACAGATGGTGTACCTGTAGCCAGGCTAAACTTTACACAGTATCACCAGATTTTCTGATAATGTTTTAAAATCACATAACTTTTTACTAAATGTCTTTATCTTATTTTTAAAATGAATAGAAATGCTGCTTCTAGTTTTTGAAAAGTGATGGGATTAATTTGTGAGATAACACAATTGAGGTTTAAAATTAGAAAAATTATAGAATGTCAAAACCAAGAAATCTTTTGGAATCACTGTATGTAAACAAACAATGATGCTCAATAGTGATTGAAAATAAAAAATTAGAAAAGTTAAAAATGATTTTAAAAAGAAAAGCATAATTTGAGATTATATTTAGTTGTCTGGGATTAATACTCCTCATTGCTGAACATATGTCTTCCATTTGATGTTTTCAGCATATCATAGTTGACTTTCATATACTTATGCAGAAATGTAGTGTATGGGTAAAAAAAAAAGACTGTATAACATGAAACAGATGCAAATAATGAACAAACTGTATATATATATATATACTAGCTATGATGAAAGTTATTATTTTTTACATATTATATACCTATCTTAACTCCTATAGCCAGTGAGCACTTGAAATGTGGCTGATGTGACTAAGAAACTAAATTTTAAGTTTTATTTCAATTACATAATTTAAAGAGCCACAGTGACCAGTAGCTACTGAATTTGATAGTGCAGTGGAGAGTTTGATCTTCCAGTAACATTGAGCCTATGAACACATATCTAAAAGGGAAGGAACTGAACCGGTAGTGAGTGAAATAACTGCAGAATGTCTCATCTGGAGCCACACACATTAGTCTGAAAAAAGCTGTGGTAAAATAGGAAGAACATTTAAGGTTGAAGGGGACCCTGTCCTAATCTCTCCATAGCTGCACACCTCTGACCAGGTCACTTGACCTCAACAAATCTTATGTTTCATTTCCACATACAGAAAAAATGCTTACATGACCTCAGTTGGTTGTGATGATGGCTGCTAACTGATGTGAAATGGAAGACACAAAACTAGCACTTTACAAATACTCAGCTGAGCCTAGTGTTTTGCTAAGTGTGTCAATTGCAGTTGGGCATTTGCTTTCGGTCAGGTGGCCCATCTGATTCCCAATTTTCACATTACTAATTACCTTTTCTAAATGGACCATGGGCTGATAAAATTAGGCACCAAAAATTAATGATCACACCAATTGCCATAAATCACTGAGGACATAGTTCATGTACATATGTCATCATCTGTTTCAAAGAACTATAAAAGTAGATGAAACATTTGAAGTAAAACATTCATAAATGTTTACACTCTGTTGATTGGAAAGTTTTCGGTCACGTAGTAAGTTAATTATTTTGAACAAACATTAAACTCAAGTTAAATAAGGTGCTTTGGCCTAGGCAGAAAAAAAATGGAAAGTTCTGGTGGAAAGTGTAAGACCAAAAATCCATCTGTAGGAATATAAAACTCCCCTTCCTTTCAGAAACTTTATCCTGCTACTCTCATTATTAAAATTATTACAGGGTTTTCTGAGACCCAAGCCTGACACAAATTTTAGCATCAAAAGGAACTCAGTACTGTCATATAAGCAATATCAGTATAAGTTATCCTGTTTTACTCCATAAATATACTTATTTATTTTACCAAGCCTTTCTAAGTTGTAGTTAATTGAACAGCTAATCTAGGCAGACATAGAGCTGAGTTCTTTTCATAGTTTATCAATGATCATTATACCACCCTGCAAAAAGTTCTATTGACACACATTGCAAAAGAGAAGGTTATAAAATGTGCCCCAAATCATACAGCTATGAAGGGACACAATCCTGCTGGAAATCCTCTCTTCTTCCACTATTACACACTACCTCTTTGATAGAAGAATTAATGGTGTGCAATTAACCTCTAACCCAGCATTCTGTTTGGGAATTCTTATACTTGTAAAATTTAACCTATGAAGGCCAAAATGAAAGAAAATCAGTCATGACACAAAAAAATATGAATGTAAATATTTAATCTCTATTTCAATAGGCATGAGGCTATAAATCAAAGGGAAACAAAAGGAGCCATAATCAAGCTTTTGAGGCAAGCCTTGTCTGCTTGCTGGCCAGCTACATACAATTTTTTCTGTACTTATTTTATCTTCTGATATTTTCAAGTGAGTTTTCTCTTGCTTCTATTTTCTGAAATTTTATTTAAAGTGAAATAAAATAAAGCATTGAGAATTAGCAGAGAACATATTCTTTGGGTGGCAAGGTGTTTTGTGTTTTACCTGTTCAGCTGGGATTAATCGTTCCTAATTTTTGTATTATTTTGTTGTTGTTGTTGTTTTTACTATCCTGTCTTATGCTGAATGCACATGTAAGAGATTGAAGGCTATTTTAGAAAACAATGTTATTTAGTTTGGAACCAAGTGTCAGAGGGCCAAATAACCTAAACACAATATTCTATCCAAATCTGCAGCCTCAAATTGTTTTTTTTTTCCTCTACAGTGTTAGCTTTTGATACTTTCAGAATCAATTTCTAAGAAAATCTGTTCTCACTTCTCATTTTTTTCATATCATATTAGCTCTTTATTTTCCCAAGATTAATTTTAAAAAATTATCTCAAAAACATTACTAAGGTGACACGTTTGTGAAAACAAATTAGAAATTTGATAAGAAATTAAAGATGAAATGCCAACCATGAGTTAGTAAGTAAGTAGGTGTCACTTTGTAGCACTGGAGAGATTCCCAACATTATAGTTCATGTCAGATTATAAAGTGTGCCTATATCATCTGGAGTTTCTCTTCTAAACTTCCAAAATAAACAATGAAAGAACTCTATAGCTCCTCAAGCCACATTTCTAAACTTTTCATATGGCATGTTCTCCTCTTGTGGGTGTGGCATGGAAAGTGTTTAATGCCATACAAAGAATAATATTGGTGAATTTCCTGAACAAGCTCAAAAAATTATTTGATTTCAGCATGAGTTTTGTGCCCTTGCCCTATCAATCTTCCATCCACCCCAGAACACATAGAACGTGTGCTCCCACGTACATGTCTGGTTCTGAGGAATGTGGTAAGACCAGAAGAAAAATGGAAAATACTCAATGATGAGTCCAGAACAGTAGATTAGGAAACACACTGACACCAACCACTTGGGAATTAAAGCAGCCTGATTCTCACTGTTAGAAAAAAAAAATGGTATCATGCCTACCATAATGTAGCTATACCCAAACCATACCAGATTTGTGGGAATCCCCTCTTTCCAGGTGCAAAGCATATGCATCAGTGCTGTACAGTGGGGTCATATGTTCTATATGAGTCTACCATGGTTGTTTACCATTTGGATCGACTCTCTAACTACAAACTCTAACTTTTGTATTCAAATTCTAATCCATAATATTGTACCAGGAAGAAGCTCAAAGCTACTTATTTTCTAAAATGTCAAAGTTACTTAGTTTTGGGGTCAGACTATTTTAAAATAAATAATTTTTTTGAACAGTTTTAGATTCACAGTGAAACTGAGCAGTAAGTACAGAGAGTTCCTGAAAACCAATTCTTTCTGCTCATGCATGACCTCCCTGACTTTCCTGCACCACAGAAAAACATTCCTTGTAATTTAGAGAGAAATATTATTATACAAAAATGACAAAACAAAATGAAAACTCACAAAATTTTGAAATAAGAAAATATTTTAAAAAATGACCATCTCCATACCTATTGAATCCCCATCCTTTTTGTCTTTAAGAATTTGGGAAAAAAAAAACAATTTGAGAAATGCTGCATACACCACCAACAACCATAGATTTATCAACTCCTTCCATTGTTGTCCAGCAGGAATATTCACTGAGGGAGGCCATATGTGGGAGAAGGATATAAGCAGGGTGGTAGGAGCAACAGGAGAGAGCAAGGCTGAAAGGAAAATATATATGCATAAAAACACTTGCATGAAAAATTTTTTCAAGATTTTCCAAACAGTAAACTTCCCAATCTACCTCTTTTCCCTTCCCATGTGACATACTCTTTTTATGTTTGCCCCTGTGTGTAAGGTACCAAATATCAAAATTAAAACCCAGAAAAAGAAAATGACTGCTTCTCAGTAATTTCAAGCACAAAAATACAGCATAAAGTGCATACTTTATATATTTTTAAGATGAAAGAGGTTCCATTTCTTAGCAAGATAGTGTATTGATATTCAACACAAATTTTCCACCAAATATAATGACAGCATGTCTCTGAACAGTAAACTAGCAATAGGGTTCCTGTTGGATTCTGTAGTTTTTTTTTTTTTTTTCTTTTCATCTGGTATCACCCAGCTTGGATCTAAAGAGATTCATTAATTGAGTGCAAATGAAGGGCATCAAAAATGCCTTCTCCTTTTGGTCAGAAAGGGGGCTCCTATAGGTCAGGAAGAATGGAGAAAGTCCTGTGATTTTAAAATCTTCTGTATATTCTGTCCCAGCCCACACCCAAGGCAATCAGTGGTGGCTGCTGCACAGGCACCTACAGTTCCGAGGAAGATGATCTCCACAATGGTCCATGCAGGTGTGGTCTCAAGAGTGCAGGCACAGTGGTGCACTCTTGTAACCTGAGTGGCTCCAGCTGCTGAGGAAGAAGGAATATGAGTTCAAATCCAGCTTCAGCAACAACAATGTACTAAGAAATTCCATGAGACCCTTTCTCTAAATAAAATACAAAATAGGGCTGTGGTTAGTGGCTCCATGGTTTAGTGCCCCTAAGTTTAAACTCCAGGATAAAAAAAAATGCAGGATGCATTTCAGTGCCTTTCCCACTCTCTGTTCCCCTCACTGCTTGATGTAATTGCAAAGTTAGAGGACAGTCCAGGGGAACTGGGGTCATAGCTGTTGGTGAGAGGTTAGGAAAAGGGGCAGCTAGAGAGCTACAAAATGTCAGGAGAGGACCTAAAAGTGGGAGCTTAGAAGTGTAACACCATAAAGTGCTGAATAGAGCTGACCCTAAATAGCATACCTTAGGCATTAAGCACTATGCTACAGGAGACAAGCACTCAGTCCCAGAGTGGCCACTGGATGGTGTACATGAAGACCATTTCTTAGTACAACAATGAGTTTCTAAAAATGGGCATTAGAACTAAAATTCACAAAGTAGGAACTAGACCTTGCAGGCTAAACCTAACCAAGGTTAGTTGTTAAAACAAAAACTAAATTATTTTTTTAAAATGTAAACAAGAAGTATAAACTCATAAGAGAATTAAAAAACCTCCAAGACATAAATCACAATACTTGGCTTATAAAGAGATAGGAAAATCTCAACTCACAAGGAAATTGGACAATTAACATAAATTCCAGAAAGGCAAAGATGAACGTGATCACACAATTTTAAAGTAGCTATTATAATTCTGCTACAATAATTAAGGGCAGATGCTCTTATGCAAATTGAAAGAAATACTCAAGAGAGGAAAAAAATACCAAGAAAAATTTTAATATCAATATATAACAGGATGGGCCTGGGATTGTGACTCAGTGGTAGAGAACTTGTGTAGCATATAAGGAACTGAATTTCATTCTCAAAACCACATGTAAATGAAGAAAAAATAAATGCACATCAGAAACAACTTTAAAAAGTAATAAATTAGAAAAATATTATGGGATGGGCTTAGTATCATGATGGACATTACAGAGAAATAAGGAAAGGAGGAGAATGAAGCAAAAGTTTTAAATAAATTATGAGTAAAATTTCCCCACTTTTTTTTTATGAAACTTAAAGATGCAAAGAACTCAGCATCCAAACAGCTTTAACCCAGAAAAGTGCATGCCCAGCTATACTGAAATTCGATTTGTGAAGCTAAAGACAAGGAAAATCATTTTGAAAGCAGCCATAGAAAAAAATCATATTTACATAAAAGGTAAAACAAAATAACAAAAAACCAACTTCAAACAATTTTATCTTTTATTTTACAAAGAAAGCACAGGTGCAGTAGAAAAGAATTTTGAATTGCTAAAAGATTGTCATCCAACAATATTACATCCAGTCAACATCCTTTGGGAATCAGGATAGAATAAAGATATTATGAGATGAAGAAAAAAAAGAAAATAAAAGAAGACCTGCTACAAAGAAAATGTTAATGAAGTTCTTCAGACACAAGAGAAATACTACAGGGGAAGATAGCAATGCAGGAAGTCTTAATAAAATAAAAATATTGCAAAAGAACTTTCAATATCTGGGATTGTGCTCAGTGGTAGAGCAATTGCCTCAAATGCATGAGACTCTGGGTTCAATACTTAGTACCACATAAAAATAAATAAACAAAAATAGAGGAAAAATATCTAACTTTAAAACTTTCAAAAAAGATAAACTATGTTCACTTGCAGCCAATATGACTATCTACATAAACAATCCCAAAGATTCTGAAAAAAACCTTCCTAGAATTAATAAATGAATATAATAAGGTCAGTGGATGCAAGCTCAACAAATAAATATTTGTATTTCATACTAGCATGGAATAGCTAAACTGAAATTTTAAAAACACTTTTTTCAAAGAATGAAATAATTAGATGTAAATCTAACAAAATGTGTATAGGATATACACACTAAAAAATATAAAATGGTCATTTTTTAAAAATCAATGAAGATTTACATAAATTGGGAAATAGGATGTTCATGAACTTAATGAATGTAATTATAATGTAAATTCTCTCCAAAACAAAGTAATGCATGTAGATTCAACACAATTGCAATGAAAATCAAACAAGATTTTTCCAAACACAACAAAGTATTAAGAAAGATACATGGAGTCAGTCATGGTGGAGTACTCCTGTAATCTCAGTGACTTGGAAACCTAAGGCAGGAGGTTCACAAGTTCCAAAGCAGCCTGGGAAACTCTGTGAGACCCTGTCTCAAAGAATAAAAAGTAAAACACTGTTGGAAGCCATTCTCACACGTGATCGGGTGCCTCCCGTTGAGGGTCTGAGGCACTTCGGCAAAAGTCGAAGTTTTTCCCGGCCCTCTCCTGATGAGAGAGCCCATCCGTGTGGGGGTGTGCCTGACCACTGACCCCGGGGACCCAATCACTGACCCTGACCTTGGAGTGCAGCCCCCCCTCAACCTTCATTGGATGGAATTCTCCCCTGAATCTCTGGTTCCCTAATAAAAGGCTACTCCCTGGCGTGCTCGCTCTCTCTCTCGTGCTAGCCCTGAGTAATCCCTGCTGCCCTGCTGGGCGGCTAGAGGAGGGAACCAGAGAGGGGAGCCGTCTCGGACCTAGCAATAGAATTAAGGTAATTGAGTCTTGTGTTTTTATTTCGATCTCGTCTAACTAACTTTATGCCTAGAACCTCATTAATGAAACCACTGCGCAGGCCGCGTGGTAGATTTGGCGCCCAACGTGGGGCATTCTAGATTAGTTAGATTGAGTGGGAGCGCGCTATAAAGATAAGGAAAAAAGATATAAGGATAAGGAAAAAGGAAATAAAGAAATAAAGGAAAAAGATAAAGATAAAGGAAGAGGTGACATTGGGTCACAAAAGTACCTGGAGTTATTGAAGGAAAGAGACGTTAAATTAATTAAAATGGGAAATTCAACTTCTACTGATAAGGAAATGTACCTGACTATTTTAGACAGTATAATTAATCAGAAAGGGAAACAGATAAAGAAAACTCAGTTATTACAATTTTTAAAGATTGTAGGTGAATATTGTCCTTGGTTTTGCGAACAGGAATCTCCAAATTTACTTACTTGGGAGAAATTAGGAAGGAAGTTACAGAGAGTTTGTATTTCTAATGAATTACCTGGAAGCATTGAAAATATAGAGAAAATATGAACAGCTCTAGAAGTTTATCTTTTTGAATATATGGGCCAAAGTTCGTGGCCCCCTGAGGACCTTTTAAAAGGCATTCAAGGAGCTGTTAGGTCTATTCAAATGGAGAATCAGCCTGAGGCTAAGTTAATTCCCTTTCCCTTAAGCCGTTTAAAAACAAAGGCACTAAAGGCCAAGCCAAAGGTTCGAAATGTGAACTTAAACTTGCAGCCCCATGCGGAGGATACAGATGGCGCGGATGAGCCCGCCTTCTCGCCGCCATCATTTCCTCCTGGCGGGAGCCGAGCAACAATACGGGGAATTCAGGGGAAGGTCGCACAGTGTGACGTCACTGGCACCGACCAGAACAGTCCTTGATTTTTACCGGGACAGGGACAGAGATCACAGACAGTTTTCCTAGGACCTTCAAGGACAGTTGAATTAAATCCTGAAACGGGGCCGGAACAAATTCCTACTGGGATTTTCGGGCTGCTTCCTGATAATACTGTAGGTTTAATTTTGGGACGAAATAATTTGAAGGGAGCCATTGAGGTAATACCTGGTGTGATAGATTCAGGATTTAAAGAACAGCTATTTGTTACTGTAAAAGCCAATTATCCCCTAAGACTCACCCCAAAGGATACTTTTGCCCAATTAATATTATTGCCTTGTGTCTCTGAAAGGCACCTGCCGGCAGATTCAGTTTCTAAGCAGCCGGACAGAGTATATTGGTCACAGTTAGTAAGACAAGAACGCCCTTTATTAAAACTTAGAATTAATAATAAAAATTTTCTAGGAATAATCGACACAGGAGCCGATATTTCGGTATTGTCTAGGCGGTTTTGGCCTAGAAACTGGCCTTTGCATGTAGCACCAGCTAACCTAGAGGGAATAGGACAGGTTTCACAGCCTGCTCAAAGTGCCAACTATCTCCATTGGGAAGATTCTGATGGGAACAGTGGAGTATTTAAGCCTTATGTGTTAGAGTCTTTACCTTCTAACCTATGGGGAAGAGATATTTTAACCAAAATGGGATTATTATTAGTTACTCCAAATTCTATAAGGTCAGTTGAGGAAGTTAATCAGAGGTATTTTCCTAGAGATGATAGGGAGACCTTTCAGGAAGAGTATCTGTTTACAAGCCAGTCTCCACGACAAAGATTAGTAATTGCTCCAAACCAAAATTTTTACTAGGGGGCCCTGAGTACTTCCCCGATCCCTAAGACAGCTGAAAAAATCACATGGCTCACAGAGGAGCCTATATGGATTTCTCAGTGGCCCATCTCAGGGGAAAAACTTAAAATAATTCATAGATTAGTTGAGGAACAATTTCAGGCTGGTCATATTGAACCAACGCTTAGTCCTTGGAACACACCTATTTTTATTATTAGGAAAAAGTCAGGAAATTGGAGATTACTACAGGATTTAAGGGCAATAAATCATGCAATTCAGCCTATGGGATCATTACAGCCAGGACTTCCCTCCCCCGCAGCCATTCCCTTAGATTATAGCTTGATGGTAATAGATTTAAAAGACTGCTTTTTCTCTATAAGGTTGCATCCTGAAGATTGTGAAAGGTTTGCTTTCACTGTCCCAGCAATTAATTTTAAGGAACCTGTTAAGAGATATTGCTGGAAGGTTCTTCCTCAGGGAATGCGTAATAGTCCTACACTATGTCAAAAATACGTTGATCAGGCAATAGATCCCATAAGGAATAGCTTCCCTGATGGATATATTATTCATTTTATGGATGATATATTATTGGCTCATGCTAATCCAGAGACACTTTCAGAAATTTTTACTCAGTTAGAGGCTTCACTTTCAGCTCCTCAAAAAATTCAAAAGGTGTCTCCTTTTCAATATTTAGGTCAGATAATTCAAGGACGTACAATCCGTCCTCAAAATCTTCAGATAAGAGTTAAGGAGTTACGTACCCTTAATGATTTTCAAAAATTATTGGGAGATATTAATTGGCTAACGCCATCCTTAAAACTAACTACTTCTGAGTTAAGTCCTTTATTTCAGATATTACAAGGGAATCCTTCTCCAACCTCTCCACATCAGCTAACTTTGGAAGCTAAGGCAGCCTTGAAAAAGGTTGAAGTTGCAATTAAAAATGCACAGCTTACTAGAATAGATCCTAAAGAAATAGTGTATTTATTAATATTTCCAACTGAGCATACCCCAACAGGAGCCATATGGCAAAGATTAGGAGTTATTGAGTGGATTTATTTATCCCACTCTCCTCAAAAAACATTAATTCCTTTTCATGATTCTATAGCTCAATTAGTAATTAAAGGTAGAACTAGGATTTTACAATTAATTGGATCTGAGCCTGATATCATAATTATTCCATTTTCTGCTCAACAAACTAACTGGCTTTTTCAAACTTCTAACTATTGGCAGATAGCTTTTGCTGATTTCCCTGGACAGATAGATAGCCATTATCCTCGTGATAAGATTGTACAATTTGCATCATTAACATCACTCATTTTTCCAAAAATTGTACGAACTTATCCAATAGAGGGAGCTTTATCGGTGTTCACGGATGGTTCTAACTCAGGTAAGGCAGGTTTTTTCAGTCGTGTTCACACAGAGGTGATACAAACTTCTTATACTTCTGCCCAAAGAGCAGAGCTTCAAGCTCTGATCTGTGCCTTAGATTACTTTTCAAATGAGCCTATTAATATTTATTCTGACAGCTTATATGCAGTCGGAGTTAACAAAAATATTGAAACTTCAATGATTGGGTTTACTTCATCACAGGAGTTATTTGAATTATTTCATAATTTACAAAAGACAGTGCTAATGCGAAAGTACCCATGTTTCATAGGACACATTCGAGCCCATACTAATCTTCCTGGACCTCTAGTTTCAGGTAATGACAAAATTGATAAGTTAGTAGCTTTTTGTCAACAGATGTCTTCATATGACTGTGCACTAGCTTCCCATTCCTTGCATCATCAAAATGCTTCTAGCTTACGTAAAAAATTTAGTATCACCAGAGAACAAGCTCGTCAGATTGTAAGTCAATGCCCAAAGTGTGTTATTCACACTCCATCTCTGCCATCAGGGGTAAATCCCCGTGGATTAAAACCAAATCAGATATGGCAGATGGATGTAACTCATATTCCTCAATTTGGTAAACAATGTTATGTGCATGTCATAGTGGACACTTATTCTAGATTTATTTTTGCCACAGCACGTACTAAGGAAAATGCTCAACATGTAATTTCTCATTGCTTAGCAGCTTTTTCCGTTTTAGGGTGCCCTATGCAGATTAAAACAGATAATGCTCCAGCTTATGTAAGCTCTTCTTTTCAACAATTTTGCCAAGAGTTTAAAATTAATCATAAAACAGGAATTCCTTATAACCCCCAAGGTCAAGCCATTGTGGAACGAGCTCATTTATCTATTAAGCTTCAATTACAAAAATTAAAAGGGAGGAATAGGATTGTCACTCCCCAAAATAGCCTTAATCATGCCTTGTTTGTTTTAAATTTTTTAAACTGTGATGCAGAAGGTCACACTGCTGCTGAGAGACAAATGTCTCCTTCAGTAACAGGCCCTTTAGGCAGAGTTCTGTGGAAAGACTTACAGACTGGTCAGTGGAAGGGACCAGATCCGGTAATAATGTGGGGAAAAGGCCATGCTTGTATCTTCCCAGAAGGTGCTTTCCATCCTATTTGGGTGCCTGAACGTGCTATCAGACATGGAGGAGATAGAACCGAGATTCAAGAGACTGAGGATTGACCCAGAGGAGCCACTACCCAGAAGGAGGAGATTTCGGAAAAGGATGAAGAAAGACCAGATTGAACCAGTCGAAAAGCTGATTTCGTGGAAAGACATAAAGAAGCTAACAACCCAGGCTTCCCAAATACTTCGACGCCTAGGAAAGAACAGGACCCCAGTCTTGATGGTAGCGACAGTAATTGCCCTACTGGGCTGTCAGGTAAAAGGGAATCAAGTAGACACTTATTGGACATATTTCCCAGATCCACCCCTGGTACACCCAGCTGTGTGGACTGGAGAATCTATTCCAGTATTTACTAATGACTCATTCATGATGGGAGGATTTACAGATACTCATATTACTCCCAATCATGTGACTAGATTTAATTATTCTGGCTACAGTGCCCAATTACCTTTGTGTTGGTCACATGATAAACATGCTGGCTGTCTGAAAGTATCATTTGAAGAAAAGACAGCGATTGGTAAACCTAGACTGACAAATAATTCTATTTATGGGGATTTAAAACCTAATACTAGATCAGTAATTAAAATGGGACTTTCCCATAACAAGCCAGTCATTTCTGCAAAACCTCCACAGATACCCCACTGTCCAAATAGTTCTATAATTGAGATCGGCACCTTTCCTAAATGGATGGATTGTGTAAATGCCTTTCCTGTACAACATAAGGTTTCTAAAGATAGTGGGTATATTTTAGACTGGTCTCCAAAGATTGATAAGAGACAATTACGAAAAAATTCTGCTATGACACCTGCAGTATTTGTCAGTAATATTTTGACTTATAGTGAAGGAGGTATTCAAAAAGATATTTGGCGCTTAATTGCTGCCTCAGAGTATTTACATTTTACAGATAAGCCTTTACCAAAATTTGTCGGCAAGAACTGTAAAGAGGGATCTTGCTATGGCTTAAGAGCTTGTGTCCAATCTCCTTATGTTTTAATTATTGGTAATGTAAAAGTTAAATGGATAGATGACAGATATGTTATTACTTGTAATAAGTGCAACCTAACCAATTGTATTACTAGGTATAATGGAGGAAAAGGAGTGCTGATACTTCATCAGCCCTCTTTCATTTTATTACCTGCTAATATTTCAGAGCCATGGTATGCTGATGCTGGTTTACAAGTCTTGCAGCAAATTCATGCCCAGCTAACAAGACCTAAACGTCCTATTGGAGTCATAATTGTTGGTGTGTTAGCACTGGTCTCTTTCATTGCCTCCACTGTCTCTTCCTTTTTTGACATTGTCTCAAAATATTCAGCATGCAAAATTTCTTAATAATTTAGCTCAAAATACTTCCAAGGCTCTGCATAATCAAGTAAATATTGATGAAAGGATTGAGACTAAATTAAACGCCTTAGAGGCGACTGTTATAGACATAGGTAATGAACTTTCAGCCTTAAAATTTAAGGAGAGGCTTAAATGCCATGCCAATTATAAGTATGTATGTGTTACAGCTGCCAAGTACAATGCTTCTCTCTGGGATTGGGAGAAGGTTAAAAACCATTTATTGGGTATTTGGCAAAATAGTAATAATAGCTTGGATATTCTGGAACTTCATCACCATATCCAAGACATTCAAAATAATAAAGCTGATTTTTCAGATCCTTCTTCTTTGGCTAACCAAATATTGAAGGAATTAAATGGATTCAATCCTGGAAATATTCTTAAACACTCCGCTTGGTACATTATTGGATTATTCTCTTTGCTGTTAATTCTCTTTTGTATTGTAACTATAGGATGGCGAGTCTTCCAATCAAGAATCCAGGAACTCCAGAGAATGAACCGCCGCCTCATTTTTAAGACAAAAAAGGGGGAATAGAAAACACCATACTACAGGGATACAGCCACATCAAGATTTATAGCAGCATGATTCAAAATAGCTAAACTGTAGAGCCAACCTAGATACCCTTCAATAAATGAATGGATTAAAAATGTGGCTTATATACATAATGGAATTTTACTCAGCAATAAAAGATAATAAAACCATTGCATTTTTAGGTAAATGGATGGTGCTGGAGAAGATAATGTTAAGCAAAGTTAGCCAATCTCCCCCCCCAAAAAAAATGCAAAATGTTTACTCTGATATAAAGAGGTTGACTCATAGTGAGGTAGGGAGGGGTGCATGGGTTGATTAAATGAATTCTAGATTGGGAATAGGGATGGAAGTAAATGGAGGGGTTGGGGGATTAGCAAGTGTGGTGGAATGTGATGTACATCATTTTCTAAAGTACATGTATGAAGACTCAAATTGAGTGTCAACTCAATGGGTACTGAGCTTTCTCTTTTGAGGTGATGAAATGTTTGAAACTAGACAGACCTGGTAGTATAATTTGGGTCCTGAATGTCCCTGTTCTCAAAGGCCCATGTATTAAAAGAAGTAGTAAGACCTTTAAGAGGATGGAGTAGTAAAAGAAAGTTAGGTCACTCTGGGGGACATGCCATTTAAAGGGACACCAGAACCCCACTCCACCATATCCTCCCCCTCTTTTGCTTCCCTCCCACCATGAGATGAACAGCGTTCTCTGCCACATGCTCCAACCATGATATATTGTGCTACCACAGATCCAAAGATACAGGACCAAATTGCCATGAACTGAAAACTCTTAATCTATAAGCCATAAAAACCTTGTTTTCCTTTTAAGTTTATTATCTTGTCACAGTAACAGAGAGCAGACTAATACAAATGGTATTTGCATAATATTGTGAGTGCACCAAAGGCACTGTATTGTTCATGTTAAAATAGTTAACTTTGTGCTATAACAATGTCAACACGTTAAAAAATAGGACAATGTGGTGAGCCGTTTCTGTGTACTGTGGCCACCATTACAAGATGGCGCTGGCTCCGCTGTAGTCTGTGACAAACAACTCCTTATCAGAATGAGTTGGCACGCTGTGACTTGGCACCCTATGAGAAAAGTCCACGTGGCAGTTGTGCATTGGGGCTTTATCTGCTTTATTAAGGCTGGGGCACACGGGAGTAGTAGTAGTGGCAGTAGGAGTAGTGGCAGTAGGAGTAGTAGTAGGAGTAGTAGTAGTAGTAATAATAGTAGAGAGAGAAACAAGCTAAAAGACATGTCAAAACAAGGGCCTGAATAAACTGCTGAAAGAAGATTCCTGAGTTGCATCTTCCTTGCGGGCAAGGGGTCGCGACAAGACAAAACATAACTAATAAAAACATTGATAAATTCAACTTTCCCAAAATTAAAATGGTTTGCTCTGTGAAAGACTTGTTAAGAAAATGAAACATCAAGCTACATATTAGAAGATATTTGGAAAGCATATGATTGAAAGAGTATACATATCCATTATATATAAATAACTCTGAAAATTTAATGGTTACAAAAATTCTTTTCTTTGTAAATGGGCAAAAAATTAGAATGGAAATTGCAACATAAATGACACTTGGATGGCAAATAATTACATGAGACACTCACTGTTCAATATTATTAACAATTAAGAAAATGCAGCACTTGGATTATGGCTCTGTGGTATAGAACTTGCCTAGGATTAGTGAGGCACAGGGTTCAATCCTCAACACCACATGAAACCACTAATAAAATTTTTAAAAAGAAAATGTAAATCGAAGACAATGTAATGTTACCACTATGTATCTATTAGAATAGCAAACAAACAAAAGAAGAAACAATGATAATATCAAGTATTGGTGAGAATACAGAGTAACTGTAAGTCATGTATTTCTAGTGGAAAGTAATTTTTTGAAAGAAATTTGGAGCTTCTTATTATGTGAAATTTAGACTTATCTATGATCTAGCATTCCCACTCCTACATATTTATCCTAAAAAATAACAACTATGTTCATGCAAATCTCTACATGCATGTTTACATCAGCTCTATTCATATTTTTCTCCTTCAAATGTCATTCAGTGGGTGAATGGACAAACACGCTTTATCCATAGACTAGAACAGTACTCAGCCACAAGAAGGAATAAGCAATTAATTCCTGCAATAACTCAAAGACCTGATGGTGTGGTCTCAAAATGAGACATGATGTATTATTCCATTTATATGACATTTTAGAAAGACAAAAATATAATACTCAGGGAAGGGGTTGTAGCTCATTGGTAGAGTGCTTGCCTAGCATGTGTGTGACACTGTGTTTTATCCTCAGTACCAATAAAAAATAAATAAAGGTGTTGTGTCCATCTACCATTAAAAATATTTAAACACACACACACACACACACACACACACACACACACACACACATGCAGTACTCAGAGATTGCTAGAGTTGAAAAGGAATAGCTAAGTATAAAGGAATTTATGGGCTTTTGGAACTTTTATGTACCTTAATTCTAGTGGCAGCTGAATGAATAAAGAAATGCATTAAAATTAAAAAAAAAAAAAAAAAAAAACTATACACACAGAAGTCAGTTTGGGAAGATCTCAGAAATAGTAGAAACAGTTTTCCAACTTTGTGAATTTAAATAATGCCACTGAATTGTATGTGTGAAAATGGTAAATTGTTTGTTATACGTATTTTTTCATGGTACTGGCCTGAGAACATGCTCTTTTTACCAAATGAGTCAATTGAGAGGTGTATGTATATTACAATGGAAGACTAAGAACAACAAAAAAAAAACACCTCCTCCTCACATGTATCCTTGGAAGCACTGGAAGCTCTGTGACAGCTAGGTCAAGGCACCTCCTCAGAGCTTTAAGAACTGATTTCTTGGCAAGTTTGCTTTAACTTTTTATTTTTAAAATAAGATGTTGGTATAAGGATTAAAACCACTTGTAAATTTCTCCAAACTAGGTCAAATACAACCCACATTAAGCCATAAGATAAATCTATAAAGAACCATTCTGTAAGGTGAGGTGTTTTTTTTTTTATTTTTTATTTTTTTTAAATTTTTTTTTTGTTGTGCATTTGTTTGTTTTTTAATTAAAGGTGTTTTTTAAAATAAAATAGTGCTTTGGGAATTCATTGAAAAGACTACAAAAAAGTGCTTTGTTTAATATGAATAAAAAATCCATGTTGGATAATCATTGTTTATATGAACATCATTTTCATATAAATGTATATTATTCCAAGTAAAGAAATGAAAGTATGAGTATATATTTATTAATAATAAAAAATAAATGTAAAAATCTCATTATTCACATATTCTATATTTGTAAATTTCTCTAAATACTAAAATCTATTTGTAGATCCAAAATCAATTTTGGATCAGAAAGGACTGTAGAATGTGTTGGACATCATCATCCAAATTACATGTATGAAGAAAAGAATTGGTGTCAACATACTTTATATATAATCAGAGATATGAAAAAATGTGCTGTAAACATGTAATAAGAATTTTAAGCATTCTGCTGTCATTTTTTTAATCAATAAAAATCAATTCTGGAGAATTTGAGTCTTGGTCTCCACTTATTCCTAGCTGAGGCCAAATGAGCTGATGTTCTTCCTTCTTGTTTCAGCACACACTGCAAATCAGTAACTTTTTTGGTAATTTTCTCTGGGCCCAATATCAACAGTGAAATGCTCTCAGGAATTCTTAAACCAAAGAAGGCTGTGGTGGGCCTCACAAAGTGCATGTAAGATAAGATTTTTTCAGATATAAGTTATGGTGCTCTTGGTCATGAGTTCAATGTTAATGAACCAACACTCATATTAAAACAGATAATGTTAAATAGAAGCACACATTAAAATAAGATTGTGTAGGCTAGGTGTGGTAGTGCATGTAGTAATATCAATGACTGTGGAGGTATATGAGGGAAGATTGAAATGTTGAGGCCAGATTAGGCAATTTAGACTGTAGACCTTTAAAATTAAAAGTAAAAATGCCTGAGATGTAATTCAGTGGTAAAATGCCCCAAGTTCAGTTTCCAGTATTGCATATACACACAAAAAACAAACAAATCAATAACAACAACTAAAAACAAAGAACCTTGGTTTTGTATCAGTTAATAAAAATTAAATGTGACCTGCGGATTATAGAAACTTCACACTGCATTTTCCCTAGGAGCAGTAGTTCAGATTTCCTAACTCAGTTTTGTAGAAAGAATATAACCACCAAGCATGACAAGAATTAACTGTATGCTTTCAATAGAAGAAAGGAGAACCATTCTCCCCGTGTTCAGACTCCCAATGAAGTGGCCACTGTGCAGGGCCAGACATCCATGGCCTCTCTCAGAGTCCAATACAGTAAGCAGCTGTAAGTGGCAGTTCAATGATTAAAACTAACCACACAGTGACTTGTCATTAAAGGTGTCTCTTAGTTCACCAACCCTTTTGGGGTGTTTTAAAGACTTTACTCAATCTTTAATAAACATCTACAAGACAGTTCTGTGATAGACATCACAAGTGAAAATTCAAGGAAAAGAAGTTAGACATGCTTGTGTTCCTGGGTTACCTATTGTTCATCTGTGGTCAAGAAACAAGCAGTAAAGAAATACACAACACCCACCCCCCAAAAAAAGAATTGTAAAAAATCAATAATGAAACAAAACTTGCATAATTATGAAGTAGACATACTTTATTTAGAATAAGTTCAGAAAAGTTTCCATCTAAGCTGAGGGCAAGGGTGGTAAGAAGTCAATTAAGAAAACTGCACTACAGGAAGGGGTGCAAAGGTTTGAGACTGCAAAAGGAATGGAATTCCTAGGGAACTAAGAAAAAGAGAGTGTATAGGGAAAGGATGGCATTAGAGGGCTATTTAGTTCCCACAACCACCTTGGAAGATAGTCTTTAGAGAGGTTTCTTCTTTTAAACATGGCACTGGTTCAGAGAGTTAAAGAAACTTGCTCAAGTTGGACAGCTAGTAGCCAAGAATTCAATCTCAATGCAGATGGATTCCAACATCTATGTTCTTCATCTACAGCATGCTGCCTTCTGTTTGTTTCCTGCTGGCCTTTGACTCACCCCTAATGACTCCTACAAATTGTATATATTAATATATGCATAGAGATATATAAGAGAAAAACAAGTAAAGCACAGAAACTTAATAAATAGGATCTGAGTAAGTGATTCCAGTTGAGTTCTGCCATTTCTTAGTCAGTGTACACACCAGGCACTGATGCACTTTTACAGTCATGGCATACTGCAGACATATGTTCTGTAATGTACATTTTCATCCCCATTACATGTGTATAACCACTGCATGACAGGACTTTCTCTCAATTACAAGCTAAAATTGCTTTCCTCTATGAGACATGACAAGAAAATGGCTTTTATTTCACAAAAGTAAGGTAAAGAGAGGGTCAAATTGTTGATATCTTCCTCTGGCCCTTACAGTTGTCCTAACAAGCAGTTCTGTTTTGCACATATTATTTTCAGGTAGTTTAATCCCAAATGTTCTGTTCCAGAGACTCAGATTTCCCATTTTCTCTGAATGGATAAAAAAAAAATGTGGCATTTATACATGATGGGGTATTATGCAGCACTAAAAAATGACAAAATCATGGAATTTGCAGGGAAATGGATGGCACTAGAGCAGATTATGCTTTGCGAAGCTAGCCAATCCCTAAAAAACAAATACCAAATATCTTCTTTGATATAATGAAAGCAACTAAGAACAGAGCAGGGAGGAAGAGCAGGAAGAAAAGATCAACATTAAACAGATACATGAGGTGGGAGGGAAAGGGAGAGAAAAGGGAAATTGCATGGTAATGGAGGGAGACACTCATTGTTATAGAAAATTACATATAAGAGGTTGTGAGGAGAATGGGAAAATAAACAAGGATAGACATGAATTATAGTAGATGGGGTAGAGAGATAAGATGGGAGGGGAGGGGAGGGAGGATAGTAGAGGATAGGAAAGGTAGCAGAATACAACTTTTACCAATAGGGCATTATGTAAAAATGTGGATGTGTAACCAATTTAATTCTGCAATCTGCATTTGGGGTAAAATTGGGAATTCATAACCAACTTGAATCTAATGTATGAAATATCATATGTCAAGAGCTTTGTAATGTTTTGACTGTTCTCCTAACCAAATGGATCAATCTGTGCATAAACCATTTTCTGATTTTCTATGCTTATAGAAAAGAATGGTTTATTTCATATCTACATACAACATCTTGAGGTCTCAGGAGGATTACAAATTGAAATAATCTCTTTCTTCCTATGAGTCAAGAGATGATGTTGAGGAGCAAATCCTTTCTACTGAAAATGTGCACGTATTTTCCTAATAACTCTATTAAGATTCAAAGAGTTATAGTTTTCTTAGAGAGTACTTAGAGTCTGTCAACAGACACAGGAAGCTTTCATTCATCAGCATAATTGTTGTCTCAGATATGACTTCAAAGCCCCTGCTCTTCCCACTACAGCATGCTACCTCCCTGAGAGGTCTCACTCAGCATGGTTTAGTCATAACACCTTTGTGTATCAAAATAAATAACTTTAAGCAGCTGGTTTTAATATCACAGGAATTGAGATTAAAAAGAAAAACCACAACATACACTAATATTTAAAATCACAAAGCAATATAGCATGCTATAGCCAATAAAATTTCTAGTTAATAAGCCTGCCAAAGCTAGACTCCAAAACAAAAATTTAAGAGGAAAAAAACTGTTCTAAAATATTAATAATTACACTCTAAAACTCCTTGTACAATGCATGGAACTACTGAATCCCCAAACCCAGAACCATCTCCTTCCCATGCCCTCTTGGCCGTCCCTTTACCTAACCCCTACTCTTGTCAGGGAACAAAGGAGGCTGGGTTGCTCAGTGACTGCCTGTGCTTGCTCACAGAGCCCAAGGCAAAGCAACTTTGAAGGTTGGCAAAGAAACTTATCAGACAAACATTAATGCCCTGGTTACAAAACACAATATAATTCTTATAAAATTCACTCTCTATTTCAAAGACTTTTTCTGTGTAGAAATCAGAATTTAATACCCAGAAAGGCTTATTATATTTGTCTTGCAAAAACAACAAAGAATCATTAAACTACAGGGCTTGGGGTGATCTTGAACAGTTAAGTAGTCCATCCTCATTTCCAATAAAATGATATTAAAATAAATGGGAATTCATTCAATATGAAAACCTTCTCTAAAAAAGGCACCATTCGTGGACAAAAAATATTTCTATTTTTATATTTATTTTTGTTATATATGATAAGGAATCATTTATTATACTTAATCTGAACCATTCATGCTGCCTACATACATTTTAATTTTTATTCAATCTTCAGGGTGGTTTTATGGGGTGGTTTGTGTGGAAGAAACAAAACAAATATTAGTTATCAGTTATTACCCTGGATGCCTTTTCAGACATGAAATTGTTTAATCTCTACAACTTCCTGTGAAATAGATACTGTTAGCCCATTTTCCTGAGAAGAAATTGAGGATCAGAAAGGTAACAAAGTTGCAAGAGACCATCCAGTATTAGAAAGTCATTCTGGGAGAAAAACTCCCCACATTTTGGTTCATAGGACATCAGACATTGTGCACAACATCACAAAATATACCAAAATGTAGTGCCAAAGTTCTTTGTTACTTTTACTCTAATGTGTCAGCCTGGATTAGGGACTGCAACTGGAATGGTGAGGGATGAGAATATGCACTGGCCAACAGTTCTGATCTGAAACACTGGAGCCAATTTTAATTCACTGAAAACTCTAGAACCTAGATGGAGTGACACCATGTAAGGAGCATCTTCCAAAACATGCTGGGGCAGACTGGGACTCACTAAATTGCTGAATTTTGCTCCAAGGACATCAGTGAAACTGGCTGCTTTACTGTCCTTTCATGGACTGATTCCACCATTCCTTGACATCCACACATTGGCTGGAGAGAACTACCAGACAAGGACAATGACTGCATTTTGGCTAAGAGAAGTCACATGGCATTGGAGGTATTTTAAGTCTTTTGGTTGTCCTAGGATTTTGTGACTTGCTTATAGTGCTTAATTAATGCGCACTGAATGCTAGGTGGGGTGCTTTAGCACACCCAATACTTTTCCATTAAGTGTTTGAATTTGATGATTGGTGTGATTGAATATATGCTTGCATTTAAAACAATACACCTCTGAGTAAATATTAATAACGCTGCTTGTGATAAACATGAATAAAAAATAGTGAGGTGATCATGGTGGAAACAAAGATTTTTAACATGAAAAGCTTTTGAAAGTCACCACACTTTTTCCCTCAGAACACACTTCTTCAATTCTTTCTACTTTCTACCATTCTCCTTTCAGAGTGCACTCCATTCAATTTAATTCCTAAAGATTTGTTAATTGTGTTTCACCACAATATCAGAGTAGCAATGATTTCTGTATCAGTTAGGCATAATGTAAATGCAGACACCATGTAACACCCGAGATATCTGATCACTCCTGTCTCATTCAGGGCAGGCATGGCCCGCTGAGAAGGGCAATGGGACCAACATCACTTATGCTCACTTCTACAAGGGAGGGCTTAAAGCAAGGACTGGGACACCTCCAGTAAACCCCACCAGAGTGGTATCAACCAATCAAAACCAAAAGCAGATTTTCCATGCAAGAGTAAACAGGAATGAGTCAAGCACGTTGTTACTGTTTTAAGCCATTTTAAAATCTGCACCTTGAACTATGACAAAAGATTCTCTCTAGTGTCAAATTTATAGAAAAAAAGACACCAGGAGTGACTGTAGACCCAGTATGAAAGTAGGAGACAGAGGTCTAGATCTGCCTACCTGCATGGTGGCCTAAGTCCTTCATTGTGCTGCTCACCCTTGAAAGGTACAATGCAAGTGGGAACTGAAGAAAGAGCTGTTATCAGGTGCACACTAGGTTCTCTGCAAAGTACTACATAAATGACCTTAACAGGTGAATTCTAAGGATTCTGTAAAGACCATAGTGTATTCCAAGGGAAGCCCAGTATGTTAAGAAAGCTCCCAAGGTGACACACATAGATCTTCTGAAGTCATTAGAATTAGATTTCATCTGAGAGTATAGCTGAGGCTCCCTGCAGCCTCACTGAACCAGATCTTTATTCACATTTCTGAGCCAGAGCAGGGCAGGCTGCACTTAGATCCAATAATTTGGCAGCTGACTTCCAAATGTGTGAGCTTTCATTCCTGACCAAATGCTATTGAAGAGTTATAGTCTATCAATGGCTTCTAATTTCATACTCCCTTCTCAAGTGAACACAGAGAAACAAAATGTCAAGTTCTTTATATACGCCAAATGGAAATCAAGGTGAAATGCTGAAGAAGAAGTCATAATTTATTGTTTCTCTCTAGTATAAATTCCCTGATGTTCACTCTTTAAAACATCATCCTGGTCCTTTCCTGTTTGACATTTCCTTCTCAGCTCAAGCTGAATTGGGTCCTGGGAATAATCACTGATGAACTAAATGCCCACAAGACCACCTGAAATAACATACACAGTGCTCTGATACAAAAAACAAACTTAGGCCTGTGGTTGTGGCTTAGTGGTAGAATGCTCACCTACAATGTGTGAGGCACTGGGTTCCATCCTCCCCACCACACACACAAATATAAAGGTATTGTGTTCACTTAAAACTAAAAACAAATATTAAAATAACCCCAAATCAATAATCTGTTATTCTGTGTCACATGGAAATCCTGATAACTCTCAGCAGACAGGAGGTGGTAGCTTAGGGGTTTCAGCAGAGACAGAGCCCTTGAAAAAGCAGAGCAGAAAGTAATGAAAGCTCCAAAGTTCATCTTTTACACACACACAGAGAGAGAGAGAGAGAGAGAGAGAGAGAGAGAAATGAAAAGTTCAGGCAGCCAGAAGTCTTATTTTTCCAGCAAAATAAATGAAAATGACTCAAAATCTCTGTAATTACATGGAAACAGATGAAACTTTTATCTTAACTAAATTATAAAAGCATTTCAAATGCCATAAATTTTGATGCAATTTAATATATTGAATAACCATTTCTCAGTGTAGATTTCTCAGTGTAGTTCCTTATTTTCACCAAGCAGATGGGGACATAACCTATTTCCATTATCAGTTTGGAACATATGCCTATCCATTTGTCTGAAGAGTATGAAAGAATAGTGTAGGAAAAGCAAAGAAGAACTCTCTTAGACCGGAGTTCCAACAAAGTTCACTGGAAAAGAGACCAGAGGTCCAATTCCCATTTCAGTCCTGTAGCTTCCCCTGTGACCTTAAGAAAGTCACCATTTCTATTGACCTCAATTTATTCTTCTGTGAAATAGAGATAATATCTGTCACATCTGTGTCATTAGAAACTGTGAGGATACAGTAAGGTCAAATAATTTGTTTTGTAAAGACTTACATAACATGTAAGCAATTATTACAATACATGTCAATGTATATTTGGGCCAAAATTTAAGAATAAATTGTTCCTTATCATAGCCTGAAAAACATTTGAATTAACTTTACACCAATTGGCAATATAAGCAGAGAATGAATGACACTATCCCAATACAGTACTACTAATTATCCCTCAGAGTGCCAACCTATCATTACATTTCAGTGAAAATTAAAAAAAAAAGTTTCAAAGAGTAAACACACTTCTTTCCATAGCTAACTCATTAGCAGGGATGACACAACAAAGAAAGAGACAGGTCCATTGTATCCTATCTTTTTTGTCACTCTCTCACACACTGTATATCAAACAGCAACTGGAGAAGGCTATAAAAGCCATACCAAAGGAGCAAGTTTAAATATCAATGCATGTCACATGGAGTACACTTTTATCATAGGAGTACATTTGTCTCATAGCTATATTGACTTATTTTTCAATTATATATTTTGTGCTTCCAGCGATTCCACTAACAATTTTAGAAATAGAATGCATTGAATGACAAATTAATATTGTATAAAAATCTGGATCTCCTCATAAAAAGAGAAGGGAAACAGGTAGATTAGAAGGAAGGAACCAAAGGGAAGGAGGAAGAGACTGAAAGGGGAGATATTGGGAACAATGCAGAAAAAATATATACTTATGTTTTATGCATGCACAAAGACATAACAATGAATTCCACTAAAATGAATAATTATAATGCACCAATATAAAATGGAAGAAAATAAAATTAAACAAAAAAAGAAAATATGTATCTCAACTCTTAGCTTCTAACCCTTCTAAAGGACGAATAATAATCCTCAAAAAAGTTGTTTTTTTATGGTGTGATGTACTTTGCCTTGGGTTAATCATAGTAATGGAAAAAATAGCTATGATGGAATACTTTTGAGGTCTTGAATAGGTTAAACCAGAAGATAGCCCACACTTTGAGCTATACAGAACATTGGTGAGACTATATTTATGTAACCAGCTTCTTTTGTAATCACAGAATCCAACACACACACACACACACACACACACACACACACACACACACACAAGTGTGCATGCACACATCCTTGCATGCACTTATATTTGCAGACCCTCTCAAGGACTTCTGAGTTAGTGGGAACCACTACAACAATGCAAACAGGAGCAAAGCAGGTTGGAGTTGACACACCAATAGAAAAGCAGTTGGTTTTTCAAGAGACATTCAGGAGACCCCTTGCTTGAATTAAAGTTCTACTCTGTGCACAGACAGGAAACCTAGTGAATTCTTCACAGTAATTCAAGTTAGAAAATCATTGTGAAATCCTTAAGAGTATCTCTCCAGTTTGACCAGGCAGGGGCTGGCCACAATGCAAATAAAGAACATCTCCTGATGACCTGTGCTTGCCCAAAACAAGAGCTCTTTCCCATAGTGAATCAATCTATATTTTATGTATAGAAAAGGGGTATTTTTTTTTGCCTTTGAGTCCTTTCAAAGTACAAATAGTACAAAAACTAAAAGGAGAAAAATCACGTCTTATTATAGTCTTTATTTCAGTTTGGGGCTCAATGGATCTCCAGAATCCCATACATTTTTGAGAAGTGAAGGGCCTTTGTGAATAATTAAACACAAATTAATAATAAAATTATTATTATCTCCTAAATTTTCAGAGAATTATTTATTGTTTATTGTTTTGTAGAATTTATCATAATTTTTTTTAATTACCAAGTACAACATGCTGAATTTTTTTTTCCTTATAAACATTGAGATAATCTCACTTAAACTAAGTGCTTTCTCCCCTCTTTGGCTGAGCTTATTTTTCTGCACCTCAGTTTGAGGAGGGTTAATATTGGCTCAAATGAACATCTGCTTGCTCCATATTGACACATGGCTGAACTAATATATGTTCATATCCTGTCCATCAAGTCTTTATTACCTCTGATTTATAGCCCCTCTTTTTTTATCCCTAGCATGTTATTTTGTTCATAGAGAGGACTCAATAACTAGCTGTCAAGTGAGGTAATAAGCAAATGAAATCTAAGGCATTGGCTTCCACTTTTGAAGTTTTCTAAATTGCTGATGAATGTTTAAACTATGTTACTGATAAATCTTGCAGGTTTTTTTCTGCTTTATTTTTTCTGAAATGAATAGTATACCCTATGTTAGTTAAAGTGAACTGAATTAGAGGGTGTGTCAATATGGGGCATGAAGATGTTCATTTGAGCCAATATTAACCCTCCTCAAACTGAGGTGCAGGAAAATAAGCTCTGCCAAAGAGGGGAGAAAGCACTTAGTTTAAGTGAGATTATCTCAATGTTTATAAGAAAATTACAAGTAGCTTTGGAAGTCAAGAAAAAAAGGATATGAACATATATAAGTGCAGCCATGTATAGAGGCTCCCAATTACTATTGTAAAAATGGTGTACTGGGCTCCTGTGGAAAGACACCTGTCAATTTCAAAACAAAAAATGGGTAGAAAGCATGAAAACAATTTTAGGCTAAATTTCCTAGCTCACAACCTAGGAGGGTAAGTCTACAAGTGCCAGAAACAATGAGGAAATATGTCAGAAAAAATGATCAGGAATTAAAGCCAAAAAGTCTCCCAGAACCAGAGTGGGTGCCAGAATTAGACATAGCTTCAATCATGGAGAGAAGTTGCTGGTGTTCTCTCTGCTCAAGTTGACAGGGCTATAAGCCATATGCTTGCGGCTCAGTGCACACAAGCTAAATAAATTCATATTTTAGAGTGACCAAAGTCTGCCAGTGAAATAGGGTATGAAAAAACTCCAGTCACCACCACCCACGATAGTGATATGGATAAGAGATCTGTACAATGAATATTAGCTGGAATTTAACAAACTAAAAATAAAGTTTAGAAAAATATGCTTAAAATGTTGAATAAGATACAAAATAAAATAAAATAAGAAGGTAAAAAGGCAACAGTATAAAAAAACACCCAAACAGTTTTGAAAGAAAAAACACTAGAAAAAAAAGGAGGTGGTCCCTCAATGAAAGGTGGGACCTGAACAATTAAACCAAAAAAACACAGCTGATAAACAGTAGCTAGGAAGAAAACCCAAGGAAATCCTAATGCAAATCAAGTATATATTCAAATACAGGGAAAATGAGATAAAGATAGGAAAAATAAGGTGAGACAAGGAAGTTAGAATAAAATAGTTCAAAATGATAAAATCAGAGTTCAGAAAAAAAGAAAGAGAAAGAGAAGTGGAAGAAATAACTGAAGAACAATAGTTGGAAGAGACCTTATTTCACAAATGAGAACATCCCACTCTGAAAACCAATCACAACTTGGAGGTGAGGATGGGAGAATCAGTATCCCACAGCCTCCTAACAGAAGAAACCCATTAAAAAGAAACTACATTAGCCCAAACCTTTCTCTCAGGTATCTTACAACTTGAGCATTATTTAAACATGAGTGACATTGCTAACGTTCTACAGTTCAGAGTTATAACGCTTAATTCTCAAAATAACTCTGGCATTATTTTCATTTCAAAAATAAGAAAACAAGCTTATAGGGAAGTGGCTTTCCCAAAGTCATACCTGTAGAGAATCACAGAGCCAGGATTCAAGGGGTGTATATTTCCAGACCCATATGACTTGTCACTGTCTAACAGTATCTCTCTATTGATAGAGCTTTGAAACAATAAGGCATCTCTAAAAAGCATACAAAGATCAATTGCATTGCAGAACACTCTCTCTGTGCATGGGGAGTAGGACTTTTTTAAAGCACTATAGCTCTTTAATGTATTTTGTGTAGTCTTATATGTTAGTAACCAAATGCTCCTGGATAGGCATAATTAGTATGGTAAAATGGCCTCCTACCGAAAGCATTATACAAATTTAAAAACAGCATGGTATTGGAACCAAAACACACATGTAGAACAATGACATAGAAAAGAAGACACAGAGACAAACCCTCATGAATACAATTATCTCATACTAGACAAAGGTGTGAAAATCATTCATTGGAGAAAAGACATGTTGCTTGGAAAACTGGAAATCCATATGTATGAAATGAAATTAAATCCCTATCTCTTACCCTGTAAGAAACACGACTCAAAATGTATCAAAGACTTATTGACATGGGCCTATTGTAGCTCAATGGTTGAGCATTTGCCTAGCATGTGAGAGTCATTGGGTTTGATTCTCAGCACTGCATATACATAAAATAAAGATACATTGACAACTAGTAAATACTTAAAAAAAAAAAGACTTATACTCTAATAAAGAGACCCGCAGCACCTAATAGAAGGAAATTTAGGCCCAACTCTTCATAGTGTTAGTTAACAAATGATTTCCTTAATAAGACTTTTAAAGTGCAAGTAGTAAAATCAAGAAACAATAAATTGGATAGACTCAAACAGTAAAGTTTTATCGCAGGAAAGGAAACAATCAGTAACATGAAAAAAGCAGAATTGGAAAAAATCTTTACCACATGCAACTCAGACACAACACTAATCTGCAGGATATATAAAGAACTCAAGAATTTAACACCAAAAAACAAACAATCAAATTCATAAAAGTTCTAAGAAACTGAACAGCCATTTCACTTTGTCTTCTATTTTCAAAGCAGAAATGAAGATTGAGAAAGCAAAGTTTTAAAAAAGGTCTTTTAATGTATCTACTACATTTTAACGTTTGTATAGTGATGACCCATCAATTTCACAAGTATGTGAAATGATTTCATGTGTACACCAAAATCTATGTTTTAGATTTATCTTTTAAACCTCCAAAATGGTAAAACAATTCTAATGTTCATCAGCAATATAATGTAGCTTTCAACATAGTAGAATAACAAAATATGCAATTTAAGAGAAAAATGACCTCCTCGACTTTGGGAATGTCACAAATGTAGATTTAAAGTAAGATGACTCATACAAGAAGACCTATTAATGTATCAGTTCAAATCAGATGAAGTTATTGCACAAGAAAAGCAATCAGAAACAACAACAACAAGAAAACACATTTCCCTAGAAGAAGGAGGAGGGGTATCAACTGGGAAGTCAGTATAATGTCCCTCTCAACTGGAAGCAACATAGGTGTTGTGCACATGGTAGTTCCCTTAGGATTAAAATGCCTTGGAACTCAAAACTTAAAAGGCATTGTATTACATACCTTGCCATTGCAGAGTGAAACACTTTCTTCAACACTGCATATAAACAAAATAAATATCCACTGGCATCTAATAAATATTAAAAAAAGACATAGACACTGGGAAAGAGATCCTTCATCTAGCACCTAATATAAGAAAAAGTAGGCCCAACTCTTCACCATATTGCTTAGGAACTGACTTCCTTAATAAGACTCCTAAAATGCAAGAAGTAAAATCAAGAATCATTAAATGGGGTTACGTTTTTTACAGGTTACTTCAAGTCAAGTAACTTCTAACAAATAAAATAAATATGCCAAAGATTGATAATGTTTGTAAGATATGTAACTGAGGTAGTATCCAGAAGAACTAAAACAGATGAGTGTTCCTAAAGAACCCATTTTTTAGAATCAACAATAATCCCCTTCTTTCCAAATCCAAGGGGAACATGTTTGTTCAGAAGCGTATTATTAAATGACCATCCTATCTTCCTGGAAAAGTTTGATGAGTTTCCAGATATCAAAAGCTTCCTGTTTTATTCACACTTGTTTTCCATTTATCTTTTATTGTTTTTTTCCTACAACCAACACTTGTTCTATTTGAGGCTAGGTTCTGGTTTGTGTTACTTTTTTTGTATTATTTTGTAAACTGATATTATTTTTTTTTCATATTTAATGTCACATTCAATTCACGTGTGAGTCCTCCAAAATATATGCCAGTTTTCTGAATCCTAATTGAATTTCACACATTAAACTGCCTGTTTAGTCCCCTCAAACATGAAACAACAAAATCTCAATGTTTACTTTGAAAAAAAAATTCCAAACTTCTCTCACTAAAACTTACTCAACTGATAAATAAATTTAATTCTTTCTTTTTTTTTTCTAATTCACACTTGTTACACATGTACTCAACTCTACCTGCAAGTTATAGTAGTAGGACCTCTAGAAAATATCTCAATTATTTTTGTTTCAGTGTAACTACACCTAGATTCTTCTATAGGGTAACTGTGGCTTTCTTCAAGCACCTCTTCATGGCAAAACCAAACTTCACTCTAAATCATTTCCTCTAAAAATCATAGAATAAGTATTATAGCAATCTGTCCCCCTATGGATCAACACTTTGCTCATTTTCTTCTGCTCTTCAAACAAATTCTAAATTTGTTATCTTTCTCATATCACATTAATGATGTGGTTCTTTCAAATACAGTTTCTTTTAAGAGAAAAGATAATACTACCAAACCAATGAATCCATGTTCTAGACTCAAGCATGCAACCTATCTATAAACTCTACTGAATGATGATTTGGTCTTCAATAAAAAGTGGATTCTGGTTTGAATTCTAAAACTTCATTATTTAACCTTCCATATCAACAAATCTCACTTGTATTAATACATATGAATACATACACGTAACTTGCTATGCAGTACTGAAAGTAGAGTTCCCTCTTTGTACTGGTGAGTTTGTGGGTTTCATGTAACCACAAGATTCTGCAGCCATGCTCCTCTTGACTCTAGCAGACAACAGAGGTTCATGGCCAGTTTTCTTTTGCAGGGTTTGAGTCTTCTAAATCCAAACATTGACTCTTAACTGCAAAAATTCCACAGAAGTTTGCTGTTGCAGGGGGGAGGTAGCTAGGGTCACACACACAAACACACACACACACACACAAAACACACACATACACACACACACACACACACACACACTACTTGGGTCACCATTGTTGGCCCACATTTATGCTAATCAAGGTTTGGGAAATGTAGCAACTGCTATTGGTTCAAATCTATGCTAATGAAGGTTTGGAAATGTACACATTATTGGTTAGCAATTGAGTCTGAAATGTTGGCTTTGCTCTCATTTCCATTTTCCATGGTGGCCAGACAGGTCAGTGTCTTGGACTCTCCTGGGCCGTGGCCTACACATTTAAATCTAAACTTCAGGATAAAATACTTTTTCTAGAAAAAAAATCACTAAAAGAAGATAAAACTAAACATTCTCAACATGATGAATTGATGGCGATCTATCAAGAAGGATTAAGTCCCTAGAAGATGAATCAAAACTCCTTAAGTTACTAATAGCCAAAGGTGAAACAGCCTTGAGAATATTTCAAATGAATGCAGAAGGATTTAAGGTAGAAATAAAAAAGGGTTTGAAAGAAAATTCCCAAATTCAGAATAGTCAGAAACAACTTTTACAAGAAGCTGAAGTATGGAAAGAAAAAGTGAATGAA
The DNA here is from genome assembly GCF_045843805.1 of Urocitellus parryii. NCBI lineage: Eukaryota > Metazoa > Chordata > Mammalia > Rodentia > Sciuridae > Urocitellus > Urocitellus parryii. The sequence continues at coordinate 5,752,160 of NC_135548.1, forward strand.
CTTAATAAACATAAAATAACATTGGAAGACTCTACTGTATATTCAGGACAAGTTCAAAAAGAGAAGAAAACATCATATTAAGTCTCTGATTGAACACTTGATGCAGATGAAAGATTGAGCTTCTGTGCTTGGAGAATACCTAAAAGATGATGATAACTTGGAATTGAAAATGAAAAGTGATTCAGAAATTTGTTCTCACTTAGATGATCAGCCAAAGGAGCTTTGAAGGAACAGGTTTATGGTGCTAAGTTAAATGTCCCTTTTAAAAAAACCTTAGAAAGAAAAAGAAATTAAATGTTTATTTTACTATCTGAAGTAGATGAAGTAAAGGAAGACCTTATAGAAAATATTAAAAATCTTAAGACAGAGCAAGCATCTTTGCAGTTAAAAATACATCATTTAAAAAGATAATCAGAATCTTCAGCAGAAATATAATGTCATGATTAAATTATTTCAAAAAATGAAATGAGATTCCAAAGAAAATTAATAGGAGAAAAAAATTCCCAGGTACAGTGACAGGAGAAACATTCTAATGTGGATGAAAACATCAGCAATACAACTGAACAGCTGGAGACTATAGAAATTAAGTCAAAGATCTTTAAGAAGAATTGGAGAGAATCATTCATTATTATTAGGGGCATATTATGTGCTATGAGCAAAAAGCACATGATAATGAGCTGGCAGCTCAGAGTGCTAAAAGATACCTCAAGATTTAAGGAGACAAAATGCTCACAACAGAAAAAAATAATGGAACATGAGGTTAAATTTAAACTTTTAGAAAAAAAAAAAGATGCTTATGCACTTGATGATTCAAATACAGCCGTTGCCATAGAGCATTTCCGAAATGGTCCCTCACTATTGGGTCAACCTTAATTTGAAATGATAGCTCCTCTTTTGGAAAAAATGGGTCCACTCATATTCTCATGTTTGATGCCAGTGGGAGGAGAAAGAGGCTCGAGAGGCTGAGAGAATGCTCTGGGACCTCACATTATCAATGAAAGAAGAAAATCAGGCTATGTTGGGTTAATTTATCCTCTTAAATATAGGGCCCCTGTCATTTCCTTGGAAAAAGCCTTGTAGGATGTTGATCCTCTACCAGGCCAACCATATTCTGATCCACATCTTCTTCTACAAAGGCAGGATGTATATTATTCTAATTATGGTAGACTATTTGTATAGTAAGAATATTTAATATGCCTTCTTTGGATAAAGTGGATGGTGCTCTGTCTTCAGAAATGAAATCTATTAAAAATGATACCAAAGTAAATGTGGGTAATTCCAATGAGCCTGATTCATCTCTGTTGCATTAAACCAAGCAACTGGCTATAGTTTTTTTTTTTTTTCCCAACTTTCCCTCCAGTCAGAGGTACATTGTTTCCAGTGGATTTAAGGAGTCAGTTTATGAGAAGAGAACATTTTTTTTCGTACACTTTCTCCAGGAAACATGTATGGAGCAATTAAAATCCAAACAATGCATATGCCTTTATACAGAGAAATGTACTTATTATGATTGTAGCATATGTGAAAGTAACTTTATACTTAATGAGAAAGATTTTAATTGATTCAAAGCCTTGTTTGGCATTGAAAATAATAAAAGTCAGCTCATTTTTCCATAAATTAGAATAACCAGAACATATTAAGTGTAGACAAGTAAACATGTCTCTCATGTAAACAGGAGATTTCAAACATAAGAAATTTTCAGCTCTCAGGAAAACTTTTAAGAATTATAAACCACCACTTAAGTTCACTTGATTCCCATTTTCCTTTATATCCTTTATTTTATGCTCATTTTCATAAAATTAAAAATTGTATTCTACTGTGGGTTATGTCCCCTTTTTTAATTTTTTTTATATATGTGGCATGGCATGTCATTAGGGTATGATGTGTTCTTTCAATCCAGGAGTGTTTGGTAGGTGTATGAGTAATTTCATGAGTTAAAATTATATTCCAATAATTAGCAAATTGTGCAAAAGCACAGGGTATATATGCAGGGATGTTTTCTGTTTTTTAATTAGTAGGCTTGCCCATAGTGGCAAAGCAGTGAAATAAATGAGAATTGTAAACAGGTAAATCTTTAGATTAATTTGCAGTAATCCAAATAAACCCAGAGAGACATCAGTGAAAATATGAAGAAACAAATAAGGATGAAAAGGAGGGAAATGGGTTAACACCAATTTGTCTAAGTGTATTAGAATGTAGTCTTTGTGGTTTTACAGATTCCCACATAGGGGCCCAGAAGAGTGTACAGTGAGAACAGTTATTGACAGTGGCCTGAGCTTTTGAGGAAGAAATGGAAAACATCTTCATTCATGAGCAGAAACTTCATGAGTTTTTTGATGAGAAAATCCATGAGTTTTACAGCATCTGACAATAAAAGATTAGGGACCTCACAGAAGTATATGTGTAGGTCTTATTCTCTGTCAGAGGTCCAGGAACTTGTTGTGGCTATGCATATGAGCAAGGAAGATGGGAAACTTTTGAAGCTGTGAAAGAGTCTGAAGGGTTAAAAAAAGAGATATTAAATTGGAATTTAAATGAGGAGATAAATAAGCTACATAAATATGAGGAAGAAGGTTAGCTATGTATTCAGAATCTCTGGTAATATTTAAAGTAGTATAAAATAATCTCAGTGCCATGATAATGGAGGTTAATTCAGCTTGCTGTGGAGACATTTGAGGCAGGGTCCTGTTGTTTCCTTAACAACTGAACAAAAAGGAAGAAACTAGTTGTGTGTCAGTTGTAATTTATTATTTATTCACTAAAAAAATAGATTAATCCCAATTATGTCAAATTTAGTGTACTTACTTTAATTGTAATATAATAATATCAGAGAAATGTGATTAACAGTATTAATAATCTTTCTATGAAGAAAAAAATTGAGAAGCAGTAGATGTTTTGTCACATGTTAGACATTTTTAGAAATAAAGAATTTATTTTCTGGCCATCTAGAATTTTATTTTTAAATTTATTTAGATGCAGAAGTTTTTTAGTCATTGGAAAAAAATTGAAACAAAATATGTCACTATTGCCCACCCAGATGAACAAAGAGTCTGATAATTAAAGAGTCTGGAATAAATGTAAGTGAGGATGTGGATAGATTAGAGTCTCCCCATGTTACTACTGGATTGAATTCATAAAGTTGTTATAGAAAGCATTTGGTAATATATACTAAATTTCAAATGTGCACAACTGATGATTCAGAAATTTACTCTTAGGATATAAATACCGAAAATACTTAAGTGCAATTTACCCAAACACATATACTACAGCAATCATAGGAGAATTCTTCTTCATAATTCAGAAGAGGAAGCAACCCAAATGCCCACAGGTGGTGAAACTCTTCAAGTCACCACATATTCATAGGAAAAAAAAAAAAAACAATAGGATTCTCTCAAAAGGAGATGAAGTTTACATGTGATTCTTTAGGCAGTTTACATGTGATTCTTACAAACAATATTGAAGTTAAGAAGTCACTTCTTTCAATATATAATTCCATATATATAAAATACAAAATGGACACAAATAAATGTACTCCTATATTTCTAATAAGGTCATTTTCTTAAGGTTATAATAGGAAGGAAAATGGGATTAGAGGCTGCAGGCTCTGCTCTAGTTTTTTTATGTTGTGTCAGTTATAGATGAAAGTACAATGCATTTATGTAGTTTGGTATATCATACATAAATTGGATATAATTTCTCATTTTTCTTAGTGTACATGTTGCAGAATCATATTGGTCATGCAGTCATATATAGACATACAGTAAAAATGTCTGTTTCATTCTACTATCCGTTCTATCTTCACATACTCTACCCTCTCCTCTCATCACTTCCCTCTACCTAGTCTAAGGTAACACTATTCTTACCTACTGCCCCCCCCTGCTTTATTGTGAATTAGTATCTGCATATTAGTAAAAAAATAGGCATTTGGTTTTTTGGGATTGGCTTATTTTGCTTAGCATGTATTCTCCAACTCCAATGATATACTGGCAAATTCCATAATTTTACTCTTCTTTAAACCTGAGTAATATTCCATTGGGAAAAAATATATATAAATATATAAATTATATATATATATATATATATATATATATATATATATATATATATATATATATATATATTCCACATTTCCTTATTTTTGCCTTCCCAGTGTGGAGCAAGAGCACATCTCTAGTGCTGGTGGTTTACTAGAGTAGTACATGGCATTCCTCATATCCCACTTAGCAGAAGCCAGGCTGTCAAATGCTGCTGAGGGAGGATCCTAGAAAGGTGACAAGGGCATGGAGCCTGCCCTGCCTCTCCCTGTGCTTCTTGGTAACTGTGCCTCAGAAGTCCCAGTGGCACTCCAAGAAGTCACCATCTTGGTGAGCAGAAGAGCTGGAACCCATAGCCCTCTGATTTACTGCATTCTAAGCACCTCCTGTGCTCTTGGCTGGCTCTCTCTGGTCAGAAAACTCTGGGCCTTCTGCTGGCTATGGCCTCCTGGGGCGACTCCTCAGTCTGTTTTTTAGGAGAAGCTGCACTCTTTTGTTTTCTACATAAAGTCTCTATGAACCTTTTAATTTAATTTTCTTTTTTGCTCTGGCTAATAGGAACCCCATCAACTAATATTTGATGGTTATAGTGTCTCTATCTATATTTCATTATCATGAATTTTATTATTTTCCATTTGTCTGAATTTCTGTATTTATAATTTTATGTTACTGAATTACATATTTTCATGAAATTTCATGAATTCTTTTGGAATTAGGTTGAATAAAATTAAGAGGTAAGTCAGTTAATTTTTTCACTCAAGGAGAAATCACTCAATATTCTTTTGAAATTGGCTATTTGCTAAAGCTTCCATTTTACTGAGGAGTAATGGGAATACTGGGGAAGCAAACACAGAACATGAGGCACAGTGAGTGAACCTCCAGCCCCAGAGGGCCCTGGTGCTCTGTGAACAAAGTGTGGGACTACTGGGCTGGTGGGTCAGGCAGGAGGGACCTCTCCTCCACTTGTCTACATGGAGATCATTTGTTCCATCACACTGAATAAGTGCAATGAGTAACTAAGATTGAATTTGGGACAGGGGCTCATTTTTAGCAATCCAGATGTGTAAGTAGTTTTTCAAGAGTTCCTCTCCAGGCTCTGTGTCAGCCCCTGTGTTCTATGGAAAGTTTAGCCTGACATCTAGAGTGGGGCTTGGGTGAGGAGGCAGAAAGGGGGCCTGAGAGTGTGCACTTTTGGTGCACTTCTGCTCAGCCCCTGAGCAGCTCCTGAGAAACATTTACCCCATGCTTGCCCTCCTGTTGCAGAGATTTCTGGGACACACTGTCATTCAAATGTACCTGAAATGCCTGCACCTTCCCTAATGCTCAATTTGCTATTTACTTAGGTAAGTTTTAGCTTATCAAAGCCTGGGAGTAACTTCAAATGAAAGAAAACTCAATTTTGGGGAGTTGTGGCAGGTCAATGGCATAGCTCTTCAAAGGTGAGCTATGCCCTTGACCCCGCTGCAATGGCAGCCAGAGCCTGAGGAGTATTCTCCTTGAGTGAGATCACTGTCAGTTTCCTGGTTACCAGAGTGGAAATTATGAAAATACAGGGCTCTGTGTGGTCATGAAGGAGGGGCATTTAACTGTCACCATGATGCAGGAGGAGTGGAGCCACCAGGCAAGTTGCTGGCACATATAAGCTTTTGTTACTTCCAGTGAAGGACGCCTCTCACCTCTTCATGACCCACATGGACAGGGCAGTGGAGAAGAGTGATGATGGATTAATATGTAAAATTTATGAGCCTATGCTGAGGATCAGGAAGGCACTCAGTGTGTGATTTGTAAAACTTCATCAGAGCCTTCTGAAGTACACGTTTATTGTACCCATTCTCCAGATGAGAAGACTGAGGAGGAGAAAGCATAGCCCAGGACAGCCTGGCAAGCTTGCATGAAGTGTGCCTTCATCTGCAGTTCACCTGGTTGTATGAAGCTGGTGACAGGACCTCCAGCAGCTCCACAAAAAATGTGGAGTAAAAACTGCATCAGTGGACTGACCCTGGAAAGGCTGGCCTATGAAACAGAACAGCAGGGCCTGGTGAACCTGGGATCCAGGCCAGACATGCTCAACTTCATTGAGGGGTCCACAAAGCCCATGTGCCTGTGAGGCCTCTTTGCTCTCCTATGCTCATTCCATAGGGGAGGCAGGTATCTGCACAGGGGGGCTGGTGAAACAAGAGCATTTAATGGAGTTTAAGCAGCCACACAGGGCCCAGGCTCATCCAGGGAATCCCAGGTGATCTTGGAACAGGTGGTTTCTGTGGCTTTTATTCCTCATCTTCAAAAGTGGGAGACTTGAAAGGTTATTTCTAGGGTTCCTCTAGGTCTAGAAATCACCCCTAAACCCCAGGGAATGTGGAGATTGGAAGTGCCATTGTAATCCAGCACCAAGACTAGAGGTCTTGGAAGGGGCTTACCCAGGTTTGGATCCTTGCACTTTGGCCTCCAGTGTAAATCTTATCAATTTAATCTCCATAAGTCTCTGATATATGTTTGTAAAAATACAATGCTGCACTTCCTTCTGAGGGACCTTTGGAGGATTAAGGAAACAGAATTGGTGAGACATGCAGTTCCAGCCACACAGCCATCCTCATGTGGCCATGCTGGCTGTTCACAGGTGAGATGCTTAGATGAGGAGGGCTGTAACTCATGGGTGGACTAGTCTGTCTGATGGATTATTAATTTGAAAGTACTACTGGATGATAACATAGGTGGGCATGACTGAAAGAAATAGGTCACTATGCATGTGGCCTTCAATGATATCTGTCCCTTGCCCCCTTTCTCTCTCTCTCTCTCTCTCTCTCTCTCTCTCTCTCTCTCTCTCTCTCTCTCATGCTGGGGATTGAACTTAGGGCCTTGTGCATATGAGGCAGCACTTTACCTACTGAGCTATATTCCCCAGCCCCCCCACCATTACTCAGCTTCCTGGCTTCCAGGAGCCCAGCAACTTTCCTCCATGACACCCTTCTGTCATGATGTTCTTCCCCATCTCAGTCCTGGATCAGTGGACTAGGCCAAACATGGATAGAATCTCAGAAACCATGAACTCAATATAAACTGTTCCTCCTGTATGTGGATCCTGTCAGGTATTTATTTTGGTCATGGTGATGAAATCAGACTATCACAATGATTGTAATGGGCCAGTGTTTGTATGATTGTAATGGGGTAAGTGTTTTCTAGAGGTCACCATGAAGGACATAACTAAGATATCTTTGTGATAAAATAGTGATGGATTTATTTTACCATGGGGAAGAGCTGGGCACAGAGGCCTACCTGTTTGTGGGGTAAGGATTTCTGTCCAGTGTGTATAGAGGGAAGAGTAGTCTAGTGGGCAGAGGGTGGCAGGAGAGCTAGGTGTGGGACAGAATTTGAGAATAGAATGACTGAGCTCTGATGAAACATTATGCCAGTGACAGAACCCCCATGTATGGGGGTGGTGAAGGAGAAGAACCAACACCAGAAAAACCTAGAAGGCCACCTTTCCCCAAGGCTGAAGGATGTGCCTCAGGGGAGGTATGGAATGAATCACCTGGGTGGAAAAGTTTGGCCTTCTGGAATTCGTGGAATTATGCAGAGAGGATGGGAACACCTGTGTGAGCAGGGGACCAGGTGCCCACTGTCCTGTAAATACTGCTGCATTGACATTGTGTGTGGTGTCTTATGAGGTCCTGGTTTCCCTTTCTGTGGATATAAGCCTGGAAGGGGGCTTGCCGGGTCATGTGGTAGTTGTGTTTGATTTTTTCTGACTCTTATGCCATTTGCCCTGATCTCCAGCAGCTACAAAGGCATGGTTGCCTTCTCTCCACCCTTTGATAGAAGCCATTCTATGACCAAAATAAATACCTGACAGGATCCACATAGAAGAGGAACAGTCAGGAAGTGTTGTCTCTCATAGGGTGATTTGAGAGTCTTTGATTGTTAATGACATGGAGCGACTTTTCTGATGCCATTTTTATGTTGTCTCCAGTTCCACTTTCTTCTTTCTAGATCTTCCTGCCCTACAAATCCACTTCCTCCTTCTTTACCTGAGTGAGCCTCCTCCCATTTTCAAGCTTAAAACTGATCCTTTTTTTCCTCAATTTCTCTGTGTTCCATTACTTCTTTCTTTTGTTTTGAGAAATACAATATTCCAAGTGGTAATGAACCCACTAATGGCTTCACATTATGTGTACTTCAATCTAAAAACCAAAGCCTTATAAATAGATATATGCATCCATAAATAGCATTCAAATAACACAATATTTTAATTTTTATGGTTCATGCTGTAAACACTATTCCATGGTTTATTTTTTCCCTCAGTGTCTGATTTTGCAACATCATTTTTGCTGTGCTGCGCTATGCTTTGCTATGCTGTGCTGTACATGTGATGGGTAGTTCTGGCTGCAGCTGCTCCTGTGGCACAGTCTAGAGTCCACACTGCAGTCATCCTCCTCCATCTTGGCTAACTTCCTCTGCCCTGTTTTGTTAGTGCTTCATCATAAGTGTTAAAGTATAACATCTTGTATTAAAATACAACATTATGTTTCAGCTTGAGTACTGCTTGCACTCTGGCTGAGAGTGCCAGATGTTTTACTGACCTGAATAATTGTCTGAGCATCTCATTCTTTTTTGGCCTTTATGAAAGGTTTTAGTACTTGTGCTCTGTGTCTGTCTGCTTGCTGGATTCCTCTTGATTCAGCAGATCACAGGAGCCGCTGCCCAAAGGTCAGCTGTGGTCTTTTTGCATTGCTGCTCAGCTCCTCAAGGGTTCCTTCTTTCTTGGAAGTGAAAACCCTTGGACTTGGGTGCATCTAGTCAGTTAGTGTCTTCCTCACCCTTATAGGGTCCTGCTCCACTCTGCCCTTGCCATTGGGTCCCAATACTTGCTTGGCTCCCCCACTGTGTGCTCTTGCTGGTTGCCTTTCCCATCCACAATGCCTCCATCCTCCCTTCCTGCCCTACCCAGGTGGCCATGTCTCCTGGATCTCCTTCCTCCCAGAGCTGTGACCCCAGTGCTCAGGCAAGCACTGCCTCTATGTGGAGAAGGCCCATCCTTCTTACAGCCCCCACACCTGTTTCTGCCTGAGTTTTTGTCTGGCTGTCTTGCAGAGTGCTTATGTCCATGGGTTTGCTTTCTAGACTTTAAAACCCATGAAGAAAATGGTGGTGTCTTGAGTATCTATGTCCGCACAGAACCACCAAACCAAGCATGGCAGAAGTTGAATATTCAGTAAAAGAAATGAGGAAGTTAAAAGCCGCTCCTCAGGATCAGATTCTTGGTCCTCCTAGAGCAGGGTCATTTCCTAATGAGAAGGAACCCCTAGAAAGTCACAATGTGGCAGTTTCCCAGTGAAGTCCTTTTTGTATGAATCCACAGAATGTATCTCTTCTTCACAAAATTGCAGGTCTCTCTGTAACAAGGATGTTTAATATTTTCCAAGTGAAAATGACCACTGCAGAGACCACAGCCCCCACTCATTATTCCTGCAAGCTGACACATGGAAACATGGGCTGTTTGTCCTGTTGTTGGTGAAAGACAGCATCAGCTCCTGCTTCACTTATCATGTATGCACCAGTTTGTTAAGCTTGTAGCCCAAGGCAGAATTTAAAGTGATATTTATCTTGTTGACTTCACTTTGAATTTGCTTCAGATTTAGGTGCAGTGTTGACATTTCTAAGAAAACAACCTGCTTTTTTCTCATTTTTGGGTAGTGAGGTGGGGACAGATTGCTGGCTAGCAGAACTCTCAGAAATGTCTTTACCAGACATCCTGATGGTGTGATCCTGCACAAGGTGCCACAGGGCTTATTAAGAAAGATGCACTGACACCCACCACAACATATCAGATGGTTTGATAAGCCATAACTGTGTACAGGGAATGTTTTTGATTTCTGAATTAAACTAAAATAGCAACTGTTGAGTACTGCTCTTTGACCAAAAATGATAATGAAACAGAAGCTAAAAAGGGTCTGAATTGACTACAAATGGAAATCTTACAATCTAGCTGTTTCTGGTTTCTATAGCGGAAAATTACTTTAGCATATTATCAAGCTTGTGGGTGAGAGTCCACATTGGGACTTTTGTCAGAGCAGCAAGAAACCAGCCAGCAGGGGTGCGGAGCTCTTGGGGCAGATAAAGTTATTATTCATGATGAGTTCTCCTTCCTCTGATTGTCATTTCTGTTTTTGAATCAAGGGAGATGAGGCTATTGCTTGACAGTGACAATGACATTTCCCTGGGGGTTTATACTTTAATTTATGATAACTCAAAGAGAAGGAATGAAATTTCAGCAGGACAATAAAGAGAATAGCATCCTTGCACAAATGGGTAAATGGAAAGGAGCCAAGATCAGAGAGGATTGGCACCATGCTCTCTGTGACCTCACAGCAATCCTTGATAAAATCTGTGTTTTCTGAGGTGTGGTACCTGTAATGGGCTGAGAGGAGCAGTGCAAGACTACCAGCAAACCTCAGAGTACTTGCACATTTGGTGATGTACTCAGGCTTTGTGGTGTATGTGAACATTTACCATGTGAACATTTCTCATTAACTGAAAAAGCCATAGTGCAAAGTGCTATCTGTCCCTTTAATCTGTCCCTTTGCCCTTGATAAACAAGCAACACTCAGTAAATAAGTTCTGGAAGATCTGAATGAGGCCATGGTACTTGCTGTTCATCTGGTTCTTAGATAAGTATCTGATATTGGATTTCCAATACTGAGTGCATGGCTGAGTCATAACTTTTACCAGCCATGCTGATGAAAGTTTTCATTTGTATTGTGCTTTTGTAATACTCCAAGTACTTTGTCTAGATATTCACATTGGACATCATAACACTGGTGGGGTTTGGGGATGTTACTCATTTTAAACATGAGAAGACTATGGTAGCAGAAGTTCTTCAGTAGTTACTGAGACCTTGGTGAGATTCTTACAGTTTGGAGCCAATTTTTTCTAGGTACTGAAGCTAGAGAATCTTTCCCCATTCAATGCATAAGAAGAGTCCAGCAAGGAAGAAGGCAGGACCACAGATAGATGGCATAACCTACACAGTGCTGTGCACATTTCAGTCTCTTGAGTGACTCTCATGTTCCTCATCTTGTGGAAGTGAGAACAGGTGGTACCCTCTTTTGGTTTTGATGTACCAGCATCTTCTTGAATGGCTGACCTCATCAAGCCCTCCTGGTGCTAACCAGGGCTAGCTGTGCTCCTTGCATGCAGCTTCCAGTCTGGCTGTCGAATGGTTAATGGTATGAGGTTACAGTCCTGCAACTTCTTGTATTTATTATGGAAACTTTTTTTTTTATTTGATAATTGTTTTTTGGATATGCACACATTACAGAGAGTTTTCATATCTCCAACACCAGATTCCCTTCATAAATGAGTGGGTACATTTTTCACAAGCTGAACCTATGTAGAAGAATTTGTATCCAGATAGGTGGTTGATTATCCAGGCGTCCTTGCTTACCTTAGGTCCTTCTGTGTCCCAGGACCCCTTCCAGGATCCACCATGCCCATTTTTTCTCCTTGAGACAGTGGCAGTTTCTCAGTTTTTGTGTGTTGTTAGTTTTTGTTTCATTTGGTCCTGGGGATTGAACCCAGGGGTGCTCTAGCTTCAAGCTACATCCCAAGCTTTTTCTGGTGTTTATTTTGAGACAGGATCTTACCAAGATTCTGAGGCTGACCATGAACTTGTGATCCTCCCGCCTGATCCCCAGCTGGGATTATAGGCCAGCTCAACTGTGTCCTGGACTTTCCTTTTTTTTATTTTTTATTTTATTATTTTTTGACCTGGATGGTTTTGAGGGATGCTGATCAGGCATGTCATAGAGTGTCTTTTTACCTGAAGGCTTTCTCTTGAACATATTCTCACTGATGTTAGGGGCAAAAGACTGCAGAGACCCTTTCCATGCTCTGGTTTTGAGGCTGCCTGCCATCATTTTGACTACACTGCTGCTGTCAGCCTATGTCACCCGGCTAAGGCAGCATGACTCAGATTTCTCCAGGACATGGGTGACTCTTGTTAAAAAGGAAAACCCCTGGACAAGCTTTAACTGAGTTTCTTTGAGCAAAGCAAAAATGATTATAAATCAGGTAGCCCCAGTAACAAGAAGAGGTTCACCAGCAGTGTGACCAGGCAGGGTGTGTGGAAACTGGAGCCGGTAAACAGGACAGGGTGTCTACTCTGACTGAAAACAGCAACAGAGATGGGATATCTTAAGCATGTGATTCATCAGGCCTCAGGCCAGGGACAGGAGCTCAATCCAGTCAGTGCCTTCTGCAGGTCCTCCTTCACCCTTTTACCTTCTGTACTGTGAACATTGAAGTAGGTGCCATGCAGGGCCCACCGTGGAGGAGCAAGGAGCAGGGATGGACCCTGATACTTGAGGGTGGACAATCTGCTGGTCACTCAGAGTACTTCCAGGAGAGGGGACCCTCTACATTCCCCCACTTACCTGCTTATGTTGTATGACTCCTGGATTTCATGTACTGGAGTAGATATTGACCTGGATATTATTGACCCACGCCTTATGTCCCCTTGCCCCTTTGCTTCAATTTTGTCCCCATGCATTTTTTTTTTTTTGGTTGTGGCTGTGTCTCCTGATACATTCCATCACTTAGCAGGACTCTGTGTTTATGGTTTTCTTTTAGTGCTTTCCAACTTCAGGCTCCACCAGAGGCTCTGGGGACATGTTGTTTGTTTCCTGTCTTTGCCCCACAGTCATCTGTCAGGCCAGGGATCCTGATTTTTGTTATTGAAGAGTGAGATTGGAGAATGTAATATGGTGAATCTCCATTTTTTAGCATGGAGATATTTGTAGGAAATGGAAAAGAGAAAGATGTCATATGTTAATGTATGCCTTTTAATCTACTTTGGCTTCTAGGGGTCATGAAGAGTAGCATCAAGTTCAGCTGGGTCACCATCCACAGGCAGGCTGGGGATTTGTGCTCCTTTAACAAAGTCACTTAAGAGCAGAGCTTATGATTTTATGTCATCATATACAGTAGTACACAATGTGATTGCAAGCTTTTCACATAGTTGAGAAAGATCAGATGCCTCCATAGATGGGCTTTCCTGAGGGTTGAACCTCTGCTTGTTCCACAACCCACAGTTCAGTGAAAAAGTTGCCCAAACAAAAGAGGGGAATGTTACATTTATTGGAAAAGCATATGATGTGTATCTGCTAACCATGGAGGATGGCCAGATTTTTAAACAAACTAATAAAAAAGCAAAATTCATAAAAAAGTAGTAATCTTACCTGCAAGTTTGAACTTGCATGACAAAGGACAGGAATCCAGCCCTAAACTGGGAGGATGGTGCACAAAGAATTCCTACAATAACAGTAAAAGGACAAAGAAATGGAAAATGAGAAGTGTGAGCCTTCAGTAGGTAAAAAGGAAAATAAGAACAATCAATCAACTTACTGATTGCCACCTCACAAAGACTTGGGTGATTCCCTACCCCAGCACCAGCAAGGTAGGATTTCACAGGCCTCATTTTGTCAAGGCAGGTGCTGTGGGCAAATCTAAGGTGCCACCAAAGCTCAGCAATTGTGCACGCTGCTATTGAGGTTAGTGACCAGATTCCAGAGGAGGGTTGTTAATAGAGCTAAATCCACCATGTTCATGCTTCTGCAGGCACTAGCAGCTCAAATTCCTGGGAGAATGAATGCAGGTCTCACATGCATTTGACAAATAAGAATGCTCTACACAACAACATTGAGAGACCCTAAGACCCATGGCCCATCAGTTGAAGGATGAATGGACAACAAATAGCAGATGCTTAGGAGGGGAACTAAACAGCTTCAAAAAGATTAAATTAAGTATATCTTTGCATCTCTTTTCTATCTGCTTTACAACATGAATCTCTCTTAAAAATCCTTCTGTTGAAAAATAAAAGGTTTAGAATGAAGCAAGCACATTATTATAAATTATCATTGCTCTTTGTGATAAAACATGGAATAATGCAAATTATTTTCTATATTTATGTCCATGTGGTAACAAATGTATTTTTAAGGTGGGTAGAAACACACAAAATACCATAATATAATGCTAATTATTGGGAATATTTGAGGGAGGTATTTTGGAAATGCAGAAAAACATATATTGTGATGATCTAATCTGCAATAAGAAGAATGGATTCTTGTATCAATAGAAAAAATTAAAATTAATTTTACTTATTTTTATGTGGTGCTGAGGATCAAACTCAGGGCCTCACACATGCAAAGCAATCAAGCACTCTACCACTGTTCTACAACCCCATTCCTAGAAATTAATTTTGAAAAAAAGCAAAAAAAAATACAGATATCTCAGAAAAAAGAAAAAACAAACAAAGTTTATCTCTTAACAAAAGCAAATTATTTTTATAACCATATCTGCTAAAGTTCCAAGAGCTGGATTGATTTCTGAGGAGAAAATAGCCTTCATTTTTAGAAGTCAGGTCATTTTCTGCTAAACACACCTTTAATGCCCATAGTACATGGATAACTGTGGTTTTCAATTCTTGTTCCTTTTCAAATGTCTTTTCTCACTTCTGCTTCCTGATTCATCCTCTTGCTTGCAAATTCATAACTTTTTCAGTATGCATTAAGATGAAAATTTCATTGATTATAAAAGCAATAATCTTCAGATAAAAGGGACTTATTTGAGAGTGTTATATGATAGAAATCTTAAGCAAAAAATTAAAGAAGTATCCTCAGTCCTCTAGCAGAAATGGAATCAGGACATCCATTTGCTTGGTTTCTGAGTAACCAAGACTTGAGCCTATTGCCACCAGCTCCTCTTCTCCTCCCATGGAGGCTGGAGACAGTGACCTGGTTCTTCTGTAGCCTCATTCCCCTGGAAATCATGACCTGTGATCAAAGCTACAGAAATCTGTAAGTGCACCTCTACTGCTGGGAGAAGACTGAAACTGAGACTCCTGAGGAACCCAGGAAAAGTGGGGACTTGGATGGTTTCTCCATCTTCCCAGTTCTCAAAAGCAAACCTCATCAACCTGTTCTACTGACCCCTTATTACTATGGTTCTTGAATTTGAAGAATGGGAAAATCATCTGGTGTTTTTCTAATCAATAGAGACATAAAGGTTTCACTGCTGGTGCACATAACTTTCTGGGTTCCAGGTGCAATAATAGTATGGGATATGTTGACTCAGGTTCCCCCACCTCTCTCTCTTTTAAAGCTGTGAAACAGAACACCTTCTGCCTGAAGGCACCGTTCATGCATTCCTGTCAAAACTATTTGTTCAGCACTTGTCATACACCATTGAGCAAACCCATTGCCTGTGCTTATGGAGCTTGTCCAGAGCTAGGGAGAACTTCTGCAAAGGCCAGAAAGTACAAATCCTTGGTTTTGTGACCCTTGCATTTCTACAAGAACCTCTCAGCTCTTCTACTACTGCTTTAAATCAACCACACCCCTGAAGCTACAGACCCATATCACTTTAAATAAATAAATAAAGTAAATATTATATTATTCTAAAAAAATATTTTTATTCATTTTTATATAACTATGCTTTTGTGGTGTGCTTAAAAGTTAAGCAGAATTACAGTGGATGTCTTTTTTAGGTGTTTCCTAAAATTTCTGTATACTGACAAAAGTAGACCAGATTTGATTCACTTTCTTAAATAAAACAAGACCTTGGAGCAGGAAGTAGAGACAGATTCCTTTTTTCCTCTTTCAGAATTTCAGATGTCTTAGGAAGCATCACAGAGGTCCATTCTGGTGACACTGGCAACTCTGTGTGAAGATTCTTGTAGGACTTAATTTTCTTGAATACCTTCTACTAATCTATTTCAAGTTTAAATTGATTCAAGTGCAATGTTGCTAATTCCATTAAATTCGTGGCTGTCTCATAGTGGCTAGAGGAATGGCATCACATAGTCTTCCTTGTAACTACATTTTTTTTTTATTTTTCTTATCCCAGGCTAAGATCATTTTTTGTCTCTTTGATCAGAACAACAAGAGAGAGAGAGAGAGAGAGAGAGAGAGAGAGAACACATTTTCTGCCTTCTTGCTGGAAGTATAAAGAGTAGTCCAACAACCTCATTTAGTTCTGCTGAACCATAATGTCTTACCTGCTCCACACTGTGCTCCTGGCACACTGATCACTTGACAGTGTTCAGGTACAGGAAGAACCCTGTCACTCTTTAAGACTATGCTTCTCTGCACTGCACAGAAACTGTGGTGCTTTAAAAACATCCCTATTTATCCCAGACAAAGGAGCCCCAATGTGGCACTCAAGGACTTATTCTACAGAATCCCTGTACAATAGGTGAGAGCAGGAGGATGAATTCAATATGATAAAGGAAAAAAAAGGAAAAACTCACTAGCCAAGAATACTTTGTCTAGGAAAACTGTTCTTCAGAAATGAGGAGGAATTAGGTGATGACTCTCCCAAAGAAAAGCAATGTTCCCCACCATGAGGTCTGTTCCTGGAACTGCTAAAAGGAGTGAAGTTGAAACAGACAAACAAAATCACTAATTTGCAACATAAAACATCTAAAAGCACAGACACCAATACTGTGAGTAATACTGAGTCAATATTTCTCTTCAGTATGTGGAGAGAGAAAAATATTTAAGACAACTATAGATCAAACAGATTGTCAAGATATATAGTATAAAGTGATGGAAATGTTGACATCAAAAGCATAATACTTGTGTTTTTAAGTAGCTAGTCAAAGCACAGATTTGGATATGATTGAGATTAAGTTGTTATCTGCATAAAATAGTCAAAGATTTTTATATAAACTGTTGTAAATACAAAGTGAAAATCTATCTCAGAAGCACAAAACACAAATGGAAGAGAGCCTAAGCACACCAGGTGCTGTGGGTTGAGTATGCCCCCAAGGGTTCACATGTCATTTGCATGGGAGCTTCAGTCTCAGGTCTCTGTGTACTCATTGTCTTAGTCCCCAACGCTCATGGCTCTGCCCAGGCAGGAATGGAAGGTGAGTGGGCAGTACCACTCAGGGTACACCTAGGGCTCTATGGTCTGCCTGCCAGGGCTGGACTTCTGGACCCAGCAGTCACTGGTTCTGTGATTACCTTGTGCAAATCACTTAATCCCATGAAAATCAACTCAAGTCTTGAGCAAAAGCAGGGTATACATTTCAGGATTGCCTGGGAAGATTATACAGAACAACATTGAAAGCACTTGACCTTTACTCAGGATGACTCTGTTCCATCACATCCCCGTGAGTACTGAGCTGTCAAAGAGATCGAGCACCAGGCCAGGATCAGGATGCCCAAAATTAGTAGTCAACAGCATAATAGTTCTTGTTACCCATGGAAGTTCTGCTCTGTAAAGTAACTTTGAACCCCAAACTGGGGAAAGTTGGAGTGCTAATTCTAGGTGCAGCAGGCCCAGGTGCCTGCCAACATCTGGTTGCACTTGCTTGCAGTTACCCACCAATATGTCACCTTGTGATGTGTGTGTTTCTGTTTGAGACACCTTAACTGATACATGCTACTAGTTGGTTAGCATGAAACAGGGCCAGCATTGCCACAGCTAGTGCTGGAAGGAAGATTCTGTAATGTGTTTGTTCTCCATGAGGCCATCTCAGCCTTCCTTTGCTCAAAAATACAAGAACACTTAAGCATGATGTGTGGAGCATGTTTCAAACAGGGCCATGGACAGGTGGAGAAAGAATGACAGTTTTTACAGTTTAAGAACAAATAGGAAGGCAGGGCCTCATTCAGCCTCATCTTGTGCATAGCTATTAGGTGGCTCTGTTTATGTGGGCACTGATTGGGGGGATACAAGTAAGTTTTAGCAAGCAGTAAACTTGCAAATACAGAATGTGAATAATGAAGATTGGCTACACATAAGGTGGTAACTTCTGGAAAATGTTCACTGTTAGCATTTCTCTACTTAGAAAGGCACTGAAGGACAGAGGCTCTGAAAGACCTTCCTTCCATCTGGCAGTTCTTCAGGATGCCCGGGGAAACATGGGAAACAGGTTGCACTGTGCCAACAATCCCCCACATTTTTTTTTCTATACTTTCTCTTTTACTTTCCCTCTTTTCATATTATTGCCATTTTAAGGGTCTGGATTGAAGCAGAACAGTGGCTACAAAGACCACAAGCCATCTTTCATTTCCCAGGAGTCATAGTGCTGGATGCTGGGAAGATAAGATAGATATGCCACTGCCAGGCTGCTGGAGACAAGTGACCTTGTGCACATATTCCTGACACTAGTTGGAGATCCTCACATAATCCTGCTGACCTCCCTGTCCTGCTTGGCCAGGAGACTCAGTTATATGAAAAGAAACTTGAGCACTGGCCAGAGTTCAATTCTGTGACACTCCTTAACACAGATTCCACCTTGACAGATTTCCAGGGTTATCTGGGAATTCTTTAATTTTCAAATAAATTTCCTGAAGCATCTATCTTTTCTCTGAGTGTAATTTCCTAGTTGATTGTGATCCTGGATGAGAGAATGCCTTTCTGGAGAGGATGAATTGCAAGCATCACTTACATTGATAGTTCAAAAAATAGCATCCCAAGATTTGAAGATGATACAAGACCAAACTTTTGTTGCTGCACACATCCCAATCTGGCTAGGTTGAAGTAAGTGCAATGTCACCAAAGTGTGTGCCCAGTGCATGCCTGCTGGAACCAGAGAAGAAGGCAAGGTGACTTCCACTCAGGCTGGAGAAGAGACGTCTGATGGCTTCTTTGTGTCCGCACCATAGAGAACTCCCTGTCACTAGTGTGTCCCAACCTACTTGTATTGTCATGATGGTCACATTTCAGGATGGATCTCTTATCTGTGTATTTGTGATGCTGAAAGGGAGGAGGGAGAGAGAGAAAGAGAGAGAGGGAGGGAAAGAGAGAGAGAGAGAGAGAGAGAGAGAGAGAGAGAGAGAGAGAGAGAGAGAGAGACTTATATTAATGGAACTCAGTCACCAATTGTGGAGAGTAGCAAGTTTAATGTTAGGTGCAGGACAGATTGTAGGCTGGAGGCCCAGGGAAGTCTGAGGTAAAGCAGTCTTCAGGCAGAGGTTCCTTTTCCAGAGGGAAAACAAGTCTTATTTCTTAAGGCCTTTCATTTGCTGAGGCTCACTCACATAATAAAAAGCAATGTTTGACTCTCTGTCTACAGAATTCAGTGTCAATCACAACTTTAAACTACCTTTGAAGCAACATCCAGACTGACTGATCACCTGGGCACCATAGTCTGGCCAAGTAGACATACAGGATTGACCATCACACTCCTTTTCTCTCTCCAGGTATTTTCAAACCAAACGCCCAAGGATTAGCCTTTAATTAAAACCCAGGCCTCAGAAAAAAACACACACTCCCCCAGTGCTTGATATCCAAGTCACCTACTACTGGGTTAATGGTTGACCTGAGGAATGTGAATTCTGTAGTTCCAAGAGGAGTAGAGTGGGTCAGGGACAGACTCTCTCATCCACTCAACGGCAGGTTCAGTTACAAGGTAGTTTTGTATCTGTTCCTTTAGGAAACTGTCAAGAAGGAATACAAGTTTAACCCAGTGACATTGAGTCAGACAACAGGGTAAATCTGTGCCTCTGGGTTTCTCCTGAAACCACCTGTGTAAGCTACTACACATCAGCTCCTACCCCTGCCCTCCATGCAAGACTGAACCCTCAGGCACAAGGAAGCTCTACCTTACTGTTATGTGACTCAGGGGATGTCACGGTGGTGCAGTTTCTGTTTTTCTGACAAATTTTTAACAAGTTTTGTTCCTACTCATCTTTATGGACTTTCAAAGGCTCCATGTTTTCTGTGGTTTCTATTTGTTTATCTCTGGATGGAGGTCCTTATGGATGGATTTCCACTTCTGTCATAACAAACTTCTCTCTTTGTACTTGGAAGTCTCCTTAAAATCATGTGCACAGGTGGAATATTATTATGAAGTCCTAGTTCTTCCAAAATTGAAAACTCTAATGTTGAGTTGAGGTAGTACACGTCCTTTTTCTCTCCCTCCTCTTATTCCTCCTTCTCTCTTATAGCTTACACTCTTTCCTTCCTTTCTTACTGATTTTTATTGTTCTTTTAGAAATTATACTTTTCTTGGATTTTAAACTGTCAGTTGGAGGATTAGCTCTTAGCTCGAATTCTAACTACCCTTGAAGTTCATCCTTTCTTTTAAATAACTCCCGGGATCATTAGTTTGAGAATATTTGTAATGAGCAGTTATATTTCAAGCTACAGAAATTATTTTTATTGTGAATTAATTCTTTCTTCTGAACAGAGTAAAAGCCAAAGATCATTGGCTGGGAAATGGCTTCAAAGCAGAGCAGTTGAGGATGTTCTACAAACCACTGACCAGTGCCTCTCAAAGCTTCTGCAAAGGTCATTGAAACCTAGGGAAAATCTGACATACCATGACTACTCAGAGGAGCCCACACAACATGACCATGCCCCATAATGTAGCATCCTGAGTGGGATCTACAGACAGAAGAAAGATACTAGGGGAGAACTACAGTGTGAGTAACACATGGACATTAGTCAATATGTCAGCATAGTGTCATTGATTGTGAAAGACATTCAGAGCCATGTTTAGGCTAATCTTTATTGAAACTAGCTGAGAGGTATCAGTAACCTTCTGCACTGTCTTTTTAGTTGTTTGATAAACTAAACCGTACTAAAACTAAAAGTTTGTCTTCAGAAAAAAAGCCTGGGCATTGGGCTCAAGGAGATACTTTTGTTTGGGCGAATGAATGGGAGGTGATGTGGGAGACACTGTTTATAGGAATGGATCCCATCACGCAGGGCCTCATGGCCTGCCTGGCCAGGGTGGACATTGGCAACTGTGCAGAGGCTCTGAGGGGCACAGCAGTGTGAAGGGTGTTACGTCCCAGGTTATCTGGGGTCGTGTTGAGATGGAGGGTGTGATGCTGAGTGACAGATATAGTAGGAGATGTGCTCTAAAATCAGCAGGAAGAAATGAGGCCTGGGCAAACTCACTTCAGGCAGGCAAGGAAAAGAGCTAATGGACATGATAGTTGTTGAGGAAATAGAATGGATCAAACTCAGTGACAAACTGTGTGTAAATAAAGGGGATAATTTTGTTCCTTCTACTCATTCACTTACCAAAAATTCACTGGGGACCTAGCACATTGTTGCACCCAGTTCAAGGATCTCACATTCCAAGGAGCAAGGCAGACAACAGAATAACACGCTTTTGTCCTTTTGGCTAGCCCCTTCAGTGGTGAGAGCATGTTGGGATACCATGTTTATTAAAGCCATGGTTCAAGAGGGGAACTGATTGTCTAAGAGTAAAATACAAAATGTAGCTGGCAGGAAAAAGGAATGGAGCTACAGAACTCAGGTAAACTGAAGAGGTGGATTGAATGTTTGGGCAGCAGACATCAAAAGAGCTGTGTGCACTCTGAATATAGGAGTGAGGGCCACAAAGAGCAGGGCTGGGCCTTGTGACAATTAGGCAGAGGGCCTGGCTTGAGGCTACCTAGTTCACCCTCTACTCTCTTTGCAGCTCCACCATTAGAGGATGGGCTGTGCAGAAGCAGGAAGGTTTTTGTGAACTCAAGGATCTATCTGAGCCTGTTAGCTTTGGAAACTTTCTGGGTGTTGTCAGTCTCACTGAATGTTGTCAAGCCAGTGATGGTAAAAACCTCTTCTAGAGTCCACTGCTAAACAGCATCCTTCTGGAAAAGAAGACCCAGGTGAAAGGGAATGCTCTCTGTCCTTGTACCCATGATGTTGTCTGAGAGTTGGGGCAAGTAGAGCTCCCCTGTCCTTCCTATCCCCAGGAGGATCCAGACGGGGATTTTTGCTTTAAGAAAAGGAAATCTTGAGAATGTTTATGTACTGCATGGAGAAACAGGCAAGCAAGAGACACTACAGATCAGAGGCCACTGGTAAAGATAGAAGGTGAATTCTTCTTTAAGCTGCAGGAAGTAATGTGAACAGTAGTTTGACTTCTTGCAACTGTATGTGCCAAGATAGAAAAGGGTCATTCCCACCAGATCACCTTCATTCCTGGG
This sequence comes from Urocitellus parryii, assembly GCF_045843805.1. NCBI lineage: Eukaryota > Metazoa > Chordata > Mammalia > Rodentia > Sciuridae > Urocitellus > Urocitellus parryii. Next base: position 5,774,145 of record NC_135548.1, read on the forward strand.
AAGTGGGAAGATGTTTTACCCGAGTGGTGGGAAGGCTGGAGTTGGGATGGGGAAGCATCAAGAGGAGGTGACTGGAAACCAGTGCAAGCAGTACATCATTGGGGGCTAAAGACACAATTGGATCTGTGATGACTCAGGCGTGAGATGTCAGTGGTAATAATGGGAATGTCTACTCTTATAATAAATTATTTTTGAAAATGTGCTTATAAATGACATTTTGACAAATTCTTCCTCTTTCATGCAGAAAGATAAATCACAAAGTTGTGTGCTCATTATGCTTGGGGCTGGGCATTAAGAATAATTAAGTCAGAGAATCCAGCATCATGAAAGAGTACCCACAGGGCACCCACAGACCCAGGCCTGCTGCAAGGAGACACTGTGGAGTCTGGGATGTAAGATCAAAGTGGAGGACATGCGTGACTGCTTCAGAATCTCTAGAAACTTGATAATTCTGTTAGTCTATTTTCAATAGTTGTAACAACTATGTGAGCTAATCAACTTATGAAGATAAGGGTTTTTTATTGTTGTTGTTGTTGTTGTTGTTTTTTGTCCCAACAGTTCTAGAGATGCCAGTCCATGTGGGTTGGTGCTATTGCTCTGGGACTGTGGTATGGTGACCTATCATAGTGGGAGGGTGTGGCAGTGTAGAACTTCTCCTGTCATCAGCCAGAAAGTCAAAGAGGAGGAGGAAATGGCTAGGGTCCCACACTCCTCTAAAGGGCACACTCAAGGGGCCTCAAGACCTCCCACTAGGCCCACCTCTTAAAGGTTCTTCCTCCTCATTGTAGCACCACCCAATAGACAAGGCCTTAGTAAATAGGCATTGGAAGATCTGTCAATACCCAAACTATAGCAAGGAAAGATACTCAAAGGATCCATGAAATGGACAAACATAGCTGTTTATCCCTTCCATCCCAGTTGCGAGTCTAGTGGCTCTGTGGTCTCTCTGACCATGCTGACCCAGGGATTCATGCTGGTTCAGTCTGGCACTGCAGCCACCTGTTGTGCATGGCTATCTGTTGTTCACAGAATAGAGAAACTGGAGGAGTCTGCTCCAGGACAGAAAGTGAGGGAGATGATCCATCAAATCTACTGTGAAGACTCAGTCAAATGCACCCAGCCCAACTTCAAAGGGAGCTGTGCCAGGAAGAGATGGCAAGACTCTAGAGCACTCATTCAGATGTCCACCTTGATCCTGTCCAGCATCCCTCAATATCTATATATCCACCCACCCACCACCACATGCACACACACACACACACACACACACACACACACACAGACATACACGACTTCAAATTGAATAGTACACATATAGCATATTTTATAAATATACCTACAAATACTATGATAAGGCCTTGGGCATAATATAAAACGTTTCTGTTTGCCAATTGTTAAATTTTATTCTTGTGAAGGCTCAGTTTCTGTTACAAGTTCATATACCTGGAACAATGTAAATGCATGAAGGTATTCAGTTATATTTAGATTTTTGGATGCTTGATACACAGGTCAAATCAGAATTTATTTGATTGTTCTAGAAAAGTTAATCAGCTTATGTGTGTATGTGTGTGTGTGTGTGTGTAGCCAGTGTTTAATTTTAGAGTTTTCTCAACTGGCCTATGTAACCCATGTCCTTCTTTACTTGAAGCAAGAATTATATTTGGAGCATGTACCATTAGTGACTTATTTTGCTTGGTCTTTATAGTGATAGTTCACCTTGAACTTTAGAATATGAAGTTCATGGATTTTGCAGATGTAGTTCATTAAGGATCACAAGGTGAATAATCACAATTAAGGATGTACCAGAAATCAAAGATCAGTAACCTTCTAAGTAAAGGAAAGGACACAGAGAGACAGAGAAAAGACCAGGTCAAGACAAAGCAGCAACTGGAATGAGAAGCACCAGCTGAAGATGACCAGCCCAAGCAGAGACCAGAAGAGATAAAGAATCCACCTAAGATCACAGTCTCCAAGGAGCAGAAGGTTGTCAGCCACCAACACCCACATGAGAAGAACCAGGAGAGAAAAAAGCACATGGCAGCCAGTCTTTCCCAGGAGAAAAAAAATATCTTTTTTTTTTTTATCCATTGCTAATTTTAAAAATAATTTTTTTGCTGTACATGAAATTATATAGATACATAAATAATCTATGGAGAAATAAATTTATTCATATGTAATAAATCACCCTGACAGTAGAAAATGTGTTATTTCCAAACTCTAAAAATACTGAGCTACATCTGTATAAACAAGAAGACTATTGTGAGGCCAAAAGAAAAAAAATGCCTAAAAGTTGGCAAGCAATGATAGTTTTAGGCACTTCGTTATGTAGTTCTTGATGAAGTTTTCATTGTCAACTTCCAGAAGATAAAAATGATCTCCTGACAGCACATGAATATCAACATTTCCACTGGTTATATTTTTGCAGATAAAAATAAAATTGTATTTGATATAAATTATATTTACTAGAACAACTAAATTCTTATTTCCAGATGTCATTTCTCTAGGTGCTGATACTCAGTGATAGAATTTCTTTCAAGGTGTCAGGTTCTTTGTGTCCTATATCTTTAAATTCTCTAAGACCTACCAGTATACAGTGGTATTACTTGTATTCTCTCATTTTACATGAGATAAGTACCTCTCCATTTACACAACATAAAACTGGGATGAACTTTCTATTCACAGCAGTAACTATTAGTTGAATTTACTGAAAACCATAAAACACACATGTAAATATATATACCCAAAAATATAAAAATAAATTTCCTTGGTACATTCTTTGCTAGGACTTTGGATCTAATAAAGAATGTTAAGTTACCAGGGAGAATGGCCTTAGATGGTGTGTAAGAACTATAAGTGAGAAAGAGCTAGGTAAGCAAAACCCCAGAACCTCTTCCTGTTAATAGCACCACTGACACGAAAGAGAAGGCCTCACCTTTTGCTCTTCCAACAGTGAAAACATTATTTCACTGGGGCATTTCTTTCTTTCAGAAACTGCCTGAGAATCACTTTGATCCAGGCCATTATCCAACCTCATCTAAGTTCTAGAATGTTCAGCTGGCAGCAGGATGGTGCTGGGGGTCCAGAATCAGAGTGAGGCTGGTTTCAACCAGTGCTGTTCGCTACTGCCCAGATATGACCTTGCTGATTCCTCCCAGCTCTCTCCATGGCTCAGAGAAGGTTCTCATGTAAAGAACAAGAGTGGGTTTGACCTCCATTTTACCATGACAACACAGATATACTTATTGAGCAGCATTCTAGGTGCAGGGGACTTGCAAATAAACAAATACAGGCCCCACCCTCCTATATCTGACAGAATGGCTGGGAAGAGAGATGTGAATAAAATAATCAGACAACTGAAGATAGATGGAAGTACTACCAACCCAGGTGATTGGAGAGCATGGGGCAGAGGTGGGACAGGCTAGAATCAAGGTGGGTCTCTCTAAGGAAGTGGAGTGCATCTAAAAGAAAAAAAGAGGAGTGCACAAAGAAAAGAAGCTAGAGTTTTGACAGGGGTTGGGGAAAATGATAGTGAACTTGAGCATACTGAAAATTAAACTAGCTAAAATTAAGCATAGTGGGAACATGGCCAAAACCCAAACAAATAAACAAACAAAAGCAAAACAAAACAAAACAAAAAAACAGTTTTTTGTGGGTGTATAATACCATTATACATAATACCATTCAATTAGACATAAGTGAGCTCATGTCCCAGGACAGTAGAGAAAAAGAAAATGGAAAGACATTTAAAGAAATAATGGCTGAATATTTCCAAATATGACAAAAGATTATAAAGTCACACATTCAAGGAGCTCAAGAAATCCAAACAGAATAACCAGTGAAAAATACATTGAAGCAGGTTGTAATCAAATTGCTAAAAATACAGTTAAAAAAACAGAGGACAATATGGGAGGAGGACACTTGTCAAGATGGAATTCTATAACTTGTGACTCTATTTCTAAAGTGAAAGTCAAAGGCATTTTTAGACACAAAATCCAAGAGAATTCAATACAGCAGTCGTGCTCTTAAATATTAAAAAGAATTTCTTTTAGGCACAAAGAAAATATCAGATGAAATTTGAATTCAATTAAACAGAAAATGATTTATATAAATATAAAAAGATTTTTCTAACTTTCAAGTCACCATAAAACACCACTGACTACACAAAAAACAATATGTAGGAATTTGTATATTATGAAAGCACAAACTTCATGATAGGTAATGCAGTGACATTCTTTTATCTTTTGTAAGATACTATTATTAAAAATGAAGTGGTAAAACAAATTGGAGTAGATTAAGGTAACTTATAGATGCATGTTTTGGATTCTAAACAAATACCTAAGGAACAAAGCAATGATCTATAGCTGACAACCCAATGATGGAATAAAAATTTTAAAAAATTAAAAATTGATCCATAAGAAAAGAGAAGATGAAAGGAAAAACAAAACTATGGGAGAAAAATAAAATAAATTTCAAGATACTAGACTTAAATGTAACCATATTAATAATTAAAATGACATGATAGATTTCAATACTACACCTGAAAGGCAAAGATGACCAGACTGATTGACAAAGCAAAATTTATCTACACTCCATCCACAAGGGACACATTTTAAATATAAATCCTTGAGGGAAAGTCCAAGAATGGGATAAGATATACCATGCAAACAGTAATAAAAGAAATGGGAATGACTGTAATTCTTATCAGCCATTTTCATATATTCATTGTTTGAAAAATTTTTGAAGCAATGGCCTTTAATGTATATATTAAATATTAGCTTGATGAAAATACCTATAAAAGTACTTCCAATTGTTTTGTAAAAGTGCATTTATGCATGAATTATAGGGCTCTCTTCTTCCAATGGCACCATGAGATTGTGTGAGACCTGCTGTTCGAGCAAGGGTGACAGTAAACAGGAGAGGGCTTGGAAAGCTTGGGGGACAGAGGCCTAGGGCTGAAAATATATTTTCAGATGAGAGAGGGGCACCATTGAATGGGAAAATGTCTCTTGGAGGTTTGGTAGGAAATATAGAGAGGGACTTAAAATAAGAGGCCCACAGAAATAGAAAATATCAAAGAATTCCAAGAATTCTGAACCCTTCAGCCACAGGAACACAGTTTTTTAAAACTGCACTTCATTTGATCCACAGAAGAGGGAACTCTGAAACCAGCAGTCACAGGGGCTGAGCCACCTGTGACTGCTGGTCAAGCAAATCCACACCCCATCAGAAGCAGAAATGAACTGACACACAGCACACATAGTCTAAATCAGATAATGAAAGCAATTAACAAAAAATATAAGAAGTTAGAAAATTCCCCAATATGAATTAAATTAAACAAATTAGAAACCCTGTAACTTTGGATTTTAAAATTCTAAATAGAAATAGACAATTGCACAAAGATGTGACAGAATATTGGAAAGAAACCAAATATAAAGGTGAATTTTTTTTTTCAAAATGACAAAAAAAATAGTTTTCTTGACAGAGAGATGAAAAATACTTAAGTGTAAAGAAAGAGCAGGAATTAAAGAGATAGAAACCAGATATTACAATTATAAATCAGAAACATGAACAACAGATTTTCTTTTAAAGGGCTTTCTTCTAATTTCATAAAACATTGTTCACTCTTGGATGAAACAATAATAAAATCACAAAATTAATTATAGGACATTTAAAAGTGATTTTAAAAACTTACTATATGTCAGAATTTTCATGATAAAATTAAAGTAGTAATAAGAGGAAAAGTCACACCTTTAGGAAGATGCACCAAAAAGGAAAATAAGTGAATTAAATAGCTCAATTCATAGATATAGAAAAATAAATTACATGGGAAAATGTAGAACAGAGGAAATAATAAACTATGTTTATGTGTTAGGAAAAAGGACTAATCAATTACAGGAGACTGACTTGTAATACTATATGCAAACATTTGAAATTTTTATGAAGTCTGTATATCTTTAAAAGAAATGATTTAATAAAATTGAAATCAGTAAAAATAGAAAATGTAAATTTATAATTTTAAATAGGGTACAGTTATTGAGGAAGTATTTCCATACAAAAGTTCACTGGGCACAGATGATTTCATAGGAAAATTCTTTAGAATTCTCAAAGGACATAATGTCAATGGTACTTGAATTCTCCAGGACACAGAAAAAGAAGGAAATATTCCACATTATTTTTATGTAGTAGCTATAACAATTATACCTATATGTGAAAATATTAGAAAATACCAGCAATTTTAGGATGATCTTACTTGCAAATGCATGTAGATGTAGAGATTGGTATTAAACTTGATGTCAAGGGGAAAGAGCCTTAGCAGGCACCTGAGTGTGTGCAGGGGCCAGCTGATAAGTTCTTAGGAGGTTAGTCCTTGCCTCCTGGACAACAGTCCTGGCTCACTTTCAAATAAGTCTGCCTAGTGCTGGGACCTGAGGAAATCCCTCTTTTCATTATTTCTTTAGAATGAACTATATAAAACACATTTTCATTGTGACATAAATATGTATGTGACAAGAAAACAATATTTAAAAATCATTAAAATAAAAAATATTGTATCTACTTCCAAAATCCCAGTTAATTTTCACAAAGGAAGCCCTTGTTACCAGTTTTGTATATTCTGATGTCTTTGTGTATCTTCTACATCATTCGGCATTTTTATATGAACTTCCATTTTATTCATATGTATGCATGTGTGTATCCTTTTAATCTTTTGCACAAAAGGATTATATAATGACTTCATGTAACAATCTGATTTTATTTTTTAAATACATGACAGCAGAATGAATTACAATTCTTATTGCACATATAAAGTGCAAGTCTTCATATCTATGTTTGTATATAAACTATGCTCACACCAATTTGTGTCTTCATACATGTACTTTAGATAATGATATTCCTCACATTCCACCATCCTAACTAACCCCTCCCCCTCCCTTTCTCTCCCATCCCTGTGCCCTACCTAGAGTTTTTTTTATTCCTCCAATGCTTCTTCTCCCTTTCCCACTATGAATCATTCACCTTATATCAGAGAAAATATTCACCATTTGTTCTTTGGGGTTTGGCTAACTTCACTTAGCATTATCTTCTTCCACTCCCTTCATTTACCTGCAAATAGCATGATTTTATTCTCTTTTATTGCTGAGTAATATTCAAATGTGTCATTCATATTTAAAAAGTACCATCCTATATAATAGTAGATATGTTTCATGATTTATTTAATTAATTTTCTATTAATGGATGTTGATGCTTTATCAGGGGTCTATTTTGTTGTTTTTGTATGTTTGGGTACTTGGTCACAAGAAACAATGTCATAAGCCAGATTTGGTGACACACAACAATATTCCCAATTACTTGGGAGACTGAGATAGAAGGATCATAAATTTGATGTTAGCAAGACCTTATCTCAAAATAAAAAGTGGCAAGGATGTAGCTTACTATTAGGGTACTTGTGTAGCTTGCATGAGCCGTGGATTAGGTCTTAAGTACCATAAAAACAAAGAAAATAAGGCTATAGTGTAGAATCTTGTATATACACTTTAGTATATATTGGGAAATATAGTTTTAATTGAAGTTCACAGAAACTACCTTAAAATAAACCATAATATGCATGCTGTTCAGGAATTGAACACAATCCAAATGTCTCCTTTTAGATTGATAAAATACATAGAAGTCAGTATGTAATTTAATAAGACTCCTTAGCTTATCAGAGCTGGCACATGTGACTTGGACAAATCACAAATTTATAATGGCAAAGAACCCATCTCTCATTTATTTTATTATCTCATTTGACCTGCAAAGCTTAAGCAAAAAAATCAGGTCATCTTGCATTGTATAAATCATCTAACTGAAAAGAAAGGGTGGAAAAGTACTCCAGAGGAGCTTTAGATAGATGAGCTAGTTTAAAACATACTTGAGGCTGAACTTCAGATCACGTGTGTCTACTTCCTCCCTGGGGAGCTGAGGCTCACTTCACTCACTGTCTTGGGAATGGCCTGCTTCTGAGGATGTGGAAAGAAGTAGGGAAAGTAACTTCACAGTGGAGAAACATTTAAACAAGCTTATTCTCACATGTGATGAGCCATGTTAACTGCATGTATCATCAAATAAATGATTAGAATATCACCAGTAGGCTTTTCTTACCCAAAATCCATAATTAAGAGACTAAATATTATGTACATTATACATCATACATATTATAGAACTGGGGCTCCCTTGCCAAGGTATAATCAACAGTGGTTTCCTCACACATTGGCCCTAAGGACATTTTTTTCACTTTATAATAAGAATAAGGAAGGACATCAGAAGTTTCTGGCTTCAGTGGGTTATGAAAGCTGATATTTAACTGTTTAGAAATTAAGACCTTCAGGAGGCTTCAATGGCTCTTCCATTTGAAGTCCGTGATGACTCTTGCCTTTTAAAGAAATGATCATACCTTAAACTCAAGGTGTGAAATTTCTTTATCTTCCAAATTAAAACAATTGATGTCTAAAAAATGGTAGTGTGTCATTCAGATCCTGACACTGGCACAAATGCTCTATTCCCTAAGGCACAAAAGGCCATGTTGTTCACATCTATGAAGCTGAGAGGAAGGGTAATTAGTTATCATTTCTTCATAAGGTCCTCATCACATATCTCCTCAGAAACCCTGGAACACAGGAATCAGTAGGTTGAAATATTCAAAGTGATGATAGACAAACCTGTCAGCCAAGAATCTTCTAGTCAACCCATGTGTCCTTCCCACAGCAAGTAGCATTGTATGAATTCACTGTTTAACTATGTCATACAAGAGAAAAAATAAACTTGAGTGAATTACAGACTCAAATTCAAATCATTATCAAAAAAATCATAATATGCTGAATGTGAAATGAAATTAATAAGCATTATGCAATTAAAAAAACAGAAACAGCACTTTGATAATGAAATAAAGGATTAAATCAAGTCACAATAAAACTCCCAGCTTCTGATTCTACCTAAAAGATGATTGAAAGTTTTCTACCCTTGTAATAAGTCAAACACTGAACTAATCTGAAATTAGCCACTCTTCTTACATCCATCAAATATTTGAGATCTCAGTTCACACTGTTGGCCAAAAAATGGGGGATACAAGGGCTGAGGCTGTAGCTAGTGGTACAGTGTGTTCTTAGCTTACATCGGGAATTGGGTGAAATCTAGGAAAAAAAACAAGAAACATTAATGGGGAGAATTACTACTCACCACAGTCATAATCCATAAGCACAAACCTGGGTAGGGTTTCTACATGGGTAGAAAAACCCAAACTATAATAGACAAATTGCTGGAGTCTTAAAGGTGACAAGTCCCAGAATTAAAATCTTCAGGCTGCTTACACTGAGAAGAGGTCCCACACCTCAGATAATTTCCAGGAGCCTACTAGGTCCTCAGAGTAATGTGTGGAGAAAAAATACTTATGCTTCTTGAAGATCAGTGTGATCAACTGTTTTCAAAAACTCCTTAGAACATTTTTTGCTTCTCAATGAGACTTGCCATCAAGAGAAAATATTTGGACTGACCTCACCTGAATAGGTTTAATCAGGAAAACACCAACCTGGAGAAGAAAATGCTGAACTCCAGTCCATTTGATACTTCCTGTTCCAGGTAAAGGGTAGGCAAAGCAGAGCTTTTTAAGATAAAAACTTGGGGACACAGTTTCAGTAATAGCACACACCTTCATCACTGAAATGAACAGTGCCTCCCCTCAACCCAAACCTCACAACCATATCACTAACCACATCAATATTTTTCAGCCTGTCTTCCTTGACCTGAAAGTCATACCTAGCATTATCAAGAATATTAAAAGGCAAGCAGAGAAGGCAGAGACAGAGAAGTGTTAGAGGCAGACTCAGATAAGGCAGCATGTCAGAATGATCAAACCAGGAAATTAAAACAATTTAATTTGTATGGTAGAGACACTACAGGAAAAGCAGACAACAAGAAAGAACATATGTTTTATATAAGTATGATATACTATTCAAAGAAAAAAACAAAAAGAAATGGTCTACAGCCAAAACAATACAATTGATAAATGTCTTCATGCGTATTGACAGCAGCCCTGCCACAATAATGAAAAACTCAGGAAACTTGAGAATATATTAATAGAAACTCCCAATATTGAAAAGCAAAGAGAAAAACACTGCAGAGCAAGGTGGCACAAGCCTATTACACAAGCTACTCAGTAACTGGGGGCAGAAAAATCATGAGGCAGGCTGGACAGCTAAGTATAATATTGTCTCAAAAAATTAATCTGACTCATTAGAAAGTTGGGGAATTTGGGCAACTTCTCAATATCAGAGTCCCAGGCTGGCCCCATCCTAAGGGTCCAAAGCTGCCATGCTGTCACATGCACTAAGAGAGCATAGGACCTTTAGGAATACTGAGAAGCTGGCAGTACAGCCATGAGTGGCAACAAGTTCATCCACTGACATTTCCTAGCTTAGTCACCCACCACAGCCAACCAACATGTTCTTGGAAATGTTGCCCATACTGTTCTTCATAAAAAGAGGACAGTGACTTTTAATGGACAGGCAGTGCTATCCTCTGCACATTTTTTACTAATGCATGTCCTTGGGGGATGCACATTTTCCATTAACCATTTTCTTTTCTCTTTTTCTTATATCTCATTTGTTCTGATAAACTGTATACCTTATTTTCTAGATGTTCCATTATTTTAATCTTTAGCACTTTTATTAAAAAAATACTGGGTTTTTGTTGAGTTTAGAAATTCTTTTGAATGAAATTTTTATTTTCCAGTTGGGCTATTATCTTCTACTTTCACTTAATTATGATCAGCACATAGTATTTGTATTGTTTCTTCTATTGTGTGTTGAGGTTTGCTTTGGGGAGTGTATGACCTGATTTTGTGAAACCTTTAGAATGTTTGAAGTGATGCAACATTCTATATAAATGGGTACACATTTGGGCTGAGATTGTGGCTCAAAGGAAGGGCGCTCACCTGGCACAGGTAGGACCCAAGTTCGATTCTCAGCACCACCTAAAATAAAGGCATTGTGTTTTGTCCATCTACACCTAAAAAAGCGTGTACACTGTTGAAATGTGTTTGTGTGTATGTGTGTGTGCACACGTGTGTGTGTATAATTATTTAATATTAGGTAATAATTTTGTACTTGTGTAATCTGCAATAGATATAGAAAGGAGAACTGAACCTGCGTTTTTTATTCCAAAAACTTTAACTGATAAACTCGTATGTTCTCTTCTTTTAAATGTAGAAATTCAGAGCTTCAATTTTGTTTTGGGCATTGATTTTTAAACTGAAGCTAATTTATCTCATTTAATGGTATTATTTCAGTGGGTTTTATGTGACAGAATCTGGGCCTGCTTCACTCTACCCACTGTGTTTTTCCATATGGCTTGTGTGCTTTGTCTGTCCTATTATCTTTAGCTTTCCTGAGATGATCTTTCTTGAGTGAGTAAATAACAAATGCCTGGATTTTACTTTATGATCCACAGTGAGTCTTTTTGCCTGTAATAGGAAAGTTAAAGCCACTTACGGTGCAGAGGTTATCAATCTATTTGATGCCAATTTTGCATTGTATTTTCAATTTTTTTTAGTTGTAGTTGGTCACAACTACAACTAAATAGTTGGTCACAATATCCCTATTTATTTTTTATGTGGTGCTGAGGATCGAACCCAGTGCCTCACATGTGCAACTTGATTGTATAACACAGACTGTGGTCCTCTTTGTCCATGAAGATTCCATTGATTTTTTCAAATTGATTATATTTTTAAATACATGACAGCAGAATGCATTACAATTCTTTATTACACATATAGAACACAAGTTTTCATATCTCTGTTTGTATATAAACTATGTTCACACCAACTTTTGTCTTCAGACATGTACTTTAGATAATGATGTCCCTCACATTCCACCATCCTTACTAACAATCCCCTGCCCCCTCCAGTTCTCTCCCACCCCTGTGCCTAACTAGAGTTTTTCTAATACTCCCATGCTCCTCCTCCCTACCCCTTATATCAGAGAAAATATTTGGCATTTGTTTTGTTGGGATTGGCTAACTTCACTAACTATTCCCTCTACTATTCCTCCCCACACTCTTCCTTTCTCCTGTAATATTTTTCCTAGTCAATATTTTCTAATTTAAACTAAGTCACATATTAGGAATTCCCACAGTCTTCCTGTCCTAATTTTCATTTCTCTTTACATCTACTGACTGAGGTTACTCCACATGGTCACTGTTCCCTCCAAGTTGTTCTATCTGTTGACCCTGTGAGAATCCCATCATGATTCACCGTCCTTGCTTCAACTGCAGCTCAGGTTGGGGAGAAGAAAACCCCTGCCTGAGCTCCCTGAAATTGTCAATTTATGGCAGTTTCAGCAGTGGCACACTTCCATCTTCTTCCAGCTCTATGCCTATGAGGAACACATCACTTCTGTTCCTGATTCTTTAACAAAAGTTTCAGGGTTTCTGACTTTTAGATGATGGAAAGAAAATTGAAAAAATTAAAAAATAATAATCCATTCAAAAGAAGCCAAAAGAGAGCAAAGAAAAATAAGGATGAGTTGACAAGATGATATGATTGAATCCAGAATTTTTACAAGAGCTTTGCTAAATGCAAAAGAGTAAATATTCTAGTAAATATTCTAATTAAAGGCCATAAATCAGACTAAATAAAAACTCATTCTTCTTATATTAAACAAAGTAGATATGACACAGAAAATTGAAAATAAAATGATGCAGAAAGATAAGCCATACAAATACTAATCCAAAATCCGTGGTGTGACTGCATAATATCACACAAAATAAAATTTAAGTACAAATATGGAGAGATGCTACGTGATCACAGACATTTTGGTTCTTCAGAATATTATTTTAAAATTATTTAGTTACACCTAATTACCTGGTGTGCATGAATGTATATGTGTATATTTTTATAGATACATATTATGGGTATGATAATATTTTCTTATTTAAAATTTAAACTAAAAATGGTGTAGATGGACAGAATGCCTTTATTTTATTTGTTTATTTTTATGTGGTGATGAGAACCCAAGCCAGTTCCTCACACATGCTAGGCAAGTACTCTACTACTGAGCTACAGCAAAGCCCTGATTTTTTTTTTTTATTTCTCATTGGTTCTAGAGAAAATACTCTGAAATCTGAATTATTTCACTTATTTAAAATTCATTGAGTCTTGATTTATGTTGAAGAGTATAGTTTAATGTGAAAATATTTTGCAAACATTTTTGTGTATGTATATGAATTGAAAAAAAACATAAAAAGAGAAAGACAAGTAAAACACAGAATTTTTCTTTTTAATTTTTTTTTTACTTATAGGTGAAAAAAAAACCTTTATTTTCTCAGGGTTTTTAGCTTTCAAACTTTTTTTTGTTATTCCTGAGATTTAATCCAGGAACACATAAGCATGTGCCCCATCCCCTGCTCTATTTTTATTATTAGAGACAGGGTCTCACTGACTTGTTTAGGGCCTGATTAAGTTTCTGAGGATGACTTTCAACTTAGAATTTTCTTTCCTCTGCCTCCATAATCAATGGAATTATAGGCAGCACCACCACAAGGGCTCAGACATAAATATATTAATATTATTTTTGATTTTTGTTCAGAATTATAAATGAGGATCTCTAGACTTAAGATCCGTAGCTAGAATTACCTCTGTGATACATTTTTTAAGTTACTTATTTCTATAGCAGATATGATTTCACTCATCTGCATATACTGAGAGGCCTTGGGGGAAATAAAATTAGGGAGCAAGGTTCCCTGGGGTCCAGGGCTAAATACAGACATAGGATGAGATCTTGCTCTTGAGCAATGTGGATCCTCAAGCAACAAAACTACCTTTTGGTTTAAGTACTGTGCAGGCAGAGCATGGGGGGAGCCTTGGAGTATCCTCTAAACATCTACAGCAGAGTACAAAGAGAAAATCTTTCCTCCCTTGAATGTGACACCGTGTTATTTTGCAGTAACAGTGTGACCTAGTGCTGTAGTCCTGCAGTTAATAGGTACAGGAAGAAGATCAATTGGATCTTCAAACCAGGGGAGGAACTTGCAGAAGTGGCAGTATGCAATCTTAGTGGAGTATCTGTGGCCTGAGGGCATGTAGGAAATTTTAAGAGTGCTGGGAACCCCCAGGTTACACTTCTGGTGTGTGTCCCAGGGGTAGCAGCTGCTCTTGCATGTGGGCTCCACTCAACAGGGATAGATTCCACTACCACCAGTACAGTAAGTTTCTCCAACACCTGCAACCTATTTTGTAGGTGCATAACCTGAAGCCTCATAGCTTATTATCCTGGGACTTTATTTGGTATAAAATGTTGTACAAGATAACCAAAAGGCAAAAGGAAGTGTCAGAGCTAGCCTATTTCAGTGGTTAGCCCTCCACTTTTCCCATTTTGCTTTAGAAGACAGGTTCAGTGATCACTTCTTCACATTTCAGTTTCCACACCACTTGGGGATGGTGATCTATAGAAAGATATAATGGACAAATGTAAAATATTTTATGATAAAGAAGCATTGCAACCCCTTGTTGGAGTGTGACAGTTTGATGAGGTTGTAATAGGTGAATGCTTGCTGAATATTTGTGTCGATTAACTTCTTAGCTAAGTTAAATATAACTAACTTAATATTGAACTTTTAAAAATCAAAACAGCAATAACAAATTTTTCATATCCTAGTGTTAGTGTACCTTTTATTTATTAGAGAGGAGTTGTAGGTGGGCATGTTTGTTGTGAGGCTTCTTTTTCATGCATCATTTGTCTCATTGAAACAATGCTTGCTATACTATCCTTACTCTGGCCTTCTGGATTCCAAAAGTGCTATCAGAAATAGAAGAGCCTGGGCTGGGGTTGTGGCTCAGTGGTGAAGCACTCACCTGGCATGTGTTAAATACTGGGTTTGGTCATATAAAAAATGAATAAAATCAAGATATTGTGTGCACCTACAAGTAAAATATATAAATTAAAAATAAAAGAAGGGTCACTACCCTATCAAAACTTCTCTTTTCTGGTCTTGGTCTTGACTATATTCTTCTGCACTTCAGGGTTGCTTGTGTTTGTTAACATCTTTTTCAGTTTGTTCTTCTAATACAATTTGGTTATAAACAATACCTGACTGCATATTGATAGCAGGGATGTTCTGTCAGTTCTCTTATTTAATATGTCTTGAACATTTATTGCTTTTGCACAATTTTAAAGATATTTAATCAAGATAGTCTCACTGTTGGAAGGAATCACCTTTTGATTAAATAGAAACCTTGAATACCTATTTAAAAAAATATTATTAATTTCTAACTATTCAAACAGTTCTTAGCCCTATAATTTATTTAGGTTTCCTTGGTAGTATGGAAAATAAGTAATTTGTGTACAAATGACTTATATGTTTATGATTAATGCTAAAAATACACAAGTAAGCATTAGGCCAAGTTGAGAAATTTTTAAGTTTTAATCTGCTTTATTAACAAGCTAATTTTCTGAAAAAATAATGGTGTACAGAGATATTTGCCGCAGTCTGGCTGGGCACAATTCAGGAGCCACTTGTCAAAAGAAACAAACTTTATTTTTAAAACTACAAACGCCAAACAAAACAGCTCCTCAGGAAAAACTCTCAGAGCCCATCTGCCACCACCGGCTTCCACAAGCCTCTCCCCACACAAACCACACCACCTCCCACAATCCTCCTGCTCTTGAGGCCAATTGGCTGGGTCGCGTGGGCGGAGCCAAAGAAGTCCCCCAATGAGCAGTTCCGTAGTCTGAAGGGCAGGGAAACAGCCCAATGAACATCACCGCAGAGGAGCCAATCAGCTAGATGTTGCTGGGGCCGCTGTGAGCCAATCATCAGCTGGCAGTCTGAAGGGCAGGGAAACAGCTCAATGAACATCACCGCAGAGGAGCCAATCAGCTAGATGTTGCTGGGGCCGCTGTGAGCCAATCATCAGCTGGCAGCTGGAAGTTTGCTGGCAGCTGGAAGTTTGCTGGGGCCCCTTTGGCTGTGGCTCTCAACAGATATTTAGACTCCCATTTTTTGCACATGGTCCTGTGTGTATTCTTTGAATTTGACAAGGGAGGTCCAGGTGGAGCTTGGAACAGAAGTACTGGGGGCCTGATGCAAACCTCCTAAGTGCTCCATGAGCCTTGGCTCATGTTCAAAGATATTCTTCACAGTCTTCAGCTCATCAGTTTTATGGCCTTGTGTAAGTTACCCCACTTCTTCAGATCTTGTTCCATCATCTGTAATACAGGGACACTGTGTTTGTTTTGTTAATGTAGCATCTGAGGTTGCCCAAGATTATATAGAGAGGATGTGACAGGACTGGAAATGTTAGAAAAGGTCCTGTTGTGTCCAGATCTTTGGCCTTACTCAACACCATGCTGTCTGACATTGTGTACATCAGATCACTATAAGCTCCAAGAAAACAGTAGGGTTTTACGTTTGGGTTATGATAATCATGGGGCATCATGGTCAGCCTTAGTGGAGAGGAAGAGCTGAATAGTGAAGAATGGAGAGACATGCACATTCTTCATGACCCAATGAGGCAGCAGCATATCCAATGCCCATGCCTGGTACGATGGGCTACCCCTTCTTCCCTGTAGAGATCCTGTGCTTTCTCATGGCCTAAGCATTGTTGCATTTCTTGTGCCTTTATTTGAGACAGATGTGCCATTTTTCCAATTGTGCTTTTTGAATTCTTCCATAGGAAATTTCATTGGTAAGAACCCCTTTATTTGTAATTGCTAAAATTCTAATTAAATAGGATACTCTCTCAAGTCCTAGCATAATCCTGAACATACAGAAAGTCCAGAGCAGGCTAATGTTTATTTTCATACCCAGTCGATGGCTCTTCCAGGAAATACTGGAGCCATTTCCTTATTCTGCAGCAGCAGCAAGTCTGCTTAGGTCCTGCATTTCTTTGGCCATTCTTGCTTCCACCCCACTTCTCATAGATGTCAGATTTCCATTGCTGTCAAAAATAACTGAGAAAAAAAATGAGTTTAAAGGAGTGAAGGTTTAATATGGCTCATGGTTTCAGAGTTTCAGTTCCTGTTCTGTAGGCCCTATTGCTCTGGGCCTGAGACAAGGCAGCACATCATGGCAAGAGCCCATGGCCAAAGAGGCTGCTCATATCATGGCAGACAGGAAGCAAAAGAGAGAGATAGGACTGGACTCCTAATATTGGCTTTGGAGGCATGTCTCTGGTGATCTAACTTTCTTCTACTAAGCTCCAACTCCTATAGGTCACACTATCTCTTAGTAGCACCACAGGCTGTTGACCACGTCTTAAGCACATGGGTCTTTTGAGGACTTTTAAACTATAGGAGATTCCTTTGTGTGAATTATGGAAAGGAAGGTTCCACCAAAGTTTATCCTTTGCTAGCATGTTTGACTGCTCGATGTATTACTGTTTCCAAAAGGACTGCCTCTCATCTTGGTCATTACTAGCATTTATATTCAGTTTCTTTGTCAGAAAGCCTCTTGATGTAATTGAATCCTGTGATCCACATTTTCTTTACTCCTTTGATTCCCAGAATCTCATTATCTGGGCCTTCATTTATTCTCACTTTGAGATTCCTGACCCTTTGCACTTTTCCTGTTATTCACTGGAGCATGGCAACCCCTCCACCTGCCCTACCCTGCATGAAGTAGATTGGGGTTTGAGGTGAAGAGCTCACAGCCTGGCATTGCTGAAAACACATTGTTCCCTGGTCCATGGGCCTCTGCAAGAACTGCAGACCACCAGCTATATTTGGGGTGAGTGTCATATATGGAAGTTGTCCTAAAATGCCCTGCTTTAGATGACTGCTTGAATGGGGGTGCAAATGGCCAGTTCTGTGCAGGGATTCACTTTCCTGAAGTACACACTTGAAGAGGGACTTCACCCACTTTCCCCAGGGCAATCATCTTCACTCTTCTCATGCTGATGCCACCTCCCATGAGTGATGAGTCCACTCTTCCACAAAATCTCTCCCATGTACTCTCACCCTCCCAATAGACTAGGTACATCTTCAGTAGGGTATCTGCACTCAGCTTGTGTTTCTGTATCTTCCACAGTGGATCCATCCCCTGCTGTAACAGAAGGTTAGGTGAAAAACCTTCCAAAATGGGGTCAGTTTCCTTTCTATTTTAGTTGTACAAGTTCACCACTATATCCGTGGCAACTAGAACTGTGTCTGTCCCCCTGTTCCCTGAGATCCCCCTTAGCCACTGGTTTTGGGTTGGGTAGTGCTTTCCTTGAATAAACCATGTTTCCAGTACTCTTCAATGCTCTCATGCCCTATCATTTTGTTTTAACTGGAGATGCAGTTCACTCAGTTTGATCTATTTTGCATGGTACTATGTACTTGCAGGTTATTATTGTTTTCTGACTTTAATCTCAAATGATAATCTCTAATTATCACCCAGGCTCATCCTCATTTTATTTACACTGAATCACTTCTTTCTCCCTATGAAAGTAAAATATGGAGTGGCTCTTCATGGTTCTAACTTTTATTTTTTTCTAATGGATCTTTCCCCTTTGTCCCAGAAATCGTATTATTTTACTATTATTACTGGAACAGGTAACTGATAGATCCAAACTGATCTTTTCTTAAAATTGGGAACCATCTCACCACAAAGCCATGAAAAGATAATTTTGGCTTTACTATAAATTACTGCAAATTCTGAAACTTCTTGAAATGCCTGCCCGTGCCTTGAACTCACGCATACCTGGCTCTCTGACCAGATAGCAGCCCTCTCTGAAACTTAGTGACACCTCATAAATATTGGCCTTCCCTCGCCAGACAATGACCCTCTCTGAGCCTCTAATGGTCCTCATAAATTCTGATGTTGGGGTTGGTAAAAAATGTAAACCATTAGTGTGATGCTTGTCAGAGTTCTGTTATCTGTAACCCCCCTTTGTGTAACTTTCTGGGCTATAAATCTGGGCTGCAGGAAAGGTGTCTGGTTCCTGCAGTTTGGGGAAGGAGAGGCAGCCTGGCCAGTTGAAATAATAAGCTTGCTTTAATTTGATTTTAATTGGAGTCAGTGGTCTTTTCTTGTGTCCTGGTCTAACAGTAAAAACAGCAGATAATTCCTATTGAGTAACATGAGCCAAGTGCCTTTGTAAGAGTTTTGCATGAACTACATAATTAAATACTCATCATGCCCTGGGGAGGCCCTTTCCCTTTTCCATCCTCAAGCTGAAAAAAACTGGCACAGAAATGTTGATTCACATACTTGTGGATGCACAGACAGCCATGCCCTCACCAAGCAGGTACAGTTCTTACCCACCAAGCCTTCCCACTCTCCCGGGTAATTTCCCAGCATGTGCTTGTATTGACCTACATTGGCAGGAAGACACACAACACTGACAGTGTGCACAAGAGTAGCAGGCAGAAATTCAATTTCCCTGCCATGCTTGTCCCAGTGTGCCCCTTGAGGGACAGCCTCTGCACATCTCCCTGTATTCTCCTCCCATTGCAATATGTACATAGGTGAGTGGACTTTTTCATGTGATGGCTCCAGGTTTGATCATATAGCACCTTTATCACCCATTATCCCAATTTTCTGTAGGGTCTTCCATACCCTGAGTAAAAAACATGGGCAAGTGTTGTGGTAACAGGCACCCAGATTCCATTCCTGCTGTCAGAGACACAAATAATTGACATGGATTTCAGAATGTCCAGCTCTACACAGAAATCAAAGTAATCAAATCACATTCAGCTGTTCGTAGGTGTGCAATCTATTTTCCCACTTGACAGAACTTCTGGCTCTAGAGAGCACTTATGTCCATGTGGTGTGTCACCACATATAAAGGTAAACTCTCTGACTTATTTGGTATTTAGTTACCTTATTTGGCTATTTTAATTTGACTCAGAGATGAATGCACATGTATCACCTGAGATAAGCTGTGTGTACTAATATAATAGCCAACTCAGCATCTCTCGAACTTTACTCCCTATTCAGGCTACATGTAAAGTGTGGTCAGGGGGTTTGGGGGACAGGATTAGAAGGAGGTTAAGCTCATTGTAGGTCTGTAGGGACACAGACTGATTGAAGCTCCACTTTGAGTTGGCTGCTCTATCGTCCTCACTTGATCCTAACTGATCCTTGCCAGATAGGGTGGCAGAGGCAGAGAGAGAGACTTCATGCACTGACTCTTGACCTTTTGCCTGGATGTGGAAGACTAGTTTTTCACTAAGACTTTGAGATCAGGGCAAACCACATGGCATACCCGACTTAAGAGAGAAGACTGCAGTCCCAACTGTTCCCCAGAAAAGTGCTGGAGCATATGTAGGATACAACTAACGTTCATGGCAGCAGTCGACCAAGTGTCAGGTGTTTACTGAGAACAGCAGAAGGAGGTAGACTAATCTCAACCCTGATAAGGTTAGCAGATAAGGTTGGGCAGACCTGACTAGCACATGTCATGCAAAACATGAAGGAGCCTTAGGGGCTCTGTAGTGAAGTTAGTGACGGACACACTCTGTCTACTGGAGAGCTGCTGTACAAATTTCCTTTACAATATTTGTATGAGGGGGATTATTGTTTTTGTGGATCCAAAATTCAGTCACAGATCACTCATGGCTTCTGGTGGCTTGGTTAGTTCTTGTTATAGAAAAAAAAGTTCTCCATACCTTTCTGTTCTCTCTTGTGGCATTTACAGTTGTTTTGCAGAAGGTATTAACATGTACTCTTCTTATTGATCCCCTTGAACTGGAGGCAGGATTATGCATTTTTGATCATTTTCTGGCTAAGGAAATGTTGTTTCCCTGTGCACCACCTTAGAGGGACTGGATGTTGTCCTTCCCCCTCCCCCTGTCCAGCCTATTCCTGGTGCTGTTCAGTGTGGCCACTGAAATGCTAGTGTCACCAAGATGTCATCTGTATTGCAAAGGTATGGGTCTTCCTCTCTGTATTTAGTAAGCCCTCTGTGAAGTAAAACCTGAGTCTTCATATATGTGTTCTAAATACTCTTTCACTCAATAGATGGAACATAAATAAACATTCTTTCCTTAAATAATTATTACAATGGTGGTTGTAGAATATAATTTTCCATGTTTAGTTTTCTCTTTCCCTTTATCATGTGGTACTCTTCCATAAAGGAGAGCTTTCCATTACCTTCTCCTGTGGCTTTGTATAGTTTATAACCATTGCTCTCATAGTATGGCTTTTTATTCAATGTGGTTTCACTCATTCTAGTCACAATTTCTTTTGATGTTCAACGTATTCATAATTTGCAAGTGGGACCATTGAAACAGTTCCCAAGTCCTTTAGATATATCCCATGGGTTGATGAATATGCTCTTACTTTCTTTTTCAGCAGGATTCTGCAGGATTAGCTTGTGCTTTCTGTGCTCTAGTCTTGGAATTATCAACCATTTCTCCAAGGAGCCTTATCTTGCATTGTGGATGGCATTTGGAAATAAAATGATAGGTCAATAGTCATGCGGTTATGGCAACTGGGTTGTATTTGCCTCTACCCCTTTTTGGTGGACAGAGATGTTAGAATGACTAATCTACTGGTGGCATGATCAACCAACTGAATGAGTTGTTACTTGGAGACTTTGAATCCAATCCAGTCCCACTACACATTGCATCTTTTTCTCCCACAGTGAGAATACTGGTTTATTAGAATATCATCTCCTGAACTCCAGGTATACATGGGACTCATACTCTCTAACACTGCATAGACAAGTTTTTAAGTTCAGTTAAAGGCTGCTTATTTATATATATTTTAAAATAAACATCATCAATAATATCCTGCTAGAGTGCTTGCTTATAAAATTACTTATATTAATTATTTTCCCCCTTCATTGTTGTGGTTATACTATGAGTGTGATATATTGTTTATGTTTCCCTCATGACTATGTAATTTTATATTTTATGTTTATTTTAATTTTATATTTATTTGGGATAGTGCAGTCATCTACGGTCAGCCCAACTTCAGTGACTCACCATACCACTTGACTGGGATGCAGATCTTTAAAGAGTAAAAACAAGTCATTGCTTTGTGTTCTGTCTTGCCTACATATTGGACACTCCATTGTCTCCAAATATCCTTTAATTTATGTTTATATAGCAAGTATGTACTTCTTTGTGGTATTTATAAAATGATTGCAATTTTTTCCTTAAATGGGTATAAAATACTGGATCAAACAAAAGTGTTTTTTATGTCAAACTGCTATTGATTGACTTTAAATGTATATTTAAAGGATAAGTAGGATATAAAATCTAAAAAGGATATAGAATACTGGATCAGACAAAAGTGTTTTTATGTCAAACTGCTATTGATTGACTTTAAATGTACAAAGGAAACAGAGGTTTTGGAGACTTAAGGAAATTGAGAATCTTCCTGTCTTACCTCTTTTTCTCTGATATAAATATTTATATTGAATTAAGACTATGATTCTGTTTTCCCCCAAAAATCTTCATCATCTCAAAAGAAATGCCACACAGCTAATATTTAGGTTTTGTTGATATTCCTTGTCTTGCTTTCAAGCTGACTTAATAATCAGGGAAAATGAAGGTTGCTGGCTTACAGTAAAAACCCCCGAGCAAGAACTGAAAGATCTCACCTGAGAACAGTCAGCTGACTTTTTAAATAATTGTTGTTTTTTTTATTATATTATCAAAACCTCTGACCATCTCTGCAGGCAAAAAAAAAAAAGTGCTTTTTTTTTTTGTTTTGTCCTGCTTAAAACTTATTCTCACTGCCAGCACAATTCTCAAGGCCCCTCCTCTCTCAGTGTGAGAAGGAACCCAGCTGGTCTCTCCTCATAATGATAAACTACCCTCAAGGTGGTGGTCCCAGTGACTTGTTGTTGCTGTGTCCTCTCTGTCAGTGCTGTCAGCTCCTTAGGAGAAAAGCACAATGTGTCCTTGTGTGTGGAACTTTGGGGACAGTGTGTAGGAGATCTATGTTCAAGCTTAAGCCATGTTTGGGACAGGGCCAAAATGACATACTTGCCAGACTTCCAGTAAGCTGTTATGCTTTTACTGAGTGACTGAGGCTATGAATGGGCTATTTTATGGTCATTGTGTAGTCAAGGTCAGAAACATGGTTATTAAGAATATGTAATCAAGATCATAAACATTTTCTTCTGGAGATGCACCAGCTTGTTGGTAATGTGACTTCTTAGTTTGCCCTTTATAATAAAAAAGAATATGGAAATGGCTGTGGGGGCTATTGCCACCTCTGAATAAAAGAAGAGCAATATTCCCACAGTGTCTAGCATCTTTTTTCAACTGATGGATCCCTACATCTTTCTTCTTGGGTCTGACCCCTTGCCTTAGTCTGACAGTGCAGAAAGGCCCAGTGCTGACTATGCATCAGGTACCTTGGGACATGCAAAGATTAGACTCAGCCCTTGTACTTAATGAATATCTAAGTTTTTAAAAGGAAAGTCTGTAAAAGGTACTGATCTGTTAAATGGTACAGGTACCAGTATCTTGGAAACTGGAGTGCTTAAACCTAGTATTCACTAAGCTTTCTGCTCATCAACTGATCAACCAAGGATGGCAGGTGCAACCTGTGATGTTGGGAATAAGGGTGTGCCTGGGCTTTGCTCATCCTTCTCTCACATTTATTACTGCTTAGTGTTCTTTTTGTGGTTTCATTTCCCCTTTCCAGAGGTGTGGGCCCTCTTGTCAAGGTTTTTTTTTTTTTTTTTTTTTTTTTTTTTTTTTTTTTTTTTTTTTTTTTAGTTTCATTATTTCCTCTCTTTCGTTAGAGTCAAGAATTGTTCTGGCCTTGCCTGTAGCATCTGTGCTAACTGGAGGTGCCCTCATATGTATCAGCTCACATCTCCTCTTGTGTACAGAATACATTGAGGTGGAAGTCATGGTCCCATGAGATCACAATAACAGCTCATTTCCTGTGGATTCCCCACCTGGTCTAGTCCTCAAGCTTCCAGAAATTTCAAGTAGTAGTTCCCCAAAACTGAAGAGTGGAAGCAATGCAAGCATTGATGCAAGCATTGATGGAGTAATAGATGAACATGTTTTCCACCTACACAATGGAATATAATTCATCCCACATTAGGTTAAGTGTAGTCACACAATTACAAAAGGACATTTAGTATGTAATTCTGTAGATGATGTATCTAGAATCATCAAACTGACAGAAAAAAAAAAGACACATTGGAATATTACTCAGCATTAAAAGAGAATAAAATTATGGCATTTGTAGGTAAAAGGATAGACCTGGAGAATATTATACTAAGCAATGTAAATCAATTTTAAAAAAAGGCTAAGTGTTCTCTCTGATAAGTGGATGATGATCCATAATGGGGGTGGAGGAGACACAAAAGAGGGAAGATGGCTAAGAGTGGAAGGAGGATGGGGAGGGAGCATGGGGTGAGGAAAGACAATGGAATGAGATGGACATCATTAACATAGGTACAGGTATTCCTGTACATATGGTACAATGCTACATTGGCTACAACCAGAGAAATGAAAAGCTATGCTAAAATTGTATAGAAGGAATCAAAAGGTATTCTGCTATAATATATACCTAATTAAAATAAATGAGTTAATTAATAACAAAATATATTGTATATGTTAATATTAACAGTTTTATATTGCCTTCACATGAAGTAATAAATGAACACAGTATTGAGTAAATTTTTCAGTTTTAATTTCTGTAAAGGCAAATATGAAATAGAACACCCACATAAACAGAGCTCTTGGGGCCCTCAGTGTTGGGAAAGGGCTGTGAACCTTGTATCAGGTACCTGTCCAGGGGGCTGATTAGGAGGGGCAGCCGCCTGTCTGAGACCTGGCTGACAGATAATTGGGACTCATATGGGTGAGGGATGCTCCTCCACTTTGGGGTTGAGGTGCTGTTTTTGCACAACTGTAAGTGCTTCATAAGTGCTTGGCACAGAGGACCATTTTAAACACCTAGGATCCTCTACTGCACCTCTCATGGTCACACCTTTCAGCAGAATGCCCACAGTCTTGTTCTGAGTGTGTCCTTGGATTTTTTCACTTTATTTAGTCAGCTACTCACTTTCATTGTATGTGACACCAGTGTTGGTGTGCAACAATATGGACAGGCTTAAAAATCACCCTTCAGCCTGGAGAAAGGAGAAGCCCCAGACAAGATTTCCTGTCACTACACAGCAACTGGGTGTTCCCTGTAGCAAGACATTAGGAAAATAAACTCCTTATGGCTAATTAACAGCACTTAAGAGGGCTTCTTACACTCTCACTGCCATGATGTATATCAACATAAGCCTTCTGAAGATAGAAATTCACAGTGATAAAGGAAAATTACACATCTTACTCTTTGACAAATACTTTTCCATAAGCCTCAGAAATTGACTGTATTCATTAAGATTATCTTTGCTAACCTCTGAAAATGGGAAAACTTTCTTATAAATCTGATCAGGAGCTAGAGAAGTAGCTGAGTGGTGAGTCTTAAAAGAGCATGCACAAAGACCTTGGATCTGGACCCAGCACCAATAAATAAATATTATAAAAATTTACTAAAAAATTAATTTTAAGCAATGTTCCATTATGGTAATATAAAAGGAGAAAGAAAAACATTTACTGGATTCCCCATCTGGCACCAGGACATGACCCACGGCAGTCTAAGCCAACCTCACAGGTGCAACAAACAGAGGACATGTCTCTTCCACTTCCCTCTCCCTGTCACACAGGAAGATCTAGTCCTGATTTCCATGAGCATCCTCATCAATAAGAAGTCATAAGGCCAGGCCCATGAACAAAGAGCTTGTAGATGCTTTGTTCTAGTCCCTATTTGCTGCTGACAAATTGTGTGCTCATTGCCAAATCCCAGCACACCTTTGGGCTTCTATTTTATCTCCTATGTCATGCATATCACCTTTATCTGAGGTCTCATGAGGATGGCAGAGCATAGTGAATGCAAAATCTTGCCACTGGGACAGCATGCCATGGTCACCAGGACGATTCCCTAGATCTGCTGACCCCCCACTGAGAGCAGCTCCCTGAGCTGAGTGTGTGAGGGACTGAGTCAAGAGACAATGCCTGAATTTAACCTGGGTTGAGCCACACCTGAGATGTGTGAAGTCATGGTCCCATGAGATCCAACTCACAAGTTCTCTCTCAATAACAGATTCTCTTCTAATACATATGATTCAGCTCATGCCACAATCTAGCTGTGATACTCAGAACAGGTCAGAATTCCCAGGACATAAAGAAGCTCTTTGTATCAGGTTGTATCTCTGCACTAATCCACATGTATAGCCTCAAGAGCTTAGCTATCACCACTTGGTTTATATCAGCCAGCAAGGCTGTCATCAGTGCTGGACCCTGAAATAATCCTATGAAGACCTGAACTGCTCTGGCCTTCTGAACTTCAGTCACCACTTGGCGGTCAGCACTGCATGAAGATGTGGGTTTGAATCTATGGCTATTCAGCAGGGATACCTTATGAGCTGCTGGGTCAAGAGCCCCGCCTGTCCTCTTGGCAACTCTCACCAAGTGTCCCAGGAATGTCTTCAGAGGAGTTTTCAAGCTTCCCCACACCATTTATACCCATAACCAGCAATTCATTTCCTATACAATATGCCCCAAAATGCTTTCTCCTCTCTAGCCCAGAATTACAGGCTTCTGTGTCCATCTCTAGCCACAAATGACAGCTGATTTAAAGGAATTCCTGACTGCATCCATCACAATCCCACTGTCAAGATAGTTTAGAAGAATGTTGTGGTAATTCCTATTGCTGCAGCCTCTCAGAACAAGGGTGTCCCTTTGCAGAATACAGAGTGGCTTCACCCATTACTACAAAACTAGCCTTTAAAACCTCTTGGGTAACCTGGGAATTGGAAAATGGGTTGTGTGAGAGAAAGCTTATTCTGGTAACATTGGGCAGAGCAAGTGAGAAAAGTGAGTGGCTGGCACCTAGATAGCCTTCAGCATCTATCAAAGAGTAACTACTACCTCAGGGAGGAAGATCCTGGGCACAAGGGAAAAACACCTGTTGGGCATCAACTGCTAAGACCGAACCCCATAAGAAACAGCTCGAAGGGGTCTACTGGGTAGCCCCAATGGCACTGCCTTCTGAAGGGTCAAGATCAAGACAGACTGCTAGGAAGACTGAATCACCTTCCTGGAGAACCTCCCCAATTCCATGTATTACAATTGAAGCCCTCAGTGAACTGGAGGATATAGAGGTGGAACATAAAGAAAATATTCCAAAATCAGGGCCTTGATTTGTGCCAGAAAACAACCACAACCTAGTGATGTAGAGTGAGGTCAAGGCCTGGAATTAGGGCTCAAAGCTCTATCTTTGGAGACCATTCAATCTCTTTGCATCTCAGACACTAGAGGTGCTGCAAAGAAGTTAGTTACAACAGCCTAAGAGAAAGGGATTCCCCCAAGAGATCCAGATGTCAAGTTCTGGCCCTTTTCAGACTTTTCTCCCCAAAGGAAAACACTCTGAAAAATGGTTAAATGCTAGACACAAACTCAGGAAAACTTGTCATTGCAGGTAGAGTGCTAATTACTGCTTACAACACGTGAAATTCACTGCTAACATCACTTGAAGTTATTTCTTTGTATGAGAAATCCTATTTAGAAAAGGCCTAGAAGAACCAGCAAACAACAACAACAACAACAACAACAACAACAAAAAACAGATCTCCTCTTCTAAGGGACCTAGTGCAAACTTTGCTCACTCTAATTCATTATAATGCTAAATTCTCTGCTCTCAATGAAGTGCATCTGCCATTAGTTTGATTTGGTACTGGGAATAGAAACCAGGGGTGCTTTATCATTTTGAGGTAGAGATTTCTCAGAAGAAAGGAAAGAGAAAATGATGCCATCTGTATCATTGTGAGCCCTCGGGAAGTCAGTTTTTAACATCCTTGCTACTTTGTAGAATAGAAATATAATGCTCAAACAAGAATGTGTATTACTTCATATGAAGACAAAGTTAGTATGTAAAAGGAAACTAACAAGACTATATAAGGGATCCCTCCCTACACTAAATACTCAGCCTTTGGATAAGAATCCATGGAGCCTGGATGGATACAAAAAAGCACTGCTTCCTGTTGAATGCCTTGGTGTCTCCTGTATGTGTTAGAATCCCATGCAACATTTTATTTTTGTTTTGAGTCAGGGTCTCATTTATCTTATCCTTCTCATTGCTATATATTTATAATGACCAGCTTGCTTAGAAGTGTTTACATCCTATGAAAAGTGAAAAGAACATCTGGAAAAGGATTTTGAAGACTCTTAAATAAATAGTAGTCTTCCAAAACTGACTTGAAAACCAATTCAAGTTTTAAACTCCTTCTTTAGAAACTTTAGATATGCTCTACTGCTTAAAGACAACTCCTTCAAACTGATTTGTGCTCATGTATGCAACTCCTCTAAAATTACTCTTAAAATAGTCTCATGTGAGAGTTTTTCTATGGCAAGAATTCACATGGCTTGTATAAAAACTCTCAGCAGGGCTGGAGATGTAGTTTCTTGTTTGACAACTTGCCCAACATGTATCTATGCCTCGAAGTTTAACTGACAACACTGCAAGAAAATAAAAGGGAGCAAGAAGGAAGGAAAGAAAACAAAAAAGGGGACAGTAGGGGATGGAAAGGAATGAGTCATTAAAACAAAAGGGCAAGTGGTACAAATATAAATATACAATGTAATAGCTCTTTAAAAATTTTACATAGCTTTAGCATTCTAGGGACATCAAACTGGCTGTGTGACATTATGACTGTATAGAATTCTTCTTTGGCCTGTCTGAAACCAAACCAATGAGTGAGTGACATGGAGATGACTCCTTTCTGGCTTGATTAGGACAGTCTCGAACTTGTGCTACTTCAGGATGCACAGCATAGTGAAGGAGCCAAGATTTCTCTGATGAGGAGCAGGAGTGTTATAGGCCCCCGGGAGCCCATGAACAGGGCTCCTCATAAACATACCCACAGGCCACCCCACCTGATGTTTCACAATGGTCTGCTCTCTTGCCTAGTGCATGTTTGCTTCTCACCAGAGGCCTGAGTGTCCACAGACTGTTTTGGTGTAGCTGGGCATGTTGTGGCTGTGAAGGGAATAGTCAAATTAGCCTTAGCATGCCAGAGGAGCAACTGCTTCCCCTGAGCCCTACTTGCAGGTGGTCCTGGAAGAAGTACGCAGGGTTGTAGTATGCATTGTCTGAAGACATCCTAGTCCTTATGGCTGTCTGTGGGAATTGGTGATATGTACAGCTATTGGATTTTTTGTTGTTCTCTTGTTTTTGTGGCAAAGTTATGAGTCTGTGAGAAGCAGGTATTACATGATAAGAGAAGAAAAGCCTGCTTCAAAACTTTGTGGATTAATTGAAGAAAACTGTGAACTACTTGAAAAAGTTAGTTTTCTTCAAAAGCAGCATGAAGGCTTAGAGTGATCATTTAAAGATGCCATTTTGGAAGAGTCAATACAAGTAGAAAATTTGGAGATAATTTATGAAAACCTGGATATTTCCATATATAAACCTGAGGATAAAATACTCTTTCTAAGAAAAGAGATAATCTAAGGGAAAACTAAACTTTGTCAACAGGATGAATTGAAAGTGGATATATCAAAATGATTAAGTTCCTAGAAGATGAATCAAAATTCCTCAAATCACAAATAACTGAAGCTAAAAAAGGCTTGAGAATATTTCAAATGAATGAAGAAGAAGATACGGTAGCAATAAAAGCATCTTAGAATGAAAATTCACAACTTCAGGAAAGTCAGAAACAGCTTTTTTTTTTTTTTAAAAAAAAAGATGAGGTATGAAAAGAAAAAGTTAATGGCCTAATTAAAAAAAATGATATTTGAACACTCTAAAATACATGCAGAACAGGTTCTAAGAGATAAAGAAAATCATATTAAGTCTCTTGACTGAACACTTGCTTAAGATAAGAAATTGGGCTCCTGTGGTTGGAGAAGTTCTAACAGATGAAAGTTACTTGGCTTTGGAAATGGAGAATGAATCAGAAATTGATGCTCACCTGGAAGATCAGCCAAAAGGGGCTTTGAAGAAATTGGTTTATGTTGCTAAGTTAAAGGCCTCTTTTACAATCTTAGAAAGAGAAAGAAATCAATTTTTTACTTTATTATCTGAAATAATTGAAACAAAGGAAGACGTAATACAACATATTAAAAATCTTAATACAGAACAAGCATATTTGAAAGCATAAAATACAGTTTGAAAGTGAAAATAAGAATCTTCAGCTGAAAGTTAACATTGTAATGGAACTATATCAAGAAAATGTAATGGAACTCCATAGGAAATTAATAGGAGAGGAATATTACCAGGTAGAGCAAGAGGAGAAACTTTCCAAAGTGGAAGGAAAGATCAGCCATACAACTAAACCACTAAAGACCTATAGAGAGCAAGCCAAAATTCTTTAAGAAGAATTGGAGAGAACCATTCATTTTTATCAGGAGCATGTTATGTACTATGAGCAAAGAAAATAAAAACACATGGTAATGAGTTAGCTGCTCAGAGTGCTGAAAGGTACCTCAATGATTTAAGGAAAGAAAATGCTCACAACTGTTGAGAGCCACATTCGACAGGGGCCCCAGCAAACTTCCAGGTACCAGCAAACTTCCAGCTTCCAGCTGATGATTGGCTCACATTGGCCCCAGCAAACTTATAGCTGCCAACTAATTGGCTCATCTGCAGTGGTGCTCATTGGGCTGTTTCCACACCCTTTCAGACCACGGAGCTACTCAATGGGGGACTTTTTTTGGCTCTGCCCACATGACCCAGCCAATCAGCCTCAAGAGCAGGAGGAGTGGGGGAGGTTGAGAGGCTTGTGGGAACTGGTGGCAATTGGGCTCTGAGGGTTTTCCTGAAGAGCTGTGTGGCGTGGTGTGTGTGTTCTGAAAATGAAGTTCATTTTCTTTTGACTAGTGGCTCCAGAATTAAGCCCAGCCAGATTGTGGCATTTGGTGGCCCGCAAGGAAAATGAATGAGGGTAAGCGATAAGGTAAAATGCCCACCCTTGAGTCCAGGGCAAGAGAATGGGTAACCATTCTAAAATTCTTCTTTTCTTTTGCTTCACATTTGTTTTAAGTTTCCTGACCCTGGAGATGTGTAAGGTAAGAAAAACTGCTTACATCTGAGGAACAGATAGGGAGAAGGGAAGGATGGATATTTCAGTAGGCTATTATAATGATTTTTTGTTGTTCCAATTTTGTTTCACTCTGTTTCAGTTTTGTTAGGCATTATCTTGTTGGGTTATATTATAGTTATAGTAGAAAAATTCAAATAAAAGAGAAGGTCTCTTGAGCTAGTCAGACAGAGGAAAAAATTGAAGTAAAAGAGAAGGTCTCTCGAACTAGTCAGACAGAGGAAAAAAAATCAAGTATAAAAAAAGGTCTCTCAAGCTAGTCAGACAGGGAAATAAAGTTTAGAGCAGAAAAAGGCATCAGGTAGAAAGTTACAACAGGAGACTGCTACTAACACCTTTCTATCACCAGAGGGCATAAGGGTCCAACCAACAGCGCCACCTCTACAGGAGATTGCCTTTAACACCTTTCTATCATCAAAGGTTGTAAGTGTCCAACCATCAACACCACCTCCATATGCTGGGAGGCCCCCAACCCCTGCATTTGATAGATGGGATCCTGAGACAGAATATTAAATATTAACATGCCCTGTATTTGAGGTAGGAGGGCATTGAATTCACCATGCTTTACATTTCAAAACAGTGAAGAAGCTAAAAGAGGCTGTAACAACCTATTAACCTCAAGCACCCTTCACTGTAAGCATGGTTGAATCCATTACCTATTTGAACATGACACCAGCAGATTGGGCTAATATGTGTAAAGCTGTGCTAAATGGAGGACAATACTGTTATGGAAGGTTGCTAATGAGGAATTTTGCAAGGAGATGGCTAGGCAAAATGCAGCAGCTGGTTATCGTCACAGAAATCTAGATATGTTGTTAAAAAAGGGATCTTATGAGCATCAGCAACAACAAATTGCATATGATCCTGGCATATACTTACAAATTGCTGTTGATGCAGTTAGAGCATAGAAGTCTTTAAATGGACATGGAGGTTTACAAGGTCAATTATCTAAGGTAAAACAAGGAGCTAATGAACCTTATGCTGAATTTGTAGATAGGCTTATTCAAAGAGCTATCAGAGTTTTTGGGAATACATAACAAGCAATGCCATTCATAAAACAACTGGCTTATGAGCAAGTGAATCATTGGTGCAGAGAAGTCATTAGACCACGGAAACATGAAGATTTAAACACATATATTAAATTATGTAGAGACATAATTTAATAGAAATAGGGTAAGTCATGTCAGCTGAAGGACAACAGGTTTTAGATGCCAGGCCAAAAACATGCTACAATTGTGAAAAAACAGGACATTTTAAAAGAAATTTCTCCATAGGAGGAGGGTTTCACAAAACTAGGTATCAAAAAAGTAGAATACTGGGTATTTGCCCACAATGCCGTAGAAGGAGACATTGGGCTAATGAATGCCGTACTCAAACTACCATAGAGGTTACTCCATTATCAAAAAAATGAACAAGGACCAGGTGTTTATCCATGATATCATGGAGAAAGGCATCGTGCTCCATTGCCAAAAAATGGACAGGGGGGCCCAATGTTCCAGAGCCCAATATCACAAATATACAGAGCACTGGAGGAACACAGCAACCCTATGAGGGTAGTGCCCAGTACACATTGTCCATTAAATCCCTCAATAGACAAACCAGAGGAAGCACAGGATTAGACATCTGCATCTCCTCCAGAACAGTAGTAACTCCAGAGATGGGAGTTCAAATCATTCCTAAAGGGGTACAAGGACCTCTTCCCAAAGGAACTGTAGGCTTATTATTGGGATGCAGCTCTTCTACTCTAAAAGGACTTATGATAAGTCCTAGGGTAATTTATCCCAAAAGTGAAATAAAAATTATAGCCAGTTCTCCAAAGGGTATATCAGTAATCTCACCAGGAGATAGAATAGCATAATTACTAATAATACCCAGCCTACATGATAAATTTTTCAGTTGTACAGTAGAAAAGTTTCCAGGGGATTTTGCTCCATAGGTGTAGACTGGGCTATGCTTTCTTTAAATTTAGATTCTCGCCCCATGCTAAAACTAAATATTCAAGAAAATAAATTTAATGGGCTACTGGATACAGGTGCAGATCTTACCATCATCTCTCATCAAGAATGGCCAAAACATTGGCCATTACAACAAGCCACTCAAATGCTTTGAGGTCTAGGAGTGGCGAAAAATTCCCATAGATGTGCAGTGGTATTAGATTGGAAGTATTCTGAAGGATGTGAAGGAACTATACAGCCATATGTATTGGATCATGTTCCCATAAAGTAATGGGGATGAGATGTCCTAGATCAATTAGGTTTGACATTAACAAATAATGTCAATCAAAATACACCCACTATTGGGGCTAGACAAAGTTTTAGGAAAGAAAAAAAGATTATAAGAACAACAAAAGGTATAGCAGCACCAGTTCAAATAGATCAAGGAATGGGCAGACATGGGTTTTATTTTCAGGAGGGGTCACTGAGACAATAAAAATTACTTGGAAATCAGAAAGACCAGTATGGTTTCCTCAGTGGCCCCTGACTAAAGAGAAGATACAAGCAGCCCATGACCTGGTCAAACAATAATTAGTGGAAGGACATATAAAATATTCTGTATCTCCCCATAATACTCCTATTTTGTCATCAAAAAGAAATCTGATAAATGGAGATTATTGCAAGATTTAAGAGCCATTAATAATGAAATGGTTACTATTATGGGACCTGCTCAATCAGGGATTCTTCAATTGTCTGCTTTTCCAAAATCCTGGTATGTTTTAGTTATAAATATTTAAGATTGTTTTTTTTTTCAATTACAATTCATCCTAGGATAGTCCAAGTTTTGCATTTACTATCCCTGCACTGAATCAGGAAGGTCCTGATTAGAGATATGAATGGAAAGTACTCCCTCAAGGGATGGCTAACAGCCCAACTATGTGTCAAATTTATGTTAACAAAGTAATCCAGCTACTTAGAAATAAAAATCCTGAACTACAAATATTTCACTATATGGATGATGTATTATTAGCACAAAATGATAAAAACACATTGAAAGTTATGCCACACTTACAAACTTATTAAAAATTATAATCTAGAGATAGCAATTGATAAAGTACAATTATGTTTTCCAATTAATTATTTAGGAGTTCTTTTATCCTCAACCATAGTCTGTCCACCAAATATTCAAATACGAGTAGATCAACTCAAATCACTTAACGACTTTCAAAAGTTATTAGGAGACATAAATTGGAAAAGGCCTTATCTAGGTATACGAACAGGAGAGTTGGACCTTTATTTGATATCTGAAAAGGTCCATCAGATCCAAATTCACCCCACATGTTAACACATGAAGCAACAAAGGCATTAAAAATCATTGAAACATATATAAAAATATGCATTTGGATAGAGTTGATATAAGTTTGCCTTTATTATTTAGTATACTACCAACAAAAAATATCCCTACAGGAGTATTTTGGCAAGAAGGTCCATTATTATGGATACATTTATCTTATTCTCCTAATGCTATTCTTACTAGGTATCCTGAGGCTCTAGGACAATTAATACTCAAAGGAATAAAAGCAGCAAAGGCAGTGTTTGGTATTTCTCCCAATAAAATTATTATTACATATACTAAGAATCAAATTGATGAGTTAGCTAATGAGTTAAATACCTGGGCAATAATCATGTGCAAATCTAATGTTTCACATGATAACCACTTGCCATCTAATCCTTTATTGCCCTTTTTCGGTCTTCGCATCCTGTGGGTTTTCCAAAGATGACAAAAAATACATCTATCATAAATACTCCAAATATATTCACTGATGGGTTAAATGGTACAGCCGCAATAGTTACACCTGATCAAATTTTTACATTTTTAGTACCAAATCAATCAGCTCAAAAGGTAGAGCTTAATACTGTATTACAAGCTTTGGTGATGTTTAAAGATTCTGTATTTAATTTATTCTCTGATAGTCCATTTATAGTTAATGCTATAGTATCCCTTGAAGGTGCTGGTAGGATTTCCCCTTCCTCTACTGTTTTTTCTTTGCTTTCCAATATACAAAGTCTAATCTGGGACTGAAAATGTCCATTCTTTATAGGACATATCAGGGCACATACAGGATTGCCTGGAGCCCTTAGTTTGGGCAATGATTTTGCAGATAAAACTACACATGATATACATATTTTCTCTATACTAGAAGAAGCTACAAATTTTCATAAAAAAGTTCCATGTCAATGCTAAAACTTTACAAAAGGGTTTTAAAATAACTAAGAAACAAGCTAGACAAATAATAAAACAATGTCAAAATTGTGTGACCTTTTTACCACAAGTTAATCTTGGAGTCAATCTTAGAGGACTAATACCTAACCATATTTGGCAGATGGATGTCACACACTTGCCAGAATTTGGAAAATTAAAATATTTGCATGTTACAGTTAATACTTCTTCCAGATTTTTGATAGGATCCCTTCATTTTGGAGAAAAATACTAAAAATGTTACAGCTCATTGCTTACAAAATTTTGCCACTGTGGGTATTCCAAAATAGTTAAAAACAGATAATGCCCCTGGTTATACTTCTAATGATTTTAAACAGTTTTGCTCATCATTTGGAATTACTCATATAACAGGAATCCAATACAATCCACGGGGACAAGGCATAGTTGAAAGAGCTCATCAAACTATTAAAATATACATATTAAAGCAAAAAGAGGGATTTGGGGAGGGGTATATATTCCCAAAGATAAACTTAAAATAACCTTTTTTACTCTAAACTTTTAAAATTTGGATTCATCAGGACTTAGTGCTTCGGAAAGGCATATATGTCCAAAAAATGTGCATAAACCCAATGAACTATGGAAGGATATTCTAACAGGACAATGGAAAGGTCCTGACCCAGTAATTGTCTGGAGTCGGGGGTCTGTTTTTGTTTTTCCACAGGGAGAACAGCAGCCAATTTGGATTCCAGAGAGATTAACTAAAGTCCTGACCCAGTGATTGTCTGGAGTCAGGGGTCTGTTTGTGTGTTTCCACAGGGAGAAAAGCAGCTGATTTGGATTCTAGAGAGATTAACTAATGCGATTTCTACAGACCAAAAAGAAGATGATTTGGCTCAAATTCATAACAGCTAATATCCAGAACTCAAGTTTGGCTACCCTTATATCTGCAACTAACCAGATATCTATTTTATTATTATCCTTTCCCACATCATTAAGTTCTATTTTGTTTTTTTGAGCGCATACAGACCTAGGTTAATGTTTTACTGATCAGTTCTATTTTTTGACTATAGAGTTTTTAAACATTGCAATGGAGATTTCAACTGTAAAATGTTATAAGGCCTTTACTATTATGTTATGTGTTGTATGTATTATATTATGTGTGCACACTTGTATTTTTTGTTGTATGTTTGTATGTACATATGTCTGTATATCATATATGATGAGTGCTCATGAAAAAATGGATCCAATTTTTTTTTATTCATGTGATTTAAATGGTTTAATTTAAATTGGGTAAACAGCAGTTGAGGATTGTTTTAATATGTGAACAAAAAAGGAGATTAACAGATATGTTTGTTTACTTTCACCTTTCCTTTTCATTATATTTAATAATTCTGTTCAAGATAATGTAAATTGTTCAGAAAATTGTTTTCTTTTAGTGCCTTCTGGAATTTTACATTTTTTTAGGCTTTTTTCCAGGATTCCTATCTTCATCCCAGTGCCTGTGAAGACAGATATAAAACCAATCTACAGCTTCTGCAATAGCTATCTCTGAACTGCTTGCAGAACTTGCCTGGACTATGTATCACTTGTATGCATTGTGCACTCACTTGTATGCATAGTGAACTATCTGTTGGTGCAGAGACTTGTGGTAGTTTTGGGGTATTTTTGCTGATGGTGTCATTGGTGGTACAATTTTTCCAAAAGGAGCCATAAATTTACTTGGTGTATCTTTCTCCCTTCTGCTTGTGATGGTCCTTCAGCTAAAATTTGGGGGCCAACACAGGTGAGGCAAAGAACCTCAACACCCACTGGTATAAGGACCTATACACAGGTGTGGCTGTATGCTGGACTGATAGTCATTGATGGGTAAGATCCAATTGCAATGGTACCAACTTAAGACAGGAGGCTGATGCCTTGAGGTCAGCTCATCTGATGATGGGTAAGGACCATACGTAGTATTGGACATCCTAAGGCAGGCACAGTTCCTAAGCCACATGCTTGTTGTTTAAACAGAGAGGGGGAGATGTTGAGAGCCACAGCTCAAGGGGCCCCAACAAACTTGAGCCTCCAGCAAACTTCCAGCTGCTAGCTGATGATTGGCTCACAGCGGCCCCAGCAAACTTCTAGCTGCCAACTTACTGGCTACTCTGTGGTGATGCTTATTGGGCTGTTTCCCCACCCTTTCAGACCACGGAGTTACTCAATGGGGAACTTTTTTGGCTCTGCCCATGTGACACAGCCAATCAGCCTCAAGAGCAGGAGGAGTGGGGGAGATTGAGAGGCTTGTGGAAAGCCAGTGGTGGCAGTTGGGCTCTGAGGGTTTTCCTGAAGAGCTGTGTGGTGAGGGTGTGTGTGTTCTAAAAATGAAGTTTGTTTCTTTTGACAAGTGGCTCCTGAATTGTGCCCAGCCAGACTGTGGCACATAATAGAGATAAATCAACTGAAATGGAGTTCAAACTTAAACTTGTAAAAAAAGATTCTTTTGTGCTTGATGTTTCAAATACAGCTTTGGCAGATACAATTCTCCAAATGATCCCTCACCTTTGGGTGAAGCTTTATGTGAAACAACTTCTTTACATTCAGAAAATAAGCATCTTCTCATACTCTCATCTTTGGTGCAAGAGGGAGGAGATAGAGATTCAAGGGTCCCAGAGAATCTTGTGGGCCACCCTACTAGCAATGAATAAAGGGAATCAAACTGTGATAAGTTAACTGATCCTCAGAGTTCACACTGGGCCCCTGGCACCTCCATGGGAACAGGCCCCACAGGATAATGATCCCTCCACTGTATTCTGATCCACAGCTTCCTCTACAAAGCCAAGATGGATGTTATTCTAATTATGGTAGACAGCCTGTGTAAGAAGAACTCAGAAGTTCCACTATGCCACCTTTGGATAAAATGGATGGGCCTACATCTTCAGAAATGGAATCCAATAGAAATGAAAATAAAGACCATCTTGGTGATTCCAATGTTCCTGATTCATCTCTCCCTACTGAAAACCAAGGAACTGTCTCTGGCTTTGCTTTCTCACCTTTCCCTCCACTAAGAGGTCCACTGGTCAGTTCATGAGAGAGCTCTCTTCCCTTCACCTCCTCCAGGAATCATGTATGGAGCATCTCAAGAATATATTCACCAGGCCAACCACCCCCTCCCCTTCCAATGGGACCATGATATTTTCCTCATTATTTCCCCTAAGAGCTGGATGTCTTCCCCCGTCTCCCACTCTTCTTTCTGAAAAAAATATGTGAGTTCCCTTCAGGGTTTTAACATCTTCAAATGAGACTGATACTGAACATTCAGAAGCAAAGCAAGAAACTTGACAATAGTTTTTATCTGCCTTTAAAAGTAATATATCTCTCATATTTATTTTAAGTAATTGCTTTTAAGTGAAGCTCAATGGAATGAAAATTCTTAGAATATATTTTGTAAATATTAATCTTATGAGTAAATTATTTCCATTTTATCTTATTCTAGAGAGTTTAACATTTAATTTGAATAATGCATTATTATGTGAGCAATAACCAAAGTTTTGTATATGTAATCTTGCAGTTGGGAATATTTTAAACTCCACACAAAGAATGTCCTTTTAAAAAATAAACATATTTACTGTGAATGTAGCAAATATGAAAATAACTTTATGCTTAATGAAAGATTTTTGTTCATTTAAAGTTTTGCTTTTTTATTGGTAAATATAATAAAATTCAGCTAGTTTTTTTATATATAAAAAAGAATAACTAGATCATGTTTAAAGTAAACCATAAAACACAACAAAACATGTCATGGAAATAGGAGACATCAAAAAAAGTTTCCAGTTCTCAGAAAACTTATAGGAATTTGGAAACCATAATTTAAGTTCACTCTGTCCCTGTTATCCCTTAGATCTTCTTTATTTTATACACATTCTATTGTGGTTCACTGATAGGAGGAGTGTCCTAGTCTTTGTTTTGTCTTCAGGTAGACTTCTGTAAAATACAAATAAATTATGAGGACTCTGAAGTGAAGAAACAAAGACATAACTCCAAATTTTTTATTGTTATATTAGATAGTCATGAAATGACTCTTCTAATCTACTATAAATGTTTGAAGTTCTTAATCTCAATTTCTATATCATTGCTAATAAGTAACAATTTACAAAACTGCACAAGTACAGGAGTTACACTTTAAACAATATTTCACTGATAGTGACAAAAAAGAACATTTATTTAAAATACCCTAATTAAGAATTAGTGGTTAAAGCTTATTTTCAAGTGTTAAATATGTTCTTTATTTTTTGTAAAGATTATACATTTAGGTCTAAAATAAATGCAGTAATATAATTTTCTTCTTAAATATAAGCAGCAGCTTTATCACAATTGATGGCCAATGAAGACTCTCAATGATACTTGAGCCCACAATTAATTTAAATGAGAAAAAATTTGGCCTTGTAAAAGAAACTCTCCCAG
Organism: Urocitellus parryii; assembly: GCF_045843805.1. Lineage (NCBI taxonomy): Eukaryota > Metazoa > Chordata > Mammalia > Rodentia > Sciuridae > Urocitellus > Urocitellus parryii. Next base: position 5,813,818 of record NC_135548.1, read on the forward strand.
TTCAAGAAATCTAATCTGTTTTCCCTTGAGAGTGACAGTGGTTGTTAAATTGATTCTATAATAATTTTTACTGTCCATCATAAAGCATTCCTCACTCTAAATGAGTGGATGGCAGTCTACATCCATGTCTGTATGAAATGGACTGGTGATCCCCCACTGATATTAATCCAGAACTACTTCTGTCATAACTACTACAGGAAAATAGTTTCTAGTATATTTCATGTTTTACCCCAAGGAACTGGAAATATGGAAATTTCAGGTTGAAAACAGAAATGGAATGCCAAAATACCATGATACAGTCCTATAAAAAGTGATAGCTTGAGAAGAAAAACCTAAAAGTTTTTTCTAAGAATGACATCATTTATTGAATAAGGTTTCAACTATGTTTACAGCTCTGAAAATGACAGTTAAATGAAATAAAACAATACTTAAGATTGGCAATTTATAGAAAAATAAGGAAATATTAAAAGTTCAAAATTAAGTCATATATTCAATACAAATTTATATGCTTTTATCTAAATAATTGGGCTCTTATTTTGAAAAAACTCAAAATTCCCACAACTAAAAAAAAAATCTCCTGATTTTTGAGCTGTTATTATTAAAGCAATAGCCTTTTTTACATATAGCATAAATGAATAAAACTAATAGGTACATGATTAATTGTTTTATTTAAAAACATTTTTTGTGGTTTATTGATATTTATTCATTTATTTATATGTAGTACAGAGAATGAAGCCTGGTGCCTCACAGGGGCTATGCCACTGAGCCACAACCCCAGCCCATGATTATGTTTTAATAACCACTAATAATATTCTAAAAAGGAAATTTGTATATCTCCATTATCAAAGAAATGCAAGCCCAAAATATATAACCAACAACAATTAAACCTGAGTTCTTTTCTAATGTTGTATTCATTACAGGGATTTTTTTTTTGCTTCTATAGTGGTTTTACCAAAGGCCTAAAATATTTCTTTTTTTTTTTCCAGTCATATTCCCTGATTTTATACTATTTTATTGAATAAGTTTAAAATTAAAGTTTACACTTCAATTTTCTACTTGAATTTGGATTTCTTTCCTGTCTTGGTACTTTATTTTTATTTTTTTATTTATTTTTTATTGTTGGTCGTTCAAAACATTACATAGTTCTTAATACATCATATTTCACAGTTTGATTCAAGTGGGTTATGAACTGCCAATTTACCCCATATACAGATTGCTGTATCACATCAGTTACCCTTCCATTGATTGATGCCGCAGTCTGGCTGGGCACAATTCAGGAGCCACTTGTCAAAAGAAACAAACTTTATTTTTAAAACTACAAACGCCAAACAAAACAGCTCCTCAGGAAAAACCCTCAGAGCCCAACTGCCACCACCGGCTTCCAGAAGCCTCTCACCCACAAACCACACCACCTCCCACAATCCTCCTGCTCTTGAGGCCGATTGGCTGGGTCACGTGGGCGGAGCCAAAGAAGTCCCCCAATGAGCAGTTCCGTAGTCTGAAGGGCAGGGAAACAGCCCAATGAACATCACCGCAGAGGACCCAATCAGCTAGATGTTGCTGGGGCCACTGTGAGCCAATCATCAGCTGGCAGCTTGAAGGGCAGCTGGAAGTTTGCTGGGGCCCCTTTGGCTGTGGCTCTCAACAGATTGACATATTGCCTTTCTCGTGTCTGATGTATTCTGCTGTCTGTCCTATTCTCTACTATCCCCCCTCCCCTCCCCTCCCCTCCCCTTTTCTCTCTCTACCCCTTCTACTGTAAATCGTTTCTTCCATTTGTATTATCTTGTCTTACCCCTCCTTTTCTCTTATATGTCATTTTATATAACCCTGAGGATCGCCTTCCATTTCCATGCGATTTCCCTTCTCACTCCCTTTCCCTCCCACCTCTCCTCCCTGCTTAATGTAAATCTTCTTCTCAAGCTCTTCATCACTACCCTGTTCTTGTTTACTCCCCTTATATCAAAGGAGTCATTCGGTATTTGTTTTTTAAAGATTGACTAGCTTCACTTATCATAATCTGCTCTAATGCCATCCATTTCCCTCCAAATTCTATGATTTTGTCATTTTTTAATGCAGAGTAATTGTGTATAAATGCCACATTTTTTTTTTATCCATTCATCTATTGAAGGGCATCTAGGCTGATTCCACAATCTTGCTATCGTGAATTTTGTTGCTATGAACATCGATGTAGCAGTGTCCCTGTAGTATGCTCTTTTTAGGTCTTTTTGGAATAGACCTAGAAGGTGAATAGCTGGGTCAAATGGTGGTTCCATTCCCAGCTTTCCAAGAAATCTCCATACTGCTTTCCAGATTGGCTGCACCAATTTGCAGTCCCACCAGCAATGAACAAGAGTGCCCTTTTCCCCACATCCTCTCCAGCACTTATAGTTGTTTGACTTCCTAATGGCTGCCAATCTTACTGGAGTCAGATGGTATCTTAGGGTAATTTTGATTTGCATTTCTTTGACTGCTAGTGATGGTGAGCATTTTTTCATGTACTTATTGATTGATTGTATGTCCTCCTCTGAGAAGTGTCTGTTCAGGTCCTTGGCCCATTTATTGATTGGGTTATTTGTTATCTTATTGTCTAATTTTTTGAGTTCTTTGTATATTCTGGTTATTAGGGCTCTATCTGAAGTGTGTGGAGTAAAGATTTGTTCCCAGGATGTAGGCTCCTGTTTATCTCTCATTGTTTCTTTTGCTGAGAAAAAAACTTTTTAGTTTGAGTAAGTCCCATTTGTTGATTCTAGTTGTTAACTCTTGCACTATGGGTGTTCTATTGAGGAATTTGGAGCCTGATCCTACAGCATGTAGATCATAACCAACTTTTTCTTCTATCAGATGCCATGTCTCTGCTTTAATATCAAGCTCCTTGATCCATTTTGAGTTAACTTTTGTGTATGGCGAGAGATAGGAATTCAGATTCATTTTGATGCAAATGGATTTCCAGTTTTCCCAGCACCATTTGTTGAAGATGCTATCCTTCCTCCATTGCATGCTTTTAGCCCCTTTATCAAATATAAGATAGTTGTAGTTTTGTGGATTGGTTACTGTGTCCTCTATTCTGTACCATTGGTCCACCCACCTGTTTTGGTACCAGTACCACGCTGTTTTTGTTACTATTGCTCTGTAGTATAGTTTGAAGTCTGGTATTGCAATAGCGCCTGATTCACACTTCCTGCTTAGCATTGTTTTTGCTATTCTGGGTCTTTTATTATTCCATATGAATTTCATGATTCTCTTTTCTATTTCTATAAGAAATGCTGTTGGGATTTTGATTGGCATTGCATTGAACTTATAGAGAACTTTTGGTAATATCGCCATTTTGATGATGTTAGTTCTGCCTATCCATGAGCAGGGTATATTTTTCCATCTTCTAAGGTCTTCTTCTATATCTTTCTTTAGGGTTCTGTAATTTTCATTGTATAAATCTTTCACCTCTTTTGTTAGGTTGATTCCCAAGTATTTTATTTTTTGGGGGGATATTGTGAATGGAGTAGTTGTCCTCATTTCCATTTCAGAGGATTTGTAGCTGATATACAGGAATGCCTTTGATTTATGCGTGTTGATCTTATATCCTGCCACTTTGCTGAATTCATTTATTAGCTCTAATAGCTTCTTTGTAGACCCTTTTGGGTCTGCTAGGTATAGAATCATATCATCTGCAAACAGTGATAATTTAAGTTCTTCTTTTCCTATTTTTATGCTTTAATTTCTTTCATCTGTCTAATTGCTCTGGCCAGTGTTTCGAGGACTATGTTGAACAGAAGTGGTGAGAGAGGGCATCCCTGTCTTGTACCCGTTACAATGTTGAGGTATGATCCAGTTATCCCTAATTTTTCTAGAGTTTTGAACATAAAGGGATGCTGTACTTTGTCGAATGCTTTTTCTGCATCTATCGAGATGATCATATGGTTCTTATTTTTAAGTCTATTGATGTGGTGAATAACGTTTATTGATTTCCGTATATTGAACCAGCCTTGCATCCCAGGGATGAATCCTACTTGATCATGGTGTATAATTTTTTTGATATGTATTTGAATCCGATTTGCCAGAATTTTGTTGAGGATTTTTGCGTCAAGGTTCATTAGAGATATTGGTATGTAGTTTTCTTTCTTTGAAGTGTCTTTGTCTGGTTTCGGAATCAGGGTGATATTGGCCTCGTAGAATGAATTTGGAAGTTCTCCCTCTTTTTCTATTTCCTGAAATAGCTTGAAAAGTATTGGTGTTAGTTCCTCTTTAAAGGTTTTGTAAAACTCTGCTGTATACCCATCCAGTCCTGGGCTTTTCTTAGTTGGTAATCTTTTGATGGTTTCTTCTATTTCCTTGATTGTTATTGGTCTGTTTAGGTTGTCTATATCCTCCTGACTCAATCTGGGCAGATCATAAGACTTAAGGAATTTATTGATGCCTTCACTATCTTCTATTTTATTGGAGTATAAGGATTCAAAATAATTTCTGATTATCTTCTGTATTTCTGAAGTGTCTGTTGTGATATTGCCTTTTTCATCCCGTATGCTAGTAATTTGGGTTCTCTCTTCTTCTCTTCGTTAGCATGGCTAAGGGTCTGTCAATTTTATTTATTTTTTCAAAGAACCAACTTTTAGTTTTGTTGATTTTTTCAATTGTTTCTTTTGTTTCAATTTCATTAATTTCAGCTCTGATTTTAATTATTTCTTGCCTTCTACTTCATTTGCTATTGTTTTGCTCTTCTTTTTCTAGGATTTTGAGATGAAGTATGAGATCATTTATTTGTTGGTTTTTTTTCTTTTTTTGAGGAATGAACTCCAAGCAATGAATTTTCCTCTTAGAACTGCTTTCAATGTGTCCCATAGATTCCGATATGTTGTGTCTGTGTTTTCATTTAACTCTAGGAAGTTTTTAATTTCCTCCTTGATGTCTTCTAGAACCCATTGATCATTTAGCAACCTATTGTTCATTCTCCAGGTGATGTTTGATTTTTTCCTTCCTTCTTTTATCATTGATTCTCAGTTTCATTCCATTATGATCAGATAAGATGCATGGTATTATCTCTACCCCTTTATATTGTCTAAGAGTTGCCCTGTGACATAATATATGGTCTATTTTTGAGAAGGTTCCATGTGCTGCTGAGAAAAAAGTGTAACTACTTGATGTTGGGTAGTATAGTCTATGTATGTCAATTAAGTCTAGATTGTTAATTGTGTTATTGAGTTCTATAGTTTCCTTATTTAACTTTTGTATGTAAGATCTGTCCAGTGGTGAGAGAGGTGTATTGAAGTCTCCCATGATTATTGTATGGTGGTCTATTAGACTCTTGAACTTGAGAAGTGTTTGCTTGATGAACATAGCAGCACTGTTGTTTGGGGCATATATATTTATGATTGTTATGTCTTGTTGGTGTATGGTTCCCTTGAGCAGTATGAAGTGTCCTTCTTTATCCATTTTGATTAACTTTGGCTTGAAATCTATATTATTATATATGAGTATGGACACTCCTGCTTGTTTCCGCAGTCCATATGAGTGGTATGATTTTTCCCAACCTTTCACCTTCAGTCTATGAATATCTTTTCCTATCAGATGCGTCTCCTGTAGGCAGCATATTGTTGGGTCTTGTTTTGTGATCCATTCTACTAGCCTGTGTCTCTTAATTGGTGAGTTTAAGCCATTAACATTTAGGGTTATTATTGAGATATGATTTGTTCTTCCAGCCATATTTGTTTATTGATGTTACTAAACCTGATTTGTTATCCTCTTTGACTACTTTCCCCCCTTTACTGTCCTACCTCCAATTGTTGGTTTTCAATGTTATTTTCCATTTCCTCTTCCTGTAAAGTTTTGCCAAGGATTTTTTGAAGAGATGGTTTTCTAGCTGCGAATTCCTTTAACTTTTGTTTATTGTGGAAGGTTTTATTTTCATCTTCTATCCTGAAGCTTAATTTCACCGGATACATGATTCTTGGTTGGAACCCACTTTCTTTCAGTGTTTGAAATATGTTGTTCCAGGATCTTCTAGCTTTCAGAGTCTGTGTTGAGAGATCAGCTGTTATCCTGATTGGTTTACCCCTAAATGTAATCTGCTTTCTTTCTCTTGCAGCTTTTAAAATTCTCTCCTTATTCTGTATGTTGGACATCTTCATTATAATGTGTCTAGGTGTGGATCTCTTATGATTTTGCACATTTGGCATCCTGTAGGCTTCTAGGATTTGGGATTCTGTCTCATTCTTCAAGTCTGGGAAGTTTTCTCGTATTATTTCACTGAATAGACTATTTATTCCTTTGGTATGGAGCTCTGTGCCTTCCTGTATCCCAATGACTCTTAAATTTGGTCTTTTAATATTGTCCCATAATTCTTGGATGTTCTGCTCATGGTTTCTTAGCAGACTTGCTGAGCTGTCTATGTTCTTTTCCAGTTGAAATATTTTGTCTTCATTGTCTGATGTTCTCTCTTCTAAGTGATCTACTCTGCTGGTAGTATTCTCAATTGAGTTTTTAAGTTGGTTTATTGTTTCCTGCATTTCTAGGATTTCTATTTGTTTGTTTTTTATTACCTCTATCTCCCTGTGAAATTGATCTTTTACTTCCTGGATTTGTTTGTCAATGTGATCTTTCATTGTCTGATTTTGCTGTCTCATGTCTTCCTTGAGACTCCAGATCATCTGAAGCATATATATCCTGAACTCTTTATCTGATATTCCATCTGTTGCAGCTATTACCTCTTCTAAAGTTGAGTTGACCTGCATTGCTTGTAGTCCTTTCTTTCCTTGTCTTTTCGTACTGCACGCACTTCTTTCTGCTTGGTGCAACTGTTGTGTTTTTGAAATTTACCCCCTATTTATTTATATTGCTCTTGTATAGTTGGGAAGCCTCCCTTGCAGGGCGGGTAGTGGCTGTGCTACTCCTCTAATTAGGGTGGTCTGTAGAACATGGGGATGATTACATCATCTCTCCGAAATGGTGGCTGCTGTCCTCCTCTGTGGTCCGACCGATGTCTGGAACCAAACTGGACCGCTTCTCTCCTCTGTCTCAAAGCTGGAACTCAGCACTAAGTGCTGCCAAAGTCCTAGTGCCAAACCGCTAGAGTCAGTTCACAGACTCAGGCCTGCGGGGCCCAGTACGTTCATATGTTCGCTGCAGTTCAGCGGCGGCCGGCGGGATTGTGTCCCTGCTTCGCGTTGCTCCGAACCAGCTGGGGGTGGGGTGGGGTGGTAGGAGTGTGGATTGTAGTGCTGAACCGCCAGAGGCAGTTCATAGACTCAGGCCTGCGGGGCCCAGTCCAGGCGCCACCGTGACCGGCGGGATTTTGTCCCTGCTCTGTGTTGCCGAAATTCACTCGCCTGGGACAAACTGACCCCTCGCACAGACTTACTAGTTATTGGCAGGTCTCCTTTCAGTGGAATATTGATAGAAGATCCTTAGCAGGTCCCATTCAAGTGTATTTATGTGTCTCTCTGATCCCGTTACTGCGGAGGTATAGAAAATGCTTCCTGCTCGCCGGCCACCATGTTGGATCCCCCTGAAATATTTCTTAATACTTGGCCAGCATCTACTCTTTTACATTGGAGGAAATAGGTATAGTAGAATTTTGCTCAAATGAGTTAAATTCATATATTCAGGGTTGTCAATATTCCTCAAATATGCAATGGGCCTGAGAACATTCTTATTGAGTAAATGGATTGTGTTTAAAAAAATATTGAGGTCTGGGATTGTGACTCAGCAATAAAGCCTTCGCCTAGAATATGCAAGGTCCTAGGTTCAATCCTCAACACCACATATAGATTAATAAAGGTATTGTGTCTATCTACAACTAAAAAAATGGTTAACTTGGCAAATTTGATATCATGTATATTTAAACCACAATAAAATGGAAAACAGAAAACTAAGGGGTGCCAGTGAGGGAGCTGTGAGACTAAAAGCATAGACAGGTGAGTTCTCTGTAAGGATGGCAGATGGCCCAATATTTATAGGTGTTTTGGATGGTGCCACATCCTGGGATATCCAGCTTGCTGAGGTGTCCCTTTGAGGATTAACTTGAGAGGGCTTTGTTGGTGATGGCATGGTGTTCCTAAATCCTTGCCTGAAATTTTGGTTTAGTCATTATGCCACTAGCTATATTAATATTGGGTCAGGGGACAACATACTACTTTATTTTTTGTTGTTGTTGTTTTTCAACATATAACTTTATGAAGGTCAAAATTATGACAAATGTGGCCTCCTGTTCTTTTTAGTTTAAGTAAGTACAAGATTTTAAAGTGACAGATTCCTGGAAATAAAACATGACAACTTCTTGTTATTAACTCTTGTGCTATGGGTGTCCTATTAAGGAATTTGGAGCCTGACCCCACAATATGTAGATCAGAGCCAACTTTTTCTTCTATCAGACGCAGAGTCTCTGGTTTGATATCAAGCTCCTTGATCCATTTTGATTTAACTTTTGTGTATGGTGAGAGAAAGGGATTCAGTTTCATTTTGTTGCATATGGATTTCCAGTTTTCCCAACACCATTTGTTGAAGATGCTATCCTTCCTCCATTGCATGCTTTTAGCCCCTTTATCAAATATAAGATAGTTGTAACTTTGTGGATTAGTCTCTATGTCCTCTATTCTATACCATTGGTCCATCTGCCTGTTTTGGTACCAGTGCCATGATGTTTTTGTCACTATTGCTCTGTAATATAGTTTGAAATCTTGTACTTACTTAAACTAAAAAGTTTTTTTTTTTTCTCAGCCAGAGAAACAATAAGAGAGCTAAATAGGGAGCCTACATCCTGGGAACAAATTTTTACTCCTCACATTTCAGATAGAGCCCTAATATCCAGAGTATACAAAGAACTCAAAAAATTATACAATAAGATAACAAATAACCCAAACAACAAATGGGCCAAGAACCTGAACAGACACTTCTCAGAGGAGGACATACAATCAATCAACAAGTACATGAAAAAATGCTCACCATCTCTAGCAGTCAGAGAAATGCAAATCAAAACCACCCTAAGATACCATCTCACTCCAGTAAGATTGGCAGCCATTATGAAGTCAAACAACAACAAGTGCTGGTGGGGATGTGGAGAAAAGGTTACTCTTGTACATTGTTGGTGGGACTGCAAATTGGTGCGGCCAATTTGGAAAGCAGTTTGGAGATTTCTTGGAAAGCTGGGAATGGAACCACCATTTGACCCTGCTATTGCCCTTCTCTGACTATTCCCTGAAAACCTTAAAAGAGCATGCTACAGGGATGCTGCCTCATTGATGTTCATAGCAGCACAATTCACAAGAGCTAGACTGTGGAACCAACCCAGATGCCCTTCAATAGATGAATGGATAAAAAAAAATATGGCATCTATACACAATTGAGTACTATGCAGCAATAAAAAATGACAAAATCATAGAATTTGCAGGGAAATGGATGGCACTAGAGCAGATTATGCTTAGTGAAGCTAGCCAATCCCTAAAAAACAAATACCAAATGTCTTCTTTGATATAATGAGAGCAACTATGAACAGAGCAGGGAGGAAGAGCAGGAAGAAAAGATTAACATTAAACAGAGACTTGAGATGGGAGGGAAAGTGAGAGAAAAGGGAAATTGCATGGAAATGAAGGGAGACCCTAATTGTTATACAAAATTACATATAAGAGGTTGTGAGGGGAATGGGAAAATAAACAAGGAGAGAAATGAATTACAGTAGATGGGGTAGAGAGAGAAGATGGGAGGGGAGAGGAGGGGGGATAGTAGGGGATAGGAAATGTAGCAGAATACAACAATTACTAATAGGGCATTATGTAAAATTGTGGATGTGTAACCGATGTGATTCTGCAATCTGCATTTGGGGTAAAATTGGGATTTCATTACCCACTTCAATCTAATGTATGAAATATGATATGTCAAGAGCTTTGTAATGTTGTGAACAACCAATAAAAAAATAAAATTTAAAAAAATAATAAAAAAAAATGACAACTTACTTTGGGACATGTAAACCCATATTCAAAACATGAATATACTTTATTTACCCATAGGAAAATTCTGTGATATAAATTATATGACTTTCTTTTTGCCTGATTCCGCTCTATTCCATTAGCCCAGGCCTCTAATGAGAGAACTTCCTGGAGGCTACAGGGCCTGCTGCCTGAGAACAGTGAGCTCTGGCCTGAACAACCTTGAAAGTGGCTCTCTGGTGAGGTTCAGAGGAAGGCAGTAATGGAGAAGTCTGGGCAGGGCAATGGCATGGCATGGCATGACAAGGAATATTCTTGAGGATGCTGCCTTCTGTATGGAAGACCTGCTGGAGGAACAGGTGTTTAAAGGAATTGTGGCACCATGGAACTTGGGGAAGTAACCATGCAAAGCATGCTATGAAACCTGGCTTCACCTAGTAATGTTTCAGTAACCCTGTCTCTCCAACTGTTTCAGTAGAGGTGTGTGGCTGTCTGCACACGGGACAAAGTGCCAAGTGGGCCTTCCTTCTTCAAGGATAATATGAGGGCCTTAAGCAACTTAGTGAGACCCTGTCTTTTTGTGACTGGCTTATTTGAGTTGGCCTAATATTTTCAAGGTTCACTTGTGTCATAGCATGTTATCAATACTTTATTCCTATCTATTTCAGAACAGCATTCCATTAGAAGGTTATGCCATATTAATTCATCTATTTTTTTTATAGTTGACTGAGTCACTTGTACTTTTTGGCTATTTGAAAAACACTGCTAGGAACACTCATATACAAACATTTGGATCCACGTCTACCTTTGTTTCTCTTGGGTGTACACATAGAAGTTTAATTGCTGGGTCATTTATTTATTCTGTGTCTAACATGGAAGGGGTGCCCAGACTGTGCTAGAAAGCAGCCACATCCTTTACATTTCCTTCCCTAGGTAACTGTGTGTCCTTATTCCTGAGAACATATTTTTTTGTCCATGTCTTTGACTGTAGCTATCCTTCTAGCCCAAATTGGTCTCTTGTTATGATTTTGATTTTCAATTCCTTAATGATAAATGGTAAATATTGACTGCACACATAGTGGTCTTTACCTATTCAAGTGTTTGGACACTTTTTTATTGGATTTTCTTTGTAGTAGTTGCAGTTCTTTCTATATTTGTGGTAACAGTTATTTTTGAGTTATAACCTATGATTTGTAAATATTTTCTTCCATTCTGTGAATTGTCAATTCAATTTCTTAGTGCATTCTTTGAAGCTCAAAAGCTTTTATTTTCAACTAAGTTCAACATACTTATTTCTTCTTTTGTTACTTAGTTGGTGCCTTATATTAGTAACCGCTAGTAAATGTAAGGCTAAAATGTATTCCTATATTTTTCTAAAAGTGTGTAGTTTTAATTTTGCATTGAGTTCTGTGATATATATATATATATATATATATATATATTTGTGTGAGTGTGTGTGTGTAGGAGTGAGTGAGGGAGTCTGACTGCATTATTTTCCATGTATGTATCTCTTCTCTCAGCACCCTTTGTTGAGAAAATATTCTTTGCTGAAAAATACCCATGCACTCTTGGTGATGCCTTAGCACATCATAATATTGATCATACACATAAGGGTTTTCTGCCAAAACTCATTCTTGATTTGTTCTTCAGGATAAGAAGCCATGTAAAACCCCTTGGTAAAAGGTTTGCTCTCTCCATCCTACCCAGCTTACTGTACAGTGCCCACCTGCAGGTATAGGTACAGCCTGCACTTGCAGAGGCTGCACTGTCTCTGGGCCTTAGGCCCTCACAACTTCACTTCTATTGAGCACTGATGCCCATCCTCTGTGTCCACAGGACATATTAGCACTTGTGCCATAGGACACCCTAGATGCTTCTTGACAAAGCACATGTCCATCTAGAGTTGTCAGAGACCCAGGCACATTGAACCCCAAATAGACTGTTAGTCCCCTCAAGTGCATAGCTCCAGGTAACTACCACACATGTCTCTTCCTAGGATGCCATCCAAAGGGGCACAGGAGCACATTCTCTTCTAATCCATCCATGTAGCAATCAGTTTTTGATTATACGGGTAGGGACCCTGACACTTTGGACCCCATTTTATTTTTATTTTATTTTATTTTATTTTTTTTTAGTGAGGGAGTGGATTGAGTTTTATGAATTGTTTCCTTTGAGGCAGGAGACAGATTTAGGTTGGCACAGGGTGGAATGTGCAGCCAATGTACTTGGCCCCTCTAGACTGGCTTCCTGTGTGAACCTCTTCAAGATCCTGAAGGGGTCCTTCCTCCTAGGATGGAACTTGGAACCTTCCTATCCACACATTCAGAACTCTATGAGAGGTGACTCTATACCTTGCACCTGCTCATCTCTGGGCTGATCACCCATTCATCTTTGTGTACAGAACTTTCTGCTTTATTTCTATTAGAAGACACTCCTTGGCAGAGGTGCTCCTCTCTCCACTCATTTTCCTCTCAAAATTGCAAAGACAAAGAGTGTGATTTCTAATTTTGGTATAATTTGAGTTAGACCATCATACAAACTTTATTTCTCTGAAACATATTTTATGTACAAAAATATGCTCACAATTGTATTTGTGTTTTCACTTTTGTTCAAAATTTTATATAACTTTTACATGCCATACTCAGAGAGCATACTAAGATTCACAAACATTAATAAGATACAGAATTTTATTTTAAATATTAGATTTCTCAATATTTGAATAGATCTTAAATGTAAATATAACTGACTCATAATTATGTGACAATAGATAAACTTTTAATTTTCACCCCATAATTTAAAGTTAAAGGAAAACTCCTTAGATATGTTACATTTAGTGGAGTTTCTTAAGCAAGAAATGAGAATAGAAACAAAATTATTCTCTTACCTTTCAGCCTCAGGACTAGAACAGCTTCACAGAATTTATGACTACCATGTGGCAGGGGAGCACTGATGAAGAGGAACACTGAAGCTGAAAACAGATTCCCAGGTCTCATAGAACCCCATTCCTAGGATTCCACAATTCACATGCCTAGCACTGCTATTTCTGAAACTCTGCCATGTTAGGAATGTCCTCTGTACTAGGCTTTCACTGTGGTGAGCTGTACTTATAGACCATGGCCGCCACTAGAAGATGGCGCCAGCTTCCACTGTGGCCTGTGATAAACAACTCCTGATATGGAGAGTTGGCATGCAATCCCTTATCTCCCTATGAGAAAGGTCCACGTGGCAGCTTGGGATTGGGATTCGGGGAGCTTTATTAGGCTGTGCTTGGGTGTGTGGGGTGCGGGCGCTAGCAGATGATACATGAATCAAGGCCTGAATAAACTGCTGAAAGAAGAATCCTGAGTCGTGTCCTCCTTTGCCGGCTGGGGGTCGCGACATTTCACTAGGTAGGGTGAGCACTATCTTCACTGGCAGATCCCAGACTCAAGGGTGAAGTTGTACTCAGGCCAAATGGAATTTAATGTAATATGACAAAGTTTTAAAAAATGAGTAGTACATCTGAGTTCCACAAATTGTTTTAGAAAATAACCTTGAGACTCTAAATAACATCACTTTAACATATTTTTATTCAAACCTAAATTAATAATTAATAGTTGTATAGAATGGCTTGTATGTAACAAACAAAATGAATACACCATGTAATAAAAGAATTGTGAGAAGTGTAAAAAAGGAACTACCCAATGATAAATAGTTCTTGGACCTGTATTTTAGAAAAACCTACAGTTTAAATAGTAATACATACAAAATCCAAGTTGAATGCTGAATATGTATAAATGTGAAGCTTTTTTCTTTTTCTATATATATATTTTTTTTTTGGTACCTGTGATTGAACTCAAGGAAAATCAAACACTGAGCCACATCCCCACCCTCTTTTGTATTTTATTTAGAAAAGAGTCCCACTGAGTTGCATGGTGCCTCACTTTTGCTTAGGTTGGCTTTGTACTTGGGATACTCTTGCCTTAGCCTCCCTGGGATTACATGCCTGGTAATGTAATACCGTGTCTGGCAATGTGGAGCACTTTTTAGTATCCTCAAGGGCCTGTCATTAATCTCCAGCCCTGTAAAAAGAGAGAGAAATGGATTTAAGTTAAATATTTTTAAACCTTTGTGTAGGATTGTGGCTCAGCAATAGAGTGCTCACCTAGCATGTGCAAGGCCTTGCATTGGATCCTTAGCACCACATAAAAATAAATGAAATGAAGATATTTTGTTCAACTACAAAGCAAAATAAAAAATAAAAAAAAATTCAAAACTCAACATCTATATAAAACATATTTCAAAATATCTGCAAAATATTTTAGTACAATGATCATTACAAGTTCTCATTTTTCTAGGAAGAGTGACACATGCCTGTAATCCCATTGACTTGGGATGCTAAAATAGGAGAATTAAAAGTACTATGTCACCTGTAGCAACTTAGTGAGGCCTAAGCAATTTAGTGAGATAATGTCTCAAAATTAAAAAAAAAAAAAAAAGATAAAGAATAAGTGCTGGAGATATGTCTCTGTGGTCAAAGATCCTTGGGGTAAATTATCATTACCAAAAAAAATAAACTGGGTGAAGTTAAACTCATATATAATTTTGCAATCCCAGTTACTTTGGAGGCAGGGGAAAGAGAATGGAAAGTTCAAGGCAGCTTAGGTATCATAGAGAGATCCTGTCTCAAAATAAAAAAAAAAAAAATTAAAAACAATAGTGTGGGATGTAACTCAGTGGTAGACTGCCCCTGTGTTTGATCCTTAATATAAACAAAATTCACATGTGACACAGTAATATGCCACTTGAAATTCAAATAGCAGAAATTGTAAGTCAAGCACAAAAAATTATGAATGCCATAACACCAAAATAATTTACTAATACTTGTTCTTTTAGGTGATCTTTTACCTCTTTGAACTTCAATGATAGTCATTGTATTTTCATTTATTACAAAAGAGATCTGTGTTATGAGAATAATAATATTCACTGAGCACTTAATTTGATATATATCTTTAATTAATTTTACCAAGATTAAGGATGCTTTCTAAATTCAGGTCAGTACTTTCAAGAAAATGTTTTTGGATTTATGGTAAACTGTCATGTTTATTTTACAACAATACAACAGCTTATTCTTTAAATATTTGTTCAACAAGATACCATTGTCAGAGCTGGGAATATAGCTCAGCAGTAGAGCACTTGTCACTCACATGAGAGGTACTGGCTTCAACCCTCAGCACTACATAAAAATAAATAAAATAAATAAAGATATTGGGTCCATCTTTAAAAAAAAATCATAAAGATACCATTGTCTTCTGAAGGTGTACACTTCTACTCATATTGCACATTGAATAGCACTGAAAATTAGTCATTTATTTTTCTGTAAACGAATTATTGTAATGATGGTTTATGTTTCTGATCACTTTGTATATAATAACAACTAAATCCTAGGAATGTTTATTTTCCAGGAAGTAGCATTCCTAAACACTGAAATAAAGAATTATTCTTATGTTTGATAGAAAACTATTCAAAATCAATTTATGCTGGTTCATCATAGAAATGTAGATGTATTTAAAGGTAATGTGAATAAATCTTTTTGTTTTAATGGACACTAATGAATATATGATTCAGCTATGAGACTCAATATTAAGTATTGATCAATCCCATTAATGAATTCATATTTTTAAAGAACTTTAGTTCTCACTAAATATAGCAGCTGTTCAAAACCATTAACATCAAGTTGACTTTGTAAGAGAGTGGTATAATCTAGGGCAAAAAGTCATTTGAGAGGTGTCCCCCAAACCCTCCACCAAGTTCTGTCTGTGAGGATGGCAAACAGACTCTCACCCACTCACCCTGTCCACAGGCTGGTGGGTAGTCACTAGCTCAGTGAATAGGTCAATACTGGGGATTCCTGGGCCTCTTACATGCTAGGCAAGTGTTCTGCCAGCAACCTATATCCCCAGCCTCCTTTAAATCTTATTGTGAGACAGGGTTTTTCCTACATTGCACAGTTTAGATTCATATTTGTAATACTCCTGCCTCAAATTCCTGAGTCACTGAAATCATAAGTATATTCTACCATGGCTGGCATGATGAGTCAAATTTATTTTGAAATTTCAGTAAAAGACTGTCAAGTTTTGACTTTTATTAAGTATGGAGCAGTGAATGTGGTCTATGCTCATCATAAAACTATTAGCAACATAGCCACAATGAAGATGTAGAGGACATCTATGAAACCATGTCAGTTAAGGTTTGTTTTTAACACTGCTATGCTGTCATTCAATTTGTCTTAGGTATCATAGCTGCCTTTAAGTTAGACACAAATATCTGGGAGTTTTTTTCAAAATTTTAAATACATTCCAAGTGTAAAATGAAAAACAATTATTTTGGGTACATGAGTTAAAAATCACTACTATCCAAAATATAAACTCTAGTTAGGTAAGTGTTTCCTTCTAACAATGGCAAATAGTGAATTACTTCACTATACATCTCTACCCTTCAATCCTGCTTCTCCTTTTTGTAATATCCAGGACTGGATATTACAATTTTCTGCTGCTTCACAATAATTATGAGAAAGGTATGATTACTTTCATACTTTGTAAATTTGAGCCCATTTTCAGAGTTACTAAAAGTTGCATTTTCTTTTTTTTTCCTTCAGTGCTATCAGCAATAGAGAAGAGTATTTCAAGAAGTCAGTATATATCTCCTTATGATAATGTGGCAGAACACAAACTCAGAGGTATTTAATCTGTGAGACAGCATTCAAACTGAGACCATTTAATTTTAAAGGCAAACTCATATAATGTTCTTGCTTTTTATGTGATCAAGTATTACCAAGATCATAGTTTTTTGAATGATAACTCAATGATTAGACTTTAATGGTGACATAATGAAGTGTGAGGCAGGGTGTCATTTCAGGAGTTCATTCACTGAGTAGGAGGGAAGAAGAGTGTCAAGGCTAGACTTGAGGCTCCATCAATGAGTATATACTAAAATTTGCTAAACATTAAACCCAATAAATATTGATATGATATGACTTACAGAGTGGAGGCTGATAATCTCTTTTCCACATTGAAATAATCATTTTGACCTGCCTGCCTCTCAGGTGGTTTGGGAGGTGCCATCAAAGGAAGAAAGTGCATGAACAGTTCTTCTTCCTGATGATCACATATTGGAGGAAGGAGGTAAAATAAATTCAGAAAGTGTGTAGTACCTGAATAAACTGACGAGTCTGATAGTGACCATGGGAAAGAACTCATGAAGCCAAATGTTCCCATATGAAGAGGAACAGGACCCACACTGAAGAGGATGAAAGCCCTTCTTATTGGACCTGCTTCAAAAGGATCCCATGGTGCACTAGCAACACACCATGCTGTCAATGCTGCCTGAGAGCCAATGCCCATTTAACCTGGGAAATGCAAAATGTGGTTGAGGGAGTTTGAGAAGAGGTGTGAGATGAATGCAGGATGTGGATGGGCTCAAGGAGCCTTTACATCCTTCTCTGCTTCCTCCATGGAACCTCCTGCACTTCCTTATCAGAGGCCCAATTATAATTCATAGAGTTTGGAGAGCTGGGGTCACAAGCAGCTTAAAGGAGATTTCTGATGGGAGCAGCAGTAGCATTTGGGTACCCCACAGGAAAACAGACTCCTGGATGATATTCACAGACACAGCTTACATTTTCTTTCTGTGCGTCCTCAGCAGCCAGCGATGGGGAAGGCTCCAGAACCATTATTGTCTGACAGTGAACTCAGCTCAGAACAGAAGCATCCTGGGAGCATCAGATTGCTCTCAGCATGGTGGAGTGCTGGAGGTCACACTGAGCTTGAAAGAAATGTGCAAAGACCAATGACAGCCTGTCAGAGCCAAGAGGCTTACTGGAGATCATTTCCCCCCAGTGACCCAGTGTTGATGATAACACCAAATCCCAAAGAAGGCAAGGGATTCCCTCAAGGCCCATGGTGAACTTTAGATTAGGCCTGGAGTCACCTTCTGCTCCTTGCTCAGACACAGCTTATTTCCTGGAAAACTCCCTGGGTGACACCTGCTGGCCAGAATCACTGTAGGTTCTGAATATCCATGCAAGACTTTTCAGGGGATTTTGGAATACTAAAAGCTCCAGCATGGCCTCCAATACCACATGAGTATGCCCTGTTTCTCTTGCTGAGCACATCTCCAGGTGTTTTCCTCCCTAATATCCTGCTACTTCACCAGCCACCTTACCACACCTCTGCAAAACAGAACTTTGCACATCACAGGCTTTGGGCCTAAAAAGGTCTTTCCACTCGTATTTTCAGGCCTTCCAGATAAGATTTTCTACTTAAAATCACCTAAAAGGAACACTAAATGATGTTAAGAGAAATTACATATTTTTTTTAAAATTCAGTGTCCTTTAAAAATATCATTGTTTGAACACATTCATATCTGTTCACTTGGAGGTTTTCAATGTCTGTTTTTCAATGACAGTGACAAAGTTGAGCAGTTGTCACGAAGAGCATATGGCCCTCAAAATCTTCAATATTTACCATCTAGTTTTTGAAAAGAAAGAGTTGACCACATGTTTGCTGGGAACACTGTGTTTTTTCTGGTAACAAGAGCATTGGAATAGCTGGCCTCTGCCTGGGACACTCTTCCTCTGATAGACATATTACCTGTCCCTTACTTCCCATGTGACCTCCTCATAGTCTCTGTCTTTGCCCATATCCCTGGACTTCTGTATATGCTCTTAGATTATTTATGCCCTTTTCTCACATGGACTCACCCATCTGCCTTTGACTTCCAAAATTTATAGCAGTCCCACTATTATCTCAGTTCCTTGAGAGCAGGGATATCATCATTCATCAGAAGTCCTGGTTTCTGGAACTAATGATGACCTTACAAAGAGCAAGTGCTTGATTAATTATTTGTTGACTGAATAAATAATGTCACATAACACAAGGAGGAGGCCTTTGAACCAGGAGCAAGAGCCAAATTCAACCTTCCCACAGGAAATCGTACTATACAGTAATAGTGAAACACAGGTATGAAGGGAAGAAGTGCTGCCGTGAATTCTTCTGTGAACAGGAGTCAATGGGGTGTGGGGTGTCAGCAGGAATCGACACAGCACAAAGAATACAGCATCTCCACCCTGAACCCTGCTCACAGGCATGTCCACCTAGAAAATGGTGATATGTTCCAAAGGCATCTGGGAGTTATCGAGTCACATGGCTGTAATATGGCCAATCAGAAGAGACCATCCTCCCAGGACACACCAATTGACTATGATCTATGATCAGTCAGGCTGTATACTCAGGACTCAAGGTGGAACCATCAGGGAGGGTTAGTATCCATCCTATCACCAGAGGGAGTTAGTATCCATCCTGTCAACATGAAGTCATATCCCTAAACATGACATCTTATCAGAAGTCAGCAAGCAAGTCATTAGAGATCACTCCTGCTGACCTCACCAGCAAAAATGATGCAGCTTTTCCTCTGGCCACCTGCCACGGGTCTTTTTTCTTTCTTAGATCATTCTCCCTGTATTCTTTGCTTGCTATATCTTAGCAATTTGAACTCATTTCTCTGTCATTGTTCATCCAAGGATTCCTGAGAGTTCCTCCAGTTGTCTAAATGGAGAACTCTGGAACATTAATTACAATCAATATACTGGAAAGGTGGATTCAGCAACTATGAACAATAAAATCAATCACCATGAACTAGACCTGGGTTTAGTAAAGCAAACCACAGGTTTCAAGTATATCATCCACACTAGTAATGACTCAATTATCATTAATAGTTGTTTCAGTGGTGATATAATCCCATTAGCTCTGAAGGATGGTAAATATACAGTTGATTACATGAAAATAAAACATTTTAGGAAGTTATGAATGAGTCTTCAATTTCAAAATGTGAACAGAGAATTCAGAAGAGATACAGCACATTATCTTACTATAGAAGAAGGGGGAAAATAGAATGAGCAAGGTATTGAGAAAGATGGAAAGTGCAACAGAACTTGGTCCTTAGTATAAGAAGAGGCAGAAATAAGAAGAAAAAAACAACAGCTAAGAGCACTAGTACAAAACAAAACCAAAATATATAATCTCAAAACCCAAGTACTTACAGGAGATTGCTAGGAAACAATAGGTACATGAAAAAATGCTAAAAATGAGGGAAAAAATAAGTGTATGTCCTTGAACCAATCAGTATAGCCAGAATTCACATAAGAATGCACACATATTCCCACTACTATTTTTGTGTGTGAGAGACAAAAAAAAAAAAAAGAAAAAAAAAGAAAAAGAATGAAAATTTAGAAATCCCAACGTCTTAGTGTAGAATGAAGGTATTCTTCACTGAGGTGGTCAAAATTGTTTATTGGAATCAGTGGTCACTTTTTTATGCATTAGTGTCTTTCTTTCCATTTCTTTTTGAGTTAAGTACTGCCAGAGCAAGGGGTGAGAAGTGTTAACACCATTCTGTCTTTGTGTTGCTCTCTGAGTTTCCAGTTGGAACAGCTTGAGATTGAGGTGCTTTGATATACAACTCAGCTTTCCTTCTAAATAGTATGAGGTGGGAGGAGTTATTTAGTACTGTCAGTATAATACACTGGTACCCAGTTGGGGTACTCAGTTGGATATGCTCAGGGTACCACTTCTACAGCACTCTGTGAGAGGAGTTTCAGCAGATGAAGATGGATCAGACTTAATGGGCTTTGTTTTAGTGGTGCCTCCTTGGGAGAGATTAGATTGACTAAGACCTAGGGTAGACAGTAGCTCATATCTGATGTGGGTCTTGTCTTCAGGAGAAAACCAACTGTGAGGCAGAGGGGCCAATTCTCCACTGACTGCTGCCCATGATCACAGAATTCATGAGTTTAGCCCCTAAGAGGTTCACCCTGCCAGCTCACACTCCCAGCCCACTTCAGCTGGCAAGGTGAACCACCAGACACAAAGGACAGATGAGTTGTTCTTCTCTTTGCCCTTCTTACATCATTCAAACTGCGTGAAGTCCACTCAATTGACCTCTCCTTGGAGACTCTATAGATGTGAGCTGAGATATTGCAGCTATAGTATTATTTTTTCCCCAAATATACTAAGACTTCTCATAACCAGGACAGTGATCTCACCCAGAGATGGCTCCTGCTTGCATTCCCAGAGGCCATCTGATATACAGAACATACTTTTCAAGCTCCAGCACAAACTGACATCTCTGCATAAGATAAGATCGGGCAGCATTTTTACCATCTCAGGCTTTTCTGATCCCAAACTCTGTTCCCCCTCCCTCTGTTTGTCATGAATTAGCACCAGAGGCACTCTTAGGGCAGCCAGGTCATCACTGATGTAGTCCTTCATTTTTGCTCATTGTACCAAAATTTCTGAGTCTTTAAGCCACTTTGAGTGTCTGATATGAAATGTTAATAAAATTCCTTCTTCACAAACCATGATGAGAAGCTGTACATCATTACTGTGTTCCTGAGGCACATCACAGCCTAGAATGCAGCTTTCTTACATTCCACCATTTTCCATCACTTAGTCTACACTCCATCTATATCATTTATATGAGGTGACCATTGACATAGGTCCCAGCTGCCAAGCTGTGCACTCAGACCCAAGGTCCCTGCAGAGAAGTTGCAGCCTAGAAGTTGAATGGAGAAACAGTGAGAGAGTGGAAGCCCCAGGTGGGTTGGACACCATTGGTGAGTGTGGGAATGAGGCACAGTTGGCTAGACCTGTAGGAGAGCCAAAGCACACTGACCTGTCATCCCAGCAACAGCCAACTCAAACTGGCCCAGGGCAGATCCCTGCTTTAGGCAGGGATGCAGCTACAGAACCTCAACATCCCCCTGCCCCACACACTGAGCCTATGGAATTCACTACCTCAACCTCTTGCCAGGAGCAGAGGCCAGGAGAAAATGGAAATAAGGAAAACATGAATGGGGTTTGGGGCTAAGCAATAACATTAGTTCTTTTACTAACCCTAGTTACTGTAAGTTTGGAAGAACAGAATTGATATTTTGTTTAAATGCTAATTGGCATAAACATGGAACCATAGCATTGACCCATGTGTTTTACACCCCCCTACACTAGCATAGGGAGACAGAAAACCTCTCACTGGTTCTCTGAAGTCATGAGAACCATTTTTGTTTCTATTCTTCAATAAACCCTATTCTTACTCTCACTCATCCTTGTCTGTGGATTTGATTTTTCAATTCAGAAGAGAAGAATGCAGAAAGGAGTAGAAATTGACAGTGTGGGGCTGGGGTCTGCTGCAGCATGGGAGGGCATAGTCCACCATTAAGAAGTGCAACACTCCTTGTCTTAGAGGGCTGCAACTTGTGCAGACCCCACCTGCCAGCAGAAGTGTAAACATTCCAGTTTCACTGTCACAGCAATAGAAAACTGATTAATACAGAAAATTAGAATGCAACTGGAAGACAGAATAACATCCATATCTCACTCCTTCAATCTTCCCTTTAATCTCCAGACCCTCCATACCAGAGTTCAAGTTCTATGAGAGTGAGTACATCAGATAAATTTCATTGAGTAGTGCCTCATTTTGGGACCAGCTGAAGATCACAGGGCAGCCATGTATGAGATGTACTGGCAAATGACTGGTGGCAATGCATATTCAGCACTGAGAGTCTCAGGCAAAAGAAGGCAACAAACCAAGGATCTAGAGGAACAAGGACAAGGATCAGAATATGCAGGAGTCAGGGGGAGGGAATGTAAAGTTCACAGTTTATTTCTAGTATTTTGAAGTGACACTTTAGAGAAGTTGTACCATAAAGAGTCACCAAAGAGCATAGTGAAAGTGTCCACACAAGTACAGGTTCAGTTGTATCCATAGCTAATTTCACCCCCAAGATAATATTGTGTCAGGAAATGATCCACTGTTTAGTGCAATCACATTAAAAACTCAAGAAGGCAGTCTCCACAGCTGTTCCACAGTCGTAATGGGCCTGTGAGCATGGCATCTGATTTGGACCTTGCAACTGATTGAGTATGAAATAGTGCTTCTTGCCTATCCATTTAGAAAGGATTCAGATCAAGTATTCAAGTCCAGGTGGTGGGAATGCAATGAGACCTGCCCTCTTCTTTACCATTCTTTAATAAATATTTATATATGGCACCACTACTTTGGCTTATTAGGGAACCATAAAGCAGACACAGAATATATGAAGTAATTCTACTTCTATGGATTATAAAAAAAAATGATCAGAGGTACAGACAAAGGCTGATATACTAAGTGTTCACTACAGCTTTATTACAATGACTCCCCTTTGAAAGTTACTTAAATACCTTCCAGTAAGTGCTCTCCAGATTCAGCCAGTCCTTCATCCTAAGGGGCTTCTTCCCAGGCACTGCCTCAGGGTGACACCACCCTATTTATGTAGCCTTCATACTCCCCTGCCTGTTCACAAGCCTTTCCTTCTCCTGCCTGTGCCACCCATGTTCCCCCACATTTCTTTCTCTGCATTCATTCTCTCAACATCTCCTCCCTCTTCTTTTTCACCTCACATATTGCAACCCCTGTACTCTCCATTCCTCCCCTTCTACACTGTTCCACCAGTCCCTTCCCTGCTCCTGGTGATCTTTCCCCCACCCTCCCTCTTTTATTATCCCTCTTTTTCTATAGAGCTTCTGTTCTCAAACAGAGAGAGCCTTATCTCTCTAGCCATACCTGGAACAGGTTGAACACCTTCTTGTCCACTGATTGCTCCAGCAGATACTCTGCTCTTGAGGACAAAACCCAAAGCACTTTCTGTGTATCTGAATTTGGACTAGTAGTAGACAGAAGAGGTCACCTGCTGACCAAACTGGCCAAGGTCTGAAAATTCTTTTGCTTCATAGACATTCCTTAGGCTCCTAAAAGCCATGACATAAATTATCCAATGGGTTTCTCCAACCACATATTCACTGCATGAGTTGGGAACACTGGCAGCTGGAAAACTGCAACTTGACTTGGAAAACATCTCCTGTTAGCCAGCCCTCCATTCAGAGAGGTTCCTGTCTCCTGCCATAAATCCTCCTTTTGCACCTCAGGTTATCTGACCTTGGAAACTCAGCACACCTTGAAAACTCAGGGTGGCTGAACTGTCCATTCCTCAATCTGGCCTTTAGAGGAATTGCCTCATCCAAGTGCTCTAAGGGGGAGAAATAAAATCACCATTGGAATACAAAAATCCTTGCTTGACACAGTCAAAGAACTGAACAAAAGATAATAATACTTAAGCTATTCTGATAAAATCCCAACCATCACTCCAGGACTCCCACCACATCCTTCTTTCCTGGTTTTCCTGATGCTATAATGGTGATGACACCTTTGATAATTATGTCTCTTGTAGATGGGTTCACCAGGTGCCAACACTGTTGGGTCACACAGTGTCTGCATTTCATCCCCCCCAGGTAGTCAGGGCCCTGCCCCTCCCAAAGCACTTTGAACATATTTGATGCTGCTGGGAGACCTCACTGGTTTTGTGGATGTCTCACTATTCCTGTCCTACATTCCTAAGAGTACATGACTACCCACATCTCCAATAAAAGTATAAGCAGCCCTGATTCTGCAAAGAGTGGTGAACAACGAACCACTAAGATGGAAGAAATCACCAAGTAACATGTAAACATGAGCCAGGAATAAGAAATATTTGAAAACAGAACATATATGAAATCTATTAGGATAGTAGTAATCACCATATATCACTGACCTAGAAAATATTCCATTGCCATAAAGTAACAGGTGTACAAACTTTATCCTTTGCACTTTAGGGGCTTGAGAATTCTTAAAAGTAGTGACAAGAAAAGTAACAGAATTCATGAAGGAATTTTTGTCAAGTTAATTTAAGAGTGAGATAATGAGAGATTTACTACCAAAAAGTACTAAAAAGTCTCAGGCATGGACAAACTCCAACCGCTTGGAGACCACAAAGATGTTTCCCCAACAAGTTAAGTCTAAAGTGAAAAAACAAAGTTATTTATACAAATGTGGTTCCCAGGCTCACTCCAGAGCCTGTATCAGGACTGCAATAGTTCTTCTTCTATGCAACAGTGCTGTGTCACTAACATCAGTTATGTGCTTGAACAGTGCAAATGGGCAGCCTGAGAATCTGCATATATGCTGTGACACATATACAAACAGAACACATACCTCTGTCTAAAGGCCTTTAACTTACTTAGAAGATTAAAAAAAATGATAGCATGATAATCAAGATTTTTAAGTAAAACTAATTATAAAAACAATTTCTCTTGTCTTATCCATAGTACTTGCCAGTATAGACAGATAACATGGAACAAAATCTAACTTGCACTTTCTCCTGGTATTTAGCCACCCAAAGTGGCAGAATATTAGCTTACCAATGTCACCACTCAGAGATACATGTGTTCAAAATAGAATTAAGTAATAAGAGTACAAAATTTCTATTTTGCAAATTTGTATTTGATAAGCATGGTTATAATGGATTAAACACTTGTTCAGTGACTTAGAACATAAAGACACCATTAGACACTCATGGGCACTGACCACTTGACATGTAGTTAATGTGATGGAGAAGTGCAATTATTACTGTGTTTTAATTTAAACTTGCACAGGCTCATGTTGCCATTGGCCACCTCATAGAAGTACATCTCTGAAGACAAGCACCACCCCCCTTGCTTTGCCAAGGTCCTCAACTTTACTGAACAGCTGGGCTCCTGGCCCTGTCTTAAGGCCCACAGGAGAAGACTGCCTCTGCATGGAGCTCCTATGGAACATTTCTGTACCATAGAGGTTTTGCAAGCAACACCCTCTGCTATCACACAGCAATCTACATAAAGACAGGACAAGGTGCTTTTCTTCTTAGTTACCTCAGCTTCCAGAAGAGGGCCTAACTCAGGGTGATTCTCATTTCAGTTTTGTGAACTGAAAAAAAAAATGTTACAAACACCTCATTAACCAGGAGAATTCAAGTTGAGCCCTCCAGGAATGTGGAACTCCATCTTTTGGTAAAACCTTTGATTTCTTATACTCATCACAGACATTTCCACCTTATCTAAATCCAAGCTAGCAGCACAACCTTTCTGGTACAGATATTTTAATTGTGCCTTATCCAATTGGGTACTTGGTACCCATGGGACTTAAAAGTTCCAGCTCATCCACTCACTTACCCTCCAACACCAGGAATTAGAACCATAGTTTCACTGTACCACAAACATAAAAAATGAGTCAAATGAGCACACTCACCATCACCAACATTGAAGTTCTTGATAGCCAGCTTGGAAACAACCCTCAGCAAGGTCCTGACCCAGAGGGAGATATCCATGAATTCAGAGTCTCCGATGCTCACATGGTATGTTGTTGAGTATTTAAACAAAACAAAACAAAACAAACAAACAAAAAAAAACAGTTGCTAATTTATGCTTTTGAGACTGTAGTATTTTAAAAATATAACCCCACATATTTAAAAAATATAACTCCACATATATCTTCCCTGGTGGAGCTCAGACTCAGCCCAGGAATGACTCCAACCATTTTCAGATGCCCGCTAAAGAAACTGGTCCACCCTGCACTGACTATGCCAACTGGAAGACACCTGCCAGAGTTCAACCCCAGCCCAGGTCAGCTTTGCTGACAGGCATGTGAGCCTGGTCCAAAGTAGGCCTGGTTCTGTCCCATTACCAGCTGGGATGCACCAGAACTAAGGCCAGAACCAGGATCACCTCTGCCCACAGGGAACACCTTCCAGAGCTCAGGCTCCTGTCTGATCAACAAAGGTCAGCTGTGCAGGAGCCTGGGCATAGGTAAGCCAAGTTCCATCCCACCACCTGCAGAACCCAGTGGAGGTCAGTCCCAGGCCTGTTCAGCCAGCTGAACTGCATGCCACCCTATTCTGAGGGTAAGCCCTGGTTCATCCCACCACTGGCTGACACCCTCAGGAGCTGAGACAGTGCCCAGATTCACTTGGCCTGAAGTGCACAGGACCCTGGACACAGGGTAGGTCAGAGTTCATCCTTTCCCTGCCAGGATATATCTTGGACTTGGCTCAGGAGTGCCTTGCTCACCTGCCTGGCAACCATGCCCAGGGTACACCAAGTTGCATCTGGCCACCCGCTGACCCCTGATCATACTGAAGCTCTGACCAGGAGCTGGGCTCCAGGAAAGGCCCAGGTTCTACCTGCCACCTGATGAAGTCTGTAGGTCCTAAGGCTTAGTACAGGACTGCCTCCACTCAGCAGAAAACCTTGGAAGCTCAGGATTCATTCAGATCTGCCATGAATACCTGGGTCAGAAGCCTGGCACAGGAGAGCCACAGGTCTGTCCCATCAGGCTGACCACTGCCTGAGCTCAGGATTGGCCCAGATCTGCCTTGCCAACCTTAAATAGAGCTGGGGCTCAGAAGAGGCCTGGGTTCATTCTGCCACAACAGAATCGAGCCTGAGTCCAGGCTCTGCCCAGGACTACTTCTGTACATAGGCAGACAACAGCTGGAGCATTGGAAAATTTTGACTTCCATTGCAAATTGAGAAAAAAGAACCAGAATTCTCTAGCTTCCAAAGGGCTCTCTACAAGAGGCAAAATTTTTGTCAGTTGCTAGAAAAACTTATTTTGGTGATGTTCTTGTGGGTGTCTGCACGTTCACCAGAGCTAAATCACATACCTAACTCATACAAGTCAAAAAAGAGAAACAAACAGCTGATAAAAATGGGAAAACCCAATAGCAACTATTTATAATGGATGACATACCAAAAATTGAGGTGACTTTTCACATCACAATATAGTAAACCAAAGGAAACAGAGTACATGGGTGCTTTTGCCCATCAAATACAAAAAATAAAGAGAATGAGAAAATATAATGTCAACAATGTTGGAAAATGGAATTGTCAAGCTCTGATAACTGCAGTAGAAAATTGCCAAAACTCTTCAGCAGGGAAGTTTCAGGAAATATGCCAAAATTTAAAGTGCATGCCTACCATTAGCACAAGAATTTCAATTTAAATAAGATATTCATTGTGAATGTGTCAATTTTTTTTTTAAATTTTACCCTGAAGTGGACCATTGCAATCATTTTACATGCATATATAAAATAGATTTTACTAGTTTTTTGGAGGTTGGTTGTATTTTGACACAATGCCTTTATTTTATTGATTTATTTTTATGTGGTGCTGAGAATTAGATCCAGGGCCTCTCCTATGCTAGTTGAAAACTCTACCACTGAGTTGCAACCACAGCCCCTCTAGTGTTTTATTTCTTAAAAGTACTTTTACATATCCGAATACATATTCCTTTATAATTATAATCTCAGACACATTTTTCAAAAAGGTACCACATGAACTGTAGCTCAGCCATAGCACACTTGCCTGGCATGTCTGAGGCCCTGTGTTACATTCTCAGCATCATTTAAAAAAGTAAAATAAAATAAAGATCTATCAACAACTAAGGAAAAAAAAAACATTTAAAAAGAATATAGATGGTGCTTAAAAAAAGCTAACACAGCTGCAGTTGTACATGTTCATTATATGAGACAATTAACATATTAATAATTTAAAAAGGAGTACCGTTATATGGCATCAAAGAGAATCACGTTATTATACAGCCATCACCATCATTTGTCCATCCCCAGGACTTTTCAACTCCGGAATTCAAACTGTCCTTATTCAATACTATCTTGCTACTTTTCCCTGTACCTCATCCCAGTAACCACCATTCTACTTTCTGTCTGTATGAATTTGATAATTTGAAAAGTTTATTTTAACACCACCAAAGTACAAGAGCAATGTGTGCTGGTGTATGTGTCTACATGTCCACACACATGTACACCTTCATATACATACAAAACACGCATTAGTAACCAACTTTGCCTTCTTGATTTCCACATATATGTTTAGAAATCCTCCTGTATTGTGTAAACATTCATTTATTTACTTTCTTGACTTTCATGATTTATAAATTTAATTCATCAGAGCATCTGGAGTTTATTTAGATGTACATCATCTAAATAAACATGGATTTCATGTTCTTACCAACATTATTAGGCATCTTCAAAATGATCCCACTATCTTTAGTGAGATCATTTGTCTCTCCCCAAATAGTGGAAATATAACTTTGTGAATTTATAAAGTGTTTTATCTATGCCCCAGGCTTTCCAGATCTCTCTTTGGTATTCTGTCTTTCTGTTCCCAGTCCCCACCCTTCAGATATTACAATTTTCTATGTGAAGATATCT
Source organism: Urocitellus parryii (assembly GCF_045843805.1). Lineage (NCBI taxonomy): Eukaryota > Metazoa > Chordata > Mammalia > Rodentia > Sciuridae > Urocitellus > Urocitellus parryii. The sequence goes on from NC_135548.1 coordinate 5,842,882, forward strand.
ATTTGTGCTAAATTCATGACTTACTTTTTTTTAAATGATACTTTTGTTTTGGGCATGATGGCCTATATCTGTGATCCCAGTTGCTTGGGGGACTGAGGCAGGAGAATTGCAAGTTCAAATCTATCCTCAGACACTGTGAGGCACTAAGCAACTCAGTGAGAACCTGGATCCAAATAAAATACAAAATAGGGCTGGGGATAAGGCTCAGTAATTGAGTGCCTCTTAGGTTCAATCCCTGGTATCAAATAAATAAAAAAATACACACACACACACAAACACATATACACACATATCTCACACATGTATACTTTTGTGACTTAATTTTTCAAAATGACTTTAGACCCTGTTTCCTCTCATGATACTTTCTGGAAGGAAGATTTTATACAGATTGAAAAGAGGAAAGTAGACAGCTGGTCAATACTGGCCTCTCTCTGAAGGAGTATACTTTACCTATTATGATGTGATTCTTTATTTTTTGTAGTTTTATTTATTTGAATCCCAAAGGCTTAGGAGAACAACATCTGAGTGGTGCATATAGCTATTTCAGTGGATTTCAACGGGATCTTACTCTATGGCTTCAACCACATTATTTATTTTTATTGTATTTGTAATGAGACCCTGGGGAAATTAACCACTAAGCCCCATCCCCAGCCCTTTTTGGGATTTTATTTAGAGTCAGGGCCTCACTCAATTGCTTATGGCCTTGCTAAGTTGTTGATGCCAGCTTTGAACTTGTAATCCTTCTGCCTCAGCCTCCATGGGACAGGACACTAGGCTCAAGCACTTTCTTCTTCACACACAAGACACATTAATGTGTGCATCCATGAGCTCCTGTCATCATTGTCTTCTTTCCAGAATGAACACCAATCTGGTGGAGCAAGCTTTTCATAAATGCTCTGCCTTTCCTTAATCTCCTAGGATTTGTTTACAGTTTTCCTGTTCATAAGGCTTTTTTTTTTCCTTGTGGACTGAGCCCAAGCATACCTGTGGGCTTCTGCATACCATTACATAATCCAAGTACAGTAATGATCTGGTTTTCTGAGAGTGGTCATGATCTGCTAATTCTCTGTCATGACCCCTAGCTGGAATCTTGAGTTTTATCCTCCTGGTTGCAGAACCCTTGTCATTCTTCCTGTGATAAGGAGTCCTCAGCGATATCCAATAGGGGAAAAGAGATGAGTGGCCAAGCAATTGAGTAATTACACCACAGTGTAGAGAACCTCAAACACCATGATGAGAACTGTGGGACTGCCACAACTTTGGGCTATGGAGATACCGAGCATAATCCCTACCTCCATGGAATTCAGATGACCCTTTTGGATAAGAAATTGCAGGCACTAGAGCCCTAATGCTACAAGGGGGCTGCTATGTCCCTGCAGGCTCCCAAGGTGAGAGTTAGTAGTATCCAGTGGTCCTTGTAGGCCATCGTAGTGGTTTGGGTTTGATAAGGAGCATAATGTAGTATCCAGTGGTCCTTGTGGGCCATTGGATGGGTTTGGTTTTGATATGGAGCATAATTAAAAATCACTGGAAAATTTCACATTATAGGGTGACATGATCTGTCTTCTTTTTTTCCATGGTATTGAAGATTAGTTTATTCTGGCCAAATGTTGTCCAAAGTCCTTATTGATGATGTAATTTTTAAAATTTTTCATTTGCTTTAATTAGTTAAACATGACAATATAACACATTGATGCACTTGAATAGATCATATATAAATTGTTTTTTTTTTTAAACAAACAAAAAACAAAACAAAACAAAACAAACAAACAAAAAAAAAAAACCAGCCCTTCTCCTGCTGGTTCAGGAGAAGAGTTTGGAGGCATAGTGAGGCCTGGGGGAGGGCCAGGAGGAGGTTCCGACACCATGCTGGAGTAGGGATGGAGCCAGGTCGTCCTTGGGCTCCAACTCTGCCCAGGAGCCAGGCCCTAGTGAAGGCCAGTTTTTACCCACCACTGCCTGAAACCCCATACATCCTTGGACTTGGCCAAGAACTGCTTTGGCTCATCAACAAACATCCTTGGGAGCTCAGTATCAGCCCAGATCTCCCATGACAACATGAAGCTGCAGCCTGAGCAGAGGGTAGTCACAGGTGCATCACACTTCAGGCTGAACCCTGCCAGAGCTCAGACTCAGCCAAGGAATGACTCTGCCCACTGTCAGATGCCCAGCAGAGCTCAGGCTTATTCCTGCACTACTCCACCTACTGGAAGACACCTGCCAGAATTCAGCCCCAGCCCAGGTCACCTCCGTGACAGGTGTGGGAGACTGGTCCATGGTATGCCTGGCTCTGTCTTGCCACAAGCCAACCCCCACCAGAGCTCAGGCCAGACCAATGACAGCCTGTGTCCATAGGTGAAACCTATTGTAGCTCAGCCTTTTCCATGATCAGCCAAGTCCAGTTGTGCAGGAGCCAAATTCTATCCCACCAAGGGTAAGCCAAATTCTATCCCACCAAGGGCAGACTCCTGTAAAGGTCAGGCCCAGGCATGATCCACCCTGCTTAACTGCAGGAAATCCAGGCAGAGGGGAGTCACAGGGTCTTTCAGGGCTGATGTCCACAGATGGGGACCAGGGAAATTTATGTGCTCATGCCAAGTCAAGATGTTCAGTTCCTGTTCGACCTCTCCTTCTGCTGAAATTCTCCCAACAGCAAGTCTGCTTGGGTTATCCCATCTGCATAAGGGTCATATGGACTCCACAGTGTTATGTTACCAGTTGATGTAAAGGCAAGACACAAGAACACACCCACATGGATGCCACATAATGCACGTATGGGAAATGCTAATGGTATGTTTCCTTTTTATTTTTGCTTAAATAGGAAATACATAAGAACAGTGGTGGCATTCAGAATGCTTCATAATGGGTCCCACAGGCTTGGACCAGCTGGAATTGCTGAATGCCAGCTTCGAAGCACACAGCAAGTGCGCCCATGCCTCATGTTTGCCTGGCTCATGGCAGAGCCCAGAGAACAAATTTCTAAATTTTAGTGGTCAAGATAATGAGATTTTTGTTTTTATTTGATTTTTTTCTTTGATTTTATGGGTTGTTCAAAACATTACAAAGCTCTTGACATATTTCATACAATAGATTCAAGTGGGTTATGAACTCCCAATTTTACCCCATATACATATTGCAGAATCACATCGGTTACATATCCACATTTTTACATAATGCCCTATTAGTAACTGTTGTATTCTGCTACATTTCCTATCCTCTACTATACCCCCTCCCCTCCCCTCCCATCTTCTCTCTCTACCCCATCTACTATAATTCATTTCTCTCCTTGTTTATTATCCCATTCCCCTCACAACCTCTTATATGTAATTTTGTATAACAATTAGGGTCTCCCTGCATTTCCATGCAATTTCCCTTTTCTCTCCCTTTCCCTCCCACCTCATGTCTCTGTTTAATGTTAATCTTTTCTTCCTGCTCTTCCTCCCTGCTCTGTCCTTAGTTGCTCTCATTATATCAAAGAAGACATTTGGTATTTGTTTTTTAGGGATTGGCTAGCTTCACTAAGCATAATCTGCTCTAGTGCCATCCATTTCCCTGCAGATTCCATGATTTTGTCATTTTTTAGTGCTGCATAATACTCCATGGTGTATAAATGCCATATTTTTTTTTATCCATTCATCTATTGAAGGGCATCTGGGTTGGTTCCACAGTCTAGCTATTGTGAATTGTGCTGCTATGAACATCGATGTGGCAGTATCCCTGTAGTACGCTCTTTTAAGGTCTTCAGGGAATAGTCCGAGAAGGGCAATAGCTGGGTCAAATGGTGGTTCCATTCCCAGTTTTCCCAGACATCTCCATACTGCTTTCCAAATTGGTTGCAACAGTTTGCAGTCCCACCAGCAATGTACAAGAGTACACTTTTCCCCATATTCTTGCCAGCACTTGTTGTTGTTTGACTTCATAGTGGCTGCCAATCTTACTGGAGTGAGATGGTATCTTAGGGTGCTTTTGACTTGCATTTCTCTGACTGCTAGAGATGGTGAGCATTTTTTCATGTACTTGTTGATTGATTGTATGTCCTCCTCTGTGAAGTGTCTGTTCAGGTCCTTGACACATTTATTGTCTAATTTTTTGAGTTCTTTCTACTCTGGATATTAGGGCTCTATCTAAAGTGTGAGAACTAAATTTTTTTTTCCCATGATGTAGGCTCCCTATTTACCTCTCTTATTGTTTTCTTGCTGAGGAAAAAACTTTTCAGTTTAAGTAAGTCCCATTTGTTGATTCTTGTTATTAACTCTTGTGCTATGGGTGTCCTGTTAAGGAATTTGGAGCCCGACCCCACAATATGTAGATCGGAGTCAACTTTTTCTTCTATCAGACACAGAGTCTCTGATTTGATATCTATCTCCTTGATCTACTTTGATTTAACTTTTGTGCATGGCCAGAGGAGGGGGTTCAGTTTCATTTTGTTGCACATTGATTTCCAGTTTTCCCAGCACCATTTGTTGAAGATGCTATCCTTCCTCTATTGCATGCTTTTAGCCCCTTTATCAAATATAAGATAGCTGTAGTTTTGTGGATTAGTCTCTGTGTCCTCTTTTCTGTACCATTGGTCCACCCGCCTGTTTTGGTACCAGTACCATGCTGTTTTTGTTACTATTGCTCTGTAGTATAGTTTGAAATCTGGAATCGCTATACCTCCTGATTCACACTTCCTGCTTAGAATTGCTTTTGCTATTCTGGGTCTTTTATTTTTCCATATGAATTTCATGATTTTTCTTTTTCCAGGAGGAAATCACGGGTGACTGTTTCTAATATAACCACTAGATGGCACTGAAAGACCAGGTTTTGGCCATAGGTGTACCCTTTTTCCCTCCCCTAGAAGGCTCCAGAACATCTGAGGCAGACTGGCTTTGCCTAATCTCCCCTGAGAGTGAGCAGGGAGGCTCTCATCTTTCATCCACCTGGTCCAGCTAGCACCTGGCACCTGGCAGGTTGGAAAGGAACTGCCTCCCTCCTCCATACCACTGCAGGCAACACAGCTAGATCTACACCTAGTGGTCTTTCCCCTCAAAAGTTTTTACTATTTTTATTTCTAATGATTGGTGCTCATTATGAAAATTTTAAGCAACATGTGGATAAATCAAAATCCCATCACCCCCAGTATGCCTCCTATTTAAAATAGCTCATCTAAGTCAATGCTGTGCAGAGAGAGCTGGCTGGACAAAGAGATGGGGGTGGACATTACACCTTGTAACTGTGAGCTCCTTCTCTGCATGTTAGAATTTAAAGAGATGTCAAGTCCCACATTCACGTCTACTTAAGAGGAGGCAAGAAATCTAATGTGAGACCCTTGCACATCAAAAACAATCAACCACCACAAGTCACTGATTTTAAAACGTCTTGCCATGATTAGGGGGAGGATTTTATGGTAAAAACAAATTATTGATCGGAGCCATTATTTTGTTGCTGTTACTAACATCAGTAGTACCATGACAGCTGCGTCCACTCTGTAAGTGGCACCAGTTAACTGTAGTGTAGCACCTGCACTATCCAATATGGTGGCCATTAGTTATCTGTGGCTATTACAATAGGAATCAACTAAAGTTAAATGAAATTTAGGTTAGTTCCTCAGTGGAAGTAGCCACATTTTGAGTGCTCTGCAGCCCACAGGGGTGAGTGGCTGTCACATTTCCCTGGAGATTAGGACATTGTACCTGTGAAGACAGGGTTTTGGGTGGTGTGGGTGTTGACTAGTCCCTCACAGACAGGAACAAGCAGCACCTCAGGCTCCCACACCTTGCATGGATAGGTATTAGTTATGAATAAAGTTAACAAGATACATCCCAAGTGACATGTAATACCTAATCATGTGCATGTGTCTGCATGTTATAGGGACATGGCAATCACAATCTCTCTTGGAGCAAAGCCTCCACTTCATCAGCAGTACATTGTTCAGAGACTTGCTTCCAAAACCATTTCCTATTGATCCAGGAAGGACTTTTCTCTTTGTCACCAGGGGCTCCTTTTGGTCAAGAGCTTTGTACATTTCCAAACCTTTAGTCTCACATTAATGAGATCTTGAGGGAGGATGAGGATGTTCACCAGGTGGTCAGCCTGTGGTGTTAAACAGAAAGACACCTCTGCCCCATTTGCTTGGTGAGCATGAAATGCTGAGACTTCAGGGAAGTTGGTCAGTACCTCCTTCACACATGTTGGTGAGGGGCTGTGTGCCCCTAGGCTGGGTGCTTGGATATAAGGGGCTCAATTCTTGACCACAGAGACATCACCAAGCTCTCTACCCAGCAACAGAACTCTACATTTTTGTAAAATCTCCTTAGTGATGGAGGATGGATGCTAACCCAGGACTCTGGTTAGAGCTCTGAACACTAATGTCCTGAGGCAGAGTGAGGGAACAATGTTCTCTGAAGACAAAACTGGAGAAGCTTCTGGATTCTTATCTGAGGAAAGGAATGAGAACATTTAGAGCAGGCTGAGAAAATTCGCCCTGGACGTGGGGCAGACTTGCCTATCTTTCCCACCTTCCCCCAAACTGCTGTGATCCTGGAAAGTTCTGCACTTGGCTGGTTATTATTGTGAGGCCATCATTCCCTGAAGGAAGAGGTGCAGTGGGTGGAGGCATCAGGGTATGAAGGGGCACAACACAATCTTCCCTTCTGGGTGGGCTGTGTCTCCAACAGATTTCCTTGTGAGCTCCCCTTTGCCCATTCCCAGGTCTCATTGTGAAGCAGCCACTGAAATCCAGGCTGGTTTCCACTGGAGGCACAAGGAGCCCCCTTTTCCACATGCAGCCTGGCAGGCTGGCTCTGACCTTGTCATGCCTCTGAGCTCTGAGAATAGAGGACTTGGGTGTTGACGGCCTCATCTTCTGAAGTGCTGCTGACACCATGCTTGTCTTCCTTGCAAGGTGCCAAAGTGTAGTAATAAGTCACAGCCCAGCAGGTGCTGCTGTAGTCAAGAGTCACCATTCCCAGGGACCATGCTATCTGTCTGAATTTCTCCAATGTGGAGTTTCATAGGGAAGCAGAGCAGGTTGGCAGCTATAGCCATCCCATGGCTTGTACTTTGGTTTTTCACAAGCTGCCTGAGATGGGACCAGGGTCAGGGGCTCAGTGAAGTGGTGGGCAAGTCAAGACTCATGCTCTGCAACCTTTCTGGGGAAGCCAGTTCACAAGTGAGTGAGATCTGAGTGCAGATGAAAGGAGGTAGTAAAGGGAGGGGCCCAAGGGCTTTCTTCTGCCTGAGGAGGGTGTCAATAAGCCCAGGGAGGCAAGAGGCAGAGCCCAAGGCTGCCCCAGCCTCTGGATGTTCATGACAAGTCATGAGGCTATAAGGAGATGAGCTCTTTCCACTTTTAATTGCTCAGGTTCAAGAAGGTAATAAAGACCTATGTTCACAGGTGGTGGCAGGTGTGGGGGTGAAGTGGAGGGGAGCAGTACCTTGTGGGGCAGGGTCTCCCCATCATTCATTCTGTGTCCTCCACAGAAACCAGGGTGAGCTAACAGAGGGACATGCTCATGTCCCAGGGCTGGCTGGCTGCTCTTGAGGTCAGTGAGTGTTCTTGGACTGAGCTCACAGTGTAGCCACCTGGCTGAGCAGTGAGGTTCTGATACTCATGCTGCCTCAAAAAATTGGGATCAGAGCCGCTGAGTTAGCCCAAGCATGTTGAAAGGGTGGTCCCAAATGGACCCTAAATAACCAACACTATGGATGATCCCAGGCATGGGCAATATGACATGCTGTGAGCAGCCTCCTTCCTGCCTGCAGCTGCCCTGATTTTCTTTGAAGTCTGGATGGGGTAACCACAAAGGGAGCCCAAGGCCTCATGGATTGGCAGATATGGGGCCTAGGGCTGCCCAGCACACTTGATGATCACACCCTCCCAGCAGTAGCCAGGCGGCACTGTGTGTAACCACGTTGAGTGTCTTGCTGGATGCACTAGTCTCAGTTGTTTTCTTCAACACAAACTTATTGAAATTAACCAACTTAAAGTCCATGGATCAGTGGGTTCATAGAATTCATAGGTTGAGGATATCACCACTAAAATTGATGTGATCACTCCAAAGAGACCTCATATTCACACACAGTCACTCTCAAATCCCTCCAACCACCAAGCCCCCTCGTCCTAGCCCACCTCCATCCTCCTCTGTGTGAACTTGTGTGTCCTCAACTCTTCAAGTAAGTGGACTTGTGTGATGTGTGGTCCTGGGGTCTGGCTTCTTGCACACAGTGTGATGTTTTTCAGACTCATCCATAAAATGTGTGGCAGCATGTGTCAGGATGTTCCCCTTTATGGCCGATAACTTCTGTTACTGCTGCTCACATGTGTGGCGCTGACCATGTCCACTAAGCTGAAATCAGTTGGGGGACATCTGTGTTGTCTATAATTTGGGCCTCTTGTGAATAATGTAATTGCTCAGATTCATAAACAAGTGTTACTATGGACATGTGTTTTTCTTTTTAATTGAATAAACCAGAATAGTGAATTCTTGTTGCCTCACACTTATTTCTAAGAGGACATTTCCTTGGTAACTTTTGGGAACCTTTGGAACAATCTATACTGCTTTCCGTTAGTGTTCAAAATAAAATATTTTGTGCTAGACACTTGTGACTCAAAAGCACACAGGAGCCAGGCATGGCTGAGTGGCTGGTGTGGCACCAGAAGTGGCATCCTGTGTTACACGATTGGAGCCTTTGCCATCCACACAGGGCAGCAGATGCCTTGGAGGATCCTGGTCTCCATATGGCAGGTGTTTGGATTTTTCTTTCTCTGAGTGAAATTAGAAATGTGGATTTTTTATGGAAATCCATCTACTTTCTTTTCTTTCCCCCATTACATCCCTGAGCCCAGTTGACCTGCCTCTGTTGAGCTTCCTTCTTTGCTCAGGTGCAGGTTTTCTTGCCTCTTCCTCCCTCAAGCCAAGGCATCACTGTTAGGCTCTGAAAGAGTGCATCTTGGTGTCCCACTCAGGGTCTTTGGCTCAATCCTTCCATCTGGACCCCACTGTTTTGACAGCTGTTTCCAGGTGGGCTGTCCTTCTGATCCAGCATGTGGTGAGAGAGACTCTGCTGCCTTGTAGCCCAGATGGGAATCCAGATGCTGCACTGAACAGTCTCTGACACCAGGCTGAGTGTGTCATATTTATTATGGAGGCCCCAAGTGTTCCTGCCTTGCACAACCCAGAGAGGAGCAAAAGAGTCATGTGTGCCAGTGCTTAAAGGCCACCTGGCACATGGAAGCCCAGTTGGTGCTCCTTCTTTATCCTCACCACCATCATTTATGGACAGGTTCTCTACCTAAAGAATCATTTGGAAGAGCTACATCTCACCAAGGGCAAAACCACATGTCCACTGGTGAGCAGAGTGATGGCCCCAAAAGATGACCACTCCCCAATCCTCAGCACCTATGGGTTTTGATGTACATGGACAAAGGGGCTATGCAACTCTCAGTAATTTAAAGACATAAGGTAGGGGATTATCCTGGGAGAACAGCTTTGGTGTGAACATGCATTTCCTCAAAACCCAGCTTGAGAAACAGTATTGCAAACATGGAACATATTATTTTTTTAAGCAAGATCATGTAATACCTTTCAAAATATGTGTAGACATTAAAAAATTCCCATAAAGATGCTGTTTATTTTCTGAAAGCAAAATAAACACACAAGCTTGCAGTGCTTATAACTCCAGATCAATGAAAATCCATGTTCCTGCTGCCCCTGGTGGCCTTCCTGAGACCTCTGAGTGCTTGCCTTTGGCCTGGAGTCTTCCATGCTATCTGGAGAGGGCAGCCTGTTCTGAATATTGTCTCTAGGGCTGGGCTTCATGGTTGGGAAAGGAAGGAGGGAGAACTGTAGAATGGCTGTTGGATCTCACCCTGACTGTTTCCATGTGATAAAGGCAGAGAGGGAAGCCAAGCAGCTCTTCCTTGATGGGGATGTCTGTCCACTGATGTCCTGGCAATTTTGAGCAGGGTGTATCAGAGGGACAGTGGATGGCAAAGTGCTGAAGCACAATTATGGGAGCAGGTGGGGAATGTGAAGCAGGAGGAGCAGGAGTCCATCTGATGTGAGTCCCAGTTGCTGCTTCCTATTCCTGGCTGTAACCTTGGAAAGTGCCATGCTGTCCTTGAGCCTCTGTTTCTATCTTCTCAGTGAGTGACAGTATCTCAATGGCAGTGTAGCTTCTGAGTGCACAGGCTTGACCACTGTCTGGTACTAAGCCTGTTACATGTCACATATCTGTACATATGGCTCTTATGGTCTCTAGAGATTATATTACAGTCTTGGCCAGCTGTGTTTCAATATAGAAAGTTCCAGAATACATTTCATTGGAATGAGACCTTGTAGATGATTTAGTTATGGCAATCTTTGAGAAAAACTGAGGCCTGGGAGATGGCTTTACCTTGGTTCACAGAGAACATGCTTATGACCCCCAGGCAAGTAGGTGCTGAACTGACCCAAGAGCCCACCTGCACTTTGCTGTGACAAGGAGCAGCTTTGGTAGGGTCTCCTCTGCCCAGCCACAGCCTCTGGGATGTTAGGTCATCATACCTATGTTCATACAAGAAGAACACAGTGCTCCTTTACAGGCAAAGCAGCAAGTGCAGCTCAAGTGAGCTGCTGGTCACGGGGATAGAGGCCACTGGTGTTTGCACCAGGAATTGCTCTTATTCCACTCCCAATGGATTAGGTTTTCTGCACTGAATCCATGGCTGGTGACTCATTGTGATGGTGTCCCAGTTTAGAGGGATTCACTGGTATTGCATGGAGTTAAGTTAACTCTGCCTCTGGAATTTGGCTTAGAACATGCTCTTGGAAGGGTTTACCTAGCTTTTGGTGATTCTAGAGTGCAGGAGGTTCTCTGAGTCCTGCTCATCATGTGGATAGACAGAATCTTCCTGTCAGCCCCTCTTTTATCAGCAAAGGACTCCATCTTTATCCCAGTGGCTGGGAATAAAATCTAGGAATTTCCTGGTGGCTTCTGCATGGCCAACTGGTGTCTCTAGGCTGTTAGCCAGTACTGGAAGCTCTAACCTCCAAAATATGCCCAGAAGCCCCATGCTGCACCTCGTCCTCCTGCAATACGCACCCAGCCATCTCCTTGTCTTTCCAGGAAGGCAGCAACAGATTCCCACTGGCCTCCTGGCTCCACTCATTCTTGGAGCTGCTTCTCTGGCCCCTCTGATGGCCCTCCAGTCAGTCCTTCTATCTCATGACAGGTTCTATGCACCCTTTTGAAACTACCAGTGGTCCGGTCCCCTAGGCTGCTGCATGATCCCCACTATCTTCTGCCCTCCTTTCTTGTCCCCTTCAGATACATTCTGGCCACAGTGGCCTCCTTCCTGTGAGGGGCACATCACATCTTACCCTCACCTCTCTGGGACACCAGAGCCCCTCACTCATTTCCCATGTAAGATAAATTACCCTCTATAGGGCAGTGCAGTCCCAGCCGTTCCCCTCATGACTTCTGTCTGGGTCTTCTTCACAGAATTAGCACTTTCTAAAATGATTTTGTCTCACCTGTGCCTGGAAGCCAACAGACCCTCTTCACAGGCTGCATCCTTCTCCATCCTTCTGCCAAGAGGAGTCTGCCCCAAGGGTCCCTTATGACATTGTGACATCTTCAGATGTCACTCTAACCTTCAGTGGCATTCTCTCTCATTCTTGGCATTGACAATTTTGGACATCTTCTTCAGTCCTGATTATTGTGGCTATTGCTTTATAAATTTTAATGATCATCTCAAAAAATAGCTTTTGTTTTCATAGATATTCACTACTTTTTTATATTGCATTGGTATCTGCTCTAATATTTCCTTTCTTCTGCTTACATTGGATTTAATTGACTCATTTTCTGTTAGACAATCAGGTGAAAGCTGAGGTGATAGATTAGACCTGGTTCTCTCTAGAGCTAATGCTGTATATTCCCCCAAATTCTCATACACAATATTTTCATCTTCATTCAATTCACAGTATGCTCTAATTTTGCTTTTGACTCTTTTGTTTGATCTGTGGTGTTCCAATAGGCTTTAGGTACTTTCCAGTGTTTCAGAGATTATCCATAGAGGCCCCACTGTAATTTCTGGTATTTATTCCTGTGTGATCAGAGTAAACACACTGTAAGGAATTTAGTCCTTTCACTCTGCCTAGATCTGCTTCGTGGTGGGAGAGTGATTTCTCTTCTTATGCTCTGTGCTCCTGGGAGGGTGTTTTGCTACTGGGTGGGGTGTTCCACAGAGTTGCCAAGGATTCTAGTCCCCTGAGTTCTTGCCACCTTTTGTGTGAATTACTAAGAGAGGGGTTATCCTCCCACCACTAGAGAGCTGCCTTTTTTCCACTGTAGCTCTGGTTGTTGTCACTTCATATATTCTGAAGCTGCTGTTAGGTATAGCACAATTGGGATTGTTAGGTCTCTTGAGAGTAGACCCTTTCACCTTTATGACATGGACCTTTTTGCTTATGTTGTTGTCATGTTTTTGAAGTCCCATTTGTCTGATGTTGGCATAGCCACTGCAGTGTGTTTCACTAATGCAGCATCAGGTAGATGTAGAGATGTCCCTTTTGTTTTTCACCTCTCTGTGTCTTGGTAGAGTTGTTTGGGCAGCACTTAGTTTTTTTTGTTTTCTAATGTTAGTCTCGGAGTTCTCAGGCTATTCCCAGTATCATTGTTGTGTGTGTGGCAAGGGTCAAGATGTGCCCTTGCTGTCTACTTTTATTTGTCTCATCTGTGCTATAGTCTCCTTTTCTCCCTTTTATAATTTGTTTTGGATGAATCAATTTTTAATGTTCTGATATGTCACTTTTATTGGCATGTTAGCTATAGCTTTTTTTTCTTTCTCTATAGTAGCTTTAGCACTTATCATGAGCCTTTAGATTGCCATGATCTGCCTTTGAGCATTGCCTCCCTCCTGGTCCCACATGTCAATGCTGCAGTAGTCTCCTGAGCTGCTCCCTTCTTGGTACCTTGACTGAAGCTTCACCACTAAACTTTTGTCTGTGTCACAAGCATGTTTCATTGTTATTATTTTTGGATAAACATTGAACACTCTTTTGAATGGTCAATAATATTAATTCTAGAGAGCTCTTATTTATTCCCCAGGTTGACACCTTTGTCTTTGCTCTGAATACCAGTGTGCAGACCAGTTTGCAACTGGCTCATCTCTCCCTGCTCAGTGCATTCCTGTAACATGGTTATGTTGGGAATCTGCTGGTCCAGTTCCATGCCTTTCTCAGTCTCTGCTTTGCCTTTTCTTGGTGTACAGACCCCTCCACTGGCTGTATAAATTCCTGAGGTGCCATTTGACTTGCAACTGGGAGGTGCTGGCTGACCCCTTGGCCTCCTATTTTTGGTGGGAAGCTTGCTTCTTCCTGGTTGCTGGTGCTGCTGAAATTTAGATGTCTTTGTCTGTGGTTGATTTCCAGGTTTGCTCTCTGTGCTGGCTTCCTGCAACCCACTGTGGCATTTCTTGTATCTACTTCATTGTTCTTCTGTTGGGATTTTTCAACTCCTTGTATATTGGGATTACAGCTCTTTTCACATCTGGAGATACCTTGATGCCAAACCTCTCTGTCCTTGTACATCTTTGGAGACTAGTTGCCTAGATGTTAGGCCACTTTTGTGGCTCTTGACTGATTGATGTGCTCCTCAGGTTGTTGAAATGCCCCTCCTTTATGTGTTGACCTGGGGTGTCCTTCTCTTCTCCAGCATTGGATCTATTGACATCTCATTGAGGACATTCCTCACATGAATGGCAGATTCATCTGTAAGCCCTTACCCTTCCATGTTTCTATTTAAATTATTAAGTTCAGCCTTTGATTCTGGATTCCTGTGCTTTCAGGTGCAATTTTAACAAATAGAACAGCCAGCTCTGTGCCCTCCTATGATGCAGCATATGGCTTTGTACAGAATCACCAATTCACCTGGGCAGTCTCTCATCTGCTGAAGCTTGCCTGGTCTCACATGCATCCCTGCATGTATCCTCTTCACCATTTTATTACTGGTGCCTTTTGTGTAACCCTACATGATTACACAAAGAACTGTTCTGTCACTGCTGTGCTGTCCATTTTGATCTCAGCAGTTCACCTCCACTTGCCTTGACTCCCTGATTCCCATGACAACTAATCAATACTCTTTATCTGTGATTTGGTCATTTGAAGAATGTGCTGTAAACAGAATCATCTGGTGGGTAACATTTTGGGATGAGCTTGTTTCCATCAACACAATTCTCCAGAAACCCAGCCAAATTGTTCTGTAGGTGGTGGCCTTTCCCTTCACTTCTGTGTGGTGCTCCATGATGGGCTGGATTGCAGCTGCTCAGTCCTTCTTCAAAGAACAGCTGGGTTGCAGTTTCTGACTGAAAGGAACAAGATTGCTGTGAGTGTTTGTGTGTGCTCTTTTGCAAACATAAAATTTCAGTTCCCTTGGATAAATGTCTAAGAGTGAAATTTCTGGGTCAGAAGGCAAATTGATATTAAGTTGGTGTGTGTGTGTGTGTGTGTGTGTGTGTGTGTGTGTGTGTATGTGTGTCTTAGTTTATTTAGACAGTATTTATTTTTTTGCATGGGTGGTACTAGAGGTACTTAACCATTAAACCACATTCCCACCCCATTTTATTTTTATTTATTTTTTATTTTGATACATAGCCTTCCTAAGTTGCTGAGGCTGGATTTTAACTTTTGTCCTCCTGCCTTATCATCCCAAGTTGCTGAGATTACACACATGCACCATTACTCCCACATAGACTGTATTCTTGAAGCAGAAGGTAAGAATTCCTATCAACATAGTAAGTAAGTGCCATTTAAAAAAAATTAAATTTTCATTCCACTTTACTGAGGCATGATTGATGTACAAAGCCCATACATATTTAGTTTTTTACTTTCTACTTTTTCATTTTAGTTGTAGATGGACACAATATCTTTATTTTATTCATGTTTATGTAGATTGAACCCAATGCTTCACACATGCTAGACAAGTGCTCTAACACTGAGTTACAACTGCAGCCTCCTATGCATATTAATGCACACACTCCACAAGTGTGGACATAGGTGCACCTGTCTGAAACCATCACCAAAATCTAAGTGCTTGTTCTCTGTGAAAATAAGCTGTTTTTCAGGGTGACCCTACCACCAACCTTCCCACTAGTGGTGTAGGACAGTGAGGATTTTCATCATCTTCACTGGCATTTGGTGTTGCCCGTATTTTTTGCTTTAGGCCTTCCAGTATGTGTGTGGTGATCTCTCACTGTGGTTTTAACTTCAATTTCTTCATATCTAATGGTCAATGTCTTTTATGAGCTTTTTTCACCATCATGTAATTTTCAGTGAAATGTCTTCTTGTGGCACTTTCTCATTTTCTAATGGATTTTTTTTTTTTGCATTTGAGTTTTGGAATTGTTTATGTATTCTAAACATATGAGATTGGATATGAGATTCTCAAACATTTTCTCACAATCACTAGTACGTCTTTTCATTTTCCTAACTGGGTCTTGGAAAAGCAAATGTTCCTGATTTATATAGCATCCAATATATCATTTTTTCCCTTTCTTTTCATTTTCTTCATAGTGAATATAAGTTGTATTGAGTCTTAGATTTTGGTTTTCCCCATGTTCCTCGTTGGTGTAGGAGCATGATTGATCTGCCTCTTTCTTGCTGGAAGGGACAGTGTGGTGTCTAGCTAAGGGTGGAAGCAATCACTGTGGCCAGTGTCCCCATTCCCAGGCTGACTTCCAGGAACAGGCACTGTTCCTGGTGCTGCACTGGCTCTGGGTGCGGCTCCCATTGGATTCTTTGGGTGGCTCTTTTCTGTCTTCAAGTGGCTTTTGAGTAGTTGGCAAGCACCCTGCTGAGGACACAGGTGTGCCCTCCACAGAGTGTTGGACTTCTTTGCAGCTCTTGCTTCTTCATCACTCTGCCCTGCACACCCTGGCTGCCTGGGTCTCCTTGGACCTCAGCTGCCTGTCTTTAGCCAGGGGCTCCACCAGGTTCTGCCTCAGAGAACCAGACACTCTCCAGAGGCAGACACAAGGCCCTTCTTGAGGGTTTGCTGAACTCTGGCAGTACTATCTTATTCCATGCTATGGCATATTCAGGTTTTATTTTATGTATTTTTCTCTCTTGCCTATTTTGCAAGAGAATGGGCCCAGCTTTGTTGCTCCACCTGGCTGGCAGCAGAGGTCTGAAAGTTTTCAGTCTTTTTTCCTTCTCCAACTTGCCCTGACATTTCAAATTCCTTTGCAGCCTCACCTGATACACATAAGGAGTGGAAGTCCTTAGTAGTTTTGTAAATGAAAGGGTTAATTGTTTGAGACTCTATTTCTGCACTCAGTTGAACTTTGTTCTGAAGAGCCTTTCTCTCTTACCTTGGCCTGGACAAGTCTTAGTAAAGCACTTACCTGGATTTCCAGGAGTCTTTTGTCTCTGGCAATAGTGGAACAGATACAAAAGCAATATTGGTAACATCACTTTGCATTCTTACAAAGATTTGTAGCTTCCAATATTGTTTTTTATTTCTTATTTTTGAAATATAGAGGGAAGGTGTTCTGGTTGTTGCGAGAAACAGCATAATGGCCCTCCATAGTTGTCCTCATTTCTCTACTCCAGCCATACTGCTTTTCTTGCTGTGTCTTTCAAAGTGCTGTGTGGTCCTGCCTCAGGGCCTTTGCACTACCGCTTCTGTCTGGCTGGTCCTCTCTTCCTCCAGAGGAGAGCAATTCAATGGGGTCTTCAATTAGACTTTCTCTCTGCTTTTGTTAAGATAATATGCCCCTGGGCACTTAGGTAGAGCATCCCCTGGTATATTCTTTCTACTTTCTTACTTCATCTTTTTTGTAAACATCAACTGTGGGCATTTTGTCATCTGCTGGTGCCTGGAAGAGCAGTTGATCTTAGAAGGTTCTCAGTAGATATTTGTTTCTGAGAAAGAACCCTTGGCTTCAGAGGGTTAAGACAGTTGTCCAGAGCCAGATGACTCATTTTATAGAGCCAGGTCTGGAACCTGGCCCTCCTGATTGTGATCCACCCATACCACCACTGGGATTGTGCAGCATCAGATAGATGCCCATTGAAAGAGTCCTCTGCATAGTGTACCCACAGGATATGGCTTTACTGTACTTGGGAAACTAACTGTTTTGGTGTTCAAATAACTACAGATAAGACAATAAAGTGAAGGAAGATGTGGGGACTGTGGTGAAGGTGAGGTCACAGAGTGCTGGGAACAGGAGGTGGGGCTCATGCACGGCTAACAGGATGGGTCACACTCACATCTGTGTTGCTGGGATCGGAAGAGTATAGGAAGCTCTCACTGTCCAGCCATGGCCTTATCTTTTCAGAAAAGAATAAAACTCAAAGCCCAGGTTTGAGTTGATCAACTCTGAGAATCAGATGTCTGCATGACCCAGGGGCTGTCCACTCCAGTTTGGCTTAGGTGGAAGATGACAATTTTCTCATACAGAGTGACCGTGACCTTCAGGACTCTGGGCATCATAATCAGAGAAGGCTTTATACTAGTGGCATGAGGAGAGTCTGAGGCTGCCGAGTGTGTCAAGGACACCACCTGTGGCTCTCCCACAATGATTAAGGTTGTGCACAGTGTCAGGGCCTATACATGCAACATACTGAAAAAATCAATTAAGGATGTTAAGGACACACCTTGTGGAGAGCTTTGTGGTTTGCAGCTGCAGACTCTCTTATGCCTTCTACAGGAAACAGGGCTGAGAACACTTAGGACTTGAAGAGGCCAGAGAGTCTGGATGGGCCAGCCCACACATGTCCCACCAGGAACACCCCAGTTTCTTTTTCCATGCTTATGGTCTGTTCAGCAGGGATTCTCTTCTTCAGTCTGGATGTCCCTTAGGGAAGCACCTGTTCTGAGACATGGCAGAACAGGTCTGAAAGTTTTCAATTTTTTGTCTGAGCAGGGAGGATGCCCTTGGCCCTGGTGACTCTTCTCTTCCCCAGGGGTGACCTAGCTCTTCCTATTTATGATACTTGTATTACTTAAAATTTAAAATAAAATCCCAGTTTTCACCCCACTTTTATTGGTTAGTATTTGTTATCTTAGGCATTTCGTGATCAGAGTGCAGGTATGTTTTGCCCCAGGCTGCATGCTGACTGACACTTCACCAGGCATGTTTATGTGCTCACATGCATATTGGCGTGACCTCAAAATGATGTTAGTTATCCCTTAACTAATCCTTCTTATCCATCTTTCAGTTTAGTGAGGCTCCCTGGACACTTCAGGCCCCCTTTCCAGTGAATGCAAGACTCTTTTCCTTTATGGCATCTAGGGATTTCAGGATGCCAAGTGGGAGTCACTCACAGTGTCTTCCTTAAGCTCTAAATGGCTTCACTGGTGGTTCCTGACATGTGGAAGGGAAGAGTCCCCAGGGAAGCTCAGAGTCCCCAGGGAAGCCATGTTAGTGTGTGTTCTTGGGCCTCTTCCCTAGGTGTGAGATTGCGGGACTGCATTTGTCACTGTGAGTCCTTACAGTTGATATTTTCCACTTAGTTCAAGTGACAGCCCCTGCAGCAGCATCAGTGCCCCAAGCCAGTGAAATGAAATTGAATCCCTTTCTCTCTCCAGCCACAAAAGTTAACTCAAAATGGATCAAGGAGCTAGATATCAAATCAGAGACTCTGCATCTGATAGAAGAAAAATTTGGCTCCGATCTACATATTGTGGGGTCGGGCTCCAAATTCCTTAATAGGACGCCCATAGCCCAAGAGTTAATAACAAGAATAAACAAATGGTACTTACTTAAACTAAACAGTTTTTTCTCAGCAAGAGAAACAATAAAAGAGGTAAATAGAGAGCCTACATCCTGGGAACAAATTTTTACCCCTCACACCTCAGATAGAGCCCTAATATCCAGAATATACAAAGAACTCAAAAAATTAAACAATAAGAAAACAAATAACCCAATCAACAAATGGGCCAAGGACCTGAACAGGCACTTCTCAGAGGAGGACATACAATCAATCAACAAGTACATGAAAAAATGCTCACCATCTCTAGCAATCAGAGAAATGCAAATCAAAACCACCCTAAGATACCAACTCACTCCAGTAAGATTGGCAGCCATTATGAACTCAAACAACAACAAGTGCTGGCAAGGATGTGGGGAAAAGGGTACACGTGTACACTGCTGGTGGGACTGCAAAATGGTGAGGCCAATTTGGAAAGCAGTATGAAGATTCCTGGGAAAGCTGGGAATGGATCCACCATTTGACCCAACTATTGCCCTTCTCGGACTATTCCCTGAGGACCTTAAAAGAGCGCACTATAGGCATACGGCCACATCAATGATTATAGCAGCACATTTCACAATAGCTAGACTGTAGAACCAACCTAGATGCCCTTCAATAGATTAATGGATAAAAAAAATGTGGCATCTATACACAATGGAGTATTATGCAGCACTAAGAAATGACAAAATCATAGAATTTGCAGGGAAATGGATGGCATTAGAGCAGATTATGCTAAGTGAAGCTAGCCAATCCCTAAAAAAAATGCCAAATGTCTTCTTTGATATAAAGAGAGCCACTAAGAACATAACAGGAAGGAAGAGCATGAGGAAAAGACTAACAGTGAACAAAGATGAATGGGGGGAGAGAAAGGGAGAGAGAAGGGAAAGCATATGGAAATGGGAGGAGACCGTCAATGATACACAAAATTATAAGAGGTTATGAGGGGCAAGGGGGAGGGGGAAAAGGGAGAGAATTGAAGAACAGCAGAGGAGGTAGAGAGGGAAGATGGGAGGGGAGGGGAGGGGAGAGGAGGGGAGGAGGGATAGTAGGGGATAGGAAAGGTAGCAGAATACAACAGTCACTAATATGTCATTATGTAAAAATGTGAGTATGTAACAGATGTGATTCTGCAATCTGTATTTGGGGTAAAAATGGGAGTTAAAAACCCAATTGAGTCAAAAAGATGTATGAAAGATGATATATCATGAGCTCTGTAATGTTTTGAAAAATCAATAAAAAAATTTAAAAAAATGGTAGAGAGGATATATAGAAAAAAAAAACACATTTACACTGTTGGTGTAATTGCAAATTAGTTCAAATATAGAAATCTTTATGTCGGCACTCCTCAAAAGACTTGGCATAGAACCATCACATGACCCTGCTATACAACTCTTCAGTAGGGATGGCAGAATTAAAATCATCTTACTACCCATATTTATAGCAGCACAATACACAATAATCAAGATATGGAACCACATAGATGTCCATCAATAGGTGAATGGATAAAGAGAATGTGGTTTTTATATACAATGATTCTTTCTTTTTTGGTACAAGGAATTGAACTCAGGGCACTTAAAATACCCAGCCCTTTATTTTAATATTTTACTAGAGGCAGGGTATTGCAGAATTTCTTAGAGCCTTGCTAAGTTGCTAAGACTGGGTTTGAATGTGTGATTCTCCTGCCTCAGCCTTCTAAGTTGATGGTACTACATGAATGCACCACCATGCCTGGTTATATACAAAATTTTAAAATACCTTTTTCTTTATTTAGCCAAAAATAAAAAAGAAATAATGTCATTTGCATTAAGATGGATGGAAGTAGAGACCATCATTTTAAGTAAACTAAGTCTATGTCAGAAGATCAAGGGTCGTGCGTTTTCTCTGATAATCAGAAGCTAGAGAGGAAAAAAAGAAAAAAAAAAGGTGGGAGTGGACCTCATGAAAATCAAAGTGAAATTTATAAAGGAAAAAGATCAGGGCTGGGGATGTGGCTCAAGCTGGAAATTGCTCACCTGGCATGCACAGGGCGCTGGGTTCAATCCTCAGCATCACATAAAATAAAGATGTTGTGTCCACCAAAAACTGAAAAATAAATATTGAAAAGATTCTCTCTCTCTCTCTCTCTCTCTCTCTCTCTCTCTCTCTCTCTCTCTCTCTTTTCTCTCTCTAAAAAAAGAAAACAAAAGAGACCAAGGGGTGGGAAGTTTGGAGGTATGAGGGGAGTGATACTGGCCAAAAGGTATTGTTATATTTTGTGCATGTATAAATATGTAACAATAAATCCCATCATTATGTACGAATATAATGTACCAATAAAAAAAATTCAGATAAAATAATGTGTGACCTGAAAATAGTGGCTTAAATATTTAAGTAAGTATAAATGAGCAAATAATAACATCACAAAATAGCTACCATTCATCATATACCTGCTTGTTTAGTACCTAACATTTCCCTATGAAGCAGGTTACTTCAAGGACTGTTAGCAGTGAGGATGCAGAGGTTTACAACGCTAAACATTGCCACAGGTACAGGTCACAGCACTGCAGCCAGAGCCAATCAGCATGTGCCTGCTTGGCTTTCTCATCTTCAAACAGGGATTACAAAACTTGCTTTATAATTATTCCTCAAATATGTTTGCTTTATAAAAGTAAATAAAATGATAAATAATTGAGAAAAAAATGAAAAGTCATATAAAGTCATAAATTCAGATATAAGTGCTCACACACACAAACACTGGGAATAAGACCATATATATATATACTCTCAAACATACACTGAGCTTAGTTCCTCTTCTCAGCAACCTGAGAGTCTACTGTCCACATGAAGAAGCACATGGGATTCAGCTCATATAAATTTTTGAATCTGCAGTAGATGGCCAACTAAAAGCAAAGCACCCAGGTCTCCCTCAATCTGCAAAGGCCACACCAACTGCACCCTGCAGGGTGGATGCAGCCTGTCACTCAACTTACTTCTTGGGGGGGAGTTTCATTGTTTTCACTGTTTCTTCAGTGTATTCATCCAATACACTCACATAATATCCTAGTTCCAACAAAGTCCTCAAACAAAAGCAAGCATGAGCTACAGGTGCCTTCCCTGGATCCAGACACCCCAACTTAATGGCTGTAAATGGGATAGTGTTCAAACCTCAAAACACAGCATAAGTCTGTTGTTTTAAAGCTAAACATTACTGTTTTCTTTTTTTTTGCAAATTTTACTTTTGAATAAAATTTAAGACCCTAAATATTGAAATCCCACATAAAAGGAATAACTGGAAAGTTAAGTCTCCCCCCAGGTCTTTCTCTTTAGTCCATTTTCCTTCTCCAGAGGCACCAACTGCTGCTGATTTTTTTTACATTGTTGAACCCCAAGGTAAAGAAAAGACTAACAACTTAATTTTTAAATCATATTAAAGAAAGCTTCTAATTGTGTACCCAAAGAGAGCTGATCAGCAGCTGTCTTTGCCAACATGGGCTAGAGATTAGCACCCCAGGCTTAAGGAAAGATGTTTTATAGCACAAAAAGTTGCAAAGTATACTGTCTTGAGAACTTGCAGCTAACAGGATTTTGACAAGCATAATACAAAATCAGATAGTAAGTTATTGATCTACATGGCTCACCATTTCAAGTTAGGAAATAAATTTGATGCCAAAATCAGAATTTATGAGGAACCCCTAAATTTTTAGAGAGGGTTGTTATCTGTCCAGGAAAAGCCAGCAATGAGTGAGTTCAAGACAAGGGCAGCCATTGAAAGCAAGTTTAAAACATCAAAATATGACCACACCAAATACAAAATATAGTATTTACAGAAATCGGAAATGTACTTTTTATAACTTTTGACAAGATATCTTTTGATCTTAAGAGGGAATTAGGATGGATTTATCAACATCTGCCTGGGGTCTGAACATACTAATGAAAAATGTGTGTGTGAGTGTGTGTGCGTGTATGTGTGTGTGTGTGTGCGCGCGCACACACACACACATGTGTGCAATTAGTTGTGTGCCTTTCCCACAAATAGAAGTATACAAGAGTTGTTTCTCTATTACTTTCTCTTTTGATTTGATAATAAACCTCAAGATTACTATCCTTTCAACTATAGCTGGTTTGTTGTTTAACCTCCTGATGCATTTCATAAGGTGGGAATGTCAAAATTCTTTTCTTTCCTTTATAAGAGCTTTTTATTAAATAGCAAAGCAGAATTGTAATACAATTTTAAATATTTGTAAATTAGGTAACAAAAGGGATGCAAAATGTTTGTAGTTTAGCTATATATTCATACAGCTAAAGCCACATATCTAATCATACACTATTACATAAGATTATTCCATGATTTAAAGTAGGCCAAGTCTAATACATAAGCTATATTAGTAGATCTCTTTTCCTCTTATTTTAATATTATTTCATACTGAATATCTTACCAAATGGAATCTAAAAATAGTAAAAAATGTTAAAGGATGACTAGAACTATGCAAACTAATTGGTTGAATTTATAAAAATTTCTGGGAAAATAAAGAGATTAAACACTAAGATTAAAATTTCTATTATTTTACATGTATATTCTACCATGTGTTCATGATTCTGTAACTAATAAACTCTCTTAAGGAATTTTGCAAGAGTTGATCTACTGGGTCAATGTCCTTGAGTCCAAATGGTAATTGATCTCACTAATATTTGGCTTACATAAATTTATTCAAACTTAATGTACTTTGATATTTATATTTCATCCACCAAAAGTCTATTCTGCAGGAGAGAACACAAATCTGGTGTGAAAACATCTGAAGTTGCTCACTACTACATACCAAGTCCTTACCAATTTCTATTTTTTTCTCAAGATGTTCTATCTTGAAAACACACATCATCAGAACTCCTATCTTTTCCTGTAACAAAGTGAGTTATTTCATGTAAAAGAAAGGTTTAAACAAATCTTCCCAATATGAGACCGTTTTTATATTTTTATTGTTTCAGTCCATCTTCTAATTGCTTAAAGGCAAACCAGCAATTCTCTCTCATTATTAAATATCACTCAGGATGAGCCCTAGCTAAGAGAGTATCTTATTTTTGTTGAGTTTAAACAATTAAAGTCAGGTTACTCTCAATAGTGATTAACTATTAAACTTACATTTCCAAATGTGAAATCTTTTTTTTTTTTTCTTCTTACAGTAAGAGAAATGGTAGACACAAGTTGTGAACAGGGTACATTAAGCTGTGCATTTATTAGATGACATTGATAAATTTTTCACAACATTGTGGTTATTTTCTTATATATTTTACTAAGCCTATATAATAAAAGACAGTGATAAACCTATATATGAAAGCAAATTTGATAAAACATTCATTTTTAAATCTCATAAATATATGCAATTCTAATTATAAAGTCTCTACAATACATTTGCACATTTTTGTAGACTAACATAATACACAAACTCATGGAAGTCTCTTGCTATGCACTTAATTTTGCCTAGATCTGCCATTATATTTATAGATATTCACTGAAGCCAGAAACAAAGGTAGTGCAACATTTGGAATCTATCCAAGCTTTAAATGAAGAAAAATAATCAGCAGAAATTCCATAAAACAGAAAGGAAACCAATCCTTATTTTCTTTTACTCTTTGTGTCAGTTGTTTTAAAAACACTAGAAGCAGACATGAGGTTTTCTATATACTGTCCAAGAACTTGGTTTTCTGATTTTAGCTTCAGATTTTTTTTTAACTGCAATTACTCTTACAGAGAGATCTTCAAGATCTTAAAGGCAAATATTAAATAACTTTGATGAGAAAAAATATGTATTGAAATTAGAGCTATAAAAATTCTGTAAGGTGCTCTAAGAGGGGACAAGAAGTGGTGGGAAAATCTCTACCAAAGAAGTTACATAAGTGGAAAGAGTGTAAGCAGGGAAGAGGCTGTTTGAACATAAGACAAATAACTTTCTAATGAAGCGAATGACAACAGTCAAGGCAGCATAAAGCAAACTCACTTAAGGGTCAAGGGGGGTAGAAGACAAGAAACAAGGGAGGATAAAGCACAGAGATAGAACATCCTGCTGCTTCTGTGACAATATGGGATTCAAGAGCAATGAGAAGCCACTGAAGAGTTTTAACCTGTGTGTTGGGGCACATATATGCATGTGTAAATGTGAAATTCCATGTGCATAATGTAGAGAGAGGGTATAAGGACAAGTTAGGAGACTGTGGGTAGTCTGGTGACAGTTGGTGACAGCCTACCTGGGGGTAGTGGGAAGAGAGGTACAGATTAGAGCTATACTTGGAGAGACTAATGATGGGCTGGACACAGGGTTAAGACAAAAGTAGGTGTCAAGAATGACTCAGGGTTCCTGGATGGGCAGCCAGATAAGTGGCCCAGGAACTCAGTTGGTGAAGAGCCTTCAGGTGATGCTACTTTGTCATGCATTAAGGACATGTCACCTTCAGGCTGTAGTGCACATTTCCTTCTCTCAAAGCAGGTGTCTCTAATAAGGATAAACACTGGGGCACTTTGAGCAATTCTGTGGAAATTAAATCATGGTATGTTGATAACACCTTCAGAGTTAGCTCAAGAATAAAGGGCCTAGGATTAAACATAAAGATTCACAATATTTAGAGGTGGGAAGATTGCTGCAAGCAAAAGACCAAAACAAAAAAGTACAGAAAAGGCAGCAGAGGGAGGACCACTTGCTCCCATAGACAGCCATGATGAATTGCCCTTACCTTCTGTCTCTCCTCCTCTGCATTGCTCTTCTCCACTGTCCTATGTCTCTCATTCCTTCTCCCCATACACATATATGTACCAATGTCCTTCAAATGGCACTCAAGGAAAAATACTTAGCCAGGAGAAAATCACTGACATCTATCTATGTGTTAACTTCCCCAAAAAGTATTCTACAGAAATATGTTGTGTGTTGGTTAAACACTATTATAATACCAACTGCTGAACCATGACTTATTTATTCAGAAAATAAGACCTGGAATTTAAACAATATTCTATTAACTGAACATGACACAACATACTAGAACTTGAGCCAGGTGGTCCACTCAGGGACACGTGGCTGCACACTCTAGTGACCTGTGCTGTTCCCAAAGAGATTTCAGAACTTCATGGTGTTCTACAATATGCAAATGACAGTTTGGGTCTAAAGTAATCATCTGCTAATGATTTACATGTGAGACAGACACAGAAAAACTACCACATTATATTTACATTAAGTCACCCCTTAATCTAAAATGAGGTTTTGTCAATTTTCACGATTCAGTGAAAAAAGCTGTTCATCCTTCTGAGATATAGTATAAAGCCAGAAAGCAGAAACCCTGGATGTTGCTTGCTCTGCTGAACATAGATGGTTATGAAAGCTTCAACATAATGAGGTCACTGAGTCCTCCACTTCATGACAGAAAATACATACACTATTATCACCTCTGAACAAGGAGAACAAAGTTTAGGATCAGTGAAGGTGACTAACTTCAGGAAGATCACCATAGTGAAGCAAGTCTTTGACCCTAGGCCATTCAGTGCCAGAGACTGTACTCTCAATTACTCTGTTGGGGCCTTTTCCAACTCAATATATGAATAAAAGAAAAACAAATAACACCCTTTTTCCTCTGGACAGTGGAAGTGTAAAACAATGTAAATTTGAGAGAAAAAGGAGCTTTACACCTTTAATTTGATTTTAAAGAAACTAATAAAATAAATTTATCACAAACCATTTAAATAAACACGATGTACCTAAAAAAAAATATCTTCAAAGAAATGCTAGGAATTATATCATTAAAAGGTGGTGTTAGTATTCAGTATAGGGAAGGACACCACAGTTTATGCAGCTAATGATTAATCAACCATCCACCAGTAGCTGTCACCAATGAGAGTGGCATATTCACAGTGGGAAGGGCTCAGTGTACTACATGTAAATTTGGCATCTACACTCCAGGGCCACAGTCTGGCTGGGAAAAATTCAAGAGCCACTTGTCAAAAGAAAAGAACTTTATTTTTACAACACACACGCCAAACAACACAGCTCTTCAGGAAAACCTTCAGAGCCTAACTGCCACCACCTATTTCCCACAAGCCTCTCAACCTCCCCCACTCCTCCTGCTCTTGAGGCCGATTGGCTGGGTCACATGGGTGGAGCCAAAAAAAAGTCCCCCAATGAGCAGCTCCGTGGTCTGCAAGGGCGGGGAAACAGCCCAATGAGCATCACACAGAGAAGCCAATCAGTTGGCAGCTAGAAGTTTGCTGGAGCTGCTGTAAGCCAATCATCAGCTGGCAGCTGGAAGTTTGCTGGGGCCCCTTCGGGTGTGCCTCTCAATATCTCCCCCTCTGTATTTAAACAGCAAGATGTGGCTTAGGGGCCTTGCCTGCCTTAGGTTGTCCAATACTACATATGGTCCTTACCCATCATTGAATGAGCTGACCTCAAGGCGTCAGCCTCCTATCTTAGGTTGGTACCATTGCAGTTGGATCCTACCCATCATTGAGTACCGGTCCAACATACAGCCACACCTGTAGATAGGTCTTTGTACCAGCAGGGGGGTGAGGTTCTTTACCTCACCTCTTTTCCCCCCAAAATTTTAGCTGAAAGACCATCACAAGCAGAAGGGAGGATACACCAAGCCAATTGACTGCTCCTTTTGGAAAAAAATGTAACACTGATGACACCATCAGTAAAAATACCCCAACACTACCACAAGTCGCTGCACCAACAGATAGTTCACAATGAATACAAGTGAGTTCACAATGCATACAAGTGATACATAGTCCAGGCAAGTTCTGCAAGCAGTTCAGTGATGGCTCTTGCAGAAGCTGTAGATTGGTTTTATCTTTGTCTTCACCAGCACTGGGATGAAGATACAAGTTCTGGCAATAATGGCTAAAGATAAAATTATGTAACATTTCAGAAGGCACTAAAAGAAAACAATTTTCTGAACAATTTACATTATCTTGAACAGAATTATTAAATATAATGAAAATAAAAGGTGAAATTAAACAAACAGATCTGTTAACCTCCTTTTTTGTTCACATATTAAAACAATCCTCAACAGCTTTTTACCAAATTTAAATTAAACCATTTAAATCACACACACACACACACATATTTCATGAGTGCTCATCATATATGATATGTGGACATACGTACATGCAAACATACTACATACTACAAAAAACATACAAACATACTACAAAAAACACA
Source organism: Urocitellus parryii (assembly GCF_045843805.1). Taxonomy (NCBI): domain Eukaryota; kingdom Metazoa; phylum Chordata; class Mammalia; order Rodentia; family Sciuridae; genus Urocitellus; species Urocitellus parryii. The sequence goes on from NC_135548.1 coordinate 5,870,777, forward strand.
AGTGTGCACACATAATATAATGCATACAACACACAACATAATAGTAAAGGCCTTATAACTTTGTACAGGTGAAATCTCCTTTGCAATGTTTAAGAACTATATAATCAAAAAATAGAACTGATCAGCAAAACATTAACCCAGGTCTGTATGAGCTCAAAAAACAGAATAGAACTTCATGATGTGGGAAAGTGTAATAATAAAATAGACATTGAAAAACACATCCTGGTTCTGTTGCAGATGTAAGAATAGCCAAACTGGAGTTTGGATATAAGTTGTTACGGATTTGAGCCAAATCATCTTCTTTTTGGTCTGTAGAAATCGTTTTAGTTAATCTTTCTGGAATCCAAATTGGCTGCTGTTCTCCCTGTGGAAACACTCAACAAGATCCCCGACTCTAGACAATCACTGGGTCAGGACCTTAGTTAGTCTCTGTTGAGAGCCCCAGCAAACTTCCAGCAGCCAGGTGATGATTGGCTTACAGTGGCCCCAGCAAACTTCTAGCTGCCAACTAATTGGCTCTTCTTCGGTGATGCTCATTGGGTTGTTTTCCTGCCCTTTCAGACCACGGAGCTGCTCATTGGGGGTCATTTTTTGGCTCTTAAATCTTCTAATAATCTCTATTTGCCAGATTTCTTTTTGATGACAAAATGGGAGTATAATGGGGAGATACAGAAGGTTGTATATGTCTTTCTGCCAATTGTTTTTTGACCAGGTCATGGGCTGCTTGTATCTTCTCTTTAGTCAGGGGCCACTGAGGAAGCCATACTGCTCTTTCTGATTTTCAAGTATTTTTTTTTTTTTTTTGTCTCAGTGGCCCCTTATGAAAATCCAACCCATGTTTTCTGTTCCTTGATATGTTTGTATTAGTCCTGGTAGCTTGTTCTTGTTTTTCTAAAAGTTTTTTTTTTTCCTTTCCTGAAACCTTGTATAGCCATAAAAGAGGGTGAATTTTGATTGATGTTATTAGTAAATGTCAAAACTAATTGATCTAGGTCATCTCGTCCCCATAAATTTAAGGGAAGATGATCCAATACATACGGCTGTATAGTTTCTTCACATCCTTCAGGATCCTTCCAATCTAATACCATTGCACTTCTATGGGAATTAGTATCCTCATCTAGGCCTCAAAGCATTTGAGTGGCTTATTATCTTGGCCAATGTTTTGGCTGTTCTTGATGAGAGATGATGCTACGGTCTGCACCTGTATTCAGTAGCCAATTAAATTCATGTCCTTGAATATTTAGTTTTAGCATGGGGCAATAATCTAAATTTAAAGAAAGCATAGCACAATCTACACTTCTTGAGCCTAATCCCTTGGAAATTCTTTCTCAGACGACTGAAAAATATGTCATGTAGGCTGGGTATTATTAGTAACTGTGCTATTCTATCTCCTGGTGAAATTACTGATATACCCTTTGGAGAACTGCCTATAATTTTTATTTCACCTTCATAATTGGGATCAATTACCCCAGGACTTATCATAAGTCCTTTTCGAGTAGAAGAACTGTGTCCCAATTATAAGCCTACTGTTTCTTTGGGAAGAGGTCCTTTTACCCTGTGGGAATGATTTGAACTACCCATCTCTGGAGTTAGTACTGTTGTAGCGAAGGCGCAGATGTCCAATCCTGCGCTTCCTCTGGTTTGTCTACTGAGGGATTTAATGGACAATGTGTCCTGGGCATGACACTTATGGGGTTGCTGGGTTCCTCCAGTGCTCCGTATATTTGTGGTCTTGGGCCCTGGAGCACTGGGCCTTCCCGTCCATATTTTGGCAATGGAGCCTGATGCGTTTCTCCACAATATCGTGGATAGACACCTGGTCCTTTTTCATTTTTTGATAATGGAGTACCCTCTATAGTGGTTTGAGAACGGCATTCATTAGCCCAATGTCCCCCTCTATGGCATCATGGGCAAATACCCGGTATTCTACTACTTTGATACCTAGTTATGTGAAACCCTCCTCCTATGGGGCAATTCCTTTTAAAATGTCTTGTTTTTCACATTTGTAGCATATTTTTGATCTAGCATCTAAAACCTGTTATACTGGAGCTGTCATGACTTGCCCTTGTTCATTAATGTCTCTACATAATTTAATATATGTGTTTAAATCTTTATGTTTCCATGGTATAATGACTTCTCTGCACCAACAATTTGCTTGCTCATAAGTCAGTTTTTTTTAATTAATGGCATTGCTTGTTCTGTATTCCCCAAAACTCTGGTAGTTTTTTGAATAAGCCTATCTAAAAATTCAGCATAAGGTTCATTAGCTCCTTTTATTACCTTAGATAATTGACCTTGTAAACCTCCATTTCCTTGTAAAGTCTTCCATGCCCTAACCTTATCTAAAGCATTTTGTATGTATACACCAGGATCATATGCAATTTGTTGCTGCTGATCCTCATAAGGTCCCTTTCCTAACAACGTATATAGATTTCTCTGAGTATAACCAGCTGCTGCATTTCACCTAGCTGACTCCTTTCAAAATTCCTCATTGGCAACCTTCCATAACAGGTATTTTCCTCCATTTAGCACAGCTTTACACATATTAGCCCAATCTGCCAGCATCATGTTCAAGTTGGTCTTGGATTTGACCATGCTTATAGTGAAGCGTGATTGAGGACCATAGTTTGGTATAGCCTCTTTTAGCTGCTTAAGTTTTTTGAAATTTAAAGGATGGTGAATTTGCTTCCCTCTTGCCTGCTCAAATACAGGGCATGTTAATATCTGAGATCCTGTCTCAGGATCCCAACTACCAAATGCAGGGGTTGGGGGGCCTCCCAGCATATGGAGGTTGCGCTGTTGGTTGGTCACTTACACCCTCTGGTGATAGAAAGGTGTTAGTAGCTGTCTCCTGTTGTAACTTTTTCCCTGATGGCTTTTTCTGCTCTAAACTTTCTTCCTCTGTCTGACTAGCTCGAGAGATTTTCCCTTTTACTTGAATCTTTTATTCTGTCTGACTAAATTGAGAGACCTTCTCTTTTACTTGAATTAATATGTATTTTCCTTCCTCTACCATTGTCTGAACTGAAGGCTTTGGACTAAGCAAACAAGATACGAATGCCCACAATGGTAATGTGCCAACTGGAAGAGTCCCTGAGCTTTTCTTTTCTATTCTTTTTAAATCTTCACAATGATGGTTCCATTATGATATATTTAACAATTCCTCCTTAAAAAGCCATGGGCTACATTTTTTGTATTGTGTCAACATATGCCCTGACTGCTCTTGATTTTACTGTGATGCTTCCTCCCTCTAACAATTTATTTAACACTCTTTTGGTTTGTTTTTTAGTAATTTCTGATCCCATATTTCTACTATAATACAACCCAACAAGATAACACCAAACAAAACCGAGACATAATGAAACAAAAATGGAACAACACAAAATCATTATATCAGCCTTTCTATCCTCCTGAAATGTCCATCTGTCCTTTCTCCCTATCTGTTCCTCAGAAGCAAATAGTTTTTCCTCAGATGGGAGTGATTTTTCTTCAGTCTCACTCATCTCCAGGGACAGGTAACTTAAAACAAAAGCAAAACAAAAGAAGAATCTTAAAATGGCTACCCAACCTCTCACCTTGCCCTCAAGAGCGAGCAATTTACCTTATCACTTATCCTCAGTAGTTCCTTGTACAGTCCACCAAATGCCATAATCTGGCTGGGCACAATTCAGGAGCCACTTGTCAAAAGAAACAAACTTTATATTTAGAACACCACATGCCAAACCACACAGCTCCTCAGGAAAACCCTCAGAGCCCAACTGCCACCACTGGCTTCCCAGAGGCTTCTCAACCTCCCTCACTCCTCCTGCTCTTGAGGCCAATTGGCTGGGTCACATGGGCGGAGCCAATAAAAGTCCCCCAATGAGCAGCTCCATGGTCTGAAAGGGCAGGGAAACAACCCAGTGAGAATCACCACAGAGGAGTCAATCAGTTGGCATCTAGAAGTTTGCTGGGGCCACTGTAAGCCAAACATCAGCTGGCAGCTAGAAGTTTGCCTGCAGCTGTAAATTTGCTGGCAGCTGAAAGTTTGCTGGGGCCCCTTCAGCTGTGGCACTCAACACTCCAGGGTTTTCTAATTTCATCTTAGCTGATGATCACTAAAATGACAGGGATGTAGCTCCAATTTAACCAAATTTAAACAGGTTAGATCAATACGTATCAAACCACCCATGACAAGGGACTAGTTTTAAATTTCCAGTTCCAAGATGGTCTGAATCTCTAATAAAATATAATAAAACTTTTAGAGGAATTAACATTTCAAAATGAATACAAAAATATAATACATATCCAGCATTTCAAGTTATTAGCTTAACAGGCATTAAATTTCTCCCTTAAACAGGTATAAAATATTTAATCATTTACTCTTAATATCTTTGTTAATTTTTTTTACGAGAGAGAGAGAGGAGAGAGAGAGAGAGAGAGAGAGAGAGAGAGAGAGAGAGAGAGAGAGAGAGAGAGAATTTTTAATATTTATTTTTCAGTTCTCGGCGGACACAACATCTATGTTGGTATATGGTGCCCGGGCTGCATGCATGCCAGGTGAGTGCACTACCGCTTGAGCCACATCCCCAGCCCTCTTTGTTAATTTTGTAACAGACCAGTAATCATTTTTGACTGGACTGGTTTCTGGTCCCTGGCCCACACTATGAGTAGCACTGCATTGAGTCACAAAATTTCCATATTCTGGAATATCCATCAATACCTGTAGAATAACTTTTGGGAAATGCTGACATAGAGAAAAAAGACAAAACATAGCAGGGTTAAAGTCAAATTCCCCACAAAAAATCAATCCAATCCACCTAAACATTAATGAAAATTTCTAGCTGGTATTCAGCTAACTTCATAGATGAGTTAAAGTAAAACATTTATTTCTGGTATTTTTTAGGTGAGAAAGATTGAATTATGTGCTGCAAGAATTATTAAGCCTAATGGACAAAACTTTATGAAAAATGAAACAGTTGAGGCACTCAACTTTTTGAAGTTGTAATTATGTGCCTGTTCAGGCAGCTTGGAGAACTAACTTTACCAGACATGGGTGCTGTCTCTTACTGTCATCTCCAACCTGGGACATGACGGGAATTAAATAATTTCAGGCATCAGACAAGCAATGGTGCTTCAAGGGGTTGCAAGTGGAGACCCAGAACAAGAAGCAGCACTCAGGGTTGTGCAAAGGGAAGCTGTCCCAGAATCCCTTGCCAACGTCAGGTCAAGTTTTAAGAGAGGCTATCATCCTCTGTGCCTCATTTTCTCTATCCCCATCCATACCTCAGCTCCTGTGGGCCTCTGCCATGCATACCCTTCCCCTGATACCCACATTACTGCTCACTCCACTCCTCCAGAATTTGCTCAGATCTCACTTTCTCTATGAGGTTCATTGTTCTTGCTCACAGGGCAGTATGCCCACCCACCTTACTCCTTTATATTTGTCCAAAATACTCAACACCTTTAACAGACTAGATTTTTATTTATTTGTTGGTTTGTCTATCTTCCTGTACCTGGAGATAAAGAACAAAGAACAAGGATTTGCATCTTTTTTTCTCTTAAAAAAATATTTGTAGATGGACATAATACCCTTATTTTATTTTTATGTGGTGCTGAGAATACAACCCAGTGCCTCACAAGTACTAAGCAAGCACAGCAATCTACCACTGAGCCACAACCCCAGCACCAGCCTTTCATTCTTTGATGTTCTCCAAGCACCTAGAATGTGCCTGATGCATGGCAGACACTTAATAAGTTTTATAAACTTAAAAACATCGGAGCCAACCCAGATGCCCTTCAATAGATGAATGGATAAAAAAAAATGTGGCATTTATACACCATGGAGTATTATGCAGCACTAAAAAAATGACAAAATCATGGAATTTGCAGGGAAATGGATGGCACTAGAGCAGATTATGCTTAGTGAAGCTAGCCAATCCCTAAAAAACAAATACCAAATATCTTCTTTGATATAATGAGAGCAACTAAGAACAGAGCAGGGAGGAAGAGCAGGAAGAAAAGATCAACATTAAACAGAGACAAGAGGTGGGAGGGAAAGGGAGAGAAAAGGGAAATTGCATGGAAATGGAGGGAGACTCTCATTGTTATACCAAATTACATATAAGAGGTTGTGAGGGGAATGGGATGATAAACAAAGAGGGAAATGAATGACAGTAGATGGGGTAGAGAGAGAAGATGGGAGGGGAGGGGAGTGGGGGATAGTAGAGGATAGGAAAGGTAGCAGAATAAAACAGTTACTAATAGGGCATTATGTAAAAATGGGGATGTGTAACTGATGTGATTCTGCAATCTGTATTTGGGGTAAAAATGGGAGTTCATAACCCACTTGAATCTAATGTATGAAATATGATATGTCAAGAGCTTTGTAATGTTTTGAACAACCAATAAAAAATAAAATAAAATAAAATAAAATAAAATAAAATAAAATAAAATAAACATTATGTGTAAGAGGGTATGGTAAATACTTAGTTTTAATTTGCAGAGATTTTTAGCACTAATCTAATTAGACATCGATAAACCACATGATAAACTTATACTGAACTTATGTGCATTTTATCCCTTGAAAATATTCTATACTCTGACAAATCACTCTACTGCCTTAATAAAACTGATTAGCTTAACAAACCCAGTTTTAATAGTAATCTTTGAAACTGTACACAGCTGTCCCTCAGAATACACAAGGAGTTGATTCCAGAACTCTACATGTATACCTAAGCCCATTGATGCTCCAGCTCCTTCTTTAAAAAGGCAGTGTTTGCATATAACCTGATGGTACCCAGCTGGATATATTAAATTACCTTTAAATTATTGTATTTATCTGATAGAAATAGTTAATAGGTAAATAGTCATTACACTGTAATGTTTAGAAATAATGACAAACAAAAGAGTCTACAAGGGTTCAGTGAAAAAGAAATCACTTTTTAAAATATTTTGGATCTGCAGTTGTTGGAGTTCATAGATGTGAGAACCAAAGATAACATAGGACCAACTTATCAGCCATGTAATTAAACTAAATTTAATATTTTAGGAGTGAGGAAAACATTCCCTATCCTTGCATTGGTAACTATGTTTTCTTTCTTCTTAGAGACCTAATTTATAGCATTAGTGCCAAAGTGGCACTGGATGACAGCCACATGCTGTTAGAAAACACATTCCTCCATTGGATTAATTACCAATTTCTCTAAATGCTATAGAAAATTTATGCAAACACAAATGAGGACTTTTTGAAATGTCTTCATGTGTCATCAAGTTAGAAATAATGTCTTCATTCTTTTCTTTCCTGCAATCATTAAAAATGAATAGGATTTATATATAAAACAGAGTTTTAAAACTTAGCTCTAGAAATCTTTAATTCTAAAATCTAAGCATTAAAAAAATAATGAGTGTGTGTCAATCCCAAGGTAATCCATGCGTGGAACTCCACCTCTGCCTCTGCTTCAGAGAAGAATGAATAAAACAGGAACCTACATTTTCATGTGGTATTCTTGAATTCTAAACCAACTTCTGCAATCCTGCCCTCCATTCCCAGATGAGGAATAGGGGTGAAACTCACTGCCTATCCCCTGGGCAGGACAGTACACCTTCCCCAGTGCAGGGACCTGAGCATATTACCTCCCTTCTCAGCATACTGCAAGCTCTTCCCACTTACAGAATAGAAGCACACTGCAAAAAGCCCTCTGTGACATGGCTTCTGCCTGAGAGGCTAACTTCACACTATTTTGTACATTCAACACTGTCCTCTCTGCTATGGTACTTAAAAGCCAGTGTAAATGCCAAGTTCCTTCCCCTTCTCACTTTACAGATGCTGGTTTTTGGTTCTGCACCAACTGCTGCCAACTGGTAATGGAGTGATGGCTAACATTTATCTCGTGGAAGCCTATTAGTTTCTCAGAAAAGAAACCCTATATATTTTTCTCTCCGTAACTATTTGTGTGTCTTCACTGAGATAAACCGAAAGGTCCTAAAAGGTAAAAAGAGCACCTTTGGGCCAAGGTCTTTCTGAATTTGTGTCCCTCGTACCAAGCACAGCCAGGCTAGCAGAAGGCAAGCAATAAATATTTAAGGGACAGATAATTAACAAAGTGTATCTGCCTGGTGTTATTCCATAACACAGAGCCCTTACATGATGCTCCTGTGAAATGTATCCCAGATAAACTACAAAATCTATGCAGAATAAAACTAACACATCATTCAGCTAAGCATAAATTCCTAAACACTCACATATACTTGAATACACTGAAACATTATTTACAATGATAACAAATTTGTGACTTAGCCTAGTCACTCGCCAATACTTTACAATAAGAGAGATCTTAAGGTATGGGTCTCTAACTACTGATCTGAAAGGAGTTTCAGGAAAGGTCTTGAAAACAAGCTGGGTACCAGTCACATGTTCAATGAAATAAGAGTGTAGAATCTCCTCATCTGTCACTTCAAGGCTCACCCAAGCTGATGTCATGGAGCCCAGAGCAATACTTGCCCAGAAAGCATCCTGAGAAAACACAAGGAAGTATTTATGAAGCACAGCCCAAGAAATGGGCAAATTGCAGCAGGACTTCAGGTAACCAGGCCTCAATCTCTTCCTGGATCCACATGAGGCACAAGTTCCTTCAAAGTATCTTGGACCAAGAAATAGTAACTCAAGGCAATGGGCTATGTTTTCTCCCTCCCTCCCTCCCCCCCCTCTCTGTGTGTGTGTGTGTGTGTGTGTGTGTGTGTGTGTGAGTGTGTGTATGGGTGTGTGTGTGTGTGTGTGTGTGTGTGTGTGTGTGTGTGTGTGTGCAAATATTCCACTTCATAATCTGGAAACTCAGAGTGCTTTGAGTACAGCAGAAAGAGCCATTATGATATTGAATGGACATGAACCAGAGTTAACCAGAGTAACAGTCATGTGAATTTTCCCTCAATTTTTGAAGAAGATACAAAAGAAACACTTCACTGCAAAGCTTAACTATTGGGATAATTTATGAGCTTGCAAAGGACAGTTTCTTCACTGAGCACAGCCTGGGAAGATGGCTGTTCTTACCACAGGGGCATGAGGGTTGCTCTTTTATTTTTATTTTTCTGCATCAGCTTTTTAAAAATTTTCTGACCCTATAATCAATCATTTTTTTAATATTGAAACTTTTGGTGAATATTGTCTAATTCCTCTGGCAATTAACCCTGTACACATTTACAATCTCTCTTGCCTGCTGATTTTACTGCTGGCTCTTTTAATTAAGCATTTATCTACTTTCCCAATTTTTAAGAGTCAATGCATGCAATGCCAAACTAAACACCAAATAATTGTTTGCTGATGTAACAAACATATAACTGTTGTTTAGTTGAGACAATGACTTTATTTTCTGCACATGCTTTGAGAAATTTTGTAGTGAAAACCAGTACTCAGCTGTAAGTTAAAAAACCTGGGTTCTAGCACTAGAGATACTACTCACTACCTGTAGAACTTCTTAAAAGGCATTTACCAACTCTGCAAAGAGCCTTGGCTATATCTTCAGATAAAAAAATAACAACACATAATCCAGCACACTGTAATGACAACTCAACCTGTTATTCTGTGAGAAAGCAAAGCCATCTGCAGAGAAACCCTACAGCATTGTGCAGAGTAGATGATGGTACAACTCACCCTAGTAATAAATCATCTTCATTCAAACCACAAAGCAATAAAATATTACTTAGAGGAATAATTTCTATTCTTAATGAAGTATAAGAAAGTAACACAACCTTTGGTATATTTAGAATAACAATATTTACAAAATGAGAATATTAACAAGTTCCTACAAAAAACAGTTCTCTCAATTTACTAAAAAATTCTAAACTAAGGTGTTTATAAAATCATCATTTGAAAGCATTTAATTACAGATCTTGAACAACTATGTACAGCTGGACCTAAGAGGAGAGGAAAATTAAACATAGGAAAGAAAACTGACTTACTTCTTTTACTTCAGGCTTGAGGTGTTATTTAAGGGGCTCAGAAATCTCTGTCCATTGTCTGGTAATCTTGATTTTACAATATAACTTTCAGGCCAGACAAATAACATTCAATTATTTAGGCAACTAATCCATCCATCAATGAGCCTACAAATAATCTCAGTCCATTTGGATTATAAAAGTAAAACTATGCAAAAATTAATATGCTGGAAAAAATCATACCAATTGACTCCTGTCACCTCACAGCAGGACTAAAGAAAAAGGGTTTTATTTTAAATGAATTAAAAGAATCTGAAAATTTATTTTAAAATAATGTACCTGAACATACTGCCAGTCAATTTTATTTATAACCACAGTTCATGATATTCTCTGTTATTTTTTCTCTTATCCTCTCTAGGTGAGGAGGCAAAAAAAAAACACCTAAAAATTATATATATATATATATCAGAAACATGAAAACAAGCAGCAAGGTGTAGAAGCATGAAAACAAGTAGCAAGTTGCAGGGTCATAACACTGCCTCATAAACAAATATAATGCAATAGAACACCTATTTCCACAGCTCTCTTTAGGAAAATCTGAGTTTTTTTTTTTTTTTTTTTTTTTTTTTTTTGGTAAATACTTAGGTTTCTGGGAGAATAAATGAACAAAGTAGAGTAAATGGAGAGTTGATGGGAACTTCTGCATGATTTTTATGGATATATGACAACCACCAAATAGTGCACTATTTAAAAAGAGAAATCACTCTATTGCTCTTACACCAACCTGGATGGTGTTCACAGGCTTGAGGAATGTCAAGCCAGTGCCTCAGTTATATTCCATGGGCTCTTTAAGCATATATATATATATATATATATATATATATATATATATATATATATATATATATATATATATATATATGATTGCAGTAATTTGTGTTATTCCTTACTTGTACTCTGGTTTTTTCAAGAACAAAAAGCATTTATCTATTCTCACTATAAGCAGAAGAAGGAACAGGAGCAAGAGCAAGACTGGAAGACTTACTGTGAGGACTATAAAATACTATGTTTGCTAGTCTCAGAAGGGCCACATAAGGGTGACAGGTTGGGGTAACTTGACTCACAACACTTAAGGACCCCCAATCTGCATGGCAAGCTCCACACTTTTACAAGTCCTGCTTGCCACTGGCACTCTGACTCACCCTGGCCACCACTCCATTTGCCCCAATTTGTCTGATGACTCATATTTCAGTTGTGGGTTCCCTGTCCTATATGTGCACTGCTAATGTTTACTCTAGCCTTAGTGTCACCTTCTTAGTCTCCTACCACCAAATTGGATGAACAGACTATCTTAAGTGGGGTAAAATTTACCACTCGTTTCCTTGATTATTGTGGTGGTGTTCCATCAATAAGTTTCTCCTGCATTTTTTATTTTTAGAAAGGTCATTGTTTTACATTTCACCTGAGAGCCAGAACTCACCTGGTACTGATCTCTGTATGAGATAGAAGGAGGAGCCAATGGTTGTCCCTCCATCCTGGGTAGATATTCAGCTGACCCTGCACTAATTCCAAACTGAGTATCCACTGCCTGGCAAGGTTAGCTACTGATGTGTCAAGAAACTAACTCAAAGATCTACTTCAACATTCTGTTCTATAGGGGCCTATTTTTCTATGTCTGAGCTTTCATTGAATTGTCTTATCAAAATTAAAATAAGCCTCAACATCTGGTAGACAAAGACTCCAAATTTATTTTTCAATATTATATTCATAAGAGTACACTTCCTCATTACTTGTAATTCCCACAATCAGCTCTGTCTATTTTCATGTACAAGAGAGAAAGCCCAAAGAAATTTATATTGAAACTGCAATGATCTATAGATTAAGATAGAAAGAAGTACTATCTTTGTAATGACAAGCCTCTTGGTTCATGAACATAGATGGGATTTCTCCTTTTGAAATAATCTCTACTTCTCTCAAAATGCTTTCAATTTTTTTGTGTGTAAAGCTTTACACATCTTTCACAGGAATTATTTCCAGATGAACTATGTTTTATTACACTACTTAAGGGGATTCACTTAGATTTTTTTTATTTTCAAATTACCTTTTCCTAACATATAAAAAGATAACAGTAATTTGTGTTGAGAAATGTTTTTGCTTCACTCTCTATTTTTAAAATATTTTTGTAGTTGTAGATTGACATAATACTTTTATTTTATTTCTTTGTATGAGGTGCTGAGAATCAAACACAGTGCCTCACACAACAGGCAGGAGCTCCACCACTGAACTACAACCCCAGCTCCATCACTTTTTAATTCTAAAAGTGTTCAGTTTTTTAATATATATATATTTCATTGTAGATCAATACAACACCATTTTTATTAATTTTTATGTGATTCTGGGGATGGAACCTAGTGCCTCATGCATGCTAGAAACTGCTATACCACTGAGCCACAAGCCCAGACCTAAAAGTGTCCAATTTTAATACTTGTATTCAATATTGTACTTACAGAATAAAAGATTTTATCAGTTTTCCATTCTGCTGATAATTCTTATAGTTTAATGAAGTTTCCTTAATTTACTGACATACTAGTATTAAAATGAATGTGTGTTAAATTTTTAAAAACATTTTTATGGTAATATTTGTTTTATTCCTTTCTGAACATGACACATAATAATTGGATTTGTGAATACATAATTTATTTTTGAATCTGAACCTCATTGTAATATTTGATATATTGATGGATTTAATTTGCTCTTATTTTCTAGAGTGCTTGTGCATCTACATCCATGATAGATATTAAAGGTTTTTCTTGTGAAGTTTTGCATGTTTTAGAATCAGGTTTATATATGGTCCTCATAAAATCAGCTGAAATTCTGTACTCAGATTTTAAGATTTGTATTAGTGTTTTCTTAATTGTTTACTAGAACTTTCCAGGAGGGCAACCTGGGCCTGAACTTCTCTGTGATACTGATGCTTTTAATTATCATTTAATTTTATTTAATAAAAAGAGAGTTCATATTTCCCACTTCTTATATGAGATATGGTAAACTATATTTCCAGACAATTTCAGTATCAGTGGAATGATTTTGAAACCTTATGTCTCTTTGGAGTTTATTAAATTGTTTTATTTATTATTTCTTCTTTCTAGACGTTGGGGTGTTTAATATTTACTTTCTGTTATTTTCTTGAAATACTTAGTCAATTATTTAGTCACTCTTCTGTATTAAGCACCAAAAACACTACAAACAATATTTAATGCATCTGTAATTTTAGATATGTCTCATTTTTCCATTATTATTGAGTTTAAAATATTCTATAAATTTCCATTGGAATTAACACATTCTTTTCATAGGTTTATGGGTCTTTATTTATCTTTTTGTTATTGATTTCTTGCTTAATTCCATAATAGTTAGAATATACTACTAAATTATTTCAAAACTTTGATATTCATACTTGGACCATAAACAATTTTGGCAAATAATCCACCTGCACTTGAAATAAGTGTGAACTTTTTCAATAGCTGGTGCAGTATTCTGTATGTTTATCAATAATACTGTTCACATTCTATGTCCTCATTGACTGACATACTGCTTATTGAAATAGTTGAGGTATGTATGGTTACAATGTAAATTATTTTTTTTTCTTACACATATTTTCCATTTTGAGCTTTAAAATTTAAAAGCCATGTCATTAGATTCATATAAATTCATAATTATTTTATTTTTCCTATAAATTCCCCAATTTCATCATAATGAAATGTTTGTTTTCCTTACTAGCAATACTTTTCACCCAAACTTCTCTTTCAGATTGAAATAGAAATGTGTTCAGTGTCTTTTCCATGCAACTTGGTCATATGTGTAACTTTGCCAACATACAACTTTTTTCCCTTTCTGTAATAGCCAGCCTGATGTGTGTGTGTGTGTGTGTGTGTGTGTGTGTGTGTACATTTTTTACACAGTATAATATATATGTTTCTGTATGATTGATTTTGCTGTTCTGTTCTTACAATATAGAAAAGTATATCTGAATAGCTATAATAAATGTAATCTTTCTGCTTTGGGATGTACACAAAGCTAGAAAATAATATGCCCAAACCTCCCCAAATAGTCTTTTAAAATTATTGAATTAATGTGACTATTAATCTTGTTCAGCAATTTGATACAAACACCTAAATATAAAAAAGGTTTTTTTTTTTTTTTTTTTTTTTTTTTTTTTAGTGAGTACTACCTGGAAAGAAAAAGGCTGAAGACTTTAGATAGCTTCTTGAAAATCAAAAACCAGTAGCATTTGATTAAAAATAAGACATTCTTAAGCAATGTCATCATACATATTATACAATTAAAATCAAAATTTTACATTTTTGCACACTATATATAAATACACATCACGAATATGCAGTTATAATTAATATGGTATATATAAAAAGTGAAAAAAGTTTAGATTTATACTAAAAATTTAATTGCAATCTCTTGAAAAATAATTGAATGGATATTATTTTATATCTTATGTTAATTTACACTTACACAAATTTTAATTAAACATATTAGATTCAGGTGCTAAGAATGTCTGCAGTATCTACATTTAAAGTTACTACACTATAATTTTATAAATGCAAAATTCAAAAGAAGTTTACTTTAATGAATAATGGAATGCTTTTCTGGATTGCTTAATTTCTATTACTTATATCTTCCATTTTTATATGAATATATATATATATATATCTTCTTGAAAATATATACATATATAAATGTATATTTGATACATACAACTATGTAGTGCTTGTAGGAAAGTAATAATCATAGACTAATAAATATTGAGGAATAGTAATTAAGTACCTAACAGAATGCCTGAATACCAACATGTGCTTTTCCTCTCATAAAATCTGGAGTCCTGTTTTTAAAAATGCTCTTAAATGCAGAATATTTATTACTGAAAATGATTTAGGTTATTTTACCAATTATAAAAAAATGCAGATACTTCTGCTTACCAAATCACTGGCAAAATTAATGGCATATTAAACATCCCTTATAAAACCAAATCCCACTATAATTTTGAATACTTTTTTAGGCACTCCTTTTGATTAAAAAAGTAAGAATTATTATTTGGTTTGAAAGATTGAAAGATTTTAGTTGAGAAGTTTACAACAAGAACTGTATTGATGAAAAATATTTCCCTAAACACATCTCTTACAGGTTCTATATTCCTTATTTCTCCATACCAGTCAAATTTTATACTTGATAGTTATGTGAAGACCTGTTACTACTACATAATGTTTAATTATATGCACAAATACCTCATTTTAACAATACTCAGTAATCATTTCCACAATTTATTTATTGTTTCAAACACATACCACCTCTGAAAGAAAATGGAGAGTCCCCTAAGCATGTTAGCCATTCCTCATTAAAGAAAAACTTCTCTCCTTTTAAAGTCACTTACTGTACCTTAATAATTTTTTTGTGGTTTTGAAAATATAACTTCTTAATTTTAAAATTGGGCATGGGAATTTCTTCTCCCTTGTGATTTTCCAAAGTGAAAATAGCATATTCTAGAATTCACCCTAAAAAAGCTAAATTTCTTAAAATATTTTGCTTTCTTAAACACAATATATCATTCAGATATGTTCCATAATTTGTTTATGTAGACATTCTATCTGTGTTTATTCTAAATCTAGAGCCAAAGAATGACTGGGCAATACCAATGCCTCTTTGGCTGTTTCTACTGAACAAAGTCATACAAAACCATGCTTTATAAATTATATTATGGTGATTTATAAATGTTCTTTGCCAATAGGACCAGAATAGGACATCTGATTCTTATGACACTTAAGGAAATTAAGAATCTATATAACACAGTAAAGAAAAAAATTAAAAAGAAAAATCCAATTTAGAAGGGGCATAGAATTAACTAAGATTTAAAATGTCTTTATTTTCTCATTTAAAATTTCTTCTCTTTCAATATTATAATTTCATAATGCTTTTAAATAGGACTGAATTAAAATACAGTAATTGTTATACTATCTTCTGGAAAGTTAAGCATCCTTAACATTTCTGTAAAGGTTTATTATCAGTCTTGTGCAAGAGTTAAAAATTCATGGTACTAGGATCAGTTTTTGCTTTTCCTGCAGATTTGATGATGCACATCAAACATCAGCCAATGCCTCAAAAACCACCCACTCTGCTGTTGCCTTTGATTCCCTCTTCTTGTCTGCCTGCTCTGCCTGGGTGTGAAGCCAATGACTACTTCCTTAATGATAAACATAAATGGCAATTTTCCTCCTTCACTATTCAAAGCGAGTGTTGGTCTAGTAAGCATGTCTTAAATAATCTGAGAAGATAATTTATCTTCCCTGCTGCTTGTTGCTGCACTCTTACTTCAGATTTACCTGCCAAATTCATCCATTCCTTTCTTATGGTGCTTTCTTCAAAATTCTTGAGCCAACATATTTACATATTGAGGAACACATTATTTTTGTCTCATAGCATTCAGTACTTTTTAAGACATTCTGATATTGGCAATTACATTCCTTGCTATGACAATGATATGATTCTCCCCATTTTCTTTTTCTGTCTCAGGCTTATCTTCTGTATTTCTGTCAAGACATGCCTTTATTGATTTTTGCTTTTCATTTTCATGTTATCTATTGTTATAACAATTAATAAAACTGCAACTGTTACAAAATTTGCCTTTTACAAAGCAATTACAGTATAATTTCAAACAGATATTTTGTAGAATTACAGGACTTTTGCTCTGACTGGCAGATACTGATGGGATTATGCCATTGAATGGAAGACTTGGGTGGGTCTGGGTACCAGATGTTCCAATAAAATTAGAGCTAACTGCTATACGCACATATGAAGACATCTGTAGCTGAGTAATGTACTGAGTTTGAGGCACTGCATAACCCACAATTCCTGTTCCTGGAGCTGGTGCAGGGATAGTACCTGATTCAGGTTAGGGAAGATGGGCTGGATCTGTGGCAGTGGGATGAGAGACATCATAAGCCATTGCTGTGGTTGGATGTTAGATACTATTTATGAAGCTGGATTGATGGATTTTGGGGAAACTTGTTGGATAGCCTGAGCTTGAAGAAATGGAACTGATATCTGCACTGGGGTTGTATTAACAACCACTGGCTTTGCTTCCTAAAGAGACTTAGTGTGTGTACCCAGATTGTCACTAACTGGTTGGGTTAAGATAGTGGCTGTAGTGGCAGTAACAAATAAGACATAATAAAATTTCCTTCAAAAGTACTTGAATCTGCTGGGCATTTGTGAGCAGTTCTAGAGGAACTGGGAGCAGTTTCCACAGAAATACTTGTCTTAAATTGTGATATTCCCACTCCTCCAACAGTGATTGTCTGCACAGTTGAATTCCATTGCCTTATTTTGTGATTTTAAAGGTGGGATGGCTATTTTCTTTGGCATCTGCATTACTGAATTAAAAGTTGATACAATAACACCACTTTCTGGTGTTTGATGTAAATCTATGGATAGACTGTGAAAGAACCTTACCTGCAATGACTGATGGTGATACTTGAGTTTTCTGTTCTGTAACTGCTTTACTATTAATTGGTTTTGCAAATATCAATTTCATGATTACTGGGCTATTGTTTTGTGTTCCAGGCTTGCTAGCAATCTCAACTGGAACCACCTCTATGATCATTCTCCTCCTAGAAAGCTAATCAGGTGCAACAATAGAGGCACCATTGCTTCCTCACAAGGCATTCCTCAGGCTCCTAGCAGCCGTGGTGCCTCCAAGACACACACCCAGGTTTGTTCAATGTCACAATCCCCACACCACCTCTTCATTCCATAATACACTATGTCTATAATTTTAATTGTAGTATTTTGTCCATTTCCATTTAATTTTGTTCTATTCATCTCATATTCTTTTAAAAGCTTCTATAATACCATTTATGTGCCATAAAGTTCTCTTCCTTAAATTGTATCATTTCAATCCTTTAAAGTTTATTTACAGTCTTGAACAAGGATAATCTACTTTCTGAAAAGGTTCAGTCTTATATATTCTTATTTTCTCTGATTTTTTCTTCTGTTACATTAATCATATATCCAGATATTACATTTTCCCTCTACTGGTTCTACTTTGTTAATCTTTGTGTTAGTACCCTAGAGATTACACATGCATCTGGCATTAATAAACTAATACAGGTTAGTAAGATTACTATGTTGAAAGAAAAGTGTTAACAAGCGGAAACCTTTCCTTTTGTATTATAAAGGCTCTGCATCTTAGCATCATGCATATTTTAAGCCTTACCTTTCCAAGAGTGTCAGGCTCACTTCATTGCATTTCTTGTCTCTATGGATCCCTCATGTCCTGAGCTACCTCAGATGCTTCCAAAGCCCCTGAACTCCTCTCCCCCACTTTGTTTTTGTTTTACTTATTTGTTTATTTAGTATTTGGTTATTTTTTGTAATTCATCTCCTCTTAAGTAAATTCTTTAAACTTTCATGGTTTAGGGAATTTCTGTTTTCTATAGCCAGAACACTGGATGGCTGCAAGCTGAAAATTGAATTACTAACATTTTTTTTCCTAAAATTTGCAAATAAGTTCTCATCCAAACAATGACTATTCAAAACAAATTTAAACAACATTGGTTTTGACCTACAAGTTTCTGTCCATCAAAAAAAAATGTGTGTGATACATGGCTTCTTTGGAGAAAGATAATTCATTAAAGAAGTGAACCGCCTCCAGTTAACAAAGAATTAAGTGAAAGCCACAGTATATACTTTCATTAAAACATTTGCATGTGAGTAAATCAATTATATCTTAACAATCAATTTAAACCTCGAAAGTGGAAAGGGAAAGAAACAAATATTTAAGTAGAATTTGTTAAACTATAAAACAAATTTATACCTACTGATGTAGGCTTTGCACTGGTTACTTGTAGACTTGCTTTCTGTCCAATAACTAATATTCTCATTAGTTAGCATGCTACCATTTTTATTTACCATTTTTCATCTTTACATATATTTATTTTTTTCTTTAATTTTTTTTGGTGTGGTTGTAAATGGAAAACAAGCATTTATTTTATTGTTTTATCCTTATGTAGTGCTGAGTATTGAACCTGGTACCTCACATATGCTAGAGAAGCAATCGGTCATTGGGCTACAGCCCGAGCCCCATGTTTTTTCAAATGGCAGAACTATAGACTCACTGGACCTCCAACAAAGCAGTCTCCTAAAGTGCCCTCAAGTACAGGCTGAGTAATTTTAAAATGGAAAATTCAAACTACTATTAAGGACGTATTGGTACTGCATTGATATAAGAGAAATTATAAATAATTAAATAGCATCTCTGTGTCCTGGAATATTGAATGTGATTTTTATTATAAACTGTATGAGACTGCAAAAATCCTGTTATCACTTTAAGAAATTTAACATGAACATAGTTAAGCAAATGAAGTCACAAACAGATGTCCAATAATTTATCAAGACATTGACCCTATTTTCTGGCTTTACTGTGGCTTTTTTAAATTAACTAGACAAAACTCCCTTTTCAGATGTTGAACAATGAATCAAATTTAGTAGAGTAATCTTAGCACTCTTCCACACTAACACATGCATCATCTAATTTGAGGAAAGACCTCATAAATTGCAAATATGATTTTTTTTTAAATTTAAACAAGGCAACTAAGGACTATGATCTATCACTTTCTAAATAATTCCTATTTTAAAACAGGGCAGCTCTTAGAATACTAATTAAATTTTATCTGAATTTTCCCAAACACTCAGGAAAACATCTATACTTTTAAGTCACTGTAACTCATAACTTTTCAAATCACAGAATATGCTAAAATGGCTCATGCAAAAATTTCAAATTTAACAAATTCAAGTTGATGGATACTAATAATATAGTAGGTCTCTCCCATGTTGTCTACTCATAAAAATTAATAAATACAATAAAATACCATTAGAAATTACATATTAACAGAATCAATAGGAATAACTTATAGAAGGAAAAAAAAGCAATGAGGGAGGACCACCTTATTATTAAACACTGGAACATTTCTAAAATGTCAGATCTTTAAATCACAGCACTTGACAATATCAAACCTGCTTGTGTGACAGAATACTTAGTGTACAGTAACAGCCTTGGAAGGGGAGTAAATTTACTGTAAAATGTAAAAGGCAAAATATTAAATATAAGGAAGTGGATTATTATTTATGAATAATGATGTGATTGTGGCACAATCATTGGGAAAAATCAACTTACAATACTAATCTCTATAACCCTCAAAACATATCTACCAAGATTTAAGACAAAAACAAAGAAGGAGGAGTAACTTTCCAGAAAGAATATAAACTACAACACCATACTTTAAGAGAATAATTTTATGGGGCTGAGGATATGACTCAGCAGTTGAGCTCTCACCTAGCATGTTGAGGAATTGAGTTGAATCTTCAGCACCACATAAAAATAAGTGAATAAATTAAATGTATTTTGTCCAACTACAACTCACATTTTTTTTTAAAACAGAAAATCATCTTATAAAAAACTGGTTACAGCAGTTCCTTATTTCTTAGCTTCTGCTGGATCTCTATCTTGCCTAGTCTTACATTCAAAATATAAATTACAGGTGCTACAAGATTTACTGGGTTTATAAAATCACCTCAGACAACGTTGTGGTGTAAACTAATCAAAAAATCAGTGAGAGTATAAGTTATAGGTTATATATTGGTAAAAACTTATATAGACGTAAGATTTATGACTCAATTTTGCTGCCTTCTATTAAAACAAAACAAAACAAAACAAAAAAAAAAAACTCCCACAAGAGCTGTTTTTGAAACACTGAAATGGAAAGTTTCTTCTTTCAAAAATTGTTTTTCTGTATCCCACAGAATGTACCCAACTCAGGATATAGTGGTGGTCATAGTGAGCTACACCCTTGGTTTGAGTACATTCATGAGTCTACATGACTTTAAAATAGATTATTGCCCCCCACTCAGCTAAAACCCAGGATATGGTTGTCCAGCACATTTTTGGACACAAGATGTGATTAAGCTAACTTCTTTTTTTAGCCTCTGTAAAATCTTTGCTTGTGTGACACTGAGAAAAGTTCCTAAATACAGTGTGTGTGTGTGTGTGTGTGTGTGTGTGTGTGTGTGTGTGTGTTTTCCATTCTTAATTTTCAAGACACCGTCATGGAAATTGTAATTCTCCCATAGAGCATCAATCTCTATAGGTGGGAGAAAATAACTCGCCAGCTAAATAAAGCTCCCTTTTGTTTTAATTATAACTTAGAGTTTTTTCTGAGGTGGCTTCCCAAATCAATAAGAGAAGAAAAAATGTCTTTTTAAGTCAAAACGGCTTGTCTGGCTATCATACCTTTTTTCAGCTGGCTTTCTTAACTACTGTTACAGGAAAGAAAGAAAGAAAAAAAAATAGATACCAAATGTATAAGATTTCTTTAATTTTGTTTTGTTTCCTTTTGAGAATTTCACAGGTTTCCACATTGTTTATATCTGAACTGACTTGCATCTGAGATAAAAGTACACTCTGACCTGATGAAGCAGTCAATATTGTGGCTATTTAAGATTTTTATATTCTGTGTTAGTTAATGTATTTTTCTGATCAGTCTTCTTTTATGTAACTCTAAAGGTTTCTACTTGCTGTCTTTGTCCAAAGGCCAATTTCTTCAGGGTTAATCCTCAAATACATTCACAAATTTATTTTAATACATCCATAGGAAGATATAAACATAGTGATGATGGGAATAAATCTGATAACTATCAGGGACAAATAGCTATCTATTTGAAACCTTTGATTTCAGTGTCCATCATTGCTATTAAATTCTATACCTGGCATTTCCAATTATACAGGCCTGTCCTGTTTATATATTATGTACTTGGAATCACACTGGCATATAAACAAATTAGCACTCATGAATTAAAATTTAAACAAGTATATGGAGTCAAATAATTCAATTCAAATCAATTAATTAAATATAGATTTCTTTAAAATTCGAACACATTTTTTTCTAGATGGCCATACCAAAAAAATCTTTATTTCTAAAAAATGTCTAAAATGTAATATAACATCCATTGCTTCTAAAATTTTTCAACAGAGAAGACACAATTAATACTGCTAATCACATTTTTCTTATATTATTATTTATGATTAAAATAAGTAAATTAAATTTAAAATAATTGGGATTAATATTCAACAATATTGTTTCTTAAATAAATAAATTAGAAATTGCAACTGATGTTCAAATACTTTCTCCTTTATTTTTTTTTCCAACTGCTAAAGAAACAACAGAATCCTGCCTCGAATCTCTCCAAAGCAAGCTGAATTAACTACCATTATCCTGGATCTGATATTATTTTCTACTCCTTTAAACATTTTTGCAGATTCTTAATATATAGCTAAACTTGTTCCTTATACTGCTATAGCTGTGTTAACCCCTCATTTGGATTCCCATTTACTATCTCTTTTTGTAAACTTTCAAATATTTTACAGCATCATATGTCTCCCATCTTCCTTGCTCATATGTACATGCACACCAAGATTCCTGAAATTCTGATAGAGAATAATGCTCACAGAGATACATCTGTGAGATCCCTTTCTCTTTTATTTTCAGATGCTGTAATATCTCATGGATTTTTTTCATCAAAATGCACAATCATAAATGAAGATTTTTCCATTTATTCCCCAAAATCTCATACCAATTCATTAAATTTTCTCACTGTACACACCTCCAGGCCCCTATGAGGGAATCTGAAAATCCATGAGGCCTACATTCTAATGCATTTTGGCAAATGCATGCTACTCATTTCCCTCTTCCATTCCTGGTTCTTTCTTTATATTTTCAATGATACTCATTCTGGGTTTATCTGGCTATTGTCTATTGATCTAAAAATATATCTGCTTACATTTCTCATTTATTACTCTGCTTCACCACTATGAATAAGCCGAAGTATTCAAAGACAGATAAGTCCCTGCATATACAACCTGTGCTTTTGTACAATTTTCTACTCATTTGAATATAATTTTAACCCTTGAAATTCCCCATTCTACCTCAAAAGGCTTCATTGAATGTGCACATCATACCTTCAAGACCTGCCTCTCAATGCAAAAATAAAAAGGAGACCTAGCCCACAGCAGAATACATTTTTAAATTTTATGCAAATGGGAATAAAATAAAGGATTTAAGGGACAATGGAGCCTGAGGAAACTTAAAATGTGGTTTACAAATTTAAAAAATTTTTTGAGAACTAGAATTTTTTTAATATTTGAAATCTCCTGTTTACATGATATAGTTGTATTTTCTTGTATGTTCTTAATATGGTATAGTTATTCTTCTTTTATAGAAAAAGAAAAAAAAAGTACCTAGCTGATTTCTATTATTATCATCAATCCAACAAGACTTTAAATCATTGAAAATCTTTCACTAACCATAAAATTTTTTTCACATTTGCTACAATCATAAAAAGTATATTTATTTGTATAAAGGCACAAGCTTTGTTTAGATTTTAAAATGTCCCTGACAAAAAGATTATGTATATAATATTTTCATTGTTGGTTATGCAAATTAATCAAATTAAGTTACAATATCTAGAATAAAATATCTGGAAATAATTGACTCATAAGATTCATATTTAAACCATGTTTATTTATAAAATACTATTCTAAGAAATGTAATTCTGTTAAGCTTCAATTTAGAGCAAAAATATAATCACTTGAGTAATAGCAGTTAAACTAAAAATGAGGAATATATTACATTTGAAGGCAGACAAAAATATAATACTTCCTTTTTACGAGATAATTCTTAGCATTTTTTGCAGATGTTTCTTATAGTTACATAGTGTTTATTTATATGGTTTTGTGATTAACTGATTTTAGTAGTTTCCTTAAAAATCAAATCATAGGGATAAAGTTTCTCATTCTCCCAAATTTGCATTGTGTTCACTTTCACTATGCAGAGGAAGTAGGGTGCTTTCTGTTTTTTTGCTGATTTTGTTATTGTTGTTGTTATTCACATGCTGATTTGGCAAGGCTCCAGAAGAGTAGATAAGAGAACAGTTTCTGGCACTGGGAAGCCTGAGGTCTAGGACTTGTTCCACCAAGGTGATCTTCCTAAAGTAACTCAACTTCACAGATCCTACACTTTGTTCTCCTTGTTCAGTGATGATAATAATGTATCTATTTCCTGTCATGATGTGGGGACTCAGTGACAGCATTTTGTTGAAGCCTTCAGCACCACCTATGTAAAGCAGAGCAAGACACATCCAGGGTTTCTGCTTTATGGCTTTAAAGTATATCTCAGATGGATTAACAACTTTGCTCATTTAATCCTAAGAATTGACAAACCCTCGTTTGGAAAAAGGAGTGATTTAATGTAAATAAATGTGGTATTCTTTCTGTGGCTTTTTCACATGTAAATCATTAGCAGATTACTTACTTTAGACCTAAACTGTAATTTGCCTATTGTAGAACAACCTGAAGTTCTGACATCTTCTTGAGAACAGCACAGGTCACTAGATTGTGCAGCCAGGTGTCCCTAAATGGACCACCTGGCTCAAGTTCTAGTATATGGATGTCATGTGCAGTTGATACAATATTGTTCAAATTCTAGGTCTTAATTTCTGAATAAATAAGTCATGGTTCAGAAATTGGTATTATCATGATGTTTAACCCACACACAACATACTTCTGTAGAATATTTTCTTGGGAAGTTAACACATAGATGGATGTCAATGATTTTCTGCTGGCTAAGTATTTTTCCTTGAGCACCATTTGTAGGATTGGTACATATGTGGGCATAGGAGAGGGAGGAATGAGAGTCATAGGACAATGGAGAAGAGTGATGCAGAGGGGGAGGGACAGTAGGTAGGGTAAGTAATCATTTCTGTCTATAGGAGCAGGAAGTCCTCCCTCTGCTCCCTCTTCTGTACATTTTTATTTTTTGGTCTCTGGCAGGAGCTCTCTTCCCAGTCCTGGGTATTGTGAATCTTTATGTTTAATCCTAGGCCCTTTATTCTTCTTGAGCTAACACTGCAGGTTTTCTCATCATGCCATGATTTAATTACCAGAGAGTTGCTCAAAGTGCCCCGGTGTTCATCTTTAACACAGACACCTGCTTTGATGAGAGGAGGTGTGCATCCCAGCCTGCAGATGAAATGTTCCTCAGGGTATGATAAGCATCATCATCTGAAGGCTCTTCATCAACTGAGCTCCTGAGTCACTTATCTGGCATCACAGCCAGGAACCCTGAGTCATCCTGGACACCTCTTTTTGTCTTAACCCTGCCTCCAGCCCATCATTATTCCCTTTAGGTATAACTCCAATCTGCCCCCCTCTCCCCACCACCCCCATGCAGGCTGTCAACAACTGTCACCCAGACTATGCACAGTCTCCTAACTGGTCCTCCCACCTTATCTCTACTTTCTGCACACGGAATCACACATTTACACATGCACATATGTATCCTCACACACATTTAGCTTAAAGCCCTTCTTTGGCTTCTCATTGCTCTTGAACCCCATATCATCACAAGACCCACAAGGTGTTCTATCTCTGTTCCTTTTCCTTCCTTGCTTTTTGTCTTCCAGCCCCTGTGAACTCTTCCAATGAGTTTACTTTTTGGTGCCTGTCTGTTCTCTTTCCCTTCACTAGAAAGTTCTCTTCCTAATGTTCAAACAGCCTCTTCCCTGCTTACACTGTTTTCACTTATGTCTCTTCATTGGTAGGGATTTTAACACAACTTTTTGTCCCCTCTTAGAACATATTACAGATTTTTTATAGCTCTAATTTTAATAATATTTTTTCAAAGTTAATTAATATTTGCTTTTCATGTGGAACTCAAACCTTCATGGAGAGAGATACAGTAATTATTCTTATGATTTTAATATTTTAGAGCAGCTTTAGGTTTCAAGAAGAAGTGGGGAGTTTGTTAGTGATTCCTCCATGCCATGCAAGGCCCCATAATCCACAGAGGTAACTTTATTACACTGATGAACCTGCACTGATATATCATTATGAGGGGCTTAAAAGCACAGTTCCAATTTGAGTTCTAGCATAGTGTTCTCCACACATTTCTCCAGATGACTCACATAATGCAAATATTTCCCAATGTTTATTTTTTTTCTTTTATTCTTTTTCCATCTCAGGCTTCTTTTAGTTTCCTTTTGTTCTGCTTTCTGATGCTCCAGAATAAACCTGGTGTCTAGGAGTTGGTTGGAGTCTCTCTTTTCTCACTCATGGCTTCTAATCACATTTTAACCCCTACTTCTTTTCTGTTTTCAGTCCTCTTTAAAATTATACACATTTTTTTTTTAAATTTAGAAAACACATTTGGGGCCTGGGGCTGTAAGTCAGTGGTGGAACACCAACCTCACACGTGTGAGGCACTGTTTTCAATCATCAGCACCACAGAACAATAAATAAAGATATTGGTGTCCATCTACAACTAAAAAAAAATAGTAAAAAAAAATGGGTATCTATTTCTCTATCACTCTCTCCTTTGATCAATACAGGCAGATATATCTCCAAATAGATAAGTAGACCTCCATATACTTGGATATTTAGATGGGTAGGTAGGTACACAGGTAGCAGGATGTGGTATATGTATTCAGGATCAGAGTTCATTCATTTCAGCATTGTTTAAAATATCTGAAGGCTTAATATCACCTTGAAGACAATGAAAAGAAAACATGGATGCACTTGATGCTGAAAATCAGGTGGAACTGAATGAAAAAACATCACTTTATCAATCAAATTTTGGAATTCCAACACACACATGAAGATCTCTCTGCAAGAGTAGTTGCAGTTAAAGAAGAAAATCTGAATCTAAATTCAGAAAACCAAGTTCTTGGAAAATGTGTAGAAAACCTCATGTCTGCTTCTAGTGTTTTTCAAACTGACACAAAAAGCAAAAGAAAGTAAGGGATTGGTTTCCTTTCTATTTTATGGAATTTCTGTAGATCATTTTTTTCTCCTTTAAAACTTGGATAGATTCCAAAATATACAATGCATTTGTTTGTGGCTTTATTTAATATTTATGAAGATAAAGGCATATGTAGGCAAAATTAACTGCATAGCAAGAGCCTTCCATGAGTTTTTGTATTATGTTAGTCTATGAAAATGTGAAAATATATTGTATATGCATAGGTTTTTGAGACATAAAAATGAATGTTTTATCAAATTTGCTTTCATATATAGTTTTAGCACTGTCTTTTATTATATAGGCTTAGAAAAATATATAAGCAAACAACCACCATATTGAGAAGAAATGACAAAAGTCATGTACTGAATGCGCAGCTTTATCTATGTACCCTGTCCACCATCTTGTGCTTATTATTAACATTCCCATAAGGAAAATAAAATCATATTTGTAAAAATAATTTTAATAGTTAATAAATTATGAGTGTAATCTTACTCTATTTGTTGAACCTCAACCAAAATAAGATTTTCTCTTAGCTAGGGCTTGTCCAGTGTGATATTTAATAATGAGATAGGATTTCTGGTTTATCTTTAAGCAATTAAAGATGGACTGAAACTATAAAAATGGTCTCATACTGGGAAGATTTGTTTAAAACTTTGTTTTGCACAAAATAACTCACTTTTTTTCCTGAAAACATAGGAGTTCTGATCATGTGTATGTTCAAGATAGAAAATCCTGAGGAAAAAAAATAGAAATGGGGCAGAAAAGAAATTGGTTAGTAGTAGTAAGCAACTCCAAATGCTTTCACTCCAAATTTGTGTTCTCAATGGCAGAATAGACTTTTGGAAGACAAAAGATAAATATGGAAATACATTAACTTTGAATAACTTTATATCAGCCACATATTAGGAAGACCAATTACCATTTTGTCTCAAGGACACTTTCCCAGTAGATCAACTCTTTCAAAATTACTAAAGAGTGTTCATTCATAACAGAATCATGAACACATGGTAGAATATACATTACATTAATGATAATTTTAATCTTAGTATTTTAGCTCTTTCTTTTCCCAGAATTTTTTTTAAAATTCAAACTTTTAATTTGCAGAAGTTTAGTCATTCTTTATCAATTTTTTAGATTCCATTTGGTAAGGGAATCAGTATTGAAATACTATTAAGAAAAGGAGAAAGAGATATAGCTTATGGTTATTAGATTTGGGGTGTTTTAATCATGGAATAATTTTACTTATTAGTGTAAGATTTGATATGTGACTTTAGCTGTATGAATATATAATTAAACTACAAACATTTTGCATTCATTTTGTGATGTAATTTAAAAATATTTAAAATTATATTAAAGTTCTGCTTTGCTGTTTAATGAAAAGTTTTAACAGAGGGAAAAAAAAAACATTTTGACGTTTCCACCTTATGGAAAATTTCAGGAGGTTAAATAACAAACCAGCTTTATGTGAAAGGATAGTGATCTTAAGATTGTATTATCAAATCAAAAGAGAAAGTTAAAAAGAAATATCTCTTGTATACTCCTATTTGTGGGAAAGGCAGAAATACTACACATGTGTGCATGTACACATGTGTGCATGTGTGCGCGCACACACATTTTTCTTTATTATGTGAACCTCAGGTAGATGTTGATAAACCCAGCCAAACTCCCTCTTAAGATAAGGAGCCATCCCATCAAAAGTTATAAAAAGTACATTTCTATTTTATGTAAATACTAGGTTTTGTATTTGGCCTGGCCATATTTTAATGTTTTAAAGTTGCTTGGAATGCCTCCCTGTGCCTTGAACTCAACCATGCCTGGCTTTTCCTGACCAGGTAACAACCCTCTCTGAAAATTTAGTGGTGTTTTATAAATTCTGATATTGATATCTGAATTTATTTCCTAACTTGAAATGTTGAGCCATGTAGACCAGTAACCAACTATCTGCTTTGGTGTTATGCTTATCAAAGTCCTGTTAGCTGTAAGTTCTGAAGACAAAACTACCTTTGCAACTTTTTGTGCTACAAAACCTCTTTCCTGAAGCTTGAGAGGCTGATCTCTAGCCAGTATTGGGAGAGACAGCTGCTGATCTGCTGTCTTTGTGAACACAAACAGAAGCTTGCTTTAATTTGACTTAAAAATGGAGTTTGTAATCTTTTCTTTGCATTGGGGTTCAACAAGGTACAAGAACCAGCAGCAGTTGGTGCTTCTTGAGAAGGGAAAGGCACCTAACAGAAGAACCTGGTGGGAGATTTAACATTCCAGTTATTCCTTTTTGTGCCATTTTAAGGCTCAGGGTCTTACACTTTATTCAAAGTAAAATAATAATAATAATAATAATAATAATAATAATAATAATAATAATAAAATAAAAAAGTTGTGTTTCGCTTTAACACAACTGACTTTGCTGTGCTTTGAGGTTGAAACACTATCCCCTTCGCAGCCATTAGGTTGGGTTGTCTGGACCCAGGGAAGTCACATGTTTGTTTTTATTTTGCAAGACTTTTGGCAGGAGCATGTCATATGAGTATCTTGGATGAATTCAATGAAGAAAAGGTGAAAGAAAAAAAAGTTCTACAAGAAGTAATTTGAGTATCCACCATGTAGGGTGCAATTGGTGCCCCCTTTGCAGACTGAGGGAGATTTCGGTGCCTTGCTTTTACTTGGCTATCCACTGCAGATTCAAAAATTCATGTGAGGTGAATCACATGTGCTTTTTCATGTCTGTGGTGGACAGGATACTCTCAGGTTTCTGAAAGAAGGAAACAAAGCTCAGTGAAATGTTTGAGAGTGCTTTATAAAAAAAAGTTTTATTTCTAGTGTTTGTGTGTATAAGAGCACTTATATCCAAATTTATGACTGCATGTGACTTTGTTCTTACCAATTGTTTACAATTTTATTTACTTTATAAACAAAACACGTTTGAGGAATAATTATAAATTTTGTTTTGTTATCTCTGTTTGAAGATAAGAAAGACAAGGAGACACATGCTGAGTGGCTTTGCCTTAAGTGCTGTAACCTACACCTGTGGCTATGCCTACCCTTGTAAACCTCTGAAACCTCCCTGGTAACAGTCCTTGAAGTTATCTGCTTCATAGGGAAGTGTTAGGTACTAAATGAGCAGTTATATGAAGAATGGTAGCTATTTTGATGTTATTATTTCCTCATTTATTCTTACTTAAATACTTAAGCCAGTATTTGCAGGCCACAAATTATTTTTCCACACATTTTTATTGGTACATTATATTTATACATAATGATGGGATTTGTTGTTATGTATTTGCACATTCACACAATATAACAATAGCATTTTGTCAATATCTCTCCCCACCACTTCCCCTCTACCTCCAAACTTTCCACAACCTTGGTCTCTTTCCTTTATAAATTTCACTTTGATTTTAATGAGATCAACTCCCACCTTTCTTTTTTTCGTCTATAGCTTCTGGATCAAGTACATGATCTTTGACCTCTTGAGTTTGACTTACTTTACTTAAAATAATGGTCTCTAGTTCCATCCATTTTAATGCAAATTACATTATTTCTTATTTTTTTATGACTGAATAATTAATGTTGTGTATATATCTGGGCACACTTGGTGCATCCCTGTAGTACCAGCAACTTGGGAGGCTAAGACAGAAGAATCACACATTCTAACCCAGTCTTAGATACTTAGCAAGGCTCTAAGCAATTCTGCAAGACCCTGCCTCTAGTAAAATATTAAAAGAAAGGGCTGGGGATTTTGCTCACCATTAAGTACCCCTGAGTTCAATTTGTGGTACCAAAAAAGAAAGAATAATCATGTATAGAAACTACATTTTCTTGATCCATTCATCCATTGGTGGATATTAGGCTGGTTCCATAGCTTGGTTATTGTATATTGTGCTAGTATAAATATGAGTATGAATGTATCACTATAGTAAGAGGGTTTTAATTCTGCTATTTATACTGAACAGTTGTGTAGCAGGATCATAAGGTGGTTCCATGCCTAGACTTTTGAGGAGCACCTTCATAAAGATTTCTACTAGAAAGGCAATATGTCAATCAATGGAAGGGTAACTGATGTGATACAGCAATTTGTATATGGGGTAAAAGGGGGAGTTCATAATCCACTTGAATCAAACCGTGTAATATGATGTATTAAGAACTATGTAATGTTATGAACGACCAATAAAAAAAAAAGATTTCTAAACATGTATTAATTTGCTATTAAATCAACAGTGTAATTTTTCTCTATATCCTCTTAGCATTTATTATTTTTTGTAGTTGTGATCACTATCATTCTGACTAGTTTGTGGTGAAACCTTGCTGAAATTTTTTGGTTTTCCTTTTTCCTTTTTTTTTTTCACTTTATGGTTGTACATAGTAGTTGGAAACTTCTTGTAGAACTTACACATGCATGGAATTCAATTTCAGAGCATTACCTCTCTTTTATCTACCATCATCGTGTCGCCTCCCATTCTCCATCCTCAGGGTAGTTGATTTGCATTTCCCTAATTGCTAATGATATTGAACATTTTTTCACATGTTTTTTGGTCATTTTTGTTTCTTCTTTTGAGAAATATCTCTTTGATTCATTTGCCCATTTATTAATTGTGTTATTTGATTTTTTGGTGTTAATTTTTTTGAGTTCTTTATATATTATAGATATTAACATTCTGTCAGAAATCTGCTAGGGTAGCTAGCAGATTTTTCTCCCATTTTTTAGGTTCTCTCTTCACTTTCTTCATGGTTTTATTTGGTGTACAGAAGCTTTTAAGTTTAATGACATTTAATTATTTCCTGAACTTTAGAGGTCCTATTGAGGATGTCATTGTGCGTAAAAATTGGAGTAATTTATATGGAAAATTCACTTCTAAATTCCCTTTTATCCAAAAGTAAAATTATTTAAATTTCAAAGTAAAGTATAAGATAAAAGGCAGTTTTTGTTTCATTTCTGCTGAAAATCAGCTGTAAGTAATAGCGGGAACTGCTCCTAGCTAGTCAAAGTACCCCTTTACCCCTGGGGGAAAAATAAAAAAAAGATTCTTACTTTGGGGACAGCATAGACTGTTATAAAGAGTCAACAGATCTAGATACATTGCTTATAAATTTCAAGGCTTTTGATACATAGTTTAATTAAATTTTAAGAAATACCATATGTTATATTGAGAATTATATCACTGTTTTACATTAGAGACAGTATCCTATTTTTTTTTTTTGTCAAACCACAGTGAAGGTGATGCTGAGCAAAATTTTAAAAGATCTGACAAAATAATTAGTGTAAATGATTGTGTATCTAGAAATCAGTGGAATACGTATAAAGAGCCTAAATTCAAAACTTTTTTTACAAGGCATTTATGAGATTTCACTTTTATATATAAAAGGTTGATATTGTATTCAATGTTTATCTTCTTATTTTAGCAGATATCTTAAGAATTTATTAGGTTTGGAAGAAAAAATATTTTTATGTTCAATTAAAAGTTTTTTTTTTTCTTTCTTTCTTGATTTGTATTTTGTTAACTATTATTGCCACTGCTTCAAGGAAAAAAAAAAATATTTTGAAATGGAATGAAATCTAGAATGTCATTTTCATGATAAGTTAAGAGCTTCTTGTTGTCCAGGAAATAATTCTTTGTATTTGTGGAATTTAAGAAAACCTACCCATTTTCAGGAAAGTAGTCATTGCAGGGAGAAAAAAAAATTACCAATAAGTAAATGGAGATATATATATATATATATATGTATATATATATATGATAGATAACATTATATATATATATAGATATAGATAGATGATAGATAACATTATATATATATATAGATATAGATAGATGATAGATAACATTATATATATATATATATATATAGATGATAGATAACATTATATATATATATATATATATAGATGATAGATAACATTATATATATATAGATAGATAGATAGATGGATGATAGATAACATTATATATATAATAGATAGATAGAAAGATACATAGATAGATACATAGATAAAAGAGAAAATATGTGGAAAAATACTACAGTCTCCAAAAGTATGAACTAGAAACTGGGTTTTTGTTAATATTCAACAACATGCCATATAAACATCACAGACTCTGGATTCCTGGGTCAGGACCTTGCTGAGGACTGCTGATGAAGCTGCAGTTCATCTGCTGCTGTGTTTACAGAAGGAGCCACCTGGAGTCACTTCAGGGAGTGGTGGGTGCACTCTGTTTCCTGGATTACTGAGACAAGGAATCTTGTGTCGCTTTAGGCCCAGCAGAGGCACCAGGGAAACAAGCACTATGGGCAATCCTGGCAGACAGGTGACATTGTGGGTTGCATTATTGACTTGAATGAACACACCATGATTTTACACTAAATGGCAAAATCCTGCTGGATGATTCATGTTTCAAGCTGGCTTTCAAGGACTTCAATGTTTGTGATGACGAGTGTGCTCATTTGGTTTATTTTTAAGTTTTTGGTACAGTGAAACTGTGGTTCTGATTCCTGGTGTTGGAGGGTAAGTGAGCTGATGAGCTGGAACTTATAAGTCCCATCGGCACCACATGGACAATTGGACAATTGGTGTTAGGAGCCACAGCAAAAATATTGATACAGGCACCTTTGGATTTTATGACTGCCAGCCAGCAATTCACATTCATATGGTAATTGGACTCATGCTGTTTTAGCTGGGCCCATTTCAGGACTCAGGTTACTCATGTCACTCTTGTAATGGGAGAGTTCCCATTGGTTGGGAAAGGATGGTA
Organism: Urocitellus parryii; assembly: GCF_045843805.1. NCBI lineage: Eukaryota > Metazoa > Chordata > Mammalia > Rodentia > Sciuridae > Urocitellus > Urocitellus parryii. The sequence goes on from NC_135548.1 coordinate 5,904,342, forward strand.
GGAGGGTGTTCCGGGGGAAGTGCAGGCCCCCCCGGCTCAGGTAGAACACACGTGGCGGACGCACTTGTTAGGGGACGCACACGGCCTCTCTCTAAATAAAACTTTGTCTCAGTTTGACTGGCTTGTGTTTTTGTGCCCAACCGGGTTGCAAGATTGCAAGCCCGCGTGCACTGACAGCTCAGCAGGGAATCGCTCAGCAGGGGTGCCGCAGGCAGTGCTCTGCGAGCGGCAGGAACGGGGCTCAGCCAGCTCGCTCGGCCCGGGCCGAGAGAAGCCTGCGGCAAATTGGAACAGGCACCATTGTGCTGCTAGCTTTGATTTTGATAAGTTAGAAATGTATTTGATGAGTCTCAGAAAATAAACGTTGGGGCAAAGGATGGAATTCTACAATCCTGGAGGGCTCAGTGTGAATTCCACTGGTTAATGAGCTGCTTGTAGCCTGTTTCTTATTAGTTCACAAAATTGGAATGAGAATCCACCACAAATTAGGCCCTCTGCTGGAAGTTTAGGTGACTAGGAAGAAAAGAACCTGTTCCTCTCTTTATGTAGATTACAATATGCCAGTGATGTTTCTTGCATAACCTCTATTTTTACAGAAATGCTCCGAGAAGCTCCATCTAGAGGCAGACTTCTGTGGGCCATGAGATAGGTCCAGGAGCATAGCTCTGCAGTAAATTTGAGGACCTTGACAAACCAAAGTAATGCTGCTTGTCTTTCAGAGATGTACTTCTATGTGATGGCCAGTGGCCATATGAGCCTGTGTATGTTTAAATTAAAACACACTAATAATTGCGGTTCTCCATCACACTAGCTACATGTCAAGTGCTCAGTGCCTATGGGGGGCTGATGGTGGCTTTCTGTTCTAAGTTAAGTAGCTTTCAGTTGGGAATCATTATAATAAAGCTGCAGAGAACACTTAGTATATCAACCTTTGTCAGTACCAATGAATATTTTTTATTGATCCATCAGATAAGGAATTACTGTATACATTATATGTCTGTTTTATGGTTCCCTAATAACCCCTAGCAGTGGTGCAATAAATAAATATTGATCAAAGAATACCAAAGGAGAGAGCATGTCTCATTGCATTCCCACCACCTGAACATGAATAGTTGCTCTGAATGCTTGCTAAGTGGATAGACAAGAAGCACTATTTCATGCCCAATTAGATGCAAGGTTCAAAGCAGATTCTATGCTATCAGGATCATGACTACTGTGGAACAACTGCGGAGACTTCCTTCTCTAGGTTTTGTTTTGTTTGCACTAAACATTGGATCTTTTCCCGCCACAGTATTATCTTGGGTGTGAAAATAGCAATGGAAATCACTGAATCTGTACCTGTGTGGACACATGCACTCTTCTCTTTTGTGACTATTTATGGTATCACTTATCTGAAGTGTCACTTCACAATACATATAAAGAGACTGTAGACTGTAAATTCCCTCCCCCTGACTCCTGCAGATTCTGATCCTTGTTCTTGTTCCTCCAGGTCCTTGGTTTGTTGCCTCCTTCTGTCTGAGAGCCTCAGTGCTGAAGATGCATTGCTACCAGACATTTTCCAGTACATCTCATACATGGCTGGACTCTGAACTTCAGCTGGTTCCCAAATAATGAACTACTCAATGGAATTTATCTGATGGACTCACTCTCATAGAATTTGAACTCTGTTAGGGTGGAGCTGAGGATGGGAGGGAGGTTTGACAGAGTTAAATGTGCATGTCCTTCAGTCTTCAAGTTACATTCTTATTTTCTACCTTAATCAGATTTCTATCACTGTGACAGTGAAACTGGAATGTTTACACTTCTGCTAGCAGGTGGGGTCTGCATAAGCTGCAGGTCTCTAAGCTGAGAAGTGTTGCATTTCTTAATGGTGGCATGTCTTCCTATGACCCCAGCAGCACAGTGTCCATTTCTACTGCTTTATGCATTCTTCTCTTCTGAATTGAACAATTAAATCCACAGACAAGGATGAGTGAGGGTAAGAGTAGGATTTATTGAAGAATAGAAACAGAAAAAGTTTTCTCCATTTGTGAGAGGGAAACCGGTGCTAGTGTAGGGGAGTATACAACATTTGGGCAATGCTGTTGTTCCATACTTATGCCATTTAGGTTTTGAAAAAAAATATCAATTCTGCTGATCCAAACTTATGGAAAATAGTTAGGAAACATACTAATGCTATTGCTTAGACCTAAATTCTATTCACATGTTCCTTACTTCCATTTTCTCTTGACCTCTTCTCTTGGCAAGAGGTTGAGGTAGTGAATCCAATTGGCTCAGTAGAAGTGGCAAGGCATGCTGATGTTCTGTATCTGTAGCCCTGCCTAAAGCAGGGGTCTGCACTGGCCCAGGTGGAATTGGTTTTTGCTGAGATGATAGGTAAGTGTAGCCTGGCTCTCTTGCAGGGATGGCCCACTGTGCCTCATGCCCACACTCACTAACGGTGTCCAACTTACCTGGGGATGCCATTCTATCACTCCAATTCCACTGCTAGGCTGCAACTTCTCTGTAGGGATCATGGATCTAAGAGCACAGCTTGGTGGCTGGGGACCCATTTCAATTGTCACCTTATATAAATGGCATAGATGGAGTACAGACTAAGAGATGAAAGATGGTGGAATGGAAGAAAGCTGTATTTCAGGCTTTGATGTGCCTCAGGACCAAAGTAGTGATGTACAACTTCTCAGCATGGTCTGTGAAGGAAGAGTGTCACAGCATTTCATATTAGACAGTCAAGTGGCTTAAGGACTCAGAAATTTTTGTACAATAAACAAAAATGAGGGATTATATCATTGATGGCCTGGCTGCCCTATGAGTGCCTCTGGTGCTAATTCACCACAAACATCAGAAGGGTGAAAAGATTTTGGGTTCAAAAAGCCTGAGATGATAAAAATACTCCCTGATCTTATCTGATTCAGAGACTTCAGTGTAGCTGGAGCTTGAAAAATATGCTCTATATCTCATCTGGCCTCTGGGAACTGAATTAGGAGCCATCTACGGGTGAGATTACTGCCCTGGTGACTAGGTATCTTGGGATATCAGAAGAAAAAATAAGACCACAGCTGCAATATCTCAGCCAACACATATACAGTGACCAAGGAGTAGCCGATTGAGTGAAATAGGCACAGAGTGGACTTTACCCTGTGTGATTCAAGTAAGAAGTGCAAAGGGGAGCACAACTCACTTGTCCTTTGTGTCTGGTGGCTTATGTGACCATCTGAAGTAGGTTAGCATTCTGAACTGGTAGGTTGAACACCTCAGGGGCTAAACTCATCAAGTGTATATTCACCATCCTTCAGAACTAATGGGATTATATAACCACTGCCCCCCCTCTTTAATGCTAATTCAGTCATTACTACTATGAATGATATAGTTGACACCTGTGGTTTTCTTACTAAAGCCAGGTCTAGTTTATGGTAATTGTTTTCATTGTTGACAACTGATGAATCCAGCATTCTGGTTTATTGGTGGTAATTAATGTTCCAGAACTCTCCATTTACACAGCTGGTAGAAATTCTCAAGAAACTTTGGATGAACAGTGACAGAGAAATAAGTTCAAATTGTTATGGCAGAGGAGGAAAAGAATTTAGGGAGAATGATTTAAAAAAGTAAGAAGTCCAGGGGCAGATGGCCTGAGGCAAAGCTGCATCTGATTGCTGTTGAGATCAGCAGGAGTGATCTCTCTTGATCTGCTTGCTGACTTCTGATTGGGTGTCATTTTTTTTTTTTTTTTTTTTTTTTTTTTTTTAGCGATATGCTTTCATGATGACAGAATGGACACTACCTCCCTCTGCAACCCTCCCTGATGGTTCTACCATGAGTCTGACCTATAGAGCCTGACTGCTCACAGACCACAGTCAATCAGTGTGTCCTGGGTGGATGATTTCTTCTGATTGGCATTATTGATCTTGATAAAATTAATTAAAATAAATATCATATAAAGTACCAGTGAATATTAGTATTATCTTTTGTAGTAAAGAGAAATACACTGTCATTGAAGTTCAAAGCGATACAAGATCATTTAAGATATCAAATATTTGAGAAATTTTTGTCTGTGATATGGTGTTCATAATTCTTTCTGTGCTTGATTTAAAATTTGAGCTAATTTAATTTCATGTTGAATATAAGAATATCTCATGTTAATTTTATTTATATTAGGAATCAAACCCAGTGGTACTCTACCACTAAACTACATCCCCACACTTATTTTTTTTTTTTTATTTTGACAGGATCTCTATAGAATGCCTAGGCTGTCTTGAACTTTATTCTCTCTCCTCAGCCTCCAAAGTAACCGGGATTGCAGGATTAAATATGTGTTACACTTAACCCAGTTGAAATTTTTTGAGGGTTATGATAATTTACCCCAAGGATCCTTTACCACAGAGCCATATCTCCAGTACTTATACTTTTTTATTTTTTTTTTTAATTTTGAGAAATGATCTCACTAAGTTTCTTATGGCCTCACTAAATTGCTGCAGATTATCTTGGAAGTGTAGTTCTCCTATTTTAGCCTCCCAATCACTGGGATTACAGGCATGTGCAACTGTCCCTAGTAAAATGAGAACTTTTACTGATCATTGCACTAAAATATTTTGCAGTCAAAAATATGTTTCATATAGATAGTGAGTTTTCAAAATATTTTATTTTTTTAGTTATACTTGGACACAATATCCTTATTTTATTTATTTTTATGTAGTTCCAAGGATCCAAGCCAGTGCCTCAAATGTGCTAGTTGAGTGTTCTACCACTGAGCCACAATCCAAATCCAAGTTTTCAAAAATATTTAACTTAAATCCAGTTTCATCTGTCTTTACAGGACTAGAGATTGAGCCCAGGCCCTTGAGGGCAATAAAAAGTGCTCCACCTTGCCAGACATGGTGGTGCATGCCTGTAATCCCAGCAGCTCAGGGAGGCTGAAGCAGGAGGATCCCAATTTCAAAGTCCAACCTTAGAAAAAGCAAGGCACCAAGCAACTCAGTGAGACTCTTTCTCTAATTAAAATTCAAAAAAGGTCTGGGGATGTGAGTCAGTGGTGGAATGCCCCTGAGCTCAATCCCCAGTACCAAAAAAAAAAAAAAAAAAAAAGTGCTTCATGCTTCACATCCCTATATATTCAGCACTAAACTTGAATTTTCTATGTATTACTATTTACACTGCAGGTTTTTTCTGAAATACTGGTTCAAGAACTATTTATCATTAGGAACTTCCACAATTCTTTTATTACATGTTGTATTCATTTTGTTTGTTACATACAAACCACTCTATAGAGCTATAAGTTATTGATAAGTTAATTTAGATTTAAATTGAAAATATTTTAAAGAGATGTTATTTACAATCTCAAAAGACATTTTCTAAACTAATTTGTAGAAATAAGATTTGCTACTCATTTCTTAAAACTTTGTCATAATACATTAAATTATGTTTGGCCTGAGGACAACTCCACCTTGAGTCTGGGATCTGCCAATGAAGGTAGTGCTCACCCTACCTAGTGAACACCTAGTGCAGAGGACACTCCTAACACTGCCGAGTCTCAGAAATGGCAGTACTGAGCCTGTGAATTGCAGAATACTAGTAATGGAGTTCTGTGTGACCTGGGAAGCTGTTTTCAGCCTCATTGTTGCTCTGCATCAGCACTGCCCTGCCACGTTGGAGGCATAAGTGCTGTGAAGGTATTCCAGTACTGAAGCAAGTAAGTGGGTCATCTCATTGAGGACAGCCACTTTCTATCCTCACTGAGAACCCACCTGTTTGTTCCTTTAGACTTACAGCTCCCTCACTGGTACCCCTCAGTTGTTTTCCATTTTAAAACTTTTATTGTGGTTAAAATATACATGATGTAAAATGTGCCATGTTAATTTTTTTTAAAATAATTTTTTAGTTGTAGATTAACACAATACCTTTATTTTTCTGAATGTGGTGCTGAGGATCGAACCCAGGACCTTGAACATTCTATGTGAGTGTTCTATAACTGAGTCACAACCCCATACCTCAATTTTTTTAAACAAAATCTTTTTTTATTCAATATCAATACTGTCTGATTCACAGAATATTTTAGGAATATTGATATCCCTGAATATATGAGTTTAACTCATTTAAGAAAAATTTTACCATACTTATTTCCAATATTGTAGAAGATTACATGCTGACCAAGTGATAGAAATTGTTTCAGGTCTTTGGTAAAACCATTATAGAATCAAAGAATCCCTGTAATGAATAGAACATTAACAAATAATTCAGGTCTAATTGGTTTCGGTTATCTATTTTGGGCTTGTATTTCTTCGATAATGGAGATATATTCATTTCTTTTTTAGATTATTTTAATGGTTATTAAAACATAATCATGGGCTGGGGTTGTGGCTCAATGTAGAGTTACTGCCTACCATGTGCGAGGCACTGGAATTGTTTCTTTGTACTACATGTAAATAAATGAATAAAGTAAACATCAATCAACAACTAATGTTGAGTTGACCTGCAATAAGATAACAAATAACCCAATCAATAAATGGGCCAAGGACCTGAACAGACACTTCTCAGAGGAGGACAAACAATCAATCAACAAGTACATGAAAAAATGCTCACCATCGCTAGCAGTCACAGAAATGCAAATCAAAACTACCCTAAGATACCATCTCACTCCAGTAAGACTGGCAGCCATTAGGAAGTCAAACAACAATAAGTGCTGGAGAGGATGTGGGGAAAAGGGCACTCTTGTTCATTGCTGGTGGGACTGCAAATTGGTGCATCCAATCTGGAAAGCAGTATGGAGATTTCTCGGAAAGCTGGGAATGGAACCACCATTTGACCCAGCTATTCCCCTTCTTGGTCTATTCCCTAAAGCCTTAACAAGAGCATGCTACAGGGACACTGCTACATCGATGTTCATAGCAGCTCAATTCACGATAGCAAGACTGTGGAACCAGCCTAGATGGCCTTCAATAGATAAATGGATAAAAAAAATGTGGCATTTATATACTATGGAGTATTATTCTGCATTAAAAAATGACAAAATCATAGAATTTGGAGGGAAATGGATGGCATTAGAGCAGATTATGCTAAGTGAAGCTAGTCAATATTTAAAAAACAAATACCAAATGACTCCTTTGATATAAGGGGAGTAAACAAGGACAGGGTAGGGACGAAGAGCTTGAGAAGATTTACATTAAACAGGGATGAGAGGTGGGAGGGAAAGGGAGTGAGAAGGGAAATTGCATGGAAATGGAAGGCGATCCTCAGGGTTATACAAAATGTCATATAAGAGGAAAGGAGGGGTAAGACAAGTTAATACAAATGGAAGAAATTATTTACAGTAGAAGGGGTAGAGAGAGAAAAGGGGAGGGGAGGGGAGGGGAGAGGGGATAGTAGAGAATAGGACAGACAGCAGAATACATCAGACACTAGAAAGGCAATATGTCAATCAATGGAAGGGTAACTGATGTGATACAGCAATCTGTATACGGGGTAAAAGCGGGAGTTCATAATCCACTTGAATCAATCCGTGTAATATGATGTATTAAGAACTATATAATGTTATGAACGATCAATAAAAAAAATCAACAACTAAAAATGTTTATAAATAAAACACTTAATAATATACTTATTAGTTTCATTCCATGATACTATATGTAAAAAAAAAGACTATTCCATTAATTTTAACAGCTCAAATATCAGGAGGATTCTTCTTTAGTTATGGGAATTTTGATTTTTACAATAACAGCTCAATTATTTAGTTAAAGTGCATGAAAATATGTAATGTATATATGACTTCATTTTCAGACTTAATACTTTCTTAAATTGCCAACTTTTAATATTGTTTTATTTTATTTAAGTGTAATTTACAGAGCTCTAAACAAAGTCGGAACCTGACTCAATAAACGGTGTATTTAGAAGGGTCTTTTAGGTTTTTCTTCTGAAGATATAACACTTTTTAGGACTACATCATGGTATTTAGGCATTTCAGTTTTGTTTTCAACCTGAAATTACTTTATTTCCAGTTTCTTGGTGTAAAACATGAAATATAATAGCAACTATTCTCCTGTAGTAGGTAGGGCAGAAGGAGTTCTGAATTAATATCAGTGTGCAATCATCAGTCCATTTTATACAGACCATGGATGTAGACTCCCATTTACTCATTTAGAGCAAGGAATGTTTTATGTTGGGAAGTAAAAATTATTTATAGGATTAATTCAACAGCCAGTGTTACTCTTGAAGGAAAATATATTAGATTTATTGAAGTCATAGAGTTTCTTATCCAAGGCCCAACTTTTTTTTTAAATTAATTATGGGCTCAACTATCATTGAAAGTCTTCATTGGCCATTATATTTAAAAATAAAGTTATATTACTGCATTTATTTGAGACTTAAATATACACTCTTCAAAAAAAATGAAGAGCATATTTAACACTTGAACAAAGCTTTAACTACTAATTCTTTAACTACTAATCCTTAATATTTTTAATAAATGTTCTTTCTTGGTCTCCATTAGGAAAACATTGTTCAGTCTCTGGACTAGAGCAGTTTTGCAAATTGTTATTTATTTGCAATGATATAGAAATTGAGAGTAAGGACTTGTTTCACATAGAGCTTGACCCAAAGGTGAGAGAGGATTTAGGGAATTCTCTCTGCCAAAGGCTGTATTGAAACACCAGGCACAGAAGGATATTTTTCTACAAATTTGAATTTGAACTCCATTTTAGTTAATTTTTGTCTGTTGTGAGAACTTTGTTTTCTTAAGTCATTGAGATACCTTTCAACACTCTAGAGCTGCCAAATCACTGCCATGTGCCTTTTTCACATAGTACATAACATGCCCCTGATAAAAATGAATGGTTCTCTCCAATTCTTCTTCAAGGTCTTTGGCTTGCTTTCTATGGGTCTCCAGCGGTTTAGTTGTGTGGCTGATCTTTCCTTCCACTTTGGAAAGTTTCTCCTCTTGTTCTGCCAGGTAATATTCCTCTCCTATTAATTTTCTTTGGAGTTCCATTACAATTTCTTGATATAGTTCCATCATTACTTTAAGTTTCTACTGAAGATTCTGATTGTCAATTTCAAACTGAATATTTTCTGCTTGCAAAGGTGCCTGTCCTGTATTAAGGTTTTTAATATGCTGTTTAACGTCTTCCTTTGTTTCAATTACTTTAGATATTAAAGTAAAAATTTGATTTATTTCTCTTTCTAATGTTGTAAAAGAAGCCTTTAACTTAGTAACATAAACCAGTTTCTTCAAAGCCCCTCTTGGCTGATCTTCTCAGTTAGCACCAAAAGAAAAGAAGAAGAAAAGAAAGCACGTAGATCTCCATAAAAATTCACATTTCTAGTTTCCCTCAGGGAAAGAAAAATACAAACACCTGCTACACAGAGCCCAGGATCATCCAATGCAGCTTATGTCCCACTTGGATGGCAAGGGCTACAACCACATGGCACAAGCCACCACTCCTGGTGCCCCATCAGCCACTCAGCCATGCCTGGCTCCTGTGTGCTTTTGACTCACAAGCATCTAGTACAAAATATTTCACTCTTCACACTAATGTAAAGCAGTATACATTGATCCAAAGGCTCCCAAAAGTTACCATGGCAACGTCCTCTAGGAAATAAGTGTGAGGCAACAATAATTTACTATTTCTGGTTTATCCCATTAAAAAAATACATGTCCATACCAACACTCATTTATGAATCTGAGTGACCACATAATTCACATTGTTTACGCTGCCACTCATATCATGGATGAGCTTGTAAAACATCATGGTGTGTGCAAGAAACAAGACCAAAGGGCCACATTTCACATGAGTTCTCTTACATGAACTCTTGAGGACACACCAGTTTACACAGACAGATGAGGATTGAGGGTTGGTGGTGGGAAGGAATAGAGAGTGACTGTGTGTTAATATGGGGTCTCTTTGGAGAGAACAAATCAATTTCAGTGGTGCTGTCTCCACACTATGAATGCTCTGAACCCAGTGATCCATAGACTTTAAATGGCTGAATTTCAGGGTGTGCAAGTTTCCTCTCAATAAGTTTTTGTTGAAGAAAACAACTGAGACTAGTGCATCCACCAAGACACTCAGCATGGCTAGACATAGTGACACTTGGCTGCTGCTGGGAGAGTGTGACAATCAAACAGGGATGGGCAGCCACAGTCCCCACATCTGCCCAACCATGAGGCGTGGGGCTGCCTGTGGGGTTGCTGCATCACTAACAAAAGTCAAGTAGGGCAGCTACAGGATGCTCACAAGGTGTCATATTGCCCAGGCCTGGGGTAACCCAAAGGTTTGGTTATTAGGGTCCATTTGGGACCACACTTTCAGCTTGCTTTGACTAAATCAGCTGTCCTGCTCCCAAATCTGAGACAGCAAGAGCAGCAGCCCAGACCCCAGAACCAAATGTCACACGCGTCCTCTTACATGAAGAGTTAAGGATACACCAGTTCACACAGATAGAGGAGGATGGAGGTGGGCTTGGAGAAGGAGACTTAGTGGTGGGACAAAATAGACAGTGACTGTATGTGAATATGAGGTCTGTTTGGAGTGAATAAATCAGTTTCAGTGGTGCTGCCCCCTTCCTATGAATACTCTGAACCCACTAATCCATGGACTTTAAATGGGTAAATTTCAGGGTATGTGAGTATCTTCTCAATAAGTTTTTGTTGAAGAAAACAACTGAGACTAGTGCATCCAGCAATTGCTCAGCATGGCTAGACAAAGTGCTGCCTGGCTGCAGCTGGGAAGCTGTTACCATCAAGCAGTGCAGGAAATTCTAAGGCCCCCTGGCTGCTTATCCTTAAGGACTGGGGCTCTCTGTGGGGTTCCCCCATCCCTACCTCAAAGCTGAGCAGGGAAGCTCAAGGCAGGAAGGAGGCTCTTCACAACGTGTCATGTTGCCCAGGCCTGGGATCAACCACAGTGTTGGTTACTTAGGGTATACATGGAACCACCCTTTCATCTTGCTTGGGCCGACTCAGCTGCCCTGCTTCCAAGTCTGAGGCAGCAAGGGCAGCAGCCCCTTACTGCCCTGCAAGTCTGGCTTCACTATGAGCACCTTCCCAGAAAACTGGCTGAACTTAAGAGCAGCCAGCCAGCCCCAGGACATGAGCCTGTCCCTCCATTGCTCACCCTGGATTTTGTGGAGGATAGAATGAATGGTGTGGAGGCCCTGACCCGGAAGATGCCACTCTCCACCATTCTACCCCCAAAGCTGCCAACCCCCTCTGCACGTAGGTCATTATTACCTTCTTGAACCTGAGCAATTAAAAATGGAATGAGCTCATCCCCTTCCAGCCTCCTGGCCTGTCATGAACCTCCAGAGTCTTGTATAGCCTTGGGCTATACAATAGGAAGGGATTGGCTGAGTGACACACACCCCTCAGGCAGGAGAGAGCCCTTGGGCCCTGCCTCCACCACCCCATTTTGTTGAGAGCCACAGCCAAAGGAGCCCAGCAAACTTCCAGCTGCCAGCAAACTTCCAGCTGCCGGCTGATGATTGGCTCACAGCAGCCCCAGCAACATCTAGCTGATTGGCTCCTCTGCGGTGATGTTCATTGGGCTGTTTCCCTGCCCTTCAGACTGCCAGCTGATGATTGGCTCACAGCGGCCCCAGCAACACCTAGCTGATTGGCTCCTCTGCAGTCATGTTCATTGGGCTGTTTCCCTGCCCTTCAGACTACGGAACTGCTCATTGGGGGACTTCTTTGGCTCCGCCCATGCGACCCAGCCAATCGGCCTCAAGAGCAGGAGGATTGTGGGAGGTGGTGAGGTTGGTGTGGGTGAGAGGCTTGTGGAAGCCAGTGGTGGCAGTTGGGCTCTGAGGGTTTTTTCCTGAGGAGCTGTTTTGCTTGGTGTTTGTAGTTCTAAAAATAAAGTTAGTTTCTTTTGACAAGTGGCTCCTGAATTGTGCCCAGCCAAACTGCAGCACCATTTCCTCTGGACCAAGGTCTCACCCACATTTGAACTGGGTTCACCAGAGAGATTTTAGTGCATGAGTCTTGACTTGTTCAGCACTTCAGCAAGCCTCTGACCCTGGCCCCATCTCAGGCAGCTTGTGAAAGACCAAAGGACCAGCCATGTGGCTGTCAATAGCCACCAACCTTCTCTGCTTCCCTATGACAAAAATTCAGATAGACAGCATGATCCCTAGGGAATGGTGCCTCTTAACCACAGCAGCTCCTTCTAGGCTGTGATTCATGACTACACTGTGGAACCTTGCAAGGAAGACATACAGGGGTCTGCAACAGCTCAGAGGACAAGGCCACCAACACTCTCAGAGCTCAGAAGTATGACAAGGTCAAGGCTAGCCTGCCAGGCTTCATGTGAAAAAGGGGGGTCCTTGTGCACAGACCCACATAGAGAAGCCAGCCTGGCTTTCTATTGCTGTTTCTCTTGGGACCTGGGAATGGACCAAGGAGAACTCACAGAGAGTCTGGTGGGGACACAGACCCCACAGAAAGACAGGTTATGTTGTGCTCTACCATACCGTGATTCCTCCACCCACAGTGCCCCTTACTGTGGAGAAGGCTGGCCTCAGAGCCATCATCAGCCAACGGAAGAACTTCCAAGAGTCACAGCAGTTTCAGGGAAGGTGGGTAAGGTAGGCAAGTCTGCCCCAAGTCCAAGGCAACCTCTCTTGGCCTGCTCTAAATGTTCTCATTTTTTAAAGAAAAGAATGCAGCAGCTTTTCCAGTTTTTTCCTAAGAAACCATGGCTCCATCACTCTGCCTCAGGACATCAGTTTTCAGAGCTCTGTCTGGAGTCTTGGGGTAGCATTGCTTCTCCATCATTAAAGAGATTTCACAAAAAATTAGAGTTCTGTTCCTGGGCAGAGAGTTGGGTGATGTCCCTCATGTCAAGAATTGAGCCCCTCACATCCCAGCCCCCACCCAGTGGCACATCAACATGTGTGAAGGAGGGACTGACCAATTGCCCTGAAATCTCAGCATTTCAGCCCCCTAATCACAGGGGGCAGGAGTGTCTTCCTGTTCAACACTGAAGGTTGACCACATGGTGAACTTCCTTGTCTTCCCTCAAGATCTCATTGATGTAAGACTAAAGGTATGGAAAAGAAGAAAGCTCTTGAACAAAAGGAGCCCCCAGTGACAAAGAGAAAAGTCCTTTCTGGATCAATAAGAACTGGATTTGGAAGACTCTGAACAATGCACTGCTGCTGAAGTGGAGACCCTGCTCCAGGAGAGGCTGAGGGTGCCATATCCCAATAACATGCAGACAAATGCACGTGGTCCGGTATTACACGTGTCACTGGGGATGTATCTTGTTAACTTTATGCATCACTAATACCTATCCATGCAAAGTCAGGAGCCTGGGGTGCTGCTTGTTGCTGTCTGTGGAGGGGTTTGTCAACACCCACACCACTCAACACCCTGTCTTCATGGGTACAATGTCCTAATTTCCAGGGAAATGAGACAGCCACTGACCCCTGGGGGCTGAAGATCCCCGGGGGCTAAGAGCACTCAAAATACAGCTACTGCCACTGAGCAACTAACTTAAATTTTATTTAATTTTAGTTGGTTCTAATTATAATAGCCAAAGATAAATAGTGGCCGCCATATTGGATAGTGCAGATGCTACACTACAATTAAATCACACCTTTTACAGAGTGGACACAGTCGTCATGGTACTAGTAATGTTAGCAACAGTAACAAAGTAATGGCTCCAATCACTAACCTGTTTTTACCATAACATCATCCCCCAATTATTGTGAGGTGTTTTAAAACCAGTACCTTGTGGTGGTTGATGGTTTTTGAAGTTCACAGATCTCGTATTAGTTTACTTGCCTTCTCTTAAGAAGAAGTGAATGGGGTACTTGACATCTCTTTAAATCCTAGAATGCAGAGCAGGATCTCATGGTACAAGGTGTAATGTCCACCCTCATCTCTTTGTCCAGCCAGCTCTCTCTACACAGCTTTGACTTAGATGTAACTATTTGGAACGGGAGCCATACTGGGGGTGCGGGGATTGTGATCTATCCATATGTTGCTTAAAATTTTCATAAAGAGCACCATTCATTAGAAATAAAAACAGTAAAAACTTTTGAGGGGAAAAGTCCACCAGGCATCCATATAGCCTTGGGGTCTGCAGTGGTGTGGAGAAGGGAGGTGGTGCCTCTTCAACCTGCCAGATTCCAGGTGCTAGCTGAACCAGGTGGGTGACAGAAGGGAGCCTCCCTGCTCACTCTCAGGGGAGACTAGGCAAAGCCAATCTATCTGTCTCACGTGTTCTGGAGCCCTTTGGGGGAGGAGAGAAGGGCACACATGTGGCCACAACCTGGTCTTTGTGCGCCTTCTAGTGGCTACATTAGAAACAGTCACTCATGATTCCCTCCTGGGAAAAGAAAATATAAATCATCTGGACCACTGAAATTTGGACTAATTATACCACAGTGAAGAGAAACTAAATCACCATGATGAGAATGGTGTGAGTGCCACAATTCTAGGCTCCAGGGACACTGAGCTTTATCCCGGCTCTCATGGAATCCATATGACACCTTTGGAGAGAAAATGGCAGGCAATAGAGCCCAAACTCAGCAAGGGGGCTGCCATGGCCCTGCAGTAGAAATGAGTAGTTTCCAGTAGTCCTTGTGGTCCGTCTTAGGGGTTTGGGTTTGATATGGAACAAAGCGGAAAATCACTGGAAAATTTCACCTCATAGGGTGACATGGTTTGTCTTCTTTTTTTCCATGGTATTGAAAATTAGTTGATTATGGCCACATATTGACCAAAGTCCTAATTGCTGTTCTACTTTTTAAATTTTTTCATTGGCTTTAATTAGTTATACATGACAGTAGAATGGATTGATACACTTGGATAGGTAATATATCAATTGAGTATGTTTTTAAAAGTCCCCATGGTCTGCTGGTTCAGGAGCAGAGAGAGAAGGCCTGGTGAGGCCTGGAGAATGCCAGGGGGAGGTTCCAACACCATGCGGAGGAAGGATGGAGACATGCCTACCTTGGGCTGAAGCTCTGTCCAGGAGCCAGGCACCAATGAAGACCCAGTTTCTACCCACCACCACCTAATGCCCCATAGATCCTTCAGCTTGGCCAAGAATTGCCTCTGCTTTTCAGCAAACATCCTTGGGAGTTCAGGATTGGCCTAGAACTCCCATGATGACATTAGGCTGCAGCTCAGGCAGAAGGTAGTCACAGATGTATCCTGCCTCTGGCTAAACCCTGCCAGAGCTCAGAATCAGCCCAGGAATGACTCTGCCCACTGTCAGATGCCTGTCAGAGCTCAGACTCCTTCAGGCACTGAATCCACCTACTGAAAGAAACCTGCCAGAGTTCAGCCTCAGCCCACCTCACCTAGCTGATTGTTGTGGAGCCTGGCCCAATTTAGGCCTAGATCAGTCCTGCCACTGGCCGGGAGAGGAACTGAATGGCTTGACTTGGCCTGAGCACATATATCTCCCAGGTCCCCAGCAGTGGGAGTCAGTCTGGGGCAAGATGGTCTTGTGTCTACCTTCTGCCAGGCTCACCTGCAGTTCATCTGGGGGAATCAGTCCTGGGCCTGACCTCTGTAGGAGTCCACCTGGGATCCTGTAATGGTATGCAGAAGCCCACAGGTATGATGGGCTTAGTCTGCAAGAAAAAAAAAAAAAAAAACAACTTATGAAAACTTATTAAAATTTTCATAAAGAGCACCATTCATTAGAAATAAAAACAGTAAAAACTTTTGAGGGGAAAAGTCCACCAGGCATCCATATAGCCTTGGGGTGATGAGAGTAAATAAAGGATGAGAGTAAATAAATCCTAAGAGGTTAAGGAAAGGCAGTACAGTACATTCAGGAAAACTCTGCTCCTCCAGATTGATGTTAATACTGGAAAGAAGACAAGGATGACAGCAGCATCTGGATACACAAATTTATGTGTTTTATGTGTTAAGAAGAAAGTACTTGAGCCTGGTTTCCTGTCACATGGAGGCTGAGCCAGAAGGATGACAAGTTCTAAGCCAGCAACAGCAATTTAGAAAGGCCATAAGCAATTCAGTGAGGCCATAACTCTAAATAAAATACAAAAAAAGGGCTGGGGATGGGGCTCAGTGTTTAAGCTCCCCAGGATTCCATCCCCAGTACAATAAAAATAAATAATGTGGTTGAACCCAGAGAGGAAGATCCTATTGATATCTATTTAAACACTTATATGCAGCACTCAGATGTTGTTCTTCTAAGTCTTTGCGTTCCACATAAATAAAACTATGAAAATAAAGAATCACATCCTAATAAGCATAGTATATTCCTTTAGAGAGAGGCAAATGTTGAACAGCTATCTACTTTCCTTGTTTCAATCTATATAAAATCTTCTTTGTAGAAGGAATCATGATAGAAAAAAAAGATCAAAAGTAAGTTTGAAAAATGATAAAAAATACAGATTTGAGATGTGTGTGTGTGTGTGTGTGTGTGTGTGTGTGTGTGTGTGTGTGTATTTGAATTTTTCATTTGGTAGCAGGAATTGAATCTCAGAGGCACTCAACTACTGAGCCATATCCACACCCTATTTTGTATTTTATTTGGAGACAGGGTCTCACTGAGTTGCTTAGTGCCTCACAGCTCCTGAGCCTGGCTTTGAACTTGCAATCCTCCTGCCTCAGTTCCCCAAGACACTGGGATTAGAGGCATAGGCCATCACACCCAACAGAAAAGTATCATCTTGAAAAAATAAAATAAGTCATAGACTTAGCTCCAAGAGTTACCTTAACATAGAGAATTATCATATCTGAAGTGTGGGAACTGGGAACAGAGTGACAGAACTAACAAGAGAGATCAGGAAAGACTTTCATGAATAAAACACTTGGTAATGTCACTAAGGTCTCATTTCCATTATTTGAAGAAGAAAAATTATTCCATAAAAGGTAGTGGGACCATTATAAAGATGCCTAATGATGTATGTAAGAACATGAAATCCAATCCCTATCACATTATGTCTATCAAAATAAACTCCAGATGCTCTGAGACATTAAACGTAGAAATTATCAAAATACAGGAACAAAATAAATGAATGTTTGCAAAATATAGGAGGATTTGTAAACATCAATGTGAAAAGAAAAAGGTGAAGTTGGTTATGAATGCATGTTTTGAATGCATATGGAGGTGTAAGTGTGTGTGTGCACATGTACACACATACACCAGAACACATTGATCTTGTACTTTGGTAGTGTTAAAATGAATCTTTGAAATAATAAAATTCATACAGACAGGAAGTATAATGGTGGTTACTGGGATAAGGTACAGGGATAAGTGGCAAGATAGTATTGAATGAGGACAGGATGAATTCATAAATAGAAGAGTACTGAGGATGGACAAATGATGATAAATGGCTGTAAACTAGCGTGATTCTCTTTGAAGCCAAAGAACCACACTCTTTTTTAAAAAGTTAATGTTAATTGAATCACATCATGAATATGTACAACTACAGCTGTGTTAACTTTTTTAAAGCACCTTCTATATTATTTTCTTAATTGTTTTTCTTAGTTGTGGATAGATATTTAAGTTTTTATTTATAAATGGTGCTCTGAGAATGGAACACAAGGCTTCCTACATGCAAGGCAAATGTGCTGTGGCTGACCTATACTCCCAGCCCATGTGGTAACTTTTTATAAAATATTTCTGAGATAGATGTAATTATATAGGAATGTGTATAAAGATATGTAAAAGTATTTTTAA
The DNA here is from genome assembly GCF_045843805.1 of Urocitellus parryii. Classification (NCBI taxonomy): domain Eukaryota; kingdom Metazoa; phylum Chordata; class Mammalia; order Rodentia; family Sciuridae; genus Urocitellus; species Urocitellus parryii. The sequence continues at coordinate 5,921,999 of NC_135548.1, forward strand.
TAAACAATACACAAAAGGGACTGGAGGTTTTGCTCAGTGATAGAGTACTCAGCTGGCAAAGGAGAGGCCCTTGGTTTGATCCTCAGCACCACGTGAAAATAAATCAATAAAAATAAAGGCAATGTGTCCAAATAAACCCCCACAAAAAAACCTAGTATGAATATATTTTATATATTCATATAAAATGATTACAGTGGACCAATTGTGAGTAAAATTTAAAAAAAAAAATTAGCCCCAGTACCAATTAATGACTCACATAAATTAAAATTCATGGGATAAAGGTAGGCATGCACTTTCAATTTTGCATACTTTATGAAACTACTCTGCAGATTAGGTATAACAATTTTGTGTTACAATTATCAGAGCTCGACAATTCCATTTACCAACACTGTTGACATTAGATTTTATTACTCTCTTTATTCTAAGTATTTGATAGGCAAACACAAACATGTACTTTGTTTCCTTTGGATTCCTCTTTTGTGATTTAGTTTACTCAATTTTTGGTATGACATCTTTTATAAACATCATATAATGGGTTTTCCCATTTTTGTAAGCTCTTTGTTTCTCCATATTGACTTGTAGAAATTCCCAATGTCATTCAGCTCTTGAAAGTGGCACAGACACCCAGAGGAATATCACCAAAATACTGTTTTCTAGAAACTGGCCACAGTTTTTGATACTTGCAAAGAGCCCTTAGGAAGCTTGACCTGAAAATATCCTGTTAACTTCACTACTCAAAATTTAAACCACCTCCATATCACCCTGCCCTGTGGACCAAGCCTTTAACGTAGGTTGCCTAGAGAGTCTTCAATATCCCAAACACAGTGACCCTTCACTGAGTGCAATGAATCATGAAGCCCTGATCCCAGGAAAGAGAAAGTCCATACCACTGTGACAGTTTCCTATGAAGAGGTGTCTGCAAGGCTGCATATTTCAATATTCACTATTTTGTGGTCAAATGGAAAATCTGGAGAATGTACTGGAGAATTGTGGAATGGTTTTCATTAACTCAAAAAGGAAAGATAGGAAATAAAAAGCATTACTAAAATTTAATCATTTGTTAATAATTAAATAAAATTAATTATTAAAAAATTATTTAAGCTTCATACATGGAGCTATCCAGAAGGCTATAAAAAATAAATTAATTTCATACCTGCATTTGTGAAGATGAAGATTAGCATTAGTATTTCTAGCACTAAGACCAATTTGCTACTTGGATGCAATAGGGAGAGGGCTTCTTTCCATATGATATCAGTGTGTGCAAGTCAGCAGAGGAGCTTTTCTTCCTTGTGGCATCCCAGGAAGATCCAACCCAAGCAGCAGCTAAGCAGTCATATTAGGAGGGGAGACCTTGGAAAGAAATCCCATGAGGGCATGCTATTTTCAATACATACAGACCAAACTTCTTCAGTCCCTGGACATGAAGCATGGTTCTGTTGGTGGCCTCAATTCCAATGTGCCCCCAGGGCAATTCTGCTCCTTCCAGGGCCCTGGACCCAGCAGCTATCACTCGCCTGCCAGCACCACCCTACAGTCCCGCTATAGCACCATTCAAGGTTCGTCTCACCAGGCAGGCCGGGCACCCCATGCACCATTATCCAGGTGCCAGCTCTGGGATCTCCTAAGAGGCAGTGAACCTGGGAGGGCTGTTGGGCTGGTGAGCACCAGAAGGACATGAGGATCATCCCAGGTAGAACCAGGCCCAGTGGCCTTGCCCTCCTGTCCTGCTCCTGCAGGGCCTGGCTCCGCTGACAGCTGGCCCGATCAGGGAACTTGCCTAGGTTTCTGGTGGTCCCAGGGTGTGGTCACTGCAGACATTTGAGGGCAGTGAAAAATCCAAGGCAGCTCCGTGGGTTGTGGTGGGAACTTGGAGCTCAGCAAGATGCCATTAAGTTGGTGGGGCTGCCCCCTCGTTTCCTAGATAGCTAATCAAGGAGATCACTGCACCCTGGGCAGAATGGAGTTCAAGGGCAGGTGGGAGGGCCCCTTGTTTTCTAGGAAGGTCAGCAAGGGAGGGTGTCCCTGAACGTGGGTGTCAGAGGGAAGGAGCAAGAGAGCAAGGGAGCTTCCAGCGCAGTGCACTCTCTGCACCAGCCAGGCCCAACTTTGGTGCCAGCAGCTGCTGTTGCTGCTTCTACACAACACCAGGTCCAGTCCAGAAATCCCTTGGACCCCAAAGTCCAATAGTCCCTTTCATTGAGCTGCAGAGGCAGAAATATATAGCCGGTTGGGCTGAACCTCCTCTGTGCCTGACTCTAGGCTCTCATATCCAAAGCCCTCTGAGACAAATGCCCGGGGATCTTGCAGCAACCCCTAGAAGAAATGATTTCACTCTAGTGTTACAGCCCCTGCCACAAAGGTGTGCCCAAGATGTCTGTGCAATGAGCAGAACCACTACCCCACAGTGACCGGATAATCAGGCTCAAATAGTGATGCCTGTGAATTTCACACCTAAGTCTTGCTGTAGGAATAGAAATGTAGAAGTTTCTAAAGTTGAATATCAAAGAAGGGGGAGAGCTCAAAAGTTTTCTGTGGAGCACTAAATTCTGAAAAATGTCTGGAAGGAGAGGATGGTGTTTATTTCACAGACACTGAAGGAAATTGTAGTTGGTATTGATTTGCCTCTGACAAATATCAGTGGCTTAGGCTCATCAGCTGCAAGATATCCTCAGCAAGGGGAACGGGCTGAAGAATGTGAAACAGACATCAGAAGGAATGAGAATTCAACTTCCATAGAATATAAGGCTATGAAGGTTCTGAGCCTTTTTTTTTTGTTGTTGACTTCAGTGGAAACCAGATCACACATGTTCATTTTGCTTTTCTGGCAGAAGACATGAGAGGGAAGACTTTCCTGGCAGAACAGAACCTTCACCCAATTTCAAAAAAAAGAACTCCAGGATTCTATGAGTCAGCTTTCCATCCCTTTAATGAGATACCTGAGATAACTGACATATAAAGACATAATGTTTATTTTTCTTAGGTTTGTTGATGTTCTCACCCATGAACCAAGCCCCCCGGTTGCTTGCTCCTCTAGAAAAGGAAGCACAACATGATGGAAGCACAAGGCCAAGCAAGGGGCTCACCTTATGAGCTTGGAAGTTTTCAAGTCCAGGCCAGAGCTACAATCTTCTCTGAGGGAAATGCACAGTGACAGGAGAACTTTCCGTTACCCTCACCTCTCCAAATGTGCACCTTTTCCCAATAAACAAGCCCTGTGGACCAAGCATTGAACATAGGTTGCCTTGAGAGTCTTCAACATCCCAACCACAGTTACCCTTAACTGAGTTCAGTGAATTACCAAGCCCTGTTCCAAGAGAGAGAAAGTCCATACCATGGTGACATTTTTCTTTGAATTGGTGTCTGCAATTCTGCATATTTCAATATTCACTATTATGTGGTCAAATGCAAATCCTGGATAAAGTTCTGGAGATTTTGTGGAATGGTTTTCCTTAACTCAGAAAGATAGGAAATAAAAATAATTACTAAAATTTAATAATTCATTAATAGTTAAATAAATTTAATTATTCAATAATTATTGAAGCTTCATACGCTGAGGTATCGAGATGGGTATTAAAAGATAAATTCATTCCATACCTGCCTTTGTGAAAACGAAGAGTAGTGGTAGTATTTCTAGCACTAAGACCAATTTACTACTGGAATGCAATAGGGAGAGGGCTTCTTTTCACTTGATATATTTTGTGTGAATATTCACTCTCCTGTGTGGTATGGTTACTGGCATTCCCTCATATTTGGATTCAGACTTTCCAAGGGCAACCGTGGAAGAGGCCATATTCATACCAGAACCACAGATTATTAAATCCCAGTTAGGAAATGCAAATGATCCACATATCTTTCAGTTCATAAGATTCCCATTTTATCTGTAGACACTAAAATGTATTGACATATCTCTAGAAAATGTTCAGTTTTCAGAAAAAGAAAATGCAGTCCTTCCTCTCATTCTGTCTGTCTCCCTAGATGTGGAGTCTGTATCCATCTGTTTGGAGGAATTTCAAATATTTGGCAAGGAGCTTAATTTCTTTGATTGTTCAAAGCACAGGCATTATAGGAAGTGTGCCCAGTTCTTAGTAACCATACACTTATATTCCTAGGAAATTGTATCAGCATCGATGGATGGATAGGTGTTAAAAGAGTGTGAAATGACTGATACTTTCTTCATTGGTAAATTGTTCTATGATTTTTATTTTCCTTTATATTAAATGTAGTTTACCTAAACTGTCAGTTAAGTATGAGTAAGCATGCCACTGAAGCCTAGAGCAGTCAGCTCTTTGCTGCGCTGAAGACAAGATGTAACCAGAACGATGTAATGGGAGAAAAAAACAGTTTCTTTTGGGGCTCATTAGTTCAGAGGTTTTAGGCCATGGAGACCTGGCTCCATTCTTTGCAACCTTGGATGAGGCTGAACATTCTGGCAGGAAAGTTTGTCAGAGTGAAGTAGCTGATATGATCATCCAGAGGCAGAGGAACCAATTACCATTTTCCACCTGCAGATACATAGCCCTCATCCTTGACCCCCAAGACAGACCTTCTCCATCTACACCCCACCTGCCTTCAGTTATGGCCAACTGATTCCAGCAGGTGAGAAAGTCACAGACATGGTGAAGGCTCTTGACACCCAGTTAACTTCTACTATCCAAAGATTCAAAGGAATATTTACCAGAAGAGAAAACAGCCTTCTCCACACAACACTAGGAGGGATAATTGGAAAATATCCAACAGAATAACAAAAGATTCTAAAGATGCATCTCAAGAGTTGTGACCAGATGAATATGTTACAGAGAAGCAAACTTTGGCAATACATGCTATGGCTGCTCAAATGAGAACAACTGAAATATAGCAGCACTGACTCTTCCTCATTTTCTGAAAGAAACATCAAATGGTACAAAGGATAAACAGAGGAAAGGGGAAAAAAGGCAGTTCCAAGAACCAGCTCTCTTTTGTCATCACCTGTGTGTCACCCAACTCCCAAGGAATTTGATTGCCTGCTGAACAACCAGTATTAGGCCACCTAATTTGACATTCAGCCATGGAGCCTGCCTCAGAAAGGGACTAGATAATAAATACTTGTGCAGGTTCTCCTTTGATTTCATGCTCTGGAATACTTGTGAGCATCCTTTCTTCCTCAAGAAGAAGCAGAGTAACAGCCCACCCTCTGTGGAAGCTAATCCTGGATACCATATGTGGTAACAGAAAAAAAAAAAAGAAAAAAGTAAAGGAAAGAAAAGACAAGATGAGAAGAACTACAAAAAGGCTCACTAAACCTTGATTCCTCCAGATGATCCAATTTTCTGCAACACATACTAGGGTTCATGCCTAGGAAATGAGTTTGCAGACATGCACTGTCCCCAAACTTCTCAACATGCACTGCACCAAAAAATCCTCTCACCCTGGTTTTTATTTTTGTCAGGAAAATGCCTGAGTGTGTAAACCATGCTGAGGGAAAATGACTGCAGAGCAGGGGAAAGTCCATTACTCAGTGTGGAAACCTTCTGAATCCATCCACTTCCAAATCAAAAGCCTGGTGATTCAAGGCTCTGGCAGGAGAGTGCCCTTGTGTGTGTCCCCTGTGTGTCTCTCTGGGCCTTGTGCAACAAGGGTCCTGCTTGGTGGCTGCTATGCCCTCCTGGCCACTCTCCATATATCTTCTGGTGTTAGGGACAGGAGGACTGATAGGATAATTTCTTCAGCGTCTGTGGGTCAGCAGAGGAGCTGGCATCCCAGGAAGATCCAACTCAAGCAGCAGCTCAGCGGTCATGTTCGGAGGGGAGACATTGGCACAGAATCCCATGAGGGCATGTTCTTTTCTACACATGTGGCCTCAACTTCTTCAGCCCCAGGAAGTGGAGCATGGTTCTATTGGTGGCCTGTCCATTGTGCTCTCAGGCACTCCTGCTCCTTCCAGGGCCCTGGACCCAGCAGATGTTACTAGCCTTCGAGCACCACCTTGCAGTCCCACTATGAGGTGCCATCTGCGGTTGGTCTCACCAGGTAGGACAGGCGCCCCATGCACCCTTAACCAGACACGAGTGATAGGGGCTCCTCTGGTGCAGAGAACATGGGAAGGCTGCAGGGCTGGTGAACCCCAGGAAGATGGGGGGATCATCCAGGTAGCACCATGCCCACCGGCCTTGCTTTTTTGTCCTGCTCCTGCAGGGCCCTGCTTTACTGACAGTAGGCCCAGTCAGGGAACTGGCCTATGTTCCCAGTGGCTCTAGGGAGTGGCTGATGCAGACACTTGAGGGTAGTGGAGCATCCAAGGCAACTCAGGTGGGTTGTGAATATTTTGAACTCAACACCATCCCAGTTACTAGGTCTGGGTGTCCCTCCATTCCTAGAATGCCAAAATCTCAAAGAAGGCTGCACCCTGGGAAGAATGAAAGTAAAGGAATGGTGGGTGGGCCTCTTGCTTTCTAGGGAAGACAGCAGGGAGGGAGTCCCTGAAAATGGGTGTCAGAGGGAAGGAGCAAGAGAGCAAGGGCGCTTCCATCATAGTCCAGCCTCTGCACCAGCCTGGCACCGCTTTGGTAACAGTGGCTATGGTGGCTGCTGCTGCTGCTGCTGCTGCTGCTGCTGCTGCTGCATCCTGGCACCAGTTCCAGTCCAGAAATCCTTCAGGTGCAAATGTGGAACAGTTGCTTCCATTGACCTGCTGAGGCAGAATATCTAGCCAGTAGTGCTGAACTTATGGTTCCTCCACTTTGCCTGATTCTAGCTCTCAGACACAAAGCCCTCTGAGACAATGCCCGGGGTTCTTGGGAAACCTCTTGAAGAAGAGATTTAACTGGAGGGTCACAATCCCTGCCACAAAGGTGCTCCAAAAAGGTTTATCAGATGAGTGAAACCAGTGCATGAAATTGACCTGATAATCAGGATCAACCAGTGCTTTCTGCCAATTTCACACATCAGCCTTGCTGTAGGAGTGGCAATGTAAAATTTTCTAATTTTGGATATTAAAAAAGGGGGAGAGCTCAGATTTTTTCTGTGGGGCACTAAATCCAGACAAGAGTTGGGAGTGAGAGGATGGTTTTTATTTCACAGACACTGAAAGAAAGTGTAGTTGGGATTTATTTGCCTCTGAGAAATACTAATAGTGTCACAAGGTTCAAGATATCATAAGCAAGAAGTACAGGCAGAAGATTCTGAGGCAAACATCACAATGGAAAATAATTCAACTTTCATAGAACATAAGGCTCTTGCAGTTTCTGAGTTATTTCTTGTTGATTGCTGTGGACAGTAGATAACACAATTGCTAATTTTACTTTTCTGGCAGAAGACAAAAGAGGGAAGGCTTTCCTGTCAGAATAGAACCTTCACCTAGTTTCAAAATAAGAAGTCAACCATTCTATGAGTCAGTTACTATACCTTTAATGAGATACCAGAGATAACTGACATCTAAAGACAAAATGCTTATTTTTCTTAGGATTCTCCATGTTATAACTTAAGAACTAAGGGCCCTTTGTTTTTATCCTCTAGAAAGGGAAGCACAACATGATGTAAGCACATGGCAGATCAAGCTGCTCACCTCATGAGCTAGGAAGCTCTAGAGCACTGGAAAGTCCTACAATCTAAACATCCATGGGAAAACTGTGATTATTATACAGAAAAGTTGGAATGGTAAATTCCTTTCATTTCAGCGGATGTCTCATTTGTCATCCATTTCCAACCTATCCTCCTCTGGATATAAAATATATTCCCTTTTAAGTATGTAGAGTATATGTTTTTGTCAGTTTAAGAATTGTAATGTTCAGATTAATATACTGTCTTTAGAGTCAATGTGCTTATATATTTATCCACACATGTGCATGCATGTAACACACTTCTTCCTAAATCAAAACTCACAAGTTTCTAAGAAGGAAGATGGAGCTCAAGCTTCAAGTAGTACCATGAACAGAAGAGGGGCACTTGCACATTGGTAAACTTTATTCATTGAGAAAGGGAAGGGAAAGTTAGTCTTAAGTCTACATGTGTAGCCCCTGCAGAAACTTAGGACTATAGGAGGGAATGTAAGGTAGTATAAACATTATACAAAATTTTATGAATGTTCCCCAAAATACTAAAAATAAATCTACTACATGATACAGAAATACCACTTCTGGTTACACACTCACATGGAATGAAATTGATATGAAGAGATATCTACTTTTGTTGATTGTGTCACTATTCCCAACATCCAAGACATGACAATAATCTGTGTCTATCAATAGATGCAGAGAAAAATAAAATGTGATATATATCTATAATGAAACATAATTCAATCATAAAAGCTGGAAATACTCACATCATGATAATGTGGATAAATTCATAGGGCATTATATTAAGTGACCTAAGCCAGACAGAATTATAAATATGGCAATATCTCAATTGTATATGGAATCTAAAGCAACCCAACTCAAATAAACAGAGAATGGAATGATGGTTACAGAGGCTAGAGGACAAAGATGTGGATGTATGAATGTCAAAATGTTCAGAATCGCAGACAGGAGGGATATAAAGTTTTTATTTAACTCTATTTTGTAGCATGATAAAATTAGTAAATAATTTTGAGATAAACAATATTAAGTTTCCAATGTTTCATCAAAAATAATAAGTATTTGAGGTAATGTATATTTAAGGTAATTTATATTCCATGTTGTGTACATAAGCCATATTGTAGCCCAAAATATGTACAATACTAAATTGTCAATTTATAATACTTTTTTTGTATTAAGGATTTAACCCTGGGACACTTACCACTGAACCACATACTCAGTCTTTTTTTTTTTTTTAATTGTATTTTGAGTCAAAATTTTGCTAAGTTGCTTAGAGCCTTGCTAAGTAGATGAGGATGGCTTTTAACTTATTATCCTCCTACCTCAGCCACCTGAGATGTTGGGATCACTGTGTCACTGCAATAAAATTTGAAAACTGAAAAGAGGGGTGGGATTGTAAAGATGTGGAGCTATCTGAATTCCCTGAGCTCTCAAAAGAAAGTGGCTGTTGCTGAAAACTGAGGGAGACAAGCAGCTCATTTCAGAATCAAGTCTTTGAGAAGAAAAGTTTGGAGGGTCACTAGGCTTGTCTGAATTACAGATGGATGCAAGGTGGAAAGAGGAACATCTCCCTTCCTCTGGCTTAGATGAGTTTGAAATTGAGTAGAGGGAGAATGTCTGAGAAAACACTAGTCTGTTTTGCACTGAAAATTTCGGGAATACAGGTTGTTAGCTGCAGAAAGGTTTAACATAGTGTCAAACCCCATCTGGGGATGTGGCAGCTTTTCTTTGATGTGGTTTAGCCCAGTGAGATTTGCAAAATGTGTATTAATGTGACTTTTAAATTTAAAAAAAATAATTTTACTTCTTTCAGAGAAGATTGAAGTTTATTTTCTAGATTATGGGCTGTAAAACCGTGTGGGCTGCACTTTACAGAAATCCCAGCAATGTGGGAGGCTGAAGAAAGATGATGGTAGCTTTGTGGTCAGCCTCAGCAACTTGATTTGAACCTGTGTTGGAATAAATAGATTAAAAATAAGTACATAAGCAAATGGTGGGGAGGGATGCTCAGTGGCAAAGTTCTCCCAGATGCTGATGGGTCAGATTAGACATGGAGAATAAAAGTTGCTTTTCTGACTTCAGAAAGGTCAGTCACAGTCCAGCTGTGGGGGTTGGGGCTTAACTAGAGAGAATTTCAATATGTCACCATGGGCAGATGAACTAACAGTGGCTACTCATAAAATTTAACTTGGAGCAATGACAGCAGGGTGTGTGTGGAGCTCCCTCTGAGTCATATCCTTTTCAGGACAGAATTCCAAAGGAGCTTCTCCATTTTCAGCAAGCAGGGACCAATTGAAGTGTATATAACTCTGAAAAGATTTTTCTTCCCAAATGATGCCACTTGTTCCACCTGACTTAGGGTGAGGAAGAGCCCAGGTGAGACAAAGACCTTAGAATATCTTTCTTTAGCTAATATTAGTTTAATAAGAACCAAAATGGATAGTGAAGGAACTTATTTCCCTGAAACATAACTTATAAAACGAGGTTTTTCTATATATTCTACCAAAAGTGTTTACAATATCAAGATTACCAAAAATATTTACAATAATTTGAGTTTCTGATGTGGCATCAAAAACTATGAATTATATAACTGAACATGCAGATGACATCATGTTTAATAGGTTGGATTCAACAAGGGGCTTCTCCAGATTTCTGGCATTTGGGGCTCTTTAAACTTTCCAAGACTTACTGAATTCTAGTACCCATTCATTTAGGACAACAATAAGATTTGCCTTTTTCTGATTAGTATAAAAGGAAAAATTAATGTAAAACCTTTAGCAGGGAGCTCAGTATTAAGTAATGTTTTTTACTCAAACCCCAGATTGATTGCCATCTTGAGATTTATTTCATGGCAAAGGGGAAAACTTTGGAAAATGGTTGCTCTTGTGAAGGATTAATTAGATAAAGGACAGTTTCCAGCTTGGTGAATAAGTGCATTGTCATGGGGTATCACTTCCAGAAAGGTCTTTTGACAATGAAGTTTGACATATCATATACTCCCCACCTGTCACACTGGAATTTTTTTTTTTTTCTTTTTGGGTCTATGCTCAGCTGAACAGTCTCTTTTTCTTCCCCCTGTTTATCCGTTTTTAACAGAAAAGGCAATTCTTTTCTTCCTGTCTTTTTTTTTTCTGAAAACCCCAAGGTAAATGTTCATCCCTCATTCTAACCTAGTAGCAGGTACTTTCTGTTTTGACTTCATGTTGTTTCCCCATTTTAAAATTATCACCTTGTCTTGATTTTTTTACCAAATTAATATTAAAATAGATATTTCTCTAAGATTCTTCAAATCCTTTTTTGTAATGAAAGTATATTAAATGACAAGTTTTCTGTGTGGATCATTTTTTGTTGTGGGATGTGGGATGTGGTTGTGGGATGCTGGAGCTCTGACCTCTTTTTTTTCTTTAATTGTAATATATAAATTTTAATTTTTACAACTTTGGGGATTTTTTGGAGCTGTTTCCTATCTACTCGCTAGTTCATTTATAAGAAAGACTTGTTTGGTCAACCACTGAGTGAGCAACAGTGGAAGGGCTGAGTGTCAAGGTTTTCTTGTTTTTCTTAAATTGTTGGGTACATAATATCTTTATTTTCCTGAAGGCTTCCATTATTAATTCACTCTGTTGCTTTCCATAGTTAAGATGCTCTAATGACACATCTCAGAATCTTCCTGGCATGGTTGATCATTAGTTTTAATCATTATTCTGTGCAATGAGACTACGGTTCCTTCCTGAGAATAATACTGGGAAGAGATGCTAAGATACAAACAATCATGCACACAATACTGTAGATGAAGAAAAGTCAATTTAGTGTGGAGCAGACATTGAAAATCAAACCCTTTTTCAGACAGTAATCTGGCCACAGTCTCCTCAACTGCCTGAACAGAACATCAAGTTGAATCTTATCTCTTAAACTGGAAGTTCTCAACCTCTGAATTACTGCTTCCACTCTGTAGGGTACTTCCAGGTTTTGAACAATGGCTAATTCATTCTAACTTCTATTTTTACATACCCATGTCTTTTATGGAATGGAATCTAAATAGTGAGACCACATCACTTATTGAGTTGAACATTAGGATCCATATCATATCCACCAAGATTTTTCTTTGTGTTAAATTTCTCCTGATTGTAACTAAAGAAGGATTCAACCATCAAGTCAAAAGTCATAAATGTCAAATTATGAAGTGCTTGAAGTTACAAAATCTCCACTGTGCAAATCTATATGCAGAGTGTTGGCTTGCTTAAAATGAATTATAGAACATTCATTTTAAAATGGCTGATCAATGCATCTTCATATACATCATTTTAAATTGCTGTTACTCTTAATTTCTCATATTTATTATTCAAATGTGTGCAATTTAACTTCAACATAATCAATTTTGTTGAGAATTGCTTAGTTAATCCAAGAATGCATGGTAGTGCATAATTGCTTCAATAGGAGTATATATGATAACTGTATTCTGAAAAGATTTGAAGCCATATGACCTGTCCTTTAGACTTTAAATGTAATTGGCCCACCTACCTTATTTGGCAAGTTTTCAAGTTTTTATATTCTGCTTGAGAACTAAGCTATTGAAGGCAATTTTCAGTAACAGAACAATTTGAATAATATAGCTTTAAATTTTATATGAGTTTTATAAAAGCACACTATGTAGAATGAATATTTAAGATTCAGAAAAGCAGGAAGATTTAATAAGCCTCATGATTTTAAGATTAGAAATGACATTACAATCTGACCTCTCTGTTGGAGCCAGAAATACCTGAGTCCTAGAGACATCATATGATTGACAGTGCTATTGATGAAGGATCATGGATACTGGCTGTTGGATGCAAATGCTTCTTAGGAAGGCTAGAGGTGGTAGAGTAAAACTGCTTGTACACTACTCCTCTTTGTTCTCAGTCCTTCTAAATAACAAACATTAGTGCTCATAATTACTGGTTGGTTATAATGTGTAGATTTTTCTTCTCTCTGGAAGCAAGTAGCATTGTCATCAGTTGGAGACAGACTGTCAGAGGCTAGCATCTGCTGTCAGAGTCAAAATCCTGAGGCTTGAACACCAGCGATGCAAAGGAAGGCCCCCTTTGAACCAGTTCTCTGGATCTTCTTTCCTGTCCCTTTTTCTTTCTCTCTGGATGATCTCAGTAACTCCTTCAGGCCCCAGGGAGGCTAGGGTGAGGGCAGGTCCTGGGGAACCCAAAGGGAAAGTGAGTAAGAGATCAAGCAGGGAAAGAAAGAGGGAAAATGTGATTTCCATGTGAGTTCAACAGTAAATCATAATTGAAAGCATATATATATATATATATATATATATATATATATATATATATATATATATATATTTGTTGTTGTTCAGAGAACGTAAAAAGAGGTCAACACATTCAGAGCTGTATCTACTTGGGGAGTAGTTTGGTTACAATACAAACATTTCTGTAATTTTGTTAATGTGTAAAGACTTTTATCTACCCTTCATTGAATGTTCCCTGTGGTTTTTGATTACCAAGTTCTTTTAGCAAACAAAGCATATACAGATTGCCTCCCATCATATAGCAAAAACTGAAGAGGGGTAGGCCAGTGTGCTTTGCAGGCAGTGCCATATAAGAAAACCACATGAGGTCCGAATATTAAGTTAATTTTTATTACTCATGTGTACTGGCAAAACACAAACACATGTTTTCTCCCTTTATACTTTTGAACATTTCTTAACTACCTAGGATTCATCAAGACTTAGAGTTTCAACCAGATTTTGTGGTCACTTGTTTTAATATCTTACATGTACAAAAGTACCCTTGCTTTTGCCATGATTTTTCTCAGACTATTTCAATTTTCACAATGCCAATATAAGCACAATTGTTTCAGGGCTTATTTGTTTTTCTCAATTTAGGAAATTTGATATAGTTTTTCCCAGGATACCAAAAATTCTACCCCCAGAAAAACCATAATGATTCACTTTGGTGGGGGGCAGGGTAACTAGAACAGGAACAAAGTATGGTTTCGTGAGTATGTACTTAAGGAGTGGATAAGTCAGTTGGAGTCCTTTATCTTAACAGAGCCATGAAGCAAAGGTTATTCTTTGTCTGCCCTCAGAGTTTATGATTTCATCATAATAGAACCCAACAAAGTTTATTTTGTCCTCCATTTTTTTAATACCTGAATATAATTTTCAACTTAGAGGTTAGGTTGTTAGCTGTTTCCATGTTTTTGGTATGTTGGAAATCCTCTTGGGTGATGTTTGCTTGATTGACTGTCTTTATCTTTCACTGTTCAAAAAAATAAGGATTGCTGAATTTTCTCATGAACATGAGGCCTCACATGGTACAGCAAGGCTGTCTTTATTCTCTCTCTGTGGTTGTATCAGACAGTGGCTGCTGCCAGATCTTCTAAAATTCTCCTTTGCTCCCAAGTCTCATCCTGGATTAAGAAGGATCAGAGTAACTGGAAGCTTGGTGTCTTTTTCTCTCTCTGGTGTCCCTATGTGACCTCTCCACATGGTGAACTCAGAGAAGAGGCTTTTTGCAGGGCTGAAAATGGAGAGAGCCCAAAGAAGCAGGCAGAACCTCAGCCTTCTCAAACCAACATCAGCTCAGCATTGCTTTCACACCAGAGCAGTCACACAGGCCACCCAAGGCCTAAAGATGGGACAGAGACCATGTCTCAATGAGAGGGGTGTTAAATATGGGGACGGACTATAAAACCGTCAGAGTCAGATCTCCAGTCACAAAACATGTACATTCTTCCTGCTTGAAAATGATATTCACCCTCCTCCCAAGCATCCAGAGTCTCACTGTCATCTGAGTGAGTTCTGGATGCAGATGAAATTTGTTTGTAAGGTTCTTCCTCATTTGAAGACCTGGGGACAAAAGGGACTGGTGCCTTTCCACTCCCTTGCCCAATTACAACCATAGGGCAGAAATAGGACAACCCCCACAGAGTATCTTACAGGAAATAATTGAAGAGGGGAAACCACGACTGTTCCAGATCTGCATCACCTCAAAACCCATCAAATGCTTGTGAAGCCCATGCAGTAGATCCAAGCCACTGCCTGGAAATGTTTCTTCATGGTTTCTGGTTTAATTTTCTGGAGCTCTGAGTAATCATTCTTTTTCCCATGGGGAATTATGGGTTTTTGAATGAGTAGTTTTCTCAGTCTGATTGCCCTGTGTAACAACCAGAAATCCGTGGCTAAAATATCAACAGTTTATTGTGTCCATTGTTCCCAAGTCCAGGCACAGCATAACTGGGTTTCCTGCTTTGGGCTTCTTGGGCTGCAGCCAAAATATTGGTCAGAGTAAGGATCTCAACCCAGATCATGATCGTTTTCCAAGTCCATTGGCTGCTGGTGTAATTTACTGCTGAGTTCTCCTGCCACATCTCCACTGTTGGAGGCTGCCTACAGATCTTTCTCCATGGAAAAGGGATAATTTACAGTTTCTGACTTCCACCACCACCTAAAGAGCATTTTTAAGAAGCCCACCTGATTGCATAAGGCCCACCTGGCCAATCTCGCCACAAAAAGGTCAGCCAATTGTGGAGCATAAATTCATCTATGAAATATATTTAAAGGGGTAGCAACATTACTGTTGAATCATAGAGCTGGAGGTAGGTGCAAATTCTCTGGGCGCTAAGGATCTGAGAGCATCTTAGAATTTTTCCCCCTCTCATCACAACTAGCAGTTTGTGATGAAAATATTATTGTTTCCTTGTGTATTATTTTTTTTCTCACTTTAACTCAAACAGTGCTTTTTTATATAGCAATTACATTAAAGATTCATGAATGTCCCACAAGTTCTAAGTGTATTCCACATAGCAGGTACCCAACCACAAATGTCTCTTAGATAAGATTCTCCCTACTCTTGGTTCCTGAATGATTATGGTAGGAGGGCTAGATCCTTTAAACTTCTTAGAAAACTATTGTTTAAAATATTTTTTTTAGTTGTTGATGGACCTTTATTTCATTCATTTATTTATATGTGGTGCTGAGAATTGAACACAGTGCCTCATACATGTGAGGCAAGTGCTCGAGCACTGAGCCACAGCCCTATCACTAGAGGACTTAATTTTAATGGGTAGAATCTGAGAAGCCCAAACTATAATTATCAGTTCTCTTTCTCTGAAAGAATCAGTGAGGCACCTACTCCTGTCTTTACAATGTGTTAATGAATGATCATTGACATTCAATTTGAGGTTCTTTCTTCATTTTGGCTTTTGTTGCTACTTGCATGTATTAAGAATTGTTCATAAGTTAGAGCACTTGTTTTTCCTACTTAAATAATTCAATTTCTTCTTTCTTTCTTCATTTTTTGCCTAATGCAATGAGTAGGGTTTCAAGGACATTTGTTGAATAGAAGTGGTGAGAGAGGGCATCCATGTCTTATTCCACTTTTTAGAAGGGCTTTTAGTTTTCTCCTATTTAGGATGATACTGGCCTTGGGTTTAACTTATATAGCTTTTATAATGTTGAAGTATTTTCCTACAATAAATATATTTCCTAAAATAAGTATTTTCCTTGTGTTGTGGATTCTATATTTTTTCAAATGCTTATTGCATTGACTGAGATATTATTAGAACCCACAATCTCCACCAGATATGTTATAAAACTCATAAATTCAGAAAATTATCAGGATATAAAAATGAAACCCATAAATCAATTGCATCTCTATACCCCAATGATGATTCAACTGAAAGAGAAATTTGGAAAACTATACTATTTACAACAGCTTTATAAAAGAAAAAAACAAACTTGGAAATCAATCAAACAAAAGCAGTAAAAGAACTCATCAAAATGGAAAATAGAAAACACTAATAAAGAAGTTTAAAAAGACCTTAGAATTTAAAAAGATATCTTATCTTCCTGGGTAGCAGAATTAATTTTGTCAAAATGACCATACTTCAAAAAGCACTATTCAGGTTCAATACCATCTCAATCAAAATCCCAATGATGTTCCATAGAAATAAAAAAATGCGGACATGAAATTCATTTAGAAAAATTAAGAGACCCAGAATAGCCAAAGCAATCCTTAGCAACAAAAATGAAGCTGGTGGCATTAATATTCCAGAATTTAAACTATACTACAAAGCAATCATAACAAAACAGAATGGTTTTGGCACCAAAATACCAATGATAAAGAACAGAGAAAACAGAGACTAACCCAAATAATTACAGTAATCTTATATTAGACAAAGGCACCAAAAAAAAAAAAAAAAAAAAGATAGCCTCTTCAAAAAACAGTGCTGGGAAAACCAGAAATCCATATGGAACAAAATGAAATTAAACCACTCTCTCTCTCACCATTCACAGAAATCAACTCAAAGTGGATCAAGGATCTAGGAATTAAACCGAAACCTTGTGCCTTCTGGAAGAAAAAGTAGGCCAAAATTTCTGTCACGTAGGATTAGGCCCCAACTTCCTTAATAATAAGAAAAATATAGCACAATATTTTTTTTAAAAAAGTACCAATAAATGAGATGGATTCAATTCAGAAGGCTTCTTCTCAGCAAAATCAGCAAAAGTAACAATTAGTGAGCTGAATAGAGTGCCTACAAATTGAGCACAACTCTTTACAACAAGCACATCAGATAGAGCACTAGTACCCTGGGTATATAAAGCACTGAAAAATCTTAACACCAAAAAATCAAATAACCCAATCAATAAGTGGGCCAAGAAACGGAACAGACACGTAAAAGAAAAGGATATATAATCAATCAACAATATATATATATATATATAAATGTTTAACATCTCTAGCAATTAGAGAAATGCAAATCAAAACTAAGATACCATCTCACTGCAGTCAGAATGGAAGCTATCAAGAATGGATACAACAGTAAGTGTTGGAAAAGATGTGGGGGGAAAGGCACACTCTTACATTGCTGGTGGGACTGCAAATTGGTGCAGCCAATCTGGAAAGAAGTATGGAGACTCCTTGGAAAACTTGGAGTGGAAAAACCATTTGACCCAGGTATCCCACTTCTCAGCCTATACCCAATGGACTTAAAATGAGCTTACTATAGGAACACAGCCACATTAATGTTGATAGTAGCTCAATTCACAATAACTAAACTGTGGAACCAATACAGATGCTCTTGGATAGATGAGTGGGTGAAGACACAGTGGTGTATACACACAATGAAATATTACTCAGCATTAAAAGAGAATAAAATTATGGAAATTGCAGGTAAATTGTTGGAGTTGGAGAATATCATGCTAAGCAAAGTAAGCCAATTGTTAAAAAAATCAAAGGCCTAATATGCCCTCTGATTAGTGGGTTCTGATCCATGAAGGGGGTTGGGGGGTGAGAATGGAGGTACTTTGATTGGGCAAAGGGGAGGAAGAAAAAAGAAGAGATGCAGGTAGGAAAGATGGTGGGATTGGATGGACATCATTACCCTAAGTACCTGTATGACTGCACATGTCGTGCAACTCCACAAAATGTGCAACCATAAAAGATAAAGTTGTGCTTTATTTTTGTACAATGAATCAAAAAGCTTTCTGCTGTCATGTATAACTAAACAGAATCAGTGAAATTCAACTAAGAAAACACTTCTTTTCTTTATAAATTGCCCAGCCTGTGGTCTTCTGTTCTAGCAATAAAAAACAGAGAAAGAGAGGGCTCCTGAGGGAAGCAGAGATCAGAAGCTCAGGGTTGAGCACCAGAGCCAGACACACTATCTCCCATGAAGAGCTTGCTTTTCTCCAATTACACAAAGAGAAAAAAACACAGGAAATTTCTCCTGATGGCTTTGGGAAAGGAGGTCACTGGGAGGAACTACTGCTGGAACACTGTACTCTGGCTAACAGGTTCATTATCTCCCATCTTGTTCCTTTCATTTCTTTGATAATAATAATTATATCTTACTTTTCAAACCCAAACCTAGCACAAAATGTTATTCCAATAGAAGCTGTATTTAATTTGCAATATGAAGAAATCCATTGTCTGACTCAGTAGAGCAGTAGAGGAGGATCCAGGCTGTCATGCTCAGGCTTCAGGTACTCTCCAGGGGGTCCCAGGTAAGTCCAGACACCCAGGAAGAAAAGACATGTTTGGAAAACAATTACTTACTGCCCCTAGGTTTCAACACTGGATTAACCAGCTCTACATAACCAGGGTAGTGCCATGCTACTAGACACCAGAGTACACACTACATGCTGCCTGTAATTACAGGATGCAATTGAAAAGACAGAACCATAGAAGAGAGCATCAGCACTCCACAGGCTTTCCTAAGTTAGCAGGTAAAGCAGACAGCCTGATATTTCAGAAAAAAAAAATATAGGAGGAAAGCAACATTTCCTGTATATATCTGCTTTAAAATTATAGCTTAAAAGCCACAAGTCAAGAGTACGTAAATAAATAAGATTAGTACTTATTTATAAAAAAAAAAATTAGAAGTCCCAGTCTCATACATAAGTCTGGGTCATATAAGTCCTAATCTTATAAATAAGTCTACATTACAACAGGAACATCTCATTATCCAATTCACAAAAATACATTAGGTTTACAAGGCATGCACGTGGAAAAGGAGTCTCTGATCTTCAGTATTGCTCTCCCCAGCCCAATAGTAATGATCCCTTCCCCTGGTAATTGGTGATGGCTTGATTTGGGAGCCACATTCACATTCTTGCCTTCAGTGTGATTAATATACAATACATTTTGTAATTAGTATACAATACATTTCGTAATTTATGTATAATCTTTATATATTGGCTGATACTATCTGTATAAAGTCATTCTTTCTAAAAAAAAAAATCATCTTGTTTGGTATTGGGGAGAAAACCTAGGACTGCATACCTGATAGGCAAATGCTCTACTTTGGAGATGAACTCCCAAAACATTTAAAAAACATCAGTTTTGTGTTTGGGGTTGGGGCTCAGTGATAGGGTGCTCACCTCACACAGAAGAGGAATTAGCTAAGAAGTCAGTAAGATGTTAAAAAGGGGTAATAGGAGAGAATACCCTTGATTGTTCCTGATCCTTGTGGGAAAGTTTCAAGTTTATTATCATTAAGAATGAGTCAGGGGTGATTTGGCCACCAGCCCCCAGGTGGCAGGAGCAGACCACAAGCTGGGACAAGTCACCAACACTGAGGGAGAACTCACCCAAGCCCAAGGGCAGATAGTTGATGAAAGGAGCTAAGGCCCAGTTGGGTGACTGGGCGACTGATGGGGATTCACTGATGCAAGCCCAGGCCAGGGCTCTGCATTTCCAGGCAGAATGCAATGGTTGTAGAGTTCCACCCTTCATGGAATTCTGAGGCTTGGGTCACAATTGACTCCTTGGTGCTCCAGGAGGTTCAGAGCAGAGGTGGATAGAGACTGAGGTGGTTTTCAGAGCGGGTCTGATGGTTAACTGAAATTGTTACAATATTGTCCTGGTTTAGAGGCCTAGGCTCTTAATTGGGCCACTCTTTGGGCCAGGTGAGGGGCAGCTTGGCTTTCCTAACCAGCAGTATCTCCAAAGTCACCAAGGATGAGGTTCTCAATGATTTCAAGGATGTAGAAGCAGGTTTACCTAATTATTGAAGAAAGAACCTTGAAGTTACCAAATGGATGATCAGGTATGACAATGAAAGACTTAAAAACTATTTTACTGAGCTAGAAGAAAGGTATGCAGCATCAGAGCTGCAGATTCAACATCAATCTACAAATTACAGGAATGAACTAAAAGAGAAAGAAGTAGAAATCAGGCCACTTAAAGCAAGACAGTTTGCGCTAGAAGATGAGTTGCCCACACTGCAGTCAGTAGATTCAGAAGCAGGTGGTGTACCAGCAACTACTGCCCCATCTTTATTCGGTAATGAGGTCAGTCAGTTTTCATCTTTTCCCAGTGATGACATGGACTTCAGTGACATAATTTCATCACAACAAGAAATAAACACAATGTCAATTGAAGTTTCAAGACTTAAATCTCAAAATAGCCATTGGAGGGATATAGCTCAGGCAAAGGGAACACATAATTCTGATCAAAGTGAAATCTGTAAACTACAAAATACTATTAAGGTACTTGAACAAAACCAAAGTCAAGACCTTGATCATCATCAAAAGGAAATGTCAGTTTTGCAGAATACACATCAAAAGAAACTGGCAGAAATAAGTTGCTGGTATCAAGAGAAATGACTATATAGAAAGGATTGAAAAACTTGAAAATATGTTTAAGGTGACTCAGGAGTTAGAGTAACTGATGAGTCTAAAATCGGTGAGATGGGGAAAAAAAACTATTCAGGTTCTACAAACTGAAAATGTAGAGTTTGAGACAAAGATGGGCGAATATAAGGGTCAAATAAAAGACATAATTAAAAAATTATCTTTGGCAGAAAATGTCAGATTCCTTGAAGAGGGAAAAAGAGCAGCTTAGTGTGGAAATGTGACATATAATTGAACAGTGTGAAAACTAAAAACTGGAATGTAGTCAATTGTAGCCTTCTGTGATTGAGCAGAAAGATGAGAAATTTAAGATTTTGCAGAAAACCATTGAATAAATAAATGCCCAGTTGCAGGGAGACACACTCAATACTACAGCAGACAACTCTGATAGTTTTCAAGAAACAAAAGTTAAAGCCTTTTTATAGAAAATGGAAGTGAAGAACACGACTTCTATAACTATGAAACTGAAAAATAAATGAAAGGTATCCAAGAACTAGAACTTGATATTCAACTTCTAAATGAAAAGAATATATCTTTAACCAAACAGACTGATCAGCTGTCCAAAGATGAAGTTGGCAAACTCAAGTTATTCAGCAGAAGGACAGGGAGATACAAGCTGCTCAGGATAAAATTTATTCAAGAAATCTTGATATGATTACACTGCAGCTCTTGTCTGCATAATCACTTACCTCCCAGTCCTCAGATGTCAAAGAGCTGAGACAATCACTGCCAGAAAAAGATGCCACCATTAGGATGCTCCAGGGAGGTAATCACAGGTTGTCTGATGCAATTACTGCCACCTCCAAGAGAAAAAAAGAAAGAACATGAACATTCAGATTTCAAAATTAAACAGCTCAAAAAAAAAAAAACAAGATCTGTTACAAAATTTACTGAAAGAAAAAAACCTCTTAATCCAAGCCAAAATGATCAGATACTTTCTTCAAATACAAAGTTTACTAACAAAGTGAATGAAAATGAGTTGTTGAGGCAAGCAATAACCAACCTTAAAGAGAGAATATTAATTTTAGAAATGGACATTTCTCAACTAAAAGGAGAAACTGAAAAAATAATGGAAACATCCAAAGAGAAGGAAATGGAGAATCAAGCATTATAAGAGACAAACATGAAATTTTCTGTGATGTTGAAAGAACAAGAGTTGGAGTACCATTTGATGAAGGAGAAAGCTCTTGACTTTGAGCAACTGTTACAATAAAAAGATCAGGGCAAGGCTGGGGAATTAAATTGGTTTTTAAATGCAGTTGAATCCATGCAGAAGAAGGCCATTCTATGTCAGCAGGAGACAGACCAACTCACCTTGTGCCTAAAGAACCAAGAGATGGAAAAGAGTACCCTCCAGTAAGAGGTTTAACACTTATATGACAAAAATTACACTTAAATCAGGAGGTACAAAGACTGGGGAGCCATCTTTTAGTATCAGAAGATTCTTAAATCTGGGAAATTTGGGCTGCAGAAAAGAAAGAGATGAACCTGAGAGAATGAGTCACACTATTGGAAGAAAAGCTACTTTCCTCTTCTAATGCAAGTTATCAAGCCAGTGTGCAGGTAAAGTCCCTGTGGAAACAGGTGCATTTACTCTCCCAAGAGAGGGATAAAAATGCACTACAGCTTTCACTCTACCAGGAACAAGTAAAGCAGTATGCCATGTCATTAACTAACCTGCAAATGGTTCTAGAGCATTTAAAACAAGAAGAAAAAGCTATGTATTTGGCTGAATTAGAAAAGGAAAGACAATATATAACTGAATAGAAGGAAAAGGCAGAAAATCTAGAGAGGTATTATTATTACAGGAACATGTAGATGAAGCCAAGGGTGTGTTGAATTCAGCAACCAGATTTACACAATAGTTACATCTAAAGGAAGAACAGATTAAAGGACTTAAAAAGCACAAAGAACTCCAACAAGAAATGTTGAATAATGTGCAAAAGAAATTGATGAACTTGGAAAATGGCACAGGAGGAAAAGTGGACCAAGCCCTAATGAGAAACCTGTTTATTGGGTATTTTCATATATCAAATGTAAGCTCCATGAAGAGTTACAGTTATTGGAGGAACCCTGGACACTCATAAGGAGAAAAATGGACCAGTTGTTGAATGGAGATGATGGTGGTGTTATGAAGGAAATTTTGTTTCCAGAAATTTAACAAAAAGTTCTGGAAAAGAACTATTAAGCAGAGATTGCTCATTTGGTCTCAAAGATGTCCTGGGTGATGAAATGTCAGAGAAGTTGTTCAGAAGGTTCATAATTAAAATTATCTATAAATTAAAGTATGATCTAAGTGAGGAAATACAGGCAAAAATTGTTCATTCCAACAAAGAGATAAGAGAGGAAATACAAGTAGCAAAATATTATTTCAAGAAAGGGATAAAGACTCTGAAAAAGAAAACTGTCAGTAGTCATTGAAATGAAGGATACAATAAACCAAATATAAAACTCAATATAAAACATAAGCAATATATTAGATCACTTGGAAGAAAGAAAATCAGATAATAAAGAAAATGTATATAATCTGGAAAGTAAACTTGATCACACAGTTCAGATAGTAAGAAACCATGAACAGAACATCCAAGAATTATTGGACAGCATAAAAAGACCAAATACAAGAATTACTGGGATAGAGGAAGGCACAGAGTTTCAAACCAAAGGAATGCACAATTTCTCAAATGCGATAATATCAGAAAATTTTCTAAGCATAAATAATGAATTGAAAAAACAAACAACAAAAAAGAGGCTTACAGGACAGCAAATGTACAAAATTACAACAGATCTACACAAAGTCACATTATGATGAAAATGCTAGCATACAGAATAAGAATAGAATATTAAAAGCTGCAAGAGAGAGGAATCAGATCCCACATAGAGGGAGACCAACTTGTGTATCAGCATATTTTTCAACCCAGACCCTCAAATTCAGGAAATTGTGCAACAATGCATACCAAGAAAAGAGATGCCAACCAAGAATCTTATATCCAGCAAATCTAAGCTTATGATGTATTGATGAAATAAAAACCTTTCATGATAAACAAAAGCTAAAAGAATTTACAACTAGAAAGCCTGCACTACAGAACATACTCAAAAAAATATTCCAAGAAGAGAAAATGAAGAAACAAATGATGAAAATCAGGAGAGGGAGGTATTACTCATGTTAAATACCAAGCATAAAGAAAAATGGCTGGGAATACAAATCATGTCTTGATAATAACCTTCAATATTAACGCTCCCTGGTGGTCTAGTGGTTAGGATTCGGCGCTCTCAATATTAATGGCCTAATATCACCAATCGAAATACATATACTAACAGATTAAAAAAAAAATAGAGACTCAAAAGTATGCTACCTTCCTGAGACTCATCTCACATGAAAAGACATCCTCAGACTGAAGGTGAAGGTTTGGAAAAAAATATATCACTCACATGGACTGCAGAAGCAAGCATGTATTTCCATCCTCATGTCAAAAAATGAAGACTTCAAGCTAAAGTCAATCAAAAAGAATAAAGAAGGACATGACAAACTTATCAAGAGAATAATAAACCAAGAAGACTTAAAAATTATAAATATATATGCCCCAAACACTGGAACATCTACATTCATCCATCAAATTCTTCTCAAGTTGAACTGTCACATACGCCACAATTTTTGGTGACTTTAACACATCTCTTTCATCACTAGGTAGATCTTCCAAACAAATGCTGAACAAATAAATTTTAGAATTTAATAATAAAATCAATAAAGTAGACTTAACTCACATATATAGAATATTTCACACTTCATGAAAGAATGAACTTTCTTCTTGCAGCATATGAATTCTTTTCTACAATAGACCATATATTATGTGACAAAGCAAATCTTAGCAAATATAAAAAAAATAGATACTACCCTGTATTCTTCATATCATAGTGGAATAAAATTAGAAATCCATGATAAAATAAGTAATGAAACCTACTCCAGTGCCTGGAGACTAAATAATATGCTAATGAATGAAAAATGGGTTGCAGAACACATCAAGAAGCAGATAAAAAAATTAGATGTGAATGAGAACACAGGGCATACTGAAATCTCTGGGATACTATGAAAGCAATTCTAAGAACAAAGTTCAATGCAGAGAGAAAAAATTAAATAAATGATTTAACATTACATCTCAAAGCCCTAGAGGAAGAAAAACAAATACCCAAAGCAGTGGAAGACAAGAAATAATTAAAATCAGAGCTGAAATCAGTAAAAAAAATTAAAAAAAATTGAAAAAATCAAAACCAAAAGTTAAATATTTTAAAAAAATCAAAAAAATTGACAGACCCTTAGCCATCATAATGAAGAAAAGGAGAGAAAATCTCAAAACACTAACATTTGTGATGAAAAAACAAAATTTGACAACAGACACTACAGAAATACAGATGATAATTAAAAATTATTTTGAAAACCTGTACTGTAATAAAAAAAAATATTGAAGGCATTGACAAATTTCTACAGTCAAAAGAATTTGCCCAAAGTAAATAAAGATGATAAACCAATTTAAAAAGATCAATTTCAAGAGATGAAATAGATGATACCATCAAAATCTACCATCCAAGAAAAGCCTAGAACCAGATGGATACACAGCCGTGTTCTACAGGATCTTTAAAAACAACTAATATCAATACTCTTCAGTTTATTTCAGAAATTAGAAGACCAGGGAGTAATTCCAAATTCATTTTATGAGGCCAGTATCACCCTGATTCCAAAATCAAGCAAAGACACATCAAAAAGACACATTACACCAATATCTCTAATGAACGTACTGCAAAAAATCTCAATAAAATTTGAGAAAATCAAATACAAGAACATATAAAAAATACCATGCACCACAATCAGATTAGATACATCCCAGGCATGCAAGTTTGGTTCAACATATGGAAATCAATAAATGAAATTCATCACATCAATAGAGTCAATGCATGCAACACAAAACTAGATTCAAATAATTTTTGCTGATGTAACAAACATCTAATGTTGTTTAGTTCATGCAAGGATCTCATTTTCTGGACATGCTTTGACAAGTTTTGTAGTAAAAACCACTTCACAACTATAAGTTAGAAAACCTGGATTCTAGCCCTAGAGATGCAATTCACTAGCTGTAGGACTTCTTAAGAGGTATTTAACAACTCTGCAAAGAGCCTCAGCAATATCTTCAGATAAAAAAAAAAATAACAACACATAACCCACCGCACTGTAATGATAACGCAAACTAATATTCTGTGAGAAAGCAAAGCCATCTACAGAGGAACAGTACAGAGTGGTGTGGAGTAGGTGATGGTACAACTCATACTAGTAATAAATCCTCTTCATTTATACCTCAAAGCAATAGACTCTTACTTGGATAAATAATTTCTCTGCTTAATCAAGCATAACAAAGTCACACAACATTTTGGATATTTAGAATAACAATATTATAAAAAGGAGAATATTAACAAGATCCTACTAAAATCAAGTCTTTCTTTTTTTAATTTTTTTATTGGTTGTTCAAAACATTACAAAGCTCTTGACATATAATATTTCATATATTAGATTCAAGTTGGTTATGAACTCCCAATTTTACCCCATATACAGATTGCAGAATCACATCGGTTATATATCCACATTTTTACATAATGCCCTATTAGTAACTGTTGTATTCTGCTACCTTTCCTATCCTCTACTATCCCCCCTCCCCTCCCCTTCCATCTTCTCTCTCTACCCCATCTACTGTCATTCATTTCTCTCCTTGTTTATTTTCCTGTTCCCCTCACAACCTCTTATGTGTAATTTTGTATAACAGTGAGGGTCTCCCTCCATTACCATGGAATTTCCCTTTTCTCTCCCTTTCCCTCCCACCTAATGTATCTGTTTAATGTTGATCTTTTCTTCCTGCTCTTCCAAGTCTTTCAATTTACTGAAAAATTTTAAAATAAGGTGTTTAGAAAATCAGCATTTGAAAGCATTTAATCACAGCTCTTGGACTACTATGTATAGTTGGAACTAAGAGGAGAGAAAAATTGGACACAGAAAATTGACTTACTACTTTTACTTCAGCTTGAGGTGTTTTTTAAGTGGCTTATAAATCTCTGCAAATTGTCTGTTGATCTGAATTTTAAAATATAACTTCCAGCCCAAAGACAGATAACTATCAATAATTTAGGCAATTAATCCATTCTTCAATGAGCCTACAAATAATCTCAATGCATTTAGTAAATGAAAAGAAAACCTATGCAAAATTGACATGTTAGAAAAAAATAAATCAAATTGACTCATGTCACTTCACAGCAGGAGAATAGAGGTTTTCTATTATGATTAATTAACAGAATCTGAAAATAAATTTTAAAATCATGTACCTGAACATATTGCCAGCCAACCTCAGTTTTATTCATAACCCACAGTTCATGAATATTTTCCACTAGTTTTTCTCTTATCCTCTCTAGGTGAGGAGGCAACAAGACCTAAAATTAACATATATATCAGAAACATGAAAACAAATATCAAGGTGCAGGGTCATAACCCTGCCTCATAAGCAAATAGAATTCAACAATAGAACTTATCCTAAAAAAACTATTTCCACAATTCTCAGTAGGCAAGTCTGATTTTTTTTTTCTTGATGAGTACTTAATTTTCTGGGAGAATTAATGAACAAAGTAAATGGAGTGTTGATGGGAACTACTGAAGGATGTTAATAGACACGTGACAACCACCAAAGTGTGCATTAATTTAAAATAGAAATCACTCCAATGCTCTTCTTATAAAATCTGGCTGGTGTTCAGAGGCTAGGGGAATGGCAAGCCAGTGCCTCGGTTGTAATCCATGGGCTCCTTGAGCCTATATATATCTGATTTCAGTAATTTGTGTTTTCTCTTACCTGTACACTCTTGTCTTTTTTAAGAAAAAAAAAATTACCTGTTCTCATTACAAGCAGGAGCAGGAGCAAGACCAGAAGTCCTGCTGTGAGCACTATAAAAACCTAAGTTTACTATTCTCAGAAGGGCTACAGAAGGGTGACAGGTTGGGTAACTTGACTCACAACACTTAATTACCCCCAATCTGCATGGCAAGCTTTTCACTTTTACAGGTCCTGCTTTCCACAGGCACTGTGCCCATGCTGGTCACCACTCCATTTGCCCCAATTTGTCTGATGACTCATATTTTCAATTGTGGGTGCCCCATCCTATATGTGCACTGCTAATGTCTTTTCTAACCTGAGTCACACCTTCTTAGTCTCCTACCACCAACTTGGATAAACAGATAATCTTCAGTGGGGTACAATTTACCAATCAATCGTTGATTATTGTGGTGGTTTTTCCCATCTTCTGCATTTTTGATTTTAAGAAGGTCATTGTTTTACATTTCACCTGATAGTCAGAACTCACCTGGTACTGATCTCTGTGTGGAATCGTAGGGAGGAGCCACAGATTGTCTCTCTGCCCTGGGTAGCTGTCCTGCTGACCCTGCAATAGTTCCAAACTGAGAATCCACTGTCACCTACTGATGTGTCAAGAAACTAACTCAAGGATCTACTTCAAAATTCTGTTCTGCTGGGGCCTATTTTTCTGTCTGTGCTAACATTAAACTATCTTATTCAACATTAAAATAAGTCTCAACATCTGGTAGAAAAGTCTCCAAATTTGTTTTTCAATATTATAACTGTAATAGTACAATTCCTTATTTCTTGTAATTCCCAATTAAACTCTGTTAGTTTTCACATACAAGAGAGAAAGCCCTCTGAAATTTATATTGAAACTGCAATGTTCTATAGTTTAAAAATGGAAAGAAGTACCATCTTTGTAATGCCAAGCCTCTTGATACATGAACATAGGTAGGATATCTCATTTTGAAATCATCTCTACTTCTCTCAAAATGCTTTCAGTATCTGTATAAAGATTTGCATATCTTTCATTGGAATTATTTTCAGATATATGATTTTTTATACTACTTAAGTGGATTCATTTAACAATTTTTATTTTGCAATTAACTTTTCCTAATATATAAAAAGATAACAGTAATTTATGTTGAGACATGTTTTTGCTTCACTCTATATTTTAAAAACATTTTTTATAGTTGGAGATGGACATAATACTTTAATTCTATTTATTTGTTAGTTGTTCTGAGAGCTCCACCACTGAGCTACAACCCCAGCTCTATCACTTTTTAATTCTAAAAGTGTCTTTATATTTATATATATATATATATATATATATTAATCTATTTATAAATTATAGGTGTATAGGTGTTATATCCATCTATAACTTATATATATATATATATATGGATATAACACCTATAATTTGTTTATTTAGTTTTTTTTTTTTTTTTTTTTTGTGGTGCTGGGGATGGAACCCAGTGCCTCATGCATGCTAGATGAGTGCTATACCACTGAGCCATAAGCCCATACCTAAAAGTAACATTTGTATTCAACAGTGTAATTAGAGAATTCAAGATTTTATTGGTTTTTCCATTCTGCTGATATTTCTTCCAGTTTAATGAAGCTTTTTTAATTTACTGACATACTAGTATTACAACCAATGGGTGCAATTTTTATTCCTCTTTTAACATGACACATAATAATTGGTTTTGTAAATACTTAATTGATTTTTGAATCCCAACCTAGTTGTAACAGTTGATATATGGATGGATTTGATTTGCTCTTATTTTCTGGAGTGTTTGTGCATGTACATTCATGATGGATATTAAATCTTTTTCTTTCTTGTGAAATTTTTGCTTCTTTTAGAATCAGGGTTCTAATTGGACCTCATAAAATCAGCTGAAACTCTGTCTTCAGAGTTTAAGATTGGTATTAGTGTTTTCTTAACTGTTCAGTAGAACTGTGCAGGAGGGTAACTTTGGCCTAAACTTCTTTGTGACAATAATGCTTTTAATTATAATTTAATTTTATTTAATAAATGGAGTTCATATTTCCTACTTTTGTGAGATATGGTAAACTATATTTCCAGAAAGTTTCAGTATCAGTGGAATGACTTTGAGACCTTATGTCTCTTTGAAGTTCATTAAGTTGTTTTCTATATTATTTCTTCTTTCTAGATTTTTAGATGTTTAATATTTACTTTCTATTACCTTCTTGAAATACTTAGTCAATTATTCAATCATTCTTCTGTATTTAGGTCCAAAAACACTATAAACAATATTTAGTGCATCTGTAATTTTAAAAATGTCTCATTTTTCCAATTATTATTCAGTTTAGAATATTCTATAAATTTGCATTCTAATTAACTCATTCTTTTCATATATTTATGGGTTTTAATTTATCTTTTTGTAATTGATTTCTAGCTTAATTACATAAATGTCAGAATATACTACTAAATTATTTCAAGCCTTTGAAATTTATACTTGGATCATGATCAATTTTTGCAAATGATCCACTTGCACTTGAAAAAATTGTGAATTTTGTTAATAGCTGGTGCAGTATTCCATGTTTATCAATAATACTGTTCATATTCTATATCCTCATTGACTGACATACTGTTATTGTAATAGTTGATATATGTATGGTTACATTGTAAATTGGTTTATTTTTTCCTTATACATATTTTCCATTTTTGGATTTACAAATTTAAAAACCATGTCATTAGATTCATATAAATTCATAATTATTTTATTTTTCTTATAAACTCCCCAATTTTCATCATAATGAAATGTTTGTTTTTATTTCTAGCTATATTTATCACCATAATTTTTTTTTCAGATAGCTACAAAAATATACTCAGTGTTTTTTTCATGCAACTTATTCATATGTACAACTTTGCCAACCTATTACTTTTGTCCCTTTCTGGAATAAAATCTCTAGGTATACTTCTCAAAAACAGCACACAATTGTTAATGATGTTTACTCAAGTGAAAAATTCATGAGTTGCCTCCTACTTCTGTGCTATGAATGAATTAAACTCAGGCCTCCCACAGGTTAGCACAGCACTCTATGCTAACCTACACCCAGTCTGTTTGTGTGTGTGTGTGTGTGTGTGTGTGTGTTTATATTTTTTTTACAGAACAGTATAAATGTATCTGTGTGATTGACTTTACTGTCCTGTTTTAACAATATAGAAAAGTAGATCTGAATAGCTCTAGTAGATGTAATGTTTCTATTTTCAGCAAGAAAATTATATGCACAAAGCTCCCAAAATAGTCTTTTTAAATTGTTGAATTTATGTGACTACTAATCCTTTTCAGCAACTTGATGCAAACACCAAAATACAAAAAAAAAAAAAAAAAAAAAAAAAATAGTGAGCACTACATGGGAAGAAAAAGGCTCAGAAATTTACATAGCTTTTTGAAAATCAAAAAACCAGTAGCATTTGATTATAAACAAGACATTCTTAAGCAATGCCATCATATATACTCTACAATTATAAAAAAAAAATTACATTTTTGGACACTGTATATAAATAAACATCACAATGATGCAGTTAGACTTAATTATAAAATATACACAAAATTTAAAAAGTTTAGTTTAGACCAAAAAGTTCATTGCAATCTTTTGAAAAAATAATTTGATTAGACATTATTTTATCTCTTTTGCTAATTTTATTTATAAAAAAATTAAATAAACAGATTTATATGCTAAGAATGTCTGCAGTATCTACATTAAAAAAACTACACTATAATTTTATAAATCCAATTTTCAAAAGAAGGATAATTTAATGAATAATGAAATCCTCTTCTAGGTTATTTAATATCTATTACCTATATCTTGCATTTTAATTTATATATACTGATCATAGACTAATAATTCCTGGCGACTAAAGGACCTAACAGAGTTCCTGAATACCAACATGGTTTTTTCCTGTCATATAATCTTGAGTCTTATTTTTGAAAAGGCTCTTAAATATAGTTTTTAAATTACTAAAAATGATTGATTTAGATTATTTTAGAAGTTATATAATATATATATATATATATATATATATATATATATATATATATATATATATATATACTTTCAGATTACAAAATTACTAGCTAAAAATAATGCCATATTAAACATCCCTTATAAAAACAAATCCCACTTCAATTTTGAATGCTTTGTTAGGCAGTCTATTTGAGTAAGAAGGTAAGAATCATGTATTGGTTTAAAAGATTTCAGTTCAAAAGTCTACAAAGAGAAATGTATTGATAAAAATTCTTTCACTAAACTCATCTGTTACAGTTTTTTTTTTTTTTTTTTTTTTTTTTTTTAGTTCTTGGCGGACACAACATCTTTGTTGGTATGTGGTGCTGAGGATCGAACCCTGGCCGACACACATGCAAGGCCAGCGCACTACTGCTTGAGCCACATCCCCAGCCCCTGTTACAGCTTTTATATTCCTTATTTCTCCATCCATGCCAAATTTTATACTTGATAGTTATGTGAAGATCTATGTTACCACTACATAATGTTTAATTCTATTCCCACATATCTTATTTTAACAATACCCAGTAATCACTTCAACAATTTATTGTTTCAAACACATAGCACCTCTGAAGACAATGGAGAGCTTCCTAAGCATGTTAGCCATTCCTCATTAAACAAAATTTTCCTCCTCTGAAAATCACCTACTACACTTTACTATTGTGTGCGTTTTTGAAAATATAACTTCTTAATTTTAAAAACATGCTTGGGGATTTCTTCCCCTTCTGATTTTCCAAATTAAAAATAACATATTCCAGAACTCACCCAAAAATGATAATTTTTCTTAAAAAATATATTGCTTTCTTAAACACAAGATGTCATTCAAATATGTTCCATAATTTTTTATGTAGACATTCTATCAGTGTTTATTCTAAATCTAGAACCAAAGAATGCCGGGGCAATACCAATGCTTCTTTAACTGTTTCTACTGAACAAAGTCATACCATGCCATACTTTATAAATTATATTATCATGATTTATAAATGTTATTTGCCAATAGTATCAGAAGAATAGAACGTCTGATTCATAAGACACTTAAGGAAATTAATAATCTATGTAATACATTGAAGAAAAAATTTATAAAGAAAAATCCAATTTAGAAGGGGCATATTAGTATAACTAAGATTTAAAGTGTTCTCATTTCCTTATTTAAGGTTTTTACTCTTTTAATATTGTAATTTCATATTTCTTTAAAAATGAAAGAATTAAAATACAGTAATTGTTAAACTGTCTTCCAGAAAGTCAAACATCCTTAATATTTCTGTACAGGTCCATTTATCAGTCTTATGCAAGAGTTAGCATTTCATGGTACCAGGGTCACTTTTTGCTTTTCCTGCATAGTTGATGATGCACATCAAACATTTTCCCATATAAAAACACATATACCCTCAGATTAGAAAATCACTGGCTAAAAATAATGGCATATTAAAAATAGAACTGACAGCCACACTGGGGTTGTATTAAGAATGCCTCAAGAATCACCCACTCTGCTGCTGCCTTTGATTCTCTCTTCCTGTCTGCCTGCTTTGGCTTGGTGTGAAGCCAATTCCTACTTCTTTAGTTATAAACATAAATGGAAATTTTCCTCTCCACTATTCAAATTCAGGTTGGCCTAGTAAGCAAGTCTGAAATAATCTGAGAAGATAATTAATCTTCCTGCTCTTCATTGCTACTCTCTTACTTCAGCTCCACCTACCCACATCATCCGTGTTTTTCTCTCTGGGCTTTCTTCAAAATTCTTGCAGCCAACACATTTAAATATTGAGGAACACATTATTTTTGCCTCATAACACTCAGTAGTTTTTAAGACTTCCTGACATTGGCAATTACATCCCTTGCTATGACATTGATATGATTCTCCCTATTTTCTTTTTCTGTCTTAGGCTTATCTTCTGTATTTCTGTCAAGACATGCCTTTATTGATTTTTGCTTTTCATTTTCAAGTTCCAAATTGTTATAATAATTAATACAACTGAAATTGATATAAAATTTACCATTTACAAAGCAATCACAGTATAATTTCAAACACTGATTTTTGTACAATTACAGGGCTTTTGCGCTGACTGGCAGATACTGATGGGATTAAGCCATTGAATGGAAGACTTGTCTAGGTCTCGGTACCAGATGTTCCAATAAAATAAGAGCTGACTGCTATACACACATATGAAGACTGCAGTAGCTGAGTAATATACTGAGCTTGAAGCACTGCATAACCCACAATCCCTGTTCCTGGAGCTGGTGCCAGGACAGCACCTGGTGGCAGATTAGGGAGGTTGGGCTGAATTTGTGGCTATGGGGAGAAGGCATCATAAGTCATTTTTGTAGTTGGCTATTAGTTACTATTTATGAAGCTGGATTGATGGATTTGGGGACAACTTGTTGGATTGCCTGAGCTTGGACAAATAGAACTGACATCCACACTGGGGTTGTATTAACAACCACTGGCTTTTCTTCCTAAAGAGGTTTAATACCTGTACTGGGATTGTGACTAACTGGTAGAGTTAAGATACTGGCTGTGGTGGCCGTAACAAATCGGACATAATTAAACTTCCTTCTAGGCACTTGAAACTGCTGGGCATTTGCCAGCAGTTCTAGAGAAATTTGGAGCAGTTTCAAGAGGAATACTAGTCTTAAATTGTGGTATACCCAGTCCTTCAACAGTGATGTTTTGCACAGCTGATTCCATTGTCTTATTTTGTGATTTCAAAGGTGAGATGGCACTAGACAAGTGCTCTACCACTGAGCTACAGCCTCAGTCCCTTACAAGTGTTTTCAAAAAGCAGAGCTATAGAATCACTGGACCTCCAACAAAGCAGTCTCCAATGTGCTCTCAGGTACAGCCTGAGTAATTTTTAAATGGAAAATTCAAAGTACTAAATAAAGACACACTTGTAAAGAATAGATATAAGAGAAATTATAAATAATTAAATAGCATCTTTGTTTACTGGAATATTGAATGTGAATTCTATTTTAAACTGCATGAGACTGCAAAATCCTTCTTGTTATCACTTTGAGAAATTTACCATAAACTTAATTAAGCAAATGAAGTCACAAACAGAAGTTCAATAATTTATTCAGACATTGACCCTATTTTCTGGCTTTACTGTGGCTTTTTTTAATTAACCAGGCAAAACTCCCTTTTCAGATGTTGAATAATGTAGCAGATTTAGCAGAATAATCTTAAAACTCTTCCACATGAACACATGTATGACCTAGTTCATGCAAAGACCTTATAAATTTCATTTGCAAATTTGGTTATTTTTAAAAAATTTAAACAAGGCAACAAAGGACTTTGATCTATCTGTCCCTAAATAATTCCTATTTTAGAACAGGAGAGCTCTTAGAACACTAATTAAATGTCTCTGACTTTGCACAAACACTCAGGAAAACATGTATACTTTTTACTCACTGTAACAATAATTCTTCAAATCACAGAATATGCTAAAATGGCTCATTCATAAATTTCCAATTTAACAAATTCAAGTGGATGGATACTAATAATAGAGTAGGTCTCTTCCATGTAGGCTACTTATGAGAATTAATAAATGCAATTAAATACCATAAGCAATTGCATATTAAGAGAATCAATAGTCAGGAAGAGTATGAACAACATATAGAAGAAAAAAAAAAGCAATGAAGGACGACCACCTTATTACTAACATTGGAATATTTCTAAAATTTCAGTTCCTTAAATAACAGCACTTGACAATAACAGACCAGCTTATGTGACAGAATACTTAGTGTACAGTAATACCCTGGTAAGGGGAGTAAATTTACTGTAAAATTCAAAAGGCATCACAGTAAATATAAGGAAGGGGAGTTTCAGTTCTGATTAATGATGGGATTGTGACATAACCTTTGGGAAAAATCAACTTACAATACTAATATAAATAACCCTCAAAACATATCTACCAAAAAAAAAAAGAAGGAGGAGTAGCTCTCCAGAAAGAATATAAACTAAAACATCATGCTTTAAGAGAATAATCTTACAGGGTTGAGGATATGGCTCAGCAGTTTAGTGCTTACCTAGTAGGTGTGAGAAGCTGGGTTAGATCCTCAGCATTGCATCATATAACAATAAGTAAATAAAACAAAGATATTGTGTTCAACTACATCTCATAATTTTTTAAAAAAAGAAAATAATCTTACAATAAATGGTTACAGCAGTTTTCCTTACTTCTTAGCTTCTGCTGGATCTCTAGCTTGCCTAGTCTTACATTCAAAACATAAATTACAGATCCTACAAGATTTACAAAACAATTATATAAAAACAATTCAGATAATGTTGTGCTGTAAAGTAGTCAAAAAATTAATGAGTATAAGTTATAAGTTATAGATTAGCAAAAAATTATAGATTATAGACATAAGATTTTTGGTTGCATTTAAAAAAAATGGTTACAAGAGCTGTTTCTGAGAAACTGAAAAGAAAGGTGTCTTCTTTCAAAAATTGTTTTCCTTACCACACAGTATGTACCGAACTCAGGATATGAGGGTTTATGGTGAGCTATATCCTGGGTTTAAGTACAGTGATGGATCTACATGACTTTAAAATTGATTATTGCCTCCACTTGGCTGAAACCCAGGATATGGTTTTTCAGCACTTTTTTGGACCCAAGATGTGATTATGCTAACTACTTTTTTTAGCCTCTGTAATTTCCTTGATTATGGGATGCTTAGAAAAGACCCTGATTTTTTTATCCATTCTTAAATTCTGAAGACGCAGGCAAGGGAATTGTGTTTCTTCAACAGAGCATCAGTCTCTATGGGTGGGAGACAGTCCGTGGCCAGCTAAATAAAGCTCTCTCTTGTTTGAATTATAACTTACAGTTTTTTCTGAGGTGGCGCCCCACAACAATAAGAGAAGAAAAAGTATCTTCTTAAATCCAAACTGCTTAGCTGGCTATCTTACCTGTTTTCGGCTGGTTTTCTTAACCACTGTTACAGGAAAGAAACACAAAAATAGATACCAAATTTATACGCTTTCTTTAAATCTTTTTTTGTTGTTGTTTGAGAACTTCACAGGTTTCCACATTGTTTATATCTGAACTGACTTGTATCTGAGTTAAAAGTACACTCTGACTTGATAAAGAAATTAGTATTGGGGCTATTTAAGGTTTTTTTTTTTAATATTCTATGTTAGTTAATGTGTTTTTCTGATCAATCTTATTTTATCTAACTCTAAAGGTTTTTACATTCTTGTTTTGCCAAAGGCCAATTTCTCCAGGGTTAACCCTCAAGTACATTCAGAAAATCTCTTTAATAAATCCATAGGAGGATATATATTTGGTGATGATGGGAATAAACCTGATAACTATCAGAAACAAATAACCAGCTATCTGAAACCTTTGATTTCAGTGTCCATTATGGCTATTAGATATTATGCCTGGCATTTCCAATTATACAGGCCTGTCCTCTCTGTATATTATGTAATGGGAATCACACTGACATTTAAATAAATTAGCACTCATGAATTTAAAATTTAAACAAGTAAGAGAGTGAAATTATTCAATTTGAATCAATTTATTAAATACAAATATAAATGTCTTTAAAATTCTAACTTACAAATTTTGTAGATGGCCAGACAATAAAATCTTTATTTCTAAAAAAAAAAAAAATGTCTAAAATGTAATATAACATCAATTGCTTCTAAAATTTTTCAACAAAGAGACAATTAGTACTGATAATCACATTTTTCTTATATTATTATTTTATGATTAAAATAAGTAAATTAAATTTAAAGTAATTGGGATTAATTTTCATCAATACGGTTTTATAAATAAATAAGTTAGAATTTACAACTAATGTCCAACTACTTTCTCCTTTTTCTTTTCAATTGTTAAAGAAACAACAGAATCCTGCCTGGAATCTCTCCACAGCAAGCTGAATTAATCACCATTATCCTGGCACTGAGATTATTTTCTACTTCTTTAAACATTGTTACAGATTCTTAATCTACAGCTAAACTTGTTACTTATATTTCTATAGCTGTGTTATCCCTTTGTTCGGAATCCAATTTACTACTACTTTTTTTTAACACTTCAAACTCTTCCACATCATCATATTTCCCCCATCTTTCTTGCTCATATGCACACCCACACCAAGATTCCTGGACTTCTGATAGAGAATAATGCCCACACAGATACAGCTGTGAGATCCCTTTATCTTTTTTTCAGATGCTGTAAAATCTCATGGATTTTTTCCCATCAAAATGCACATTTATTAATTAAGATTCTTTTCTCCCAAAAAAGCTCATGCCAATGTCATTAAATGTTCTCATTGTACACTCTTCCAGGCCCCTATGTGGGAATCTGAAAATCCATTCTAATGCACTTTGGAAAATGCATGGTACCCAATTCCCTCCTTTTCATCCCTACTTTTTTTCATATTTTCACTGATACTCATTCTGGTTTTATCTGGCTACTGCCTATTGATCTAAAAATATATCTGCTTACATTTCTCATGCATTACTCTGCTTTGCCACTATGGGCAAGCCTACTTATTTAAAGACAGATAAGTCCTATATGTTATAATTAACGCTTTGTCACAGGGTTTCATAAACTGACTTCCAGACAACACACGCACAATTGAATCAAGCCTTTATTGAACCCTATATTGAAGTTCTGGTGGCGGCTGACCAGAACATAAAGCTGTTCCCATGATCAGCCCAAATAATTTCAAGGGTGCTCCTTATAGCCTGAAAACCTCAAAAGGGATATTTAGGGGTCTATCCAATGCAAGGAAATCAAGTTACAGAAGCAGAAGAGTGCAGTCAAGCAGAGGGAAGCCTAACCAATCAAGTTAGCCCAGTCATCCCAGTTTCAGAAACAAAGCCCTATTACCCTAGTTAGAGAAACAATGCCCCATTAGTAGTTCCATGTTCTTAAAGGTTTCTATAGCAAAAGGAAAAGGACATATTGATCCAGTCATGCCCCTTCTACGTGGCATGGTTGTTTTACAGGATGAAGTCATAAAACAAAATGGAGTCTCATTTGCTTCTACTATCACATTCCACTGGTTTTAGTAGGTTTGATGTCAACATTGTACGTGATTAGGCCTTACGGTTTTTTTTTTTTTTCCATCCTTCTCTGTCTAAGGGACCATACTGGGCTTGCAAGACCATAAATCAGCCTTTACCTCATTCTTGTGTATATGGCTTGGGAGGGTTGTTAAGAGGCAGGGTCCTACAGTAATCCCTATTAGGAGAAGAACTAGGGGCCCAGCTATGGCTGAAGTGATGATATTCAACCAAGGGGACCATGAGAATAGGTTTTGGAACCAATTGTCTAAAGTTTAAATTTATATCTATTTGATGACTGAGGTACTTAAATTTTTTAGAGTCTGTGATAAAAGTTGTAGCTCCCAAAGGAGTTGTAAGGGTCCGGCGAAACGTCAGAGTGAGAGACCACAAGAGACTGTCTTATGCAAAAGCAGAAGGGTGGGTTTATTGGGAGAACCAGCATGCTGGGGCCCGAGCTCTCTATAGCAAAGAGAGATAGAGCCCTGAGAACCGCTTGAGCAGAGCTTATATACTTTTCTTGGAGAGGGCAGGGAGGGAAGTTCATTGATGGGTCAGGGCGAGTGAGCAGTTTGCCTGCAACCAAGTGAGGGAGTGCATCCTGCAGTTTGGCAGTTGGGAACAGCACATTCTGGGAACAAGATTAGCAAACAGTTCACAGTTGGGGATAACACATCCTGGGAACAAGATTTCAAAAGTGTTTTGTTAAGCATATAGAAAAACAGAGTGACAAGTACCTATTTTATTAACCTTTCAGAGTAGATCCAGCTATTCCCATACCAGCCAGGAGGGAAACTAAAATGGGGGCAGCCAGTCTATGTCAATAAATCAGTGGGCCCTGGCCATTTAATAAGTCCAGGTGTCTTTTTCCTTTTACTCCATAAAAATAGTAGGTTACATAATTAAGAGTTATTGACAGTTTGAAGATTTGGGCAAGGAGTTGGAAGTGGGACCTATGAAGCACAATTTCTGGTGAACAGGAATTGTTCAACTTATAAGTTGGGTTGTGGAAGCAAGTGTCTCTTTCTGGAAGATCACCCAGTGTGATCTTGGGAGTAATTTCCCAGGTACATTTTTCTGAGCTGGACATATTGACAAACATCTATATTGACTATAAATTTTCCTCTAATATTAGGGACCTCCTACTGCTGTAAGGGAAAAGGGTGATGACCATTCTTGCTACTTCAAGCTGAGAGGGAGTGATGTGCAGTGGGCAAGCCTTTGGAGTCCCTTTTTAAAAACTGAGTGGATCAAGGAGTCCATGGTAAAAATCTGGTTCAGGAACAACAAAATGTAAATTCACATGGAGTGGGCACTTCTATAAGAAAAACAAAAAGACATGAGTGTTGAGGTAAGATTAATACAAAATAGCAGTTGTAGCATCTGGAACCTGTCCATGAGTATCATGAAAATGTCAGAAATTAATTGTTGTTTACCAGGATGTGGAAGATCTGAGAAATTGTCCCCATAGAAGGTCTAGTAAAGTCTAGTAAGGCCCAATTTTTAGGAAATATAAATCATTAACATTGTCAGAGTTATCAGGAATGTAGACACAACATTTAGTTAAGTTAGGGAATGCCATCTGATTTTTGTAAAATATCTTCATTGGCATGACCTCTGTTTTTAGTAAAGATCCCTTTGTTACGTAGGGCTAGATAATTATATTAATAAACATTGATTACCTTTACCTGTGTAGGAAGTTAGGAAGATCTATAGGCCTTAAACTGACTAAAAGCTTCTGGCAATTTTTTAAATTGATAGTTAACAGGCGTTTTTGCCTATGAAGCTCTCTTCTATTGCTCCAGTGTTACTCATTCTGAGGGGTGTTAACACTAGTGTACATTTTAAGTTACATTAAAATAACTGTTGTTTCTTGTTAAATGCCCAGGTGCGGCTGTGCTTTGGTTTTTAACTGTTTTTTCTAAGTGTTTAAGACCTAGCTGGTCAAACCCACCTTGTTCCTATTTATTGTTAAGAGTCAGCTGATTTTCCTTGGAGGACATTCTTGGGGAACTAATGAGAAGAATTTTTGCTTTGCTAGTGTCATCTGCATTAGGATGGGTCAAGGACATGCTCACCATGTGACTTTCCTTGGAAACATCAGGCATGTCTTCCCTCTTTAATGACCCTCCTCTTTTGCAGTATGCACACTCTTTGTTTTTCTGTTCTCCAGTGATCTCATTAATCTCCCTTATTGAGAGATTATGTGCCCTGAAGTTGCAAAGCTTTTTCTCCTGTCTGGTTTCAGGCTGACTTAGAGGGCAAGAGCCAAATATTGGTTTCTTTGGTCACTTTATTTTAAACTTAATATTTAAATTTGGCCTTAAACATCCAGAAAGTCAATTTTACCAGTTTTAAAGTAAGAATGCTTGGCTTTAACTTCAATATTTATAACTTTACAGTTAACTTTTTACATAACACAATATCTTTATTTTATTTATTAATTTATGTAATGCTGAGGATCTGCCTGAAGGCAGAAGATGATACCTTAGAATCTACTCTATGATCCAATCACTGTCCACCAACAAGGCAGCTTGCAGACCCAGAGGCCCCATTAAATTTTGGCTATAAAAACTCTCTCTTGCCAAATCCTCCTCTCTTGCTCTCTCCTTTTTCTCTCACTTTTCCTGTCTCTCATTCTCCCTCTTCTCTCTTCTCTCTTCTCTCTCTTCTCTCTCTCTCTCTCTCTCTCTCTCTCTCTCTCTCTCTCTCTCTGTCTCTCTCTCTGTCTCTCTCTCTGTCTATGTGTTAATCAGACAGTGTCACAATAAAGGTCTTTTGGTCATAGTCACTTTTTTTTCATTATAATAAAAATACAAAGTGAAATTACCAATAGTAAAAACAGATTTATTTTGTATATAATTTTGAACCTTGGCTGAGTTATACATTATATTTCCTATTTGATATCACAGTTATTTTTTAATAAAATTAATCTTTGAATATAACGTTAAGTCAACTGAAATCTGGCCTACTTTGAAATTATTCTAACATGCTGTAAGGTAGGAGGCAGATCCCTATCTCAGGTAAGACAGAGCTCTTTAAAATCTTAGGTAAAGTGTTCTAGTTTAAAGCTGATATTTGTTTCTTTTTAGATATTACTTAATAAAGTTTATAGATATTGTTTCATACTCTGTATAAATGTTAGCTTGCACAATATGACATACATCTGAAACATTAATTTAAAAAAGGGCTGAGCGCTCTTTTATTTTATGTGGAAATGTGGCAACAATGTTTTATAATATTAACATTTAAACAGATAGGTTTTTATTATCTTTTAAAATACCTTTAAATTTTTATATCTTATTTTAAAAAGGAACATAAGATTTGGTTACAAATCATCAAATGATATAAATAAATCCCCAATAAAATCTATTATCCTTAAAAGTTTAAAATTACCATTATAGACAAGTTTAGTTTGGAGAACCCCTGCTTTGTAAAATCTTTCTTTAAACCTTTTACCTGAAAGACTTGCATACATTAAATATATGAACACATTTAATATGTAAAGAAGAGTATTATACCACACTTTTATTCATGTTTTATGTTAAACAAGGTTAGCTTTTAAAGAAAAATCTAGACCCTGTAATATAGAGCAATATTTTAAAATAACAGTTGCTGTTTAACCACAGATGTACAAAACTTAATTTTTCCAAAATTACTTGCGCTAGAGAATAAAATATAAGAGACACAATGTAATTACATTTTTAGAAGTTTTTGTCATTTTAACAAATAAATACATAATTATTTGTCTTTAGATAACAGCCTTGGATAGTTTTACATATTTGTGTTACATATATAACCAACTTAGATACATATAAATATTT
Organism: Urocitellus parryii; assembly: GCF_045843805.1. Classification (NCBI taxonomy): domain Eukaryota; kingdom Metazoa; phylum Chordata; class Mammalia; order Rodentia; family Sciuridae; genus Urocitellus; species Urocitellus parryii. Next base: position 5,964,436 of record NC_135548.1, read on the forward strand.
TAATATTTGTCTTTTATTTATAGACCTTTATATTACTTAATTAGACCCTTTTGTTGTTTACTTAGATGTATTATAATTATACTTTACCACATAAAGGCTTTTTTACCTGGAAACATTTTTTATTAAATATATTTTATATTTAGAACTTTTTAATGATTTTTAATCAATTGGTCTTTTTTTTCTGTTTGTACCTTGAAGTAACCCTTATAAATTTTTCAATTTAGATAAACTAATCCATTTTATTAAGATAAAGTATTTGTTATTTACAGTACTTTAGTTGAAATACATCGAAACCTCTTGACTCCTTGTATGTAGAATTATACCTGTTGGGACTTTGTAATTTATACTAACCTTGTTTTTATAATAACCCAAAATAATTTCAAATTATTTTTGTTTACTAATTAATGAAAACACCAACATTGTTTAAGTATTTTACCTTATGGAAGTTAAGGATTTAAAAGTACTTGATATTATATTTAACAGTCAGAATTTTAACTTTGTAAACTAATTAGATGTCTCTAACAAACACATCTATTATTACTTTTAAAAAATAAAATACATTTAGATGTAACTTATGTATCTTTTTTTTAAATAAACAAGGTATCAGACAAGTGTATTGAATAGTATTAGTAATTTTTTTTTCCTGTTGAAGAAAAGTCCTAGAGATAATGGATGTCAGACACTTTATAGACATTAACATTTTAAGAGCTATTTAGCCATCTAGAAACAAAACTTTGCATTAGCAACTTTAAAGACTTTTGTACATTTATCTATTTTCCCAATTTGAATTGAACCTTTTAAATCTTATTAACCAAAAGTATTTGGATCCATTTTTTTAAAATTATAATTTATGAGCTCATATGTCAATTTTTTTTTGCACCAAATATATGTAGACATGGCAATACATGTAGACAGGTAGTACACCGGTGCACCCACACAAAGCAAACAGAGAAAAAGTCTTGTGTCTTATGTTTTTTAAAATCTATTAGATTGAGAGTTAACCTTTGTAAATTGGCCTTAGAATAAAGCAGAGTGTAATCAGAAAAACATATTAACCTAAGCATATTGGATCAAAATTGTGAATTTAACAAACATAAAATTTAAAAGTTCTTTAACGTGTTTTCCTGAGGTGGTCCTATTCATAAAAGCTGAAGAGTTGAGCAAACATAAACAAAGGGGGCTTATTTTTCCCTGGAGGAACTTCCCAAAGAAACAACTTCATTGATCTCCTTGGGAGAGTCCCCCAGGTTGGGGTCCCATTTTAAACTGATTTTTCTGGGTTTTTGGATAGTGACCACCAACTTTTAGCCTGACGTTGAAAAATCTTTAGACCATTTTTTTTAAAAGTTGGGAATTATTCATGCTCCCAAATACTGAGAGTCAAAAGCCAAATATGTTAGACAAATATACAATTTTTCTTATACAATTTAGGAATAATAATTGTATAAAACACTTGTCCTCTATAGTAACTGACATGATTTTCCCAGTAGGCAACCTGGCCCAGTTCCTGAAAATCTCTAGATGTCCTTTTTTTTAAACCTTTAGCTTTCACTTTTGACAAATCTTTTAGTCCTATTGGCAGCACTTTACATTTTAATGCAAGTTCTAGTGAGCAAAATTAAAACCATTTTAACCATTTTTTTATTCCATTAGAAACAAACTGAGGTAAAAATTTACACAGAACACAAAGGAAATAATAAAAACAAACCAACAGACAAAGTCTTCAAAATTTTTAAGGAAACTAGTTAAAAGGGTATAATAGGATCTCTGTAGCACTTCCTTGTCCCATGATTTTGGTGGAGCAAAGGAGTCATGATGAAAGAAGAGTGGTTATGGGAACAAGAAAACGGCCCACACACAACACAGAGATAAGCACAAGACAAATGCCTGGCAAACAGACAGTGGACAAATGACAAATAGCAAGGTAGACACTGGACTGTACATGAATAAAGAAATAGGACAAACTACCAGCAAACTGACAATGGTCAAATGACAACAGCAAGAAGATGCTGGAGAAATGACTAAAAGCAGAACAGAAGCAGGACAAGCAACAATTGCTGAGATCACACAGGGAGATTCTAATGGGGAAGAGACCATGTATTATTCTGCCCCCAGACAGATGAGACCCCACAGGGAGGCCTCCAGTGGGCCCCAGATACAGACAGTTGAGGTCACACAGGGAGACCTCCAGGGGGACAGTGACAACAACTTGTCCTGTCCAGGAAAGATGTAAGTTACTGTTTGCATTCTGACCTTTTCTACAGAAAAGTTGACTCACCAGAATTAACAGGCTTGCAGGAAGCATTTCAGGGTGTCCTAAAACAGATTGGAGTCTTCCTCAGAGTAAGGCTGAGAAACTTCTCTCAGGAGTTCCCCTCTACTCTGGGGCCAAGTTTCGGAGGACTTTGGAGGCAAATTTGGCATGAGGGTAGAAATGAAATGGATCCCAGATGAGGCCCTAGATGTTATAGTTAAAGCTTCATCCCAGGGTTTCATAAACTGACTTCTAGACCACTCACAGATAATTGAATGAAGCCTTTATTGAAGCACACTTGTGGCAGCTGCCCAAAGCATAAAGCTGTTCCCCTGATCAGCCCTGAACAATTGCAAGGACATTCCTTATAAGCCTGAAAACCACAAAAGGAATGTTCAGGGGTCTAGCCAATGAAAGCAAGCCCTGTAACAGAAAAAGGATAGTGCAGTCAGGTGGCAGGAAGCCTAACAATCACCCCAGTTACAGAAACAGAGCCCCATTAGGTAGTTTTGTGTTCTTAATAGTTTCTATAGCAAAAGGAAAAGAACATCTTGTGCCAGTCATGACCCTTCTACTTGGCATGATTGTTTTACAGGATGAAGTCATAAAACAAAATGGAGTAGCATTTGCTTCTACTATCACCATATTATGTAACCATTTGTACACTGTGGTATATTATATACATGTAACATGTTACAAGCATTTAATGTGTGTGTGTGTGTGTGTATATATATATTGAAAATCTTCAAATTATATTGGGCTCTTTCCTTTCACAGCTACAGCTGCAGCCAGAAGCACACACAGGCTTCAGAAGAGACTTGCCTCCAGTGTCCTCTGCTGTAGCTAAAAGAACGTTTGCTTGGATCCCAATGAGATCAATGAAATCTCTAATGCCAAAGTTTGTCAGCAGATCTGGAAGATAATCAAAGATGGACTGATCATCCACAGATCAGTGACTATCCATTCTAGGCCTGCATGCCAGAAAAAATGCCTTGGATCACCAGAGGAATAAGCATGTGGACATAAATAAGCAGAAGAATACAGCTAATGTTCCAATGCAGGAGAATGTCACCTGGGTGCACGGGATGCAGTTTCTGTGTAGGCTGCTCAGAGATACCCTGAATTTAACATTGAGCACCACATGTATCACAGCCTCTACCTGAAGGTAAAGGGAAATGTGTTCAAGAACAATTGGATTCTCATTGAAGATATCCACAAGGTGAAGACAGAGAAGGCCTACAAGAAGCTTCTAGCTGACCAGGCTGAGACCTGCAGTTATAAGACCCAGGAGGCACACCAGTCCTAGGAGGAGCACTCCAGGCCAAGGAGGAGAACATCATAAAGACTCTGTCCAAGGAGGAAAAGACCAAGAAATAAATCTCCCCTCTTGTGTCTGTACATAGTGGTCTTGGTGAAAACATAAATACTCCTTGAACTATAAACAATCTTTATCTGTTAAAAATTAAAAACTATATAGTATCACAATTTTAGAAGTTAACATTATAAATCACCTTTTTTTAGAATAAAAGAAATAAAATTAATCTGGTCTTTGAGTTGTGAAGTTTCAAGAAGTCATGTTAATGGTTTTAAAACCAGTAATAATTCTTCATTCTCCACATATTTCTGCTCTGTTGCACATACTTTAATTTTTTTAGTCTTCAACACAATTCTGAATTTCTTTTAGCATTACATTCAATTTTTCAGCATTGAATTTTATTAGAAATGCATAATTTTCTTGTTGAAACTCATGTCCTGAAAGACTATGGACATATTTTATAAGCTAAGTAATGCAATGTAACTGAACAATAATATTCAGAAAGAACTTTATATGCATCCTGATGATGGTCACTGGTAAAAAAAAAAAAAAAAAAAAAAAAAAAAAATCTTAGTACAGGAATATGTAAATGTAGTTGGCCAAATTTGGATGATATGGAAAATATTAGAAAACAAAGCTGTCAATTGTTATTTGAAAAATAAAAGGTATGCTTAATGGAAGATAATTTTTTTAAGTCAAGGTCTTTTTTACAACCACATAATTTATATGATAAAAATTTTATTTTAACCATTATGCTTAGAAATACTATTTCTATACTTAAGCACTTAGCTCCAGTCTATAAAATGAAGTAGCTTCTGGCTAATTTTATTAGTTTGACAACTATATTTTGTTGAAGATGAACAAAAAGAGACTGCTTTTTCATTATGGAATTGAAAAATCAATGAAAATTTAAATCATCACGCTGTCTTTATAAGTTTCAAAACACAAAATGTAGTGATGTGCATAATGAGCTCAGGAGTCTTAGAGAACATTGTGGCTTGTTTGGGCTGCAATATTTTTGCACTCAGAAAGTAGTTCAAGAATTTGAAGGTGAGCAAAATCTAGACATGTACTAAATTCTTTTTTCAAGAGGACCTTGGTTCAAAGGCAAGAACTTAATATTTCCTGACAAAAGGTACAAGTGCCTGCCTTTCTTTCTTTCTTTCTTTCTTTCTTTCTTTCTTTCTTTCTTTCTTTCTTTCTTTCTTCTTTTTTTCCTTCTTTCTTTCTTACTCTCTTTCTTTACTTTTTTTTGTACTAGGAACTGAACTGAGGGTGCTTTTCCACAGAGTTACATCCCCAGACCTTTTTATTTTGAGTTCTCCCTAAATTGCCCATGCTTCCCTTGAACTTGAGATTCCCCTACTTCACTGGGATTACAAATATATGTCACTGTACCTGGTGTGTGTGTCAATGTTTTTTACAAACCTAACTTGAATGGCATTTAATTAAATAGCCAAGTTTAATTTTATTCATTTATAATCTAGTAGATCCACAAATAGTTTGAGTATGTTGAGTGAGATGAAAAGGGATTAGAACAGTACCTGACCTAATAAATTCTCAGAGTTAATATCAAAATTTCTTATTGTGTAATGTGTATCATGGGATAGTGGAACTGTGTGCCTTAACAATTGTCTGACAGTTTTGCCAATGGCCATGTTCACAGCCACAATCCTCTTCCCTGCCACCTGGTCCTTCACTCACATCCTTGGGCAGTGATTTGCAGACAAGTGCACACCAGCCTTACTTGCAGGTTCATCATCTCATCTGACCTCCTTCTTCACCTGGGGCTGCTGATCTCTCTTCCCTGTTTCCCATGCAGTGCTCCTGTGATTTGCTGTCCTGGGCCCTTCTTCACATTGATAGAAGGGAGCAGAGCCATTGTGGTTGGATGGTAACCACCAGAGCATTTATACAGTCCTGTATAACTTCTAGCACTATGAAGAGTGCAGAATCTGCAGCCAGCTGCCTAAGTGCTTGCTCAACTCCTGCTCCAGTTCTGACCTGTGCAAGTCTAGTGCACTAACCCTACCTGTCTTCCTCTGTCAAGACAAACTCCTATATGGAGTTATGTTGTTAAGAAACAGGCTTAACATTACCTGATATATAATAAGAAGTCCAAGTTTGAAATTTTAACTTATCTTATTTTAATATTCCTCATTAGGAGCCCTAGATCTTGTGACAGTAAAGTAAATGGAAGCTAGTTGTGATCAAATACTGACTGAAGAACTCATTGGGAGTACAATTTGGAGCACATTATTAAACTACATTAGCCTGTTAGGCTATGAGATTAATACAACCTACTTCATGACACATAGTTGTTACAGAAGTAAATAAGATAAGTGGAATTAAGCAATTTGCAATCATGCCCAGCATGGAATAAATGGGAATTACTAAACTTCAGTGTAGTGGTGTTTAGAATTTATGATTACTGATACCAGATTGCAGATCAAATTTATCATATAGGGCCCTAATTTCATATATCAATTAGAATTTAGCTCTACTAGTATCTAGAACTATGAATGAATGAATAGATTTTTAAAAAAAATGTATTACTTTTTTTTTCTTTTAATAATTATGTGCTGTTTGAAAATGAGAAATGTATATACTGCATCTTTAAGTAATGCACTTTGCTGTCTGGGTTTCTTTCTATTCCACCTTAAAATTAATTAAAAAATAATTAACCACATCTTTATCATTATTTTTCAAATAAGTAAAATAATATTAATATGAGGACACTAATCCGCAACCATTAGTACTGCAATCTAGCAGATTACCTCAACATCCTGCTCTATTTAATACTGTCCAGCAGAAGAAGATATCTAATATTGATTTTAAACAAACTGATGAACAAAACAAAAGGAAACAAAACAATCTCACCACAGCCCTCTGACAAAGAATGTGAGCAGTTTTCTACAGCTGCCAGGATCAGTGTGTGGCAAGGGAAAAGGTCTTGGGGTTTCCAGACAAGCCTCTGGGATCCTGGAGGGTGGGGTGAGAGGATGAAGACCTGCTAGGGAGGAGCAAGTGAGGGCAGAGCCTCCTTCCTCTTTAAGAAACAACAGTCCTTGGTCTGGTTACTCTGGGAGCTCATTCAGGGGCTGTGAAAACTGATCTGTCTGAAATCAATGGCACATGAAGAAATATACTTCCAACATAGGGTGAGTACTTGGAGAAGCTTGCTGGGCTTCTTTCTGGAGAGACCCTCTGAGGGATCAACAATGGAAAAACAACCCCAAATTGACAGAAGACATGCAGGAAATGTCCACTCTCTTGCTTCTCTCTTCACTGGGGCACTGCCCCCAGGAAGAACAGACTTGCTCCAGGCAAAGGGGTCCTCCATCTTTGGGAGCAACCTTGGCATTGCAAGTTGGCCAAAGGAGTGGCTGGTGGTATCTGTTTCAGTCTGACCTATGAGGCCCAGCTGGGGTCCCCTCCACCAGGGTGGCGGGGGGGGGGTGGGACCTCGGCTGCTTCTCCATAGTTCTCTGTAAGGCTTTCAGCCTTGCCCCAATGGGAGAACATACACAGAATGGCAGCCATCCAGCAGCCTGGGCACTGCCTTCTTTTCAAATGTCTGGCTCCTAACAATACCTTTCTCCCTCCTGGGGAGGGTTTTTGCTCCAACAAGGTTGGGCAGGAACCAGAACAGTTTCTCTGTTTTGCCAAGACTAAGACTTGGGCTTACCCAATCCCAAATCCCTCCAGCAAGTGCTGCACAGGCAATGTCCACACAGTGGAAACCAAACAAAATGACATGGCTTAAGGAGGGGGAGAATGGGAAGCCAAATACAAGACAAAACACCCTTCCATAGAGGACAACAGAAAAGTGCATGACCACCCCTTTTGTTCCCAAGTGAGGCTGACCCCACAGGGTGCCCAAACAATTCTTAAAATAAGACCCAAACTAAAGGCCTGACATATAAACCCCAAATCAATAAACCTCTCCAGAAACATGCAAAGCATCTGTTTACCCAGAAATATCCCAAGTAGCCTGTGCTGATGAAGAAGAGCCTGAAGGCTTCCCCCACCCTCTAAACTCAAACATTGTATCTTCCATGGGGTACCCCAAGGGGAGCAGACATTCTTCTCAAGGCCAGGGCAATGACAGCTAAGAAGGTAGTTCCTGCTGGCACCTGGCAACTGCATTTTCTTTAACTCCCAGACACTGTCAGTGGCCTGGCCCAGGGAGAGATGTGGGCTCATGAAATAACTCAAAGTACCAGGGCCTGTGGAGCCGTCATATGTACCCAGCCATGGTGCATAGTGGCAATCCCTGGGAAACAGCAAAATCCACAAACATGGAAGGACAATACAAGGGCTACCTCTGGTGGCAACATGGTAGCCACCAAAGCTGCCATATGGGCAGGAAGCTGGAGGTCCCCCTATGACCACATACTTTCCAGATTTTCAGAAAAGCTCAATTGGGGTTTCCCACATGGCTCGTCCCAAATGACATGTAGTCCATCAATGGAGTCACCAAGTTGCACACGTAGGTCCCAGCTTTTTCAAGTCTAGGTTCCAGGTCATTCCCTTTGCTATTCAATGTATCCTTCCTTCCAGGCAATAGCTGGGAGGTGGGCCATCTTTCAGGTCCTGAATCTGCAGGGTTTAATGATTTCCTTCCCCTCTGGTTTTTGGTGTTCAGCACCTGCACTGGCCTCTTGATCTTCTCCAGGCTGTCTGACTTGCCCTCATTCTACCTGCTCTTTAGCACATCCTTTAGATCTCTTTCCCAGGGGTGTTGGGCCCCTCATTCTCATTGGGCACCAAGTAGTGGGAAGAGGCCCAGCCCTCCAGCTCCCCAAATCTCAGATAGCACCAGCCACTCTCCTGATTCTACAGCACCTGAACCTCCACACTGGCAGGGAAACAGATCTCTGAGTCCTGGATGTTCTGGTAGGTGCTACATAGGAGGTAGCTGGCCCTTTCCACTCTTTCCTGGGGATACATGAGAGAGCAGTGGCCGGGAGGGTGATGATGTCAGCTGAGCCTCTCCTGGCCCACTCATTGGGCCCTTTAGAGTCTGTGTGTGGGGGCAGCTCTGAATCCTCACTCCTAGGGCCCTTGAGCCCCACCCCAGCTGGCCTGTGGGTCTCAGTTGGCCTCGTAAAGAGCTGATGTCAATCTTCTCTTGACTCTGTGACTCTTCCGGTTCAGGAAGGGCTTACACAGGGTAAACTGCTTGGCCTAGGCACGGGAGATCAGCCCAGCCCTCATATTAGTATCCTTCTTGGCCTTGACCTTGGGAGTGTCAAAGATGCCTGGGTCCAAGGCAGAGCATGGCTTCAGGTCACCACTGTTCTTTGACAGGGAGGAGGAAGAGGAGGAGGAGGAGGAGCAGGTGGTGTTGATGGTGATGGATAAGGAAAAGGAGGCTGAGGAGTGGTTCTTCCCCAGTTATGCCTGGGCGTTCTTATATGCTTTGAGCTTTAGGAGAAATGATGACTTTGGGGAGCCTGACTTGAGGGAGTTTTTCCTGGCAGGGGATGGTGAAGAGCCCCCTACAGAGTCACTGTCCCCAGAGGAGCCTCCTGTCCATAGGGTGTCGTCTGCATATGGCTGGAAGCCCTCATTCTCATAGCTGGCCTCCCATTCCAGGGCCACGTCTTCTGAAGTGTCACCCACTTTGAAGCAGGCCCGCTGCAGGGAGGAGGCAAATGAGGGTCTACAGGGGTGGGCATGCTTCTGGTCTCCTGAGCCTCTGTCCTCTGTGAGCTCCTCACTCAGCTCTTGCACAGAGTCAAAGCCAAAGGCAGGGATGTCATACTGAGGCTCTTTGTACTGAGCTTCATCAGGGAATTCTGTCTCTTGTTGGCACCCACAGAACCCTCCTTGGTCTCCTTGGGCTTGCAGGAGGGGTGCTGGTAGCAGGACCTTGGGCCATGTCAGTTAGCTTGTGTGGCAGTTCAGGTTGGGCTTCTTTTACTTATCGATGTAGTACATGGGGCCCAGCCCTCCTTCTCACGGATCTGCACATAGCATCAGCCACCTTAGTTCTTGTCAATGATCTCTGCCTTCTGTCCACCACGGAAGCTGACCGTGTCAGAGATGCATGATTGGAACTCAGCAATGGTGAAGTGCTCCACCTCGAGAGAAGGGGCCTTTGGTAGCTTTGGGAATTGGAACCACAAGTTGGATTCTGGGCATGATGGAAGGATGGAGGACTTTTCCTTAGGTTTGGCGGGTTGATCTGGGCCCTATGCAGGGCAATCCTGGCCACAGCTGGAGATCCCTGGGCCATTTTGGAGATGATCCGCTAGGGGACACCGAGGGCACTGCCATTGAAAGCATTGAACAGGATTAGCATGCTAATCTCCTTTTAGGCAATGGGGGCCGCAGAGCCTTTGCCTTCAGTTGGTGGAGTCTCCTTGTCTCTAGAGGTGTTCTTGTTTAAACAGGTTGCTGATCTCCATGTTGTTTCAAATGATATCCATGGGCCTGCCAGATTCTTTTTCCAGGTTGGCAAGTCATTCTTGGCCTTCTTTAGGTAGGATACTGGTTCCCAGACCTCTTTGCCCAGGTATCTGATATATCATCAGCCCTCCAAATTTTTCTGGATAACTTCCACTGTGACACACTTCTGAAAGCCAATCTCATCTAAGCTTTGGCTGATATAGCATTAAATGTTTACATTCTTCTCTTATCAGCTGTGCTGCCTGTTGACCATTCCACCAGGGTCCACTGGTGATCCAGGAGCCGCAGATGGGCCTTGCATTTCTTGGACACATCATCAGTCTTGGTCATCCTGGGTCCCATTCTGTGCCACTAAGTGGGTGGCAGGGACCCAGCCCTGCTCCTCAGAGGTGCTAAAAAACCACCATCCTTTCTTGGCTTAAGTATCCTCCTTGGAAAGACAGAATGCCAATCTCTTCCCTGCTTCTTACCAAGATGTTTTAAAATCTGCATGATTTTATACCGCTCTCATTCTTTTGAATGACAAACTGCTGTCAGTCCAGGTGCCTCTTCTCATGTGATGCCCGTGGTTCAGCAAGCTGAGTGCTCTGAAGCTGCAAGCACTGTGTGTGTAACTGCCCACCAACAAATAGTTTTTTGAATCACTGTTTTGGACTCTTTCAACAAAAATAAATTAGAAAAAAGTGAACAAAATTTAGTTAAATTTAAAAAAGTATATTCACAAATGTGCATAATGAGCTACAGGCAGACCACTGTCAAAAAAATTTTTAGAAAAGTCCTCATGAATTTCAGAAGTCTAGTTTGACCCCTGTTGAGCAGTGAGTCAACAAAGCAGTTTCACTGTTGTAGCACACTCTTAGCTTGGCTTTGTTTCATGGAAGAATTTCCAGTCTGTTATTTTAGTGCTGTGCCAATATGCATTTGATGTACTAGTTTTCCTGGTTGGTTTTCTATTTGTAACATTTTATTGATAATCAATCCAGATTTGTACACAAGAGTTGGGATTTCTAAAGTTATTAAGATGCTTTTTTGAATATATACAGCAAAGAGACTATTTTCCTAATGATTCTATTTTGCCAACATCAGAAGGCCCTCTTTTGATTTCAGCATGTCTTCTTGTAGGTCACATTTTTTTTAAACCTGAACAGTGTTGAATTTTATTGAATATTCTATAACACATCCACAGTATGAGTGACTTGATATGATGCTTCCTCTTTATCAGCACTGTTCAATAGACTTTTCTGTCATGACAGAAATGTATGGTATCTGCACTGAACTGTCTGGTATAATAGCCACAGCTCATGTGGTTACTGAGCTCTTAAAATAAGTCGTATGTCTTAGGACCTGAAATTTAATTTTGTAGTATTTTAATTAATTTACATAGTCATATAAGGGTTTTGGTTCTTGTATTGGATACTTCATATGTAGGTTAGCAGAAAACACTTTAATTGGTGTTCACTATAATTTTCTTTTCCTTTCCCTTTTCCTTTACTTCCTTTCCTTCCTTCCTTCCTTTCTTCATCTCTAGCACTGGAGCTCAAATTCAGGACTTCAGCATGCAAGGAAAGTTCTCTACCACTGAAACACATCCAGGCCTTCAGGAATGTTTTCAATTAAAGTCTCCAAAGTGAGAACAGTTTAATCCATTTTCACTTCCAATGTCTGAGAATATTATATGTTCTTAAATTTCCTCTTAGGTGAGGCACCCTCTTTATCACATGACCTAGTTTCCAATTTATGGCCTTCCCTTTTTTTTTTTCTTTAAATCTTGTCCAACTCTAGCTTCACCATCCTCAATTCCATATTCACAATATATCACTAAAATCCTGTAGTTCTTCAACATTTCTTGAACAAATCCTTAGTGTTTTGCCACCATGGCTAAAAGGTCTATATACATTCTTCTCAAATTATGTAAGAACATTCTTCTCAAATTACATGTTCATTAATTATTATACATTATATTTCAATTGAAATCTTTATCTTTGGTTTGATTCCAAGGCATACTGGTAAAATTGGGGAAAGCTTGCCTTTCATTGACCATATTTTATGAGGAATTTTTTTTCAGATCATAGCTTAGCCCAAATAAGTTTTTTTTTTTTTTTAAATCTGCCTTTGGACTGGAGATAGAGCTCAGTGTTTGCCTAGCACCTTGTTGGCCTTGGGTTTAATTCTGAGCACTGTAATAATAATAATGATAATAATAAAATTAAAATTAAAAATCCCCCTATAACATTAAACTTAGCTTAAAAGAGAGGTGAGAAAGAAAAATAACTATTCAACATATACCCAAAAGATTTGTGGCTAAGACAAACCATCCAGCTCCTTAATGCCAGAAAATGTTTATCTTTGTCACATGAAATCTCACAGGATCCCAAATAATTTAGGGCTTTCTCCAGATGGGTCTTAATTCCTGGGACCAACTGGAACCACTAAGAGTCACTTAAATACTTAAGTCACATTTCCAGAATGAACCTTTAATAACACTAGTTTAAAAAGAAGACGAGGGACAAAGTGGCTGATGATAATCAGTCTGAAAATTTCAGTTTTTTAAGGAAAAACTTTTTTTTCAACTTTAAATTCAAGGGATTTATTTAGATGAATACAAATTCTGTAGTACATAGCATATTAGAAAGAAAGAAAAATGGCACATGGAATTTGGGTTTCAGGTGAGTTAGATCCTATAGCACATTTATTAAGTATGGAGATGCTAGAAGGAAAAATGATACCCAGCAAGAATAGGGTTAGTGTAAGAGGAAAGAAAGAATACAGTAAGAAATAACATAAAACTCAGAGGTGCTTCAGGTGCTATCTTCTTCTACTAGCTGTACAACCTGTGGCAGGTTAATTAAGCTGCTAAGAGAGAGTTCAAAACATCAGTCCTTCTGAGAATCCTGAACCAGTCTATAAAAAAGCATCTTAGAACATATCTGTAAAATATAAACAAGAATATATAGGATTGGGTTAAATGCATAAAAAATTTGGAACAGAAATGCTATCTTCATAATACTGAATCTTCTAAGTCTCAAAATGGTATATTCTTCAGCTTATTTAGATCTTTGGGGTTCAGGTGAGTTAGATCCTATAGCACATTTACCAAGTGTGGAGATGCTAGAATCATATTTCAGTGTAGAATCTTTTAATCTCATCTCTACACATCTCTGCTTAGATTTCCTAGCTATTTGATGTTATTTTAAATATTATCAGTTCACTAATTTCATTTTATTTTTGGTACTAAAATATAAATATTAGATACTTTGAATGCTGAATTTTAAGCAATCTTTTTGCAAAATTATTTATTAATTCTAATAGTTTACAAACTCCTTTGGGTTTTTCATAAAGATAAAATTTGCAAACAGAAAATTCATTGCATCTTTCATTTCTTTTCCTTGCCTTATTATTTAGCTACAATTTCTAGTTTTGTACAATGTTGAATAGAAGTAGTAATTATGGGCATCCTTATTGATTACAGATCTCAGGGGCCAGACTCAATATTTTACTACAAGGCAGCCTGCTGAAAGCTAGACTGTATCCCTATTAGGAAAGTCATTTCTTTTTCTTTTTCTTTTTTTTTTTTTTGGGGGGGGTGGTTATCTGTTAAATGTTACTCAATTTTTTTGAGAACTTAGATCTTTTGTTATATTTTATTCCTTAAAAATTTTTGACAAATACCATTGTTATTCCAAATGTTAAGACAATTTTGTACACCATAGAGATTTCTTCTCACTGTTATATATTGCCAGTTTATTTTCTATATATTTGATCTTTTTGTCACTTTTTTATCAAGGTAAGAACAGACTTAGAGTTGAGAAGTGTTTTTTTTTTTTTTTTGTTTCGAGAAAACTTGTATAATGGGGTAATTGCTTTCTTAAATGTTTGAAAGGATGTCATGATATGTTCTACATTTTCTTCATGAAAACATTTTAAATAACTATTTGATTTAGTTAGCATGTGTAAGCCCCTGATTTCAACCCTCAATGCCAGCAAAAATATTTCACTAACTAACTGATGGAATTCCACCAATCAGTGGAAACTCTGGGTTTGCTTTAGTTTAATTTTTGTCTTTAATTTCATTCTTATTCAACTTGACATTAAGTTCTTCATATATTTTTTAATGTTTGTGGGTTTTCTAGCAATAGGTTTTAATTCTTGAGATTATTTTCGTCCTTTTATGGGTTAGTCTTACTAGTTGTTTGTCAATTTTATTAATCTCTTCAAAGAATCATCTTTTAGTTTTGTTTTTTTCTTTTAACTTTGTCTTGCAGTGATTGCTGCTCTTGCTTGTCCATCTACATTTTCTTCTTGAATATTTTTTTAGACGTGTATGGATACAATAACTTTATTTATTTTTCTGTGGTGCTGAGAATTGAACCCAGTGCCTCACACATGCTAGGCAAGTGTACTACTGCTGAGCCCAAGCCCCAGCCCCAATTTATAATTTTTCCAGGAATTGTAGGTAAAGCTATAAATTTTCCTCTAAATGTTGGTTTAACTGCAGCCTGTATTTTTTTTAATTTGGCACCTCTTCATTATCAGATTAAAATATTTTCTAATGTTTATTCCTTCTTTGATTCTTTGGTTATTTAGAAATATGTTCTGTTTAATTTCTAGGCATTGAGACAAATTTGAGGAGCTTCCAGTCAACTTCTGTTATTAAATTCTGGCATATTTCTCCTGAGGTTATAGGGTGTATTTTGAATTATTTAAATTCTCTGAAATATTTTGAGGCTCTTTTGTGGCCGATTTACTGTCATTTTTGGTAGATTTTTCATATGGGTTTAAGTGAAATAGAAATTATGTTCCTGCTTAAAGTGTTCTCTGTATCTCAAATAGGTCAAGTTTTTTAACTGTACTCTTCATACTGTTTTCACAAACTTTCAGTTTAAAAATATACTCAGCAACCTCAATACTGTGGATTTGTCCATATTTTAATTTTAATTGTCTCTTCTTTCCTTACATATTTTAAAACAGTGCTTAGAATTGTGAAATTCTTCCTAGAGAATGGGCTTCCTTTTCATTGTGAAATATTCCTCTTTCTCTTTGGTACTGTTTCTTCACTTAAAATATGTTTTATCAAGTGTTATTGTAGTTAAGTGAGCTTTTACATTGAGAGTTTCAAGTTTCTTTTTCCACCCTTGTACAAAGTAACAAAAGGTTCAGTGATTCCACTTGTAAAAAGGTCAATAAAACAGGCAAAATTGAATACTATGTTGATGGCAAATTGAAACAACAAAAAATAATACTCAAGATAATGTCAGGTGATTTGGTACACACCTGCAGTCCCACCTATTTGGGAGGCTGAGGCTGATCTCAGGTGAGCTGAGAAGAATCTCAACTTCCAGGCCAGTTTGAGAAACTTGGAACCTGCCTCAACATTTTATAGAAAAAGTGCTGAGCTTGTAGCTCAGTGGTAGAATGCTTGCTTGGTATGTGAAAAATGCTGGGTCAATTCTTGCACCCCTGTTCCCCCCTCCCCGCCCAAAACATTCAATATTGTTTACCCTGGTGGGAGAAGAAATATGTCGTGATCAGGAAGGGATGTGTAAGTTGCCCATTAACACTCTGTTAGAGATATATGGTAGGTGGGTAGGTAGGAGTTCATTTTATTCTATTTTTTTCTTCTTTGTAGGTGCTAGGAGTAAATTGGCTGATTGTAAAGGCATTTTAGAACTACATAACATATGGTTTACTTATTAATGTATCAACATTATTTGAAATTTGTTATACTCAGAAGTAAAATCATAGTTTATTTTTTACAAATTATTTATACAATGTTATAAATACACACTTATTTAATCATTTCTGGTAAATATGTGTAACCATTCTTTTTAAAGTTTACTTAGTAAACTCTTAATACAATAAATGCTCATTTTCAAAAGATAGTCAATTTGTTTTTTGCATCCCTCTAGCAAATTATACAGACCTAAAATTTCAATAGTGGGCTCAGCATAAACTTCTCTGGGGTTATGGATTCAGTTCATGTGGTATGAGCTTATGTAGTAGAGGTTAGGTTTCAAGCGGCATTTCAGGTATCACTGTGGACAAGAGCAATACAGCAGTGACAAAGAACTGGATTTGGCATATTTGAGACCAGGTGGAAAGAAGCATCAGGAGGTTGAAGGAAAAAATAAAATGTTTAGGAATATGGAAGCCAGACTTGGATGTCTTCAAGCATCTCAATCCAGGAGAAAAGGGAATTACAAATATGGAAAGGGAAATAATTGAAATCCCAAAGTATAAAAGAAGAATTAAATATCAGTATGAACTTAAGGTTTTCAAGGTTTACAATGTATGTTTACATGAGAGTGCACAACAATGTGTTTGTGTATAAATATGGATATGTACAAGTTTATCTACCAATAGGCTTAGAACCAGTAACTTCCCAGTTAGCTATGAATACTTCTCCAGTCTTGGCTTCCATATATCATTCCCCATTTAAAGAAAACAATGTTCCTTTAAAACTGTGTAATATGGATTTGGGGTAGGTAAAAGCACAAGATGAACTTGTAACACTTTGATGTACCAAAAATAAGGAAGAATCCAAAAAGAAATGTAGACATGTCAAAAATACTCTAGAAGACAGTGTAAAGAGATTCCCACAGACAAAATCTGGGAAATTTTCAGCAGGAAAATAAATGATATATTATCAGCTACTTAAGTAAAAGGAGAATCCATAAGCCTAAACTAATATAAATGAATAAACACATAGAGAAGGGAAGTTTCTTATTTATGGTAGGATATAAAAGCACAAGTGGTGGTCTCGCCACCTGGCAATCAAAATAGTAACTGGTTCAGGCAAGAATTGTCAACAGACTCAAACTAGCTATTAGGAATTCAGTAGGAGTTGGATGGAACATTTCATGGTCTCCAAGAATCTTCTCAATTACTAACTATATAATGGAAAAACTTTGTAGATACTATCCTAACCTAGTGACCAAAGACCACATCACCAGAAATAGGACAAATAAACATTGTGAATCTTCTAGTATGATAAAATTAAAACAATAAAACATGATTTCTGATATTTATTACACAATTTTATATCCTGACTTTAATCATGAGAAATATTACAGAAACCCAAACTAAGTGAGCAACATTATACAAATTGGCCTATGCTTCTCAAGTGTCAAGATCATGAATGAAGAGACCAAAAGACTGTCCCAGATGGAAAGAGACCAGACCAAGGAGACAATGTGACCCTGGATTGGGATGCTTAAAGACAGCAGCATTTTGGGGGCAATTACCAAAATGTAAATTCAATCTGTGGATTAGATGTCATCATGTTAATATACACAGTTTGATGTATATACTATGGTTATGGAGAAGTGTCATTGTTTAAGTACACACTCAAATGGTTAGAGGTAATGGGGCATTATGTCTTTAATTTTCAAATGATCCAAAAATATTTTGGTTGGGATTAGATTGAATTCATAAATTTAAGTTAAATTACCATCTTTACAATATTGAGGCTTCTAATTATTGATGTGGTCTAAAGTTTTATCCATGAAGATCTTTATCTTTTCATTTTTAAGACCTTCCATTTTTCATTTCATTATTAAAGATATTATTCTATAGAACTAATTTCTGTTAGTGGCAAATATCCAGGAATATGACAGACTACTACATACTGTTGGCAAATGGAACTTTGCCAAACTACAGATATTCACTGAATTGTCTACATATATAATCATACCAACACAGCACATTAAAAGAAGTTTAACATACTCATAAATTCTCATGAAATTCTCATCATGTAAAACAGGTCCATAGAGGAAAAGTATAAACAACCCCCCCACAAACCCCTCTCATAACCGTGAACAATATTCTTTGCACAAAGCTTTCTGGTTGCCTGGCAGCGCTATCAGGAATCTCCATAATGCCCTTTTCCCTTGCTCACATATGTCCAATTGTCCTAAGACAACTTTCCAATGAACAATTTCTATCACATTATTGGTATCAGGGCACTGTGTATGCTCTGGTCACTCTAGAATTATCAACCCCTTCTCAGGATACACTTGCTTCAGTGCCTCCAGGAATCTGGAACATTCAGGCTGAAGGCTCCAAGCTGAACAAGATCCCAGGAAGGACATAAGAGTGAAACTCTACTTGTGAGGTTTGACTGGGTTGTATGCACATATTAAAACTGAAAGAGTTTAAATGTATATAAATTTTCTCACAGAATGATGATTAAGTTCTGGAAATGGACATGTGAGTATAGTTGCAGAACAATGTGAATATACTTAGTGTTCCTGAACTGTACACTTCAAAATGGTTCAAATGGCAAATTGTATGTGTATTTTACAATAAAAAAAATCTAAGGATGTATTTTCTATAGTTTAATGTTTCCTGCTAATATTTAGTAATCACATTCACTAAGAGCACTAACCAGCTGGGACAGTGGTGTATACCTGTGAGCCATTGGGAGGCTGAGGCAGGAGGATTGCAAGTTCAAAGCCAGCCTCAGCAACAGCAAGGTGCTAAGGAATTCAGTGAGACCCTGTCTCTAAATAAAATACAAGATAGGGTTGTGGATGTAGCTCAGTGGTGAAGTGCTAAGGAGTTCAATCTCTGGTCCCAAAAAAGAAAAGAAGCACTCATCAAAATTTGACAGCCCTGCATTTGAGATTTGGATAGGCTTACTGCATCTCTGGAAACTAAAAAAAAAAAAAAAAAATCTCACTTAGCTAAGCCTCAGTTTCCTCATCTGTAACCCAGGAATTATAAAATGCTTAGTTACCCATTAGAGATTACTGTGAAATTTCAACTTGATAAAGTCTAAATACACAAAAGAAGCTCAATAAATGTTAGCTCTGATTTTATTTTTAAGTTTTAAAACCATTATATGATTCTTGTACTTTGTATAAGGAAGGGGAAAAATGATGTTAGCATAAAAAACGTCATTTGTTCATTTCTCCTTATTCCTTAATATTATGGAGAACTATAAGACAACATGCCCTAAAACCCAATTCATATTATAGTCAAGTGATGAGCCCATATGTTGACCCCTGAGTCAATAGTTAGTAATCTTAAAGTATCATATTCCAAGATGCAACAATTTCAGAGAAGCCATTTGAAATCTTTTACATATTTATAATGTGTGTATAAACCTATATAATTTTTTAACAAGTATAATATGATCATACAAATTATATAGATTTGAAATATAATTCACACATACCAAAGAAGGCTATTATATTTTTCTCCCTTTTACAACCTACTTTAGGAAAAATGATGAAATCCAGATAATAACAGGAATGGATTAGTTTATAAAAACTGGGTATTTTATAAATGAAACCAATTCAGTCAACTATGTCTCTCAAATTCCAAACAATGAGATTTACTATACTCTCAAAATGAACTTAAATAAATTATTTCTTAATTCTAATGACATATACTTTTTCACTAGTTTATAGTCCAAGCAGAAAAAGTATGTAAAGGGATTTATAAGTAAAAAGATTTCATACAAAATGATTTGGTGTTTTTTGGTACTGGGGATAGAACTCAGGGGCACTAAACCATTGAGCTGCATCCCCAGTCCTATTCTGAATTTTATTTAGAGACAGTGTTGCTAAGTGCCTGCCATTTCTAAGGCTTACTTTGTACTTGAGATTCACCTGTCTTAGCTTCCCAGGATACTGGGATTACAGGCGTGAATCACTGTCCCTGGCCAAAAGGAATGGTTTTAACAAAACCCACATGATATCAAGAGAAAAATGCATTGAAATTAAAAACTTCAGAAGCACAAATTTTTTAAGACCATTTTATGAAATATGACACAGTTTAAAAATGCCATAAAAATTTATACAGATAAAGCTAAGGGGTTAAAAACTATCAAATGTATTAAAATCATCTAAAGCCAAATAAGATATAACTTATCTATATAAATTGAATTACAATATTATATAAACATGTTGCATATTATATAAGATATTAATATATATTATATAGCATAATTTAAATAAAAATGTAGAATTTTCATTTATATTAATTTATATAATATAAAATTATACATATTTATTTTATTATAAATACAAAAAAATATAAATTTTATATTTACAAAATATATATATATATAAATTTTATGTATATAAATTATACATATTTATATACATATATTATATATTCACATATTACATATTACATATAAATTATATAATATATAATATATTTATATTCTTATATATAAATTATATATTGTCATGTTTAAATATGTATATTAATTATACATATTTATTTTATGTAAATTATATATTATATAAATTATATATTTAAATATAAAGTATATATGAATTATACATATTAAATATAAATTATATGATATATAAAATACATATATAATATACAATATAACAATATAATATATATAAATTACATATAAACACATATTTTTATTAAGTATGTAACATATATATCATATAATAAATATTAAAAATAAAATAATAAATAATTTATATTAAATTATTTATTATTTTATTGTAAATATATAATAATATAATTATATTATTAATAATAATATCATTATTTTATTGGTGTAATTCATATTGATAAATATATAACTTATATGGATTATATTATAATTATATATAATTCAAATGATATCATACAGCTATATGTAATTCTATAATATGTAGTATATAATATATAATACATAATATATAAATAGAATTATGTTATAATTTAAATTATATAGTTTAGTTTTTTGGCTTTAGATGGTTTTAATGCTTTTGATAATGTTTTATTCCTTAGTTTTATCTGTATAAATTTTTGTTTTATGACAGTTCCAGATTGTTTAGTATTGAAGTGCATTTTTTTGTACAATTGTATTGACTATCACATGTAAAAATTGATAAGAAGAATGCAATTAAATACAAATTTGCAAGCTTTTTGGCCACTACTTAAATATTAACAAAATAAGTGAATTGCCAATGCTTACATACATACTATAACAATACAAATGGTCAAAGATGCACTAGAACATTATGTGGGAATATATATATTCACACCTAATCAAGATTTTTCAGGCACTTGCATTCAGAAACATTTTATGAATCAGCACCAGGTTTGCTCCAAAATAAAGTTATTTTTCCCCTACTTCCCCTATTTATTGAGAACAATATCGTACTTTAAGGATGAATTTACATGAATCACTTTATAAAGAAAATCATTTGAAATTTTAAAATTATAATATTATTTTATGTAAAACTTCAAAAATACATAATTTAAAGACAATACCAGTGAGGCACTATCATTCTATATGACTAAAACACTACCATTCTATATGGCTAGCAAATAGGATACAAAGCCAAAAGACAAAATACACACTTTGGCAATCCTATACAAAAGGGATTCTGTCACAACATCGTTTCCTGAAATAAACATAATACATAAAAGAAAACAAGTAAAAGAAAACTGAATTTTGACAACCCTACACAAAGTGTTGCATTTCAAATTCAAGGTTTCGTAATTGTTCCATTTGTTTTAGCCTCAGTCCCTGGAACATTGGATTCATGTCATGTAGGACTAGCTCCTCAGATTGCTTTGGGGCTCAGCACCTGATTTTAAAGAATAAGGTGATGTGCTGTCTGCCTCTGGAATGGATTTCTCCACATGACTCAGGGGAGTAAGAGCTGTGGTAGGAGGCAGTGCTGTTGAAGGTGGAGCTGGTCTCTCTCAGTCCCCCTGACTTTGCTGGTAAGGGTAAATGGTTTGTAAAATGTTGTTCTCAGATGAGGCTGCAATGTTCTGGGTGCTCTTGCAGGAGCAAGACAGTAAGAATGAGAGGAGTTTCTCTCTGATGTCTCTCTTGATGATCTGGCTAGTGTGTGGGGCTCTGTGGCACTGTTGTAATGTTCACCACTAACCCTGAGGATCAATGTCACTTTTTCCTGGAGTGCACTTGGCACAATCACTGCACTCATGCCAGTTAAGTTTTTTGGTTCACATTGTTGTCCCTGAGTTTTTTTTTTTTTTTAATTTCATGGATCTTGGTTAATAAGAAAGTGTGGTTATTTATAAATGGGCATTCTCTCAAGCAATATAGTCTTACATATTTTTCCAACATAATATTTTCAGTCTTCTATGCAGAGGAGTTAAAAATCCATACAGTATTAAAGGCACATTTTGAATTAAACAATTACTTTTTAAAATTTATCTTAATCAATACCTCAAAAGCCACAAAGCACATAAAATTAAAACAACAACAACGACAAAAACAACCAAAAAATACTTCCTGAAGTAACTTGTTTTAATATACTACCCAAGAATTAATATTTTCTGGTTAAGAACTTTCCTGATTTCAACAGACGGACAATGGTAACTAAAGAAGAGTAACACTATTCTGTACACCAACCAAACCCATGTTCTGAGTTTTAAGGCCATGGCTTTTCAATTAATCTGCTTTATAGCTACATTCTGTCCATACTAAGAGCCATATACTAGATAGGACTTGGATGCTCTCTCATCCGATCCACTAATACATGGCAACATCCCCTGGTCAAATAAGTTTGAAGATCTGTCAAAATTGCCATTCTGCTACTGGTCCTGGTGATTCCAGATTTACTTTCTTCTCTCTCCTCTAGTCTGCTCCCAAGGTCCCTGTTTTCTCACCTAGAACCATAGCTCCTCACACTCTGTCTTTGCTGAATGTATCCCAGAATCCCCTGTTGCTAGAAAGGTGCAGCCCTCTGGCCATGATCCTCCTCTCCCTGCTGAGAAACATCAAACAACTGTGTTCCTTGCCAGTGTTTGATGGCTTTCCAATGGCCCTGTTCATAGCCCACAGTCCTCATCCTGGCCACCTGGTCCTTCTTGCACATACTTGGGCAGTGGTTTGCACACAGGTGCACAGCATCATCACTTGCAGGTCATCATTTCATCTGACCTCCTTCTTCACCTGAGGCTGCTGACCTCTCTTCCCTTTTTCCCAAGCAGTTCTCCTGTGATTTGCTGTCCTGGGCCCTTCTCCACATTGATAGAAGGAAGCTAAGCCATGGTGGTGGAATGGTAAACACTAGAACATATTTACAGTCCTGCAGAATTTTTGGAACCATGAAAACTACAGGCTCTGCAGCCAGCTGCCTGGGTGCTGGCTCAGCTCCTTCTCCAGTTCTGCCCTGGGCAAGTCTAGTGCACTATCCCTACCTGCCTTCTTCTGTCAAGACAGACTCCTACATGGAGCTATGATGGCATGTGGTGTTAATAATCTAATAAAGAAAAGGATCAGAATTACCTGTTATGTAATGAAAAGTTCAAAATATTTTAAAATTATTGATTGTTATTACTATACCTAACTGGGAATCCAATTTCATTGGACAGTGAAACAAGGTTACATTTAGGAATGAGCCAAGATGAGGTTCAAATCCTGAATCAACAATAACTTAGGGACATGACCCTTGACATTATTAACCTTCCTCAGATGGTTAGCTATGGCTTAAATGAGGCCAATGTTCATAACACAAAAGGGCTAATAAGATCAAATCAGATAAAGGGAATCAGTGAGTCCAGTGTTTTTCTTCAAAGAGAGATGATGGACCTCCTTTGTTTTCAGATAATCTCAGACTTCAATCGTTGATATTTAGTTAATTTTATATATAAAATTTAACATATATGGCTGTATGTTGAAAAATTCTGATTTAGCTCTACTAAAGCAGTAACAAACATAAGGTTTTTAAGCCCCTTACCAGAAAACATTCACTGAAATAAAATGATCAAAAAACAATTAACTAAAGGACTGCAGCCAATAAAATGGAAGGTATGTGTGCTTCATATGCTAAAGGTATACCACAGATAAAGGGACATCAAAAAACTTTAGGTGTCTACTTTATTTTATTTTTTTTTATTTTTAGTTCAGGAGTCCAGCTTGTTTCTGCTTTCACTTTAATTGATAAGAAAGAAATAAAGGTGAAAATAAATTTCAGAATGAAAACAAAAATAGTTTATTAATTTAAAGATATATTTTTACAAGAAAGAAACAAAGCATGATATTCATTTAAATGACATTCATTAAACTTTTTCAATGTCTAGCAAAGTTAACTAATCAAACTTTAAAGTTTGATCTTAACTTAAATCACTTTGTTTTTTTTTTAATATTGAGCATTGTAGATAGATACAATATTTTATCTTTATTTATTTAATTTTATATGGCACTGAAGATACAACCCAAGGCCTCACACATGCTGAGGTAAGCACTTTATCACTAAGCTACAAGCCCAGCCCTTACCTTGGTTTTTAACCATGACTTCTTGGCAAGGTTTGAAATATGCAACCATATATGTTACATGACCACTCACCAATGAGATATACATCTCATTTTTCCAATGCATTTTCCTTGCATTCTAAGTCCTCAAATGATGTAGCTGATTCAAAATTTTCAATTTCATTATCTGCAGTGTGGATATCCTATTGATAGGAAAAAAAATAAAAATAAAAGCAAAACATATCTCAAAATAAGCAGTTCGAAGACTATTAACTTGTTAACATAAACATCACAAATTTAATGCAATTCTATAATGGTCAAAACTCACTTGCCTTGTAGAAAAATATTGTGACTTTGTGGAATGTTCTGGTGATATCATGGGATTGGAAGGACAGCTTTCATCCACCTGAGGTACAATAACACCTTGTACTACATGAAATATTTTGTGTCTCTAGGGACCCATTGAAGATCATCTGTGAGTTGGTAATGAGGAACTCTACCAAAGTAAGTAACAGGATATAAAATCAATAGCCATAAATAAAATGCATTTCTATACATCAGTGATGAATCCTTTGAAAGAGAAATATGAAAACTACCCCATTCACTATATATATATCTCACAACTTCTTTACCCATACATGAAGCTAGTATAATCCTGATAGCTAAACCAGACAGAGACAGTGATGTTTCAGTTTCCAGTATAAGAAACGGGGAGTATATCCCACATACAAAGATGGAACAATTTTTAGCGGTGTTTTTCTCCATTCTGCTGCTAAGATTTCAGGAGTTTCTTCTACTTGCATGCATTTTATCCTAATATAGTACTCTGAAATTCAGTTTGGTGTCTGGTAAGTATCAGAATGAAACAAATGATTCTTTACCTAGACCCAACAAACTTGACCCTTGACAATAGTTTCAGTTCTTCTTTACCTATTCATATTCCCTTTAAATTCTTTCATCTAATTGTTCTGACTAGACTAGCAAGGATTTTGTTGAATAGTTTTTAGATGGAATGCTTCTGATATTTCTTCATTTAGAATGATGTTAGCCTTAGCTTTAGCATAGAGAGCTTTCACTATGTTGAGGTATGTCCCTACTACCCTTTCTTTTTTTAAAGTTTTGAACATGAAAAGGTGCTATATTTTTTCAAATGCCTTTTCTGCATCAATTGATATAATTATAGGATTCCTATCTTTAAGTCTATTGATGTGATGAAATACAATTATTGATTTCTGTATGTCGAACGAACCTTGCATCTCTTGAATACACAACTTGATCATGGTGCATTATTTTTCTATATATTTTTGTATGTGATTTGACAGAATTTTATTGAGAATGTTTTCATCTATGATCATTGGGGATATGGGTCTGAATTTTTTTTCCTTGATGTGTCCCTGGCTGGTTTGAGTATCAGGATGATATTAGCTTCATAGAATGAGTTTGGAAGGGTTTCCTCATTTTCTATTTCATGGAATAATTTGAGGCCCATCAACAGATGAATAAATAAAAAAAATTGGTATATATGCACAAGGGATTATTACTCAACATTACAAGAGAATAAAATAATGGCATTTACAGGTAAATGGATAGAGTTGGAGAATATCATGAAGTAAGACAATTCCCCAAAAGAAAAGGCCAAATATTCTCTCTGATAAATAAATTCTGGTCCATAATTTGGGGTCTGAGAATGGAGGAACATTGATTGGGATCAGGGAGGGAAGAAAGAGGAGTGGAAAGGGGTAGAAATGATGGTGGAATGAGACGTACGTCATTACCCTGGATACATGTATGATGGCACATGTGGTGCAATTCTACATAATGTACAGAGAAATGAAAAATTGTGATCCATTTATGTACAATGGATTTAAAAGCATTCTGCTGTCATGTATAACTTATTTGAAATAATAAAAAAAAATTAAAAATAATTTAGAAAGGAGATCTGAATTGCTGTCAGAAAGGTCTAGCAGGCAAATCTGAGTAAGTGAAATTCCTGAATCCAAGTTCTTTATTGGGAATAGAGACAATATGGTCAACTAATTTAAAAGGTATGTAATATATTCTTACCAGGCTTCTAGGAAGGGTAGCATAGTTTCTGCTACTGCTTGCTATATTTTAGCCTAATAAAATAAAGGTTTCCAAATGCAAAATGCTTTCTTGTGTCTCCATGTCTGTTACTCTCTGCTTAGTATGCTCTTCTACAGATTCTCTACCAAATCAACACTCAGATCTTAAAATAAGCCTCAAGGGCTTTTGCCTCCTCTTCTCTATTCCTACCTCCAAAACTTCTGCTTCATGCCTACAAGCTGTGCACAGCTACTAGAAAAAGGATGATGGTGTACTGTGGTTTTATACTGGTCTCTCCCCCAAGAGGATGAGCCCACAAATAGCAGAAATACTGTGTTTCCATCCCAGTTTCCCCAGCAAGAGCTTGGCACAGAGGAGGCATCTGAGGGAACCATGTTTGCAACATGAACATGTATTTGATGTTTTTTTCTTTCCCCAAAATGTAATAAAAACATCATAAAAATAAAACAATCATTTGAAAATCATACCACCACCATATAAATGTACTGAATACTATTGCCCTGTGCAATGAAAAATGGTTAAGATGCTATAAAAATTCTTACTGCTTAAGATGGATGATAAGGTAATGTAGAGTGTTAAAATGTAACATTTGCAATTTTCTTAGAAGATCCTGGCTTTTGAGAAGAATTTGGTTAATTTCTGTACACATATTTGGGGATGTGTCACCTTCAGAGTTATATTTTATGGTGTTAGATTTAACACTTCACAGATGTCATGTAAAATAGATATTGAAAAAAAAAAACATCCTGCTTCTGTCACAGATGTAGGGGTAGCCAAACTGGAGTTCTGGATATCAGCTGTTATTGATTTGAACCAAATCATCTTTTTTTTTTTTTTTTTTTGGTCTGTAGAAATTGTTTTAGATAATCTCTCTGAAATCCAAATCAGTTGCTGCTCTCCCTGTGGAAACACACAAACAGACCTCTGACTTGAGACAATTACTGGGTCAGGACCTTAGTTAATCTCTCTGGAATCCAAATTGGCTGCTGTTTTCCCTGTGGAAACACACAAACAGACCCCAGACTCCAGACAATTACTGGGTCAGGACCTTTCTTTTTTTTTTTTTTCCAGTTATCTGAATAATATTTGTTTTATTTATTTTTTTATTTTTTTATTGTTGGTTGTTCAAAACATTACATAGTTCTTGATATATCATATTTCATACTTTGATTCAAGTGGGTTATGAACTCCCATTTTTACCCCGTATTCAGATTGCAGAATCACATCAGTTACACTTCCATTGATTTACATATAGACATACTCATGTCTGTTGTATTCTGCTGCCTTTCCTATCCTCTACTATCCCCCCTCCCCTCCCCTCCCCTCCCCTCTTCTCTCTCTACCTCATCTACTGTAATTCATTACTCCCCCTTTTATTATTTTTCCCTTTCCCCTCACTTCCTCTTATATGTAATTTTGTATAACCCTGAGGGTCTCCTTCTATTTCTATGCAATTTCCCTTCTCTCTCCCCTTCCCTCCCACCTCTCATTCTTGTTTAATGTTGGTCTTCTTCTCCTGCTCTTCTTTCCTAGTCTGTTCTTAGTTACAATCCTTATATCAAAGGAGTCATTTGGAATTTGTTTTTTAAAGATTGACTAGCTTCACTTAGCATAATCTGTTCTAATGCCATCCATTTTCCTCCAAATTCTATGATTTTGTCATTTTTTTAATGCAGAGTAGTACTCCATTGTGTATAAATGCCGCATTTTTTTTAATCCATTCGTCTATTGAAGGGCATCTAGGTTGGTTCCACAGTCTTGCTATTGTGAATTGAGCTGCTATGAACATCGATGTAGCAGTGTCCCTATAGCATCCTCTTTTTAGGTCTTTAGGGAATAGACCGAGAAGGGGAATAGCTGGGTCAAATGGTGGTTCCATTCCCAGTTTTCCAAGAAATCTCCATACTGCTTTCCAAATTGGCTGCACCAATTTGCAGTCCCACCAACAATGTAGAAGTGTACCCTTTTCCCCACATCCTCGCCAGCACTTGTTGTTGTTTGACTTCATAATGGCTGCCAATCTTACTGGAGTGAGATGGTATCTTAGGGTGGTTTTGATTTGCATTTCTCTGACTGCTAGAGATGGTGAGCATTTTTTCATGTACTTGTTGATTGATTGTATGTCCTCCTCTGAGAAGTGTCTGTTCAGGTCCTTGGCCCATTTGTTGATTGGGTTATGTGTTGTCTTACTGTCTAATTTTTTTAGTTCTTTATATACTCTGGATATTAGGGCTCTATCTGAAGTGTGAGGAGTAAAGATTGTTCCCATGATGTAGGCTCCCTATTTACCTCTCTTATTGTTTCTTTCGCTGAGAAAAAAAAAAAAAAACTTTTTAGTTTGAGTAAGTCCCATTTGTTGATTCTAGATGTTAACTCTTGTGCTATGGGTGTCCTATTGAGGAATTTGGAGCCCGACCGCACAGTATGTAGGGCGTAGCCAACTTTTTCTTCTATCGGATGCCATGTCTCTGATTTGATATCAAGCTCCTTGATCCATTTTGAGTTAACTTTAGTACATGGAGAGAGAAAGGGATTCAGTTTCATTTTGTTGCATATGGATTTCCAGTTTTCCCAGCACCATTTGTTGAAGATGCTATCCTTCCTCCATTGCATGCTTTTAGCCCCTTTATCAAATATAAGAAAGTTGTAGTTTTGTGGGTTGGTTTCTGTCCTCTATTCTGTACCATTGGTCCACCCGCCTGTTTTGGTACCAGTACCATGCTGTTTTTGTTACTATTGCTCTGTAGGATAGTTTGCAGTCTGGTATTGCTATACCATCTGATTCACACTTCCTGCTTAGCATTGTTTTTGCTATTCTGGGTCTTTGATTCTTCCATATTAATTTCATGATTGTTTCTCTCTTTCTACAAGAAATGCCTTTGGGATTTTGACTGGCATTGCATTAAACTTAAAGAGAACTTTTGGTAATATCGCCATTTTGATGATGTTAGTTCTGCCTATCCATGAACAAGGTATATTTTTCCATCTTCTAAGATCTTCTTCAATTTCTCTCTTTAGGGTTCTGTAGTTTTCATTGTATAAGTCTTTCACCTCTTTTGGTAGGTTGATTCCCAAGTATTTTCTTTTATTTTGAGCATATTGTGAATGGAGTGGTCGTCCTCATTTCCATTTCAGAGGATTTGTTGCTGATATACAGGAATGCCTTTGATTTATGCATGTTGATTTTATATCCTGCCACTTTGCTGAATTCATTTATTAGCTCTAATAGTTTCTTTGTAGACCCTTTTGAGTCTGCTAGGTATAGAATCATTTCACCTGCAAATAGTGATAATTTAATTTCTTCTTTTCCTATTTTTATCCCTTTAATTTCTTTTATCTGTCTAATTGCTCTGGCCAGTGTTTCGAGAACTATGTTGAACAGAGGTGGTGAGAGAGGGCATCCCTGTCTTGTTCCAGATTTTAGAGGGAATGCCTTCAATTTTTCTCCATTGAGAATGATGCTAGCCTGAGGCTTAGCATAGACTGCTTTTACAATGTGGAGGTATGTTCCTGTTATCCCTAGTTTTTCTAGAGTTTTTAACATAAAGGGATGCTGTACTTTGTCTAATGCTTTTTCCGCATCTATCAAGATGATCATATGTTTCTTATTTTTAAGCCTATTGATGTGGTGAATAATATTTATTGATTTCTGTATATTAAACCAGCCTTGCATACCAGGGATGAATCCTACTTGATCATGGTGCACAATTTTTTTGATATGTTTTTGTATCCGTTTTTCCAGACTTTTATTGAGGATTTTTGCATCTAGATTCATTAGAAATATTGGTCTGTAGTTTTCTTTCTTTGAAGTGTCTTTGCCTGATTTCGGAATCAGGGTGATTTTGGCCTCATAGAAAGAATTTGGAAGTTCTCCCTCTTTTTCTATTTCCTGAAATAGCTTGAAAAGTATTGGTATTATTTCCTCTTTAAAGGTTTTGTAAAACTCTGCTGTATACCCATCTGGTCCTGGGCTTTTCTTAGCTGGTAATCTTTTGATGGTTTCTTCTATTTCCTCCATTGATATTGGTCTGTTTAGGTTGTCTATATCCTTCTGTCTCAATCTGGGCAGATTATATGACTTAAGAAATTTATGGATGCCTTCACTATCTTCTATTTTATTGGAGTATAAGGATTCAAAATAATTTCTGATTATCTTCTGTATTTCTGAAGTGTCTGTTGTGATATTGCCTCTTTCATCCCGTATGCTAGTAATTTTAATTCTCTCTCTTCTTCTTTTTGTTAGCATGGCTAAGGGGCTGTCGATTTTATTTATTTTTTCAAAGAACCAACTTTAATTTTGTCAATTTTTTCAATTGTTTCTTTTGTTTCAATTTCATTAATTTCAGCTCTGATTTTAATTATTTCTTGCCTTCTACTTCTTTTGCTGTGGTTTTGCTCTTCTTTTTCTAGGATTTTGAGATGAAGTATGAGATCATTTATTTGTTGTTTTTTCTTTTTTTTAAGGAATGAACTCCAAGCAATGAATTTTCCTCTTAGAACTGCTTTCAATGTGTCTCATAGATTCTGTTATGTTGTGTCTGTGTTTTCATTTAACTCTAAGAATTTTTTAATTTCCTCCTTGATGTCTTCTAAAACCCATTGATCATTCAGTAACCTATTGTTCATTCTCCAAGTGATGCATGATTTTTCCTTCCTTCTTTTATCATTGATTTTCAGTTTCATTCCATTATTATCAGATAAGATGCATGGTATTATCTCTACTCCTTTATATTGTCTAAGAGTTGCCCTGTGACATAATATATGATCTATTTTTGAGAAGGATCCATGTGCTGCTGAGAAAAAAGTGTAACTGCTTGATGTTGGGTGGTATATTCTATATATGTCAATTAAGTCTAGGTTGTTAATTGTGTTATTAAGTTCTATAGTTTCCTTTTTCAACTTTTGTTTGGAAGATCTCTCCAGTGGTGAGAGAGGTGTGTTGAAGTCTCCCATAATTACTGTATGGTGGTCTATTAGACTCTTAAACTTGAGAAGAGTTTGCTTGATGAACATAGCAGCACTGTTGTTTTGGGCATATATATTTATGATTGTTATGTCTTGTTGGTGTATGGTTCCCTTGAGCAGTATGCAGTGTCCCTCTTTATCCCTTTTGATTAACTTTGGCTTGAAATATGTTTTGTTAGATATGAGTATAGACACTCCTGCTTGTTTCCTCAGTCCATATGAGTGATATGATTTTTTCCCATCCTTTCACCTTCAGTGTATGTATATCTTTTCCTATCAAATGCATCTCCTGTAGGCAGCATATTTTTGTGTCTTGTTTTTTGATCCATTCTACTAGCCTGTGTCTCTTAACTGGTGAGTTTAAGCCATTAACATTTAGGGTTATTATTGAGATATGGTTTGTTCTTCCAGCCATATTTGTTTATTAATGTTATTAAACCTGATTTGTTTTCCTCTTTGATTATTTCCCCCCCTTTACTGTCCTACCTCCCACTGTTAGTTTTCATTGCTATTTTCCATTTCCTCTTCCTGTAATGTTTTGCAAAGGATTTTTTGAATAGATGGTTTTCTAGCTGCAAATTCTTTTAACTTTTGTTTATCATGGAAGGTTTTAATGTCATCTTCCATTCTGAAGCTTAATTTCACAGGATACACGATTCTTGGTTGGAACCCATTTTCTTTCAGTGTTTGAAATATGTTATTCCAGGATCTTCTAGCTTTCAGAGTCTGTGTTGAAAGATCAGCTGTTATCGTGATTGATTTACCCCTAAATGTAATCTGCTTCCTTTCTCTTGTAGCTTTTAAAATTCTCTCCTTATTCTGTATGTTGGGCATCTTCATTATAATGTGTCTAGGTGTGGATCTCTTATAGTTTTGCATGTTCGGCGTCTTGAAGGCTTCTAGGATTTGGGATTCTGTCTCATTCTTCAAGTCTGGGAAGTTTTCTCATATTATTTCATTGAATAGATTGTTTATTCCTTTGGTTTGGACCTCTATGCCTTCCTGTATCCCAATGACTCTTAAGTTTGGTCTCTTTATGTTATCCCATATTTCTTGGATGTTCTGCTCATCTTTTCTTAACAGTCTTGCTGAGCTGTCTATGTTCTTTTCAAGCTGAAATACTTTGTCCGATGTTCTATCTTCTAAGTGTTCTACTCTGTTGGTAGTATTCTCCATTGAGTTTTTAAGTTGGTTTATTGCTTCCTGCATTTCTAGGATTTCTATTTGTTTGTTTTTTATTACCTTTATCTCCCTGTGTAATTGATCTTTTGCTTCTTGGATTTGTTTATGTAATTCATTGTCAAAATGATCTTTCATTGTCTGATTTTGCTGTCTCATGTCTTCCTTGAGACTCCAGATCATCTGAAGCATGTATGTCCTGAATTCTTTGTCTGACATTCCATCTGTTGCTGCTATTACCTCTTCTACATTTGAGTTGGCCTGCATTGCTTGTGGTCCTTTCTTTCCTTGTCTTTTTATACTGCTTGCATTTCTTTCTGCTTGGTGAAACTGCTGTGTTTTTGAAATTTTTCCTCTATTTATTTATATTGCTCTTGTATAGTTGAAAAAACTCCCTTGCAGGGCAGGTAGTTGCTGTGATCCTCCTCCAATTGGGGTGATCTGTCTACCACTCAGGCAGGTTGCTAGGTCTGCTCTGCTGGTTGGTCACAGGTCTGCCTACCCTGCAGATGGGTGGGGCAGCTCTGTCAATCCACAGGTTGCTGGGCCTGACCTGCTGGTGGGTCACAGGTCCGCCTACCTTGCAGGTGCAGGGGGAGGGGGTGGCTCCGCCCCTCAGCAGGCCTCTGGGCCTGATCTCCCAGTGGTCACAGTTCCGCCTACCTTGCAGGCACTGGGGGAGGGAGCGGGCCTGCCCCTCAGCATGCCGCTGGACCTGCTCTGCTGGTGGGTTGCAGGTCCGCCTACCCTGCAGGCGAGTGGGGCAGCTCAGTCCCTCCACAGGTTGCTGGGCCTGATCTGCTGGTGGGTTGCAGGTTCGCCTACCTTCAGGGCCTTTCCATTGTCCTGTTAGAATATCCTTCCAAAGTTCCTTGGCCTTATGTACATTTTTTGGACACATATGTCTTTCCGCAGCACTAAGTCGTGAGGAATTCAAATTTTAAAAGTTTAGAGTAAAAAGGGTTATTTTAAGTTTAGCTTTGGGGAATATATGCCCCTTCCTAATTACCTCTTTTTTTGTGTGTTAATAAGTACATTTTAACAGTTTGATGAGCTCTTTCAACTATGCCTTTTCCCTGTGGATTGTATGTGATTCCTGTTATATGAGTAATGGCAAAATGATGAGCAAAATTGTTTAAAAGAGGTAGAAGTATAACCAGGGTCATTATCTGTTTTTAACTGTTTTGGAACGTCCACAGTGGCAAAATTTTATAAGGAATGAGCTATAATATTCTTAATATTTTTCTCCGGTATGAGGGGAGCCTATCAAAAATCCAGAAGAAGTATCAACTGTAACATGCAAATATTTTAATTTTCCAAATTCTGGCAAGTGTGTGACATCCATCTGCCAAATATGGTTAGGTATCAGTCCTCTAGGATTGACTCCAAGATTAACTTGTGGTAAAAAGGTCACACAATTTTGACATTGTTTTATTATTTGTCTAGCTTGTTCCTTAGTTATTTTAAAATGCTTTTGTAAAGTATTAGCATTGACATGGAAGTTTTTATGAAAATTTGTAGCTTCTTCTAGTGTAGAGAACATATGTATGTCATGTGTAGTTTTATCTGCTAAATCATTGCCCAAACTAAGGGCACCAGGCAAACCTGTATGTGCCCTGATATGTCCTATAAAGAATGGATATTTTCTGTCCCAGATTAGACTTTGTATCCTGGAAAGAAAGAGAAAACAATAGAAGAAGGGAAAATCCTACCAGCATCTTCAGGGGATACCATAGCATTAACTATATACTGACTATCAGAAAATAAATTAAATATAGAATCTTTAAACATCACAAAATCTTGTAATAGTGCATTAATCTCTACCTTTTGAGCTGATTGTTTGGGTATTACAAATGTAAAAGTTTAATCAGGTATAACTATTGTTGCTGTACCATTATTTGATCCAACAGTGAATATATTTGGAGCATTCATGATAGGTGTTTTTCTTGTCATTTTTGGAAAAATTACAGGATGCAATGACCAAAAAGACAATAAAGGATTAGATGGTAAATGGTTATCAAATGAAACATTAGATTTGCACATGATTATTGCCCAAGTATTTAACTCACTAACTAACTAATCAATTTGATTCATAGTATGTGGAGTAATAATTTTATGGGAGAATTTTCAAACACTCTCTTTGTTGCTTTTATTCTTTTGAGTATTAATTGTCCTACAGCCTCAGGACACTTAGTAAGAATAGTGTTAGGAGAATAAGATAAATGTATCCCTAATAATGAACCTTCCTGCCAAAATACTCCTGTAGAAATATTTTTGTTGGTAATACAAGAAATAATAAAGGAAATTTTATATAAATTCTATCCAAATGCATATTTTTCATATATGTTTCAATGATTTTTAATGTCATTCTTTCTTCAGGGATTAACATTTGGATTGAATTTGTATCTGATGGACC
This sequence comes from Urocitellus parryii, assembly GCF_045843805.1. Lineage (NCBI taxonomy): Eukaryota > Metazoa > Chordata > Mammalia > Rodentia > Sciuridae > Urocitellus > Urocitellus parryii. Next base: position 5,999,258 of record NC_135548.1, read on the forward strand.
TTTTAGGATATCAAATAAAGGTCCCACCTCTCTTGTTGGTATACCTATATAAGGCCTTATTCAATTTATGTCTCCTAATAACTTTTGAAAGTCATTAAGTGATTTGAGTTGATCTACACATATTTGAATTTTTGGTGGACAGACCACGGTGAGGATCATAGAACTCCTAAATAATAAATTGGAAAACATAATTGTAATTTATCTATTGCCATCTCTAGATTATAATTTTTAATAAGTTTGTATGTATGGCCTAACATTCTAGCAATGTGTTTTTATCATTGTGTGCTAATAATACATCATGCATATAGTGAATTATTTATAGTTCAGGGTTTTGATTTCTAATTGGCTGGGTTACTTTGTTAACATAAATTTGACACATAGTTTGGCTGTTAGCCATCCCTTGAGTGAGTACTTTCCATTCATATCTTTGATCAGGACCTTCCTGATTCAGTGCAGGGATAGTAATTGCAAAACGTGGACTATCCTCAGGATGAATTGGAATTGAAAAAAAAAAATCTTTAATATCTATAACTAAAACATACCAGGTTTTTGGCAAAGCAGACAATTGAGGAATTCCTGGTTGAGCAGGTTTCATAATAAACATATTATTATTAATGGCTCTGAAATTTTGCAATAATTTCCACTTACCAGATTTCTTTTTGATGACAAAAATGGGAGTAGTAAGGGGATGTACAGAAGGTTGTATATGTCTTTCCACTAATTATTGTTTGACCAGGTCATTGGCTGCTTGTATCTTTTCTTTATTCAGGGGCCACTGAGGAACCCATAGTGTTCTTTCTGATTTCCAATAATTTTTATTGTCTCAGTGGCCCCTTCTGAATATCCAATCCATGTCTGTCCATTTCTTGATTTATTTGTATTGGTGCTGCTATACCTTGTTCTTGTTTTTCTAATCTTTTGCCTTTCCTAAAACCTTGTCTAGCCATAAAAGACAGTGCATTTTTATTGATGTTGTTTGTTAATATCAAACCTAATTAATCTAGGTCATCTCGTCCTCATAAATTTATGGGAAGGTGATCCAATACATATGGCTGTACAGTTTCTTCACATCCTTCAGGATCCTTCCAATCTAATACCATTGTACTTCTTAGGGATTGGTCATCACTCCTAGGCCTCAAAGCCTTTGAGTGCCTTGTTGCAATGGCCAATGTTTTGGCCATTCTTGATGACAGATAATGCTAAGTTCTGCACCTGTATCCAATAGCCTATTAAATTCATGTCCTTGAATATTTAGTTTTAGCATGGGGTGAGAATCTAAATTTAAAGAAAGCATAGCCAGGTCTACACATGTGGAGCCTAATCCCTTGCATTCTCTTTTTATAGTACAACTGGAAAATTTAACATGTAGGCTGGGTATTATTAGTAATTGTGCTATTCTATCTCCTAGTCAAATTACTGTTATACCCAATGGAGCACTGGCTATAATTTTTATTTCACCTTCGTAATCGGGATCAATTACCCCAGGAATTATCATAAGTCCTTTTAGAGTAGAAGAACTGCATCCCAATAATAAGCCTACTGTTCCTTTGGGAAGAGGTCCTTTTACCCTTTGGGAATGATTTGAACTCCCATCTCTGGAGTTAGTACTGCTCTGGTGGAGGCACAAATGTCCAAACCTGTGCTCCCTCTGGTTTTTCTGATGAGGGATCTAATGTACAATGTATCCTGGGCACTAACCTGATGGGGTTGCTGGGTTCCTTCAGTGCTCCATATATTTGTGGTGTTGGGCCCCAGAGCATTGGGCCCCCCTTCAATATTTTTGGCAATGGAGCCCGATGTCTTTCTCCATGATATCATGGATATACACCTGGTCCTTGTTTGTTTTTTGATAATAGAGTACCCTCTATGGTGGTTTGATAATGGCATTCATTAGCCCAATGTCTCCCTCTTTGGCATCATGGGCAAATACCCGGTATTATACTCCTTTGATACCTAGTTTTGTGAAACCCTCCTCCTATGGGGCATTCCTTTTAAAATTTCCTATTGTTTCCCAATTGTAGTATGTTTTTGGCCTGGCATCTATAACCTGTTGTACTGCAGCTACCACGATTTGCCCTTGTTCATTAATTTCTCTACATAATTTAATATATGTGTTTAAATCTTCATGTTTCCATGGTCTAATGACTTCTCTGCATCAATGATTCGCTTGCTCATAAGCCAATTGTTTTATTAATGGCATTACTTGTTCTGTATTCCCAAAAACTCTGGTAGCTGTTTGAATAAGTCTATCTACAAATTCAGCATAAGGTTCATTAGCTCCTTGTATTATCTTAGATAATTGATGTTGTAGACCTCCATGTCCTTGTAAAGTCTTCCATGCCCTAACCACATCTGCAGCAATTTGTGAGTATATACCAGGATCATATGCAATTTGTTGCTGCTGATCCTCATAAGGTCCCTTTCCTCACAAAATATCTAGATTTCTCTGAGAATAAACAGCTCCAGTATTTCGCCTACCCCTCTCCTTGCAAAATTCCTCATTGTCAACCTTCCAAAACAGGTATTGTCCTCCATTAAGCACAGCTTTACACATATTAGCCCAATCTGCTGTTGTCATGTTCAAGTTGGTAATGGATTTGACCATGCTTGCATTGAAGGGTGCTTGAGGACCATAGGTTATTACAGCCTCTTTTAGCTGCTACACTGTTTTAAAAATTAAAGCATTGTGAATTTGCTGCCCTCCTGCCTGCTCAAATACAGGGCATATTAATATTTGAGATCCTGCCTCAGGATCCCATCTATCAACTGCAGGGGTTGGGAGGCCTCCCAGCATATGGAGGTGGCATTGTTGGTTGGACACTTATGCCCTCTGGTGATAGAAAGGGGTAGGAGCAGTCTCCTGTTGTTACTTTCCCCCGATGGCTTTTTCTGCTCTAAACTTTCTTCCTCTGTCTGACTAGTTCGAGAGACCTTCTCTTTTACTTGAATTTTTTTTCTCTCTCTCACTAGCTCGAGAGACCTTCTCTTTTACTTGAATTGTTTCCTCTGTCTGACTAGCTTGAGAGACCTTCTCTTTTACTTGAATTTTTTCCTCTGTCTGACTAGCTCAAGAGACCTTTTTTTACTTGATTTTTTTTCTCTGTCTGACTAGCTTGAGAGTCCTTTTTTTTTTACTTGAATCTTTTTCTCTGTCTGATTAACTTGAAATACCTTCTCTTTTACTTGAATTTTTCTACTATAACTAATACAACCCAACAAGATAATGCCAAACAAAACTGAATCAGAGTGAAACAAAATTGGAACAACAAAAAATCATTATGTCAGCCTTTCTATCCTCCTGAAATGTCCATCCATCATTTCTCCCTATCTGTTACTCAGATTTGAGCGGTTTTTCTTCCATCTTACACATCTCCAGGGTCAGACAACTTGAAAGAAAAGTGAAGCAAAACAAAAGAAGAATCTTAAAATGGCTACACATCCTCTCACCCTGCCCTCAGGGGTGAGCAGTTTACCTTATCATTTACTCTCAGTCCTTCCCTGTGCCACAGTCTGGCTGGTAACAATTCAGGAGCCACATATCAAGCAGGAGCAAACTTTATTTTTAGAACACACACACTGCACCACACAGCTCCTCAGGAAAACCCTCAGAGCCCAACTGCCACTGGCTTTCCACAAACCTCTTAACCTCCCAGACTCCTCCTGCTCTTGAGGCTGACTGGCTGGGTCATGTGGGCAGAGCCATAAAAAGTCCCCCAATGAGCAGCTCTGTGGTCAGAAAGGGTGGGGAAACAGCCAAATGTGCATCACCACAGAGGAGCCAATCAGTTGGCAGCTAGAAGTTTGCTGGGGCTGCTGTGAGCCAATCATCAGCCAATCATCAACTGGCAGCTGGCACCCGGAAGTTTGCTGGCAGCTGGAAGTTTGTCAGAGCCCCTTCGGGTTTGGCTCTTAATAGATTAGTTTCAAAATAATTTCTAATTATCTTCTGTGTTTCTGTAGTGTCTTTTGGGATATTGCCTTTTTCATCACACATGCTGTTAATTTGAGTTCTCTCTCCTTCCCTTTGTTAGCATGGCTAAGTGTCTGTCAATTTTATTTATTTATTCAAGGAACCAACTTTTAGTTTTGTCATTTTTTCAATTTTTTCTTTTGTTTAGATTTTATTGATTTCAGCTTTTATTATAATTATTTGTTGCTTTCTTCTGCTTTTGCTGCTTATTTGTTCTTTTTTAGGGCTTTGAGATGTAGTGTGAGCTCATTTATTTGTTGACTACTTCTTTTTTTAAGGAATAAAACCCATGCAATGAATGTTTCTCTTAGTACTGCTTTTATACTGTCCCAGAGATTTTGATATGTTGTGTTCATGTTCTCATTTTGTTCTGTCTGTATTCTCAGTTACCTGTAATCACATTTTAATTTCTGGCTTAATGTCTTCTGTAACCCATTGTTCATTCAGCAAACATATTGTTCAGTCTCCATGTGATGCAGATTTTTTATTCTTTATTTTGTTGTTGATTTCCAATTTCATTCCTTTATGATCTGATAAAATACATGGAAGCATCTCTACCCCTCTTTATTTGCTAAGAGTTGCCTTGTAGCATAGTATATGGACTATTTTTGAGTAAAATCCATGGGCTGTTGAGCAGAAAGTTTATCTGCTCTATGCTGGTTTATATATTCTATATATGTCAGTTAAGACTAAGTTATTGTGTTATTGAACTCGATAGATTCTTAATTTAATTTTGTTTGGAATATTTTTCCACTGGTGAGAGAGGTATATTAAAGTCACCCAAGATTATTGTGCTAGGTGGTCAATTTGACTCTTGAACTTGAAAAGAGTTTGTTTGATGAACATAGCTGCACCATTGTTTGTGACATATATATTTATGATCATTATGTCTTGTTGGTGTATGGTTCCCTTGAACAGTATATAATATCATTCTTTATTCCTTTTGATTAGCTTTGGCTTAAAGTCTACTTTGAGATGAGTATGGGGACCCCTGCTTGCTTCCTCGTCTATGATGGGTATGATTTTCCCAACCTTTCACCTTCAATCTGTGTATGTCTTTTTCTATCAAATGAGTATCCTGTATGCAGCATATTGTTGGACCTTTTTTAAAATCTGATCTGCTAACTTATGTCTTTTGAATGGTGAGTTTCAGCCATTCATATTTATGATTACTTTTGAGATATAATTTGTATTTCCAGTAATATTTATTTATTTATTTATTTATTTATTTACTTACTTACTTTTTACTTAACTTGACTTGGTTTCCTCTTTGATTAGTTTTTCTTTAAGTTGTACTACCTCCCTTTTCTGGTTTTCATTGTTGTTTTTCATTTCCTTTTTAATGAAATATTATTTTGTGAAGGATTTCTTATAGTGTTGGTTTTCTAGATGTGTATTCTTTTAACTTTTGTTTATCATAGAAGTGTTTATTTCATATTGAAATATGAAGCATAGTTTGGCTGGATATATGATTTTTGGTTGGAACCCATTTTCTTTCAGAGTTTGAAATATGTTGCTCCAGGATCTTCTAGCTTTCATGGACTGTGTTAAAAATCTGCCATTATCCTAATTGGTTTACCCTTATACATAATATGATTCCTTTCTCTTGTGGCCTTTAAAATTCTCTCCTATTTCTATATGTTGGGCATTTCCCTTATAATGTGTCTTGGTGTGAGTCTCTTGTGATTTTGCACATTTGGCATGCTGTAGGCTTCTTGGATTTGGATTTCCATTTCATTCTGATAAAATTTCTGATATTATTTCATTAAACAGATTTCTCATTCTTTTTGTTTGGACCTCTGTGCCTTCCTCTATCCCAATAACTCTTAAATTTGGTCTTTTTGTGCTATCTCATATTTCTTGGGTGTTCTTCTCGTGGTTTCTTATCATTTTTGCTGTGCTGTCTACATTATTTTCAAGATAATGTACTTTGTATTTGTGGACTGATGTCCTATCTTCTAAGTTGTCAACTCTGCTTGTGAGGCTTTCAATTGTATTTTTAATTTGGTTCATTATTTCTTTCATTTCAAGGATTTCTTTTTTTTTTTTTTTAATAACCTCAGTCTCCCTGTAGAAGTGATCATATGATTCTTGGATTTATTTATGTAGCTCATTCCAAAATTGATCTTTCACTTGCAGTATTTGTTGTATAATGTCTTCTTGAGATTCCAAAACATCTGAATATTGTAAATCCTGAAATCTTTCTCTGTCATTTTTTTTTCTGCTGTTTCTGATAATTCTTCTAATGATGTGTTGTCATCAATTGTTTTTGGTATTGTCTGTTCATGTCACTGGCATTTCTTTCCCACTCTGTGGAACTGGTGCCTTTTTGCTTTAACCCTATATATTTGTAGTGCTCTTGTATATTCAAAGATCCTTCCTTCCTTCACGGGGAAGGACAATGTTGACAGTTCCCAATATCAACAATACATCACCTATGTGTAAATTATTGCTATTAAGACATTTATAGTTAGTCTTAATCTCTGGTAATGTCAGATTCAATTTTAATTTAAAATATAACCAGTACTTTCATAGAATATGTACACTTTCTGGTGTTTACTTTTTGGTGGTGGACAGAAAACTAGGGGTCAGTTGTCTGATGTTATGTTATGTGAGGGCAATGGGGTAAATATATCTTAGAAAACTTGGAGGAGAACTCTAATAAATAGGGTTAGTAGCAGGGGGATAGGCAGGAGGTACTTTAGGATAGACATCTTCCTGGGAATACAGTAGAATGCATAAAAACAAACACATATACATATTTAGAAAATTACAAGAAGTAAAAAGACTAAAAGTTAGGGGGCTGAAAGAGGAAAATGAAGGAATAAAAATAAAAAAGGAAACAAAGAAGAAAAAAAGAGACATAAATAAAAAGGGGGGCCTATGCAATTCTTCCATATTATATTATTCTAGTGACTCAGTTCTTAAAGTTCTATTTCATACAATGTTCTTGGCTTCAATACTTTGGGGTTGTGTGGAACAAAGGAGGAAGGGTAGGGGAGAAAGGGAGAGAATAAAATGGAATAGAAGAAAAAAAGCAATCAAACAAGAACAAAATACTCTCAAAGTTCTGTTTTCTTCTCTTCTCTTCCAGTAGGTGGATTTTTTTATTCCAAACTTGAGTATCTGCCCTCAGGGTGGTGTAGGTAACTGGTTTGAAAAGAGGAGATCTCCCCCTCTCTTGGCTGAGCTTCCCTAATCTTGGTCTTTTTAAGTTTCTCCTGGGTTTTAGTCCCCTCCCCTCTCTTGCTTATCAGGTATCAGCTGTGGGACCCCACGCCCTCTGCTCTTGGATAGCACCAGATGACCAGTGCCCTGGTGGCACTTTGTTCCTGTTCAATTGAGAGCTGACTTTGTGCTGATAGTTTCTATACCAAGTTGTCAAAGCTGAGTGAGGGGAGTTGGAACCAAGGTACCTGTTCAGTCACAGATCCACACTGGTATTAACACCCACCAAAAGATGGCGAGAAAGGTTTTGCAAGATGGAGTCCATTCTTATCCTGCCTCTGGGTGTATGTTGATGTGAGGGTAACGGGGATGTCCTCATGCTGTGGCTAGAATGTGGTCTAGTGACCTGAATGGGATCAGTGTATAGTCTGGAGTTCTGCTACTCTGCAGAGGTGCTGATTTGGTGTCTCTGCTTCACCACTTGAGAGTTGCACCTGTGCTCAACCTGCAGGCTTTAGGACCGGAGTCTGGAGTCTCACCAGAACACAGAGGCTCTTACTTCTGCTTGGTGCTTGCAGCTCTGGTGGTTTCTGCAAAAATCCGCTAGATGGAGTCCTGTCACAAACTCTGAGATGTTGTGTTCCCTCAGGGTGAGACCCCCAGGAGGAAAAGCCGCCTGATAGCTTGCTCAGATTCAGGCACAGTGTAGCCAGAGATGGGATCTCCTCTACTCTGCTACCTTGGATCCTAGTCAACTGATTTCTGTCAGAGACGCCAAAGAAATTCTGTGGTCTTTCAAGAAATAGTGCTGAAATAACAGATACCCATTTTGTGGAGGATGAACCTCAACCCTTATTTCACTCAACTGTAAAATTAAAAGGTACCACACATCTAAATATACAACCTAAAACTATCCATCTTTGAATTCAAGATTATGAAGGGAAGCTGCCTATTTTTAAAAATAAAGGATGTTTTAGGAACACAGTAATGTTGATGTATTCTGTATAATCACTTTCAAGGTTTATTATTTATAATGGTAGTAGAAGTAAAAGACTCTTCAGGAGATCATAATTTTTGAAACTGAAGTTGCATACACAGAGTTCATTATACTGTTTGGCCTACTTTCAGGCATGTTTGAAATTTCCCATAATAAAAACTTGTTTTTGTTTTTCTAATCTACATTCAGATCTACTTTGGGCTATCTCAAGATCATCCCCAAAAGCTCCATCACTCTTCTTTCCATTTCTCTCCAGCAAAGTACATATGTGACTCAGTGCTCACCCAATCATAGACTCCCCTTAAAGTCCTGTGAAAGCCATACAATTACACACTATTCTAACATGCTATGCACAAATGTGACATCATGGTAGTTCTCAATGAATATTAGATAAATAAATTATAAGTAAAATTATGAGAGGTTCTCTCTCCATATACCCTGAAGTGGAAACTGAACTTTATCTTCCTTAATACTTCTATAAACATGTTAATTAGCTCCTTCCTCTTCCTTTCAAAGTAAGACTGTGGGGCTAGAGTGTAGTTCAGTGGTAGAGTGCTTGCCTAGCATACCTGAAGCCCTGTTTCAATCTGTAGCACCAAAAAAATAAAATTAAATTAAAAGGAAGACTGTTGCATTTGAAAACATTTTCAGCAAAACACACTGAAACTTTCTTCAAGGAAAATAAAACTCAATCAAGGGAGGCATTATTGCTGAATATCTGCTCTATGAACAAGGTGGCTCAATTCCTTATAACTGTAATAATAAAGACAATTAATAAAACACATACCACCTTCCTCAGAAAAGACAAGAATGTATACCCAATTTTTTTCAACCTCCTGGTTTCTTTAAACAGATAAATTTTCTTTATATATTGGCTCATCACCATAATTGAAATGAATGGGAAATTAAAAATCAACAGTAAATCAAATAGCCTTCAAAGCAGAGCTATGATCTGGGACTTGTTTTCTTAAATAAGTGGTTCTGGCTTGATGTGAGACACCTGCATATTCTGGTCACCTACAGATCTCTCTTTAATTTTCCTCAGTGGCACTGAGGACATGGCTGCTTAATCAAAGAGGTGAGATCCTGGTAGACATTAGAGATAACCAGCAATTCTATGAAGGAAGCCCCCTCACCCCAATCTGTGTGCTTATTAAAGTTATGCTTTACAGTCAAGCTCACACAAAAATATCAATTCTTGAAAAAATGCCTTTTAATTCCCTCCATTGAAAATAATCATGCATTTGGCTCTAGTTTTGGTTATTGCATTCTGCCACTAAATAAATGGAAAGGTTCTACAGGGACTCTGCCTAGCATAAAATGAGATCCTGCTAAATTTTCAGAGTGAATGCTTAATAAATTATGATGGACAGGAATCAAAATCCTTCCAGAATCCCTTCTGAAAAACATCTTTGTTCAATTGTAGTACTAACCCCCTGGGACCAAGAGCAGTTGTAAAGGCCCACATTCCTAGCTCAAGGGCTTTTACAGGTGGGAGGCGAAGGGGATGATAATTGAGAGGTTGTTCTATTTTCGGGAAGTGGAGGGGACTGGAGTGACTGCACATTCACTGAGTAGTGATTTTTCAACTCAGCCAAAGTTCTATAACCTGCCAACTTGGGGACTGAAACTTTTCAACCTGGGCCCATTGTGCTTTCTTCAAATTCAGTCTTAAATGTTTTATCAAAAATAATGAGACAAGAGCTATAGGTATTGTCAACCTAATGAGGCTTAAGTGTCACTGTTTCTTACTTGCCCAGTTCTTACAATAAGGAAGCATTTCTAAGTAGACATTTCTGGGAAACTGCTTAAAGAACTCACTGGGGTAAAAGGATCTAATTATTCATGTATAATTTGCTGTCATTTATTTACTCATCCTAAATACTCATCTTCATATTCAATTTTGATTTTTTTTCATGAAGAGGGAGATCACAAACTCAATAAGAAGGTAAAGTTAACCTGTAGAGGACTAGAACAAAACTGATATACAAGAAAAATCTTTCTGCTGCTTAGAAATGTTCTTGGAATGTTCACAAAACATGTTACACTCCCTCTTCCCTCAAAAGATCCAAAGAACTCAGCAGATGTCTAAGATCCAAAGGACTCAGTGTGGAATGCTATCCTTGGTCTCTAAGACAGGGAAAGTAGTAAAAAAGTGAGATACACAAGAATCTGTCTGACTCAAAGAAAAGGACACTCCTGGTCCACTAGGTTTCCACAAAAGCTGGGCCACCTCTGGAACACCAAATTTTGATCACCGACAAGGTCCTGGGGCATCCTGGAAACATACTCACAGGAACATACTCTCCTTGTAGCAGTTTGGATCTCCTAGCTTATCAATTCCAATTTAGATTCTAACTTGCTATGCTAAGGCTATGGATGAAAAAAAGGTGAATGGAAACAAAAGGGATAGTACCAAGTGAAGGAGAGAGAAGAGGCAGGATAGAAATGCAAAACAGGGAACACTCAGAAAGAATGGCAAGAAGGGTTTCCTGCACCCTTAGGCCCTCCTCCCCACCCAAATCAACCAAGGCCTAGAGGGAAGGGAAGGAAAGGGGCATGGGGTTGTAAATGAAGATGGAATGTGATGATCATTATTATCCAAAGTGTAGGTACGAAGATATGAATTGGTGTTAACATACATTATACACAACCAGAGATATGAAAAATTGTGCTCTACATGTGTAATAAGAATTGTAATGAATACCACTGTAATAAATAGATAGATGGATAGATAGACAGATAGATAGATAGATAGATAGATAGATAGATAGATAGATAGATAGATAAACAAACAGAGACACAAAGTTCATCAGTAATTATGGCTTAACCTGGAACCCCTCTCAGGCTTGACCTCACCCTTCAAAGAAAAAAAAATCAAATTGAAACCAGCCCACAGTGGAGGGGGCAGCATTTTCCACACAGTCTATCTTATTTTCTCCATCTGCACTCTCAATATTCATCTCAGAATGAGAGAAAATGATTATGGAATGATTATATAATCCAATGACACCCCCCCACACAAGAGCCCCTGGCCTTCACTACTCACTGAAACAAACAATTTCATTTATCTCAGAACAGAAACTATAAAACAAAACAAAACAAAAACAGAACAAAACAAAACAAAACAAACAAACAAACAAACAAAACAGAAACACAGGTGGTATGACTGGGATCAGCATGCTGGGGCACAGAAAAGTGACCTTACAGACAGAAACTGAAAAAATGAGAATTGGACAGAAAATAGGGGTTTGCAGATAGAAAGAGAGATGAAATGATGGAAGGCAATAACAGGTGAAGGCAAAAAGCAACAAAAGGAGAAAGAGACTCCTCACTTAGAAAATGAGGCCAGCATGATAAAGCCAAGAAGTAGGGGTGGTGAGATAGGAAAAATCACTCACTGTTATAGAACCAGACACTTCTTAAGTATTAGAACCATTATAGAAAAAAAGAGTGTTGAGGAAATAAAACAAACTTTGTCCCATGGGTACTACTTAGAAAAGATAGAAATGAGGTTCTTTGGTTACCATATGAGCTCCATGCTGAATTTTTTAGACTCACAACTTATCCCTTTACACTCCAAACACAATAATACAAAGATTGAGCCACAAAAACTCAGGAAAAGTCCAAACTAAACATTCTTTTATCTACACTGAGAAATAAAGTCACCAAACACTCTCCCTATGGGCACTCATGATGCCTGAATTGAAGAAAACTAAAAGAATAAAGGAATCATCAGAGACTGGAGTGGAGCAGCCACAGTTAAATCATAAATAATGTTTTGGGAAGGAAATGTGGAGAAGTTCCTTAACCCCAAAGACGCTCTGAAGTCTATTTTAAAATGCATTAGTTACTTTTGAACTTATCCATCATTCCCTTTAATAAAGATGATGGTGTTCCTGATTCCAGTTATGTCATTAACAATATCATTAACAAGGTCCTGATGAAGAGAAATGGGAAGTGATGGTGTTTGGAAGAGAAAACCAAATAGAGACAGATTTATGGAAATATCAATTACTGTAATAATTGATGAAATTAAGATAGAAAATGAAATTTTGATAGAGGAAGAGTATAATTGTGTTACTTCTAATATATAATATATATGGACAAAATACATTTATTTTCTTTATTTACTTATTTTTGTGTGGTACTGAGGATCAAACCCAGTGCCTCACATGTGTAACGTAAGCACTCTACTCCTGAGCCCCAACAATAGTCCCTAAATATGTTTCTTTTATTTAGAGTTGCACCAGTATTTTGGCTCCTAAAACCCACAGATTATTTCTATTTGCTAAAAGTTGAGAGTCATTTTGTTACAGATGAGTTATAAATTTATAACATGAGTTAACAGGAAGCATGAGTTAGTAATTCTTGTACAGTTTTTTGATAAATAGGGAGTTTTAAGCTTTTAGTGTAAGCTCACCATCTAATGTTTTATTTAAGCTGTGTGGATATGAAAATATTTGTGGGATAAGTGACAGGAGAGATATAGGTTGATGATGTATAAATATTGTTTTCTAGTGTGAAGGATGTTTTCATGTTACTAAGGTGGTATGTGAATTGCTGTCATGTTATGATTATTGTGTTTATGGGATATAATGCCATAATTAATATATAGTGTCCTTTTAGGATAATGTTAAAACTTACCACAGTATTGGCTGGGCACAGAATCACGAGCCACTCACAGCTTTGTAGATTCAAACAGCAATTCTTAATTCCCAAACTCACACCGGCCTCCACACACGTTCAGGGGAAATCTAAAATCTGCCCGCACAATTCATGTCCCAAATACTTTCTCCATTCCAGGAGAACTCAACGGGAACTCAGGCAGCAGGAACGCCCTATTCCCAGTAGCAATAAACTTAAACCTGGAACTTCCCTAAAACCCCATTGTCTTAAACTGGGAACACCTTAAACTTGTCTTAAACCGGGACACACTAAACCCAAGGAGCGGGATACTTCCTCAAACCTGCAGGATACACCTTAAACCTGGATCCACCCTCGTCCTTGAGCAGGGTCACCTTTCTCAAACACACATGCAAAGTCACAGCGGATTTCCAAGGCAAGTCCATTTAACACGGGGTACGCTGGCAAGGAAATTTCGATGCATCATTCCTACTTGGCAATGGCCCTCAGCAAAAACTAAGTCATAAAAATGATGTTATAACAATAAATAAATTCTCCAGCTGAGCTGATACTTGGTGTTAGAGATAGGTTTGTTAGACTTACCAGTACCCATAATGTTACTATTAAAGGAGTTAATGTCTGTAGTCCACAAACTAATAGTGTAATTCTAGTATGGATTCATAGCCTGAGTTTGTGAGGCAAAATAACATTGATGAAGAGAGGCTGTGGGATGATTGGGAATGTCTCCAATAAAATTTCATGGTTTTGGATAAGAGTGGCCATAATTACTAGTGGTATATGATCTGGATAAATTCATTAAGACTGATTTATACGTCTCTTTGATATAAATAAATAGTATGTTATTTGTAGCATTTGATGATTCTCCATAGGAATTATATTAGGAATGTATAGTTATATATTCTATTAGTAGATTTGAATTTATAGTGGTGCTTATTCTTCAATAGCCTCCTAGTCTTGGTACCACTGCTTCAAGAACTGAAGATCCAGCAACTGGGGTTCTATGTATATGTGCTTTTGGCAATTAGGAGCTGAGGCGGTAAAGAAATATTTTTACTGTGAATGTTATTATGTTTGCAAATCATAGAAGGCCATTAAATAAGGAGCTTGGTAATTCATTAGTATGCTATTTAAAAACTTAGTGAACCTGTAGAGTGTTGAATATAGAGTAATACTACAAGTAGAGGTAAAGAACCAATCATCATTTACAACAGGAAATAAAGTCTTGCATTTAATTATTCAGTTTGGTTTCCTCATTGCATGATAATGATTAGAAATGGAATTAGAATTGCATCAAAAAAATGTTGACTAGAACTAGTTTTCTGATGGTAAATGCCATGACTAAGAATATTTGTAGAAAATTAATATGTAGATGTGTAGTTTTTTTCTATATCTGATGTTTTGGAAAGATAGTACTTACTATAATTGTGTGGAGAAACAGTTTAGTTGTTAATTTTAAAAGGGGTACATATAGTGATTAAGAGAACAAATTTGATAAAACTAATTGGAAGGTGATGTACTGATTCAGCTCATATAATTTTTAGAGTATCATCTTACTGATGCAAATACAATTATGTATTTGATAATTTTCAGCATATAGTGAGTAAATGACAATCGGGTTTATAGTTCTCTGTGTAAAACTACATATTTAATTTTTAGGTGTACTAAAGGCAGAACCAGCTTAGTCTTATTTCACTCAGACTGGTAAAAACTGGTTATTAAGTTTTACATGTGGTCTATGCTGTATGCGTTACACACTATTCAGTAATGCTAATCCCATAGCAGCTTCACAGAATGCAAGTATTGATGAAATGATTGGTATAAAGGTGGGAAAGGTAAAATGAATAGTTAAAATTATGAGAGTCTCACTGGGTGTAGTGACTCATGCTTTTAATCCTAGCAACTCAGAAACATGAGGCTGGAGGAGCAGAAATGCAAGGTCAGACTTAGCAATTTAGCAAGCCCCAGCAACTTAGTAAGACTCTGTCTCAAAATTAAAAAAAAAAAAATATATATATATAATATATATATATATATATGGTCTTGGGGATATAATTACATGGTAAAGCACCCCTGGATCTAATTCCCAGTATCAAAAATGAATAAATATATAAATAAATATATAAATAAAATTATGAAAACTCCTGGAATAAATAATGATAATATTATGCCTTTTAACATAGTTTGAACCTTTATGAATTTGTATATAATCCAAATCATTTTATTCAATAATGCTAATAACATTGTGATAAGAAAAATAGAGATAATAAGTAGATTAACAGTAAACCTGTTGTTAGGAAGATAAGTTAAACATTGGATTATAAAATGTTAGGCCATTATCAGGCTCAGCCATTTTAACAAGCCCTTTTTGGAGTCAGGACATATAGTTATGTATAACTAATCAGGATAAATTAAAAAATGAAATTTAAAAAGTAATTGTTAAATGTCTCATAATTCAGAAGAGATTTGGAATTTTCTCTCAGGATTATCCATAAAGGCATACAAACTGCTAACACTATTGAGTTCTTACTAAGAGAGATGCTTTTTAATCTGGTTAAAGTAATCCAACCCAATGCCGATCAGTAGAAGATTAGACAAATATACATGTGAGAGAATGACACATAAAAATCAAAATAAATTAATTAAAATTACATTTGTCAGTCTAGATAAATATAATGTTGAGTGCAAAAGCAATTTTTAGAAGATATGAACACTATATAATTTTGATGTGATGCAGATTTATGGATATTCGTTTATAAGAAAAATTAAAATGTGCATGAAAGTGAAACATCAACTTCAAGATAAGGATTACTTTTTAGGAGAGGAGAGGAGGACAGGCAGTGTTTGAAGCAAAATCACAGAAAGAAATAATATAGTGAGTAAATGACAATCGGGTTTATAGTTCTCTGTGTAAAACTACATATTTAATTTTTAGGTGTACTAAAGGCAGAACCAGCTTAGTCTTATTTCACTCAGACTGGTAAAAACTGGTTATGGAAGCATTCAATAAATAACAAATTAATTCAATAACAAATTTTTGCCATCCCAGATGCTTATGTTTTGATGGTGTTACTTTCCCAAATACTCCAAAATTTAAACTATTTAAATATCCAGGTTACAAAACAGTAAGTCAGAATTCTATTTAACAGACCTGTTGCTCGAAAATCAAGGCAATTGAAATCTCATGAGCTGTACTTTGGGGAGCAGGAGAAGAAATGAGCTTCCATTGCCCCTTAGAGGCCTCGACTAAGGGCAGGAAGCAAGAGTGGTGGTCCTAGGCTCATTGTGGTGTTGAAGAGGCCAGTCTGAAAACCAAAAAGGTAGGAAATACACATGAGATACTCAACTGCAACAGCACATTTGTGGTGTTGAAGAATGGACAGAATCCTGGGGAAGTGAACACAGACATAGCCCACCAGAGCTTACTTATACTGATGGACAGTCCTCTAAATTAAGATGACTTGCTGCAGGTTTACATGCACAAACAGAAGAATGTGCTGATTGAAGTGAACCACCAGATTCGAATTCCCAGAACTTTGACTGCTTTTGTGTCCTCATGGTTCAGATTTTACACAAGACAATCTCCGTCTATGAGCAGATGATGGTGCCCAGAAGATTTTGATGGTAATTAAAAAATCCAGTGTCAGATCACATCCCAGTTGGTTGTCAAAAAATTGCTGATTCTTTTTTCTGATCCACCATCAGTGATGTGCAACAACTGGTTCACAGTAGTGTCCCTATTATTTTTTGTGGTGGAAGCCTTTGCCACAACAAAAATAATAGGGACACTACTTTGGCAAGGTCAGTTTGAAGAATACAGAGAAGATAGTATTTATCAGGAACTACCATCTTTCTGTTGCCCTCACTTTTTCAAAAGATATTGCAGAAGGTTAAGGATACCTCTCACCTAATTTCACCAATGGTTAGCACAGACATGGATTTGAATGTCTTTCACAATCAATTAATCTATGCTGACAAGTTGACTAATGTCCATACATTGCTTACTCTGTAGTTCCTGTTCTTTTTTCTGTCTGCAGACTCAACCCAGGATTCTATGTTATGTGGTGTAGTCATGTTGTGTGAGCTGCTCTGTGCAGTCATGGTATCTCAGACTTCCCTGGGTTTCAAGGACCTTCACAGAGGCTTTGAGAGGCACTGATTGGGGGTTTGTAGGACATCTTCAACTGTTCTGCTTTGAAGCCATTTTCCAGCCTATGATCTTGGGATTTTTCTGTATTCAGAAGAAAGAAACTAATTCACAATGAAATTAATTTCTGTAGCATTGAAATAATTGCTGTTCATTACAATCTTCTCAAGCTAATGATCCTGGGAGTTATTTAAAAGAAAGGATCAACTTAAAGAGTAGTTAGAATTTAAGCTAACAGCTAATTCTCCTATTACCAGTTTAGAATTGAGGAAAAGTATGATTTCAAAAAAAAAAAAAAAAAGAAAGAAAAGAAAAAAAAGGAAGGAAGGAAAGAAAGAAGGGAGGCTGTGAGAGGGAAGGGGGAAGAAGAGGAGAAAGGGAAAAAGGAGGTGTACTGCTTCCTTTGAACATTAAGAGTTTTCACTTTGGGAAGAACAAGGACTTGGTAATAATATTCCACCTGTGGCCATGATTTTATGGAGACTTCTAAGTACAAACAGAGAAGTTTGTCATGAGAGAAGTGGAAAACCATCCATAAGGGCCTTCATCCAGGGATAAACAAATAAAAACCATAGAAGAAGTTGGAGCCTTTGAAAGTCCATAACTTGAGTAGGAAAAAAAAAACACATTAAAAATTTGTCAGAATGACTAAAACTGCACCATCCTGACATCTCCAGGATGACAGTAAGGTAGAGCCTTGTGTCTGGAAGTTTAGTTTGCAGGGGGGTAGGGGTCAGAGCTGCTGTGCTGAAGCTTACCCAGGTGGCTTCAGGAGGGCCCCAGAGGCACATATCTGACTCAGGATAGTTGTGTTAACTTTTTGTTCTTGCTTGACAGTTTCCTAAAGCAGCAGATACCAGAATACCTTGCAACTGAACCTGCCCTTGAGTGGAAGAGTGAGTATGTCACTGACCAACTTCTTCGTTTTGGAACTACAGAATTCACTTTCTTCAGGTCAACCATCCACCCAGAAGGTGATTTGGGTGCCAAGTACAGTCGGAGTGTGTTTTTTCCTGAGGCTTGGGTTTTAATCACAGGCTGATCCATGCTTGTTGGATTTGAAGATACCTGGAGAGAGGAATGGAGTGTGATGGTCAATCCTGTATGTCTACTTGGCAAGACTATGGTGCCCAGGTGGTCAGTCAGCCTGAATGTTGCTGCAAAAGTATTTTAAAGATGTGATTGACTCTGAATTCTGCAGATAGAGAGTAAAGCAGATTTCCTTCAATAATGTGAGTGTCCTCAGCAAATGAAAGGCCTAAGAAATAAGACTGGGATTCCCTCTGGAAGACAAACCTCTGCCCATAGACTGCTTTACCTCAGCCCTGCCCTGCACATCACATTATACTTGCTCCACAATTGGTGAGCCAGTTCTCCCTCTCCCTTTCAGCATTTCAAATACACAGTTCACAAGATCCATCCTGACAGGTGATCATTGTGATTCTACAAGTAGGTTGATACATGCTAGTGATAGGGGGTTTGCTATGCTACAGAGGCAAGGAAGGCATCAGAGGTCTCCTCTCAGGCCTGGCTGGAAGTCACTTTGCCTTGGACTCTGGTTCTAGCAGGCACAAACTGGGCCCATACTCTGGCTGCATTGCATTTTCTTCTATGTGGCCAGTTTGGAAAGTGAGCAAACAATATCATCTTCAAACTTTGGAATGCTACTTTTTGAACTATCAATGTAAGAGATGCTTGCAATTCATCCTCACCAGGGAGGTAGTCTGTCATCCAAAAACACAAACAAGGAAACTACACTCATAAAAAAGGTTGATTCTTATGGGAATCTATGGGTAAATCAAAGAACTATCCAGATCTCCCCACACATCTGTCAATATGGGATGGGATCTGTGATGAGGAGTGTTCACAGAATTGAACTCTGGCCAGTGCTCAAGTTTCTGTACATATGACTGAGTATCCTGGCCAAGTAGGACAAGGAGGTCAGCAGGACAATGTAGGGATCTAGAGCTGGGCTCAGCAATGTGCTATGAGGTCACCTGTCTCCTGAAGCTTTGTGGCTGCATGTCTGTCTTATTCTGCCAGCACCCAGCACTACAGCTCCTGGGACATGGGAGATGGCATGTGCTCTTTGTGGCTACTGTTATACTTCAATCCAGACCCTTGCAAAAGACAAGAAGTATGAAAGAAAAAAAAAAGGAAAAGAGAAAGTATAAGAGGAAAGTGGGGGATGCTTGGCACAGAGCAACCTGGAGATGGATTTCAGTTTTCCATGCTCCCCCGGGACACTCTAAAGAATTGCCAGATGAAAGGGAGGTCTCCCTCTGTCCCTGTCCTTCAGTGCCTCTCTATTGAGAGCAGTGGTAACAGTAAACATTTTCTGGAAATTACCACATTAGCTGTAGCTGATCTTCATTATTCACGTTCTGTATTTGCAAGTTTACTGCTTGCTAAAACTTACTTGTAACCCCAAAATTAGTGCCCATGTGCACAGAGCTATCTGATATTTATGCTCCCTTCTGAGGCTGAATGAGGCTTCTGATTTCCTTTTTGTAGACACTGTAAGTAAGTGTCTTTTTCTCTACCTGTCCAGGGCCCTATTTAAAACAACCTTCACACATCATGCTAAAGTGCTCTTATGCTTCTGAGAAAAGGGAGACTGTGATGGCCTCATGGAGAACACACACATCACAGAATCTCCTTTCCATCACAAGCTGTGGCACCGCTGGCTTTGTTTCATGCTAACCAGTTGGCAGCTTGTGTCAACTAAGGTGTCTCAAACAAAAAAACAAAACAAACAACAAAAAAAAAACAAACAAACAAAAAAAAAACAAGGTGACATGTTGATGGGTGGCTACAAGCAAGTGCAACCAGAGCTCTGCTTTATCTAGGATCAGTACCCCAACATTCCCTGGCTCAGGGTTCGAGATGACTTTACAGAGCAGCACTGCAATGGGTAACAAGAACTATTATGCAGTTCACTAATGACTTTTGGGCATCCTGATCCTGGATGAGTGCTGTATCCCATGGGCAGTAGCTCTGTGCTTGTGGGGATGTGATGGAGAAGAGCCAGCCTGAGTAAGGGTCAAGTGGTTCCCTTGTTGTTGTTCTGTATAATCCTCTGAGGTATCCCTGAAAAGTACTCTCTGTTGTTACTCAGTACTTGAGTGGGGTTTCATGGGATTAAGTGACTTCCCAAGGTAATCATAGAACCAGTGACTGCTGGGTCCAGAATTCCATCCCTGGCAGTCAGACCATGGAGCCCTGGGTATATCATGAGTCATAATGCCCTCTCAACTTCCCCTCCTGCTGGAGCAGAATCATGGGTGTTGGGAGACCAAGACAGTGGGTATGCAGAGACCCTAGACTGATGCTCCCATATGAACCCTTGGGGACATACTCGACCCACAGCACCTAGTGTTCTTAGACTCTCTTCTATTTGTGCTTTGAGCTCTTGAGGTAGGTTTTTACTTTGTAGTTACCACAGCTTTTAAAAAGACCTTAGACTACTTTATGCAGATGACAACTTAATCTCAATCATATGCAACTATGTGCTTTGACTAGCTACTTAAAAAACACATTTTATGCTTTTGATGTCAGCATTTCCATCACTTTATTCTTCATATCTTACAATCTGTTTGATCTGTAGTGTCTTAAATATTTTTCTCTCTTCATGTACTGGAGAGAAATATTGACTCAGTATTACTTATAGTATTGATGTCTATGCTTTTAAATGTTTTATGTTGCTAATTAGTAATTTTGTTTGTCTGCTTTAACTTCACTCCCTTCAGCAGTTCCAGGGACAGAACTCATGGTGGGGTACCTGGCTTTTCTTTGGGAGAGTCATCATCTACTTTCTCCTCATTTCTGAAACACAGTTTTGTGGACAAAGTATTCTTGGTTAGTGAGTTTTTTTTTTTCCTTTTAGTACATTGAATTTATCCTCCTGCTCTCAACTAGCCTACAGGGCTTCTGTAGAATAATTCCTTGAGTGCCACCTTGGGGCTCCTTTGTCTGGGATAAAGAGGGACAATTATAAAGCACCACAGTTTCCATGCAGTGTAGACAAGCATATTCTCAAAGAATATGGAGGACTGTGCCAGGAACTGAAAGAGTCTTGTGTGGAGCAGGGCAGACATTATGACTCAGCAGAGCTGAGTGAGGTGGTTTGGCTACTCCTTATACCTCTAGCATGGAGGCAGGAAATGTGTTCTCTCTCACTCATGCTCTCTCAGTATCTCTGCCTTTTTAAAATTGTTTTGTTGCTCTGATCAAAGAGACAGAAATCTATCTTAATGTCTGGGACAAGCAAAATAAACAACAACAAAAAATGTAGTTGGAAGGAACCCTATGTGAAGCCATTCTTTTAGCCAGTGTGAGACAGCCACAAATTTAATGGAAGTAGAAATATTGCACTGCAGTCGACTTAAACTCTTTTGTTTTGGCCACTCATTCACTGAACTGTGGGTTGTGGAACAAGTGGACTTACCCCTCAGGAAAGCTGATCCATGGAAGAAACTGATCTTTCTCAACTATGTAAAAAGTTGGCAATCTCATTGTGTACTGTTGTATCAGATGGAATAAAATCATAAGTTCTGCTTTTCAGTGACTTTGTTAAAGTAGCACAAACCCCCAGCCTGCCTGGACTGAGACCCAGCTGGACTTGATGCTATTCTCCATGACCCCTAGAGGCCCAAGTAGATTAAATGGCACACATTACCATCTATCATCTCTCTCTTTTCCATTTCCTACAAATAATCTTTTGATAAAAATGGAGATTCACCATATCTCATTCTCCAATCTCACTCTTCAATCAGAGGAATCAGGACTCCTGGTGTGACAGATGACTGTGGGGCAAGGGTAGAAAACAAAGAAGGTGTCTCCACAGTGTCTGATGGAGCCAGAAGTTGGGAAGAACTAAAAGAAAATCCCAAGAACACAGAGTCCTAAGGTTGCAGGGACATAGGAGGCAAGGAACCAAAGATAGCAGGAAACAGATTTATTTGGCTGTAGACAGGTTCAGAGGGCACAGATTTTGCTGTAATCAATTAATTCCCTGAACCCTGAGTTTGGGGAATTTCAGAGTTTTATACCCAGCATTTAAGAGGAGGACCTCAAAGTTCACATTGAAAGGGTAAAGTTTCTAAGCTGGAAAGCTTGAATGTAAAAGATTAGGTATTATTAAGTTCCTCTGTTACACCCAGATTCCTGAGATAGTTAAGACAACACCCTACTGGCCATTTAGCCTAGGGCCCTGTGCAGTTCCTCACAGGGCCCAAACCAATCAGTTTGAATGTGTAACCCGCTTACGAATGACCAATCACCCTCGCCCGCCAATGAATGTGCCAATCACGTCTCAGAGTTGTTGTTCAATTTCCCCGTGCCTCATGATGATTTGTTCTGATGTATGCAAAGACTCCCGCCCTCCCCAAAAAGTGTACTTAAGCTCTGCTTGACCTTTTCCCTGGGCTCTGGGCTGCTCTCCCTTGTTGAGTAAGCACGGAGCCCCAGCACTCTGGAATGGATCCCAATAAATCCCCTTTTGCCAATTGCATGGAGAAAGTCTCTTGTGTGGTCTCTCCCTCCGATGCTCCACCGGGCCCCCCTTACAACATAAAAGCAGCTTTTTCTTTCACTGGCATGGCAAGTTAACACTTCAAGGACAATACCTGAGAAGAAGAGAGCTACTGCTCCCATTTCTTTCCTTCCCCTGCCAGCTGTTACCATGGAGCCCATTTGTAACTTATCTTAAAAATGTAGACATGTCTGTGAAAACCCAGCTCAAGGCCAGAGGCCTTGTTTAAACATTTCTGCAAATTACTATGCTGGATATGTTTGTGAAAAACTTGTAAGGGGGTGCCCAGCACATAGAGTGCTGGTATCTTCATAGCCAATAGCCAAGTAAAACAGGGCAACATGAAAATAAGAAGTTTATCTACATTGGACTCTTTCATAGAGACTCTTTTGCTGACAGTCCTAAAATCAGCCATGGTGAAGAGGGTTTTTCTTGTAGAGAAGGGGGTGCCACTCCATTACAAAGTGATGGAAGGTGTCAAGGGACACAGCAGCACCCAAAAAATTCCTGGAGACAAAACTGGAGCAAAGGGGCAAGGTAACACAAGATGTGTGTGGGTCAATAATATCTAGGTCAATATCCACTGAAGACAAGTATCCAGGAGTCATATGACATAAGCAGGTAGGTTGGGCATATAGAGGGTCCTCTGTCTTGGAAACAATCTGTGTGACCAGCAGACAGTCCACCCTCAAGGAGGAAGCTCTATTCATTCTCCTTGCTCCTCCAGGGTAGACCCTGTAAGGCACCTAATCCACTATGCACAGTATGTAAGGGAAAACTGTGAAGGAAGACCTAGAGAAGACACTGACTGGATTGAGCTCCTGTCCCAGGCCTGATGGAACACATGTTTAAGATGTCCCATCTCTGTGGCTGACTTCAGTCAGAGGAGGCACTAACAGAGCAGGCACATGGTATCCACTCCTTGCTCAAGTTTCCACACATCCTGCCTCACCACACTTCTGGCTGGACCTCTCTGGGTCCTGGGGATGCCTGATTTATAATCATTTTTGTTTTGCTCAAATGAACTCAGTTTAAGCTTGCTAGGGGTTTCCCTTTTAACAAGAGTCACACATGTCCTGGAGAAACCTGAATCATGCTGCCTTAGCTGGGTGATGGAGGCTGACAGCAGCAGTGTAGTAAAGTTGATGGCAGGAAGACTCAAAACCAGGGCATGGAAAGGGTCTCTGCAGTCTTTTGCCCCAAACACCAATTGGAATGTGTTCAAGAGAAAACCTTCAGGTAAAGGGACACTCTCTGACATTCCTGATCAGAATTCCTCAAAAACCATCCAGGTCATCAAAAACAAAGAAAGTCTGGGACACAATGGAGCAGGCCTAAAATCCCAGTAGGGGTTCAGCTTCAGAAACTTGGTGAGATCCTGTATCAAAATAAAAACCAGAAATGGCTTGCAATGTAGCTTGAAGCTACAGCACACCTGAGTTGAATTTCCAGGACCAAAAAAAAAAAGGAACAAAACTCAAAAACTGAGAAACTGCCACAGTCCCAAGGAACATAATGGGCATGGTAGGTCTTGTGAGGGGTCCTAGAACACATAAGGACCTAAGATAAGCAAGGATACCTGAATTGATCAAGCACCTACCTGGATACTATTGCTTCCGCATAGACTCAGCATAGTGAAAAATATACCCACTCATGTATGATGGGCACCTCTTATTGGGGATATGAGAAATTTCTGTACTGTGTGCAGATCCAAACAATTTATATATCAAAAAGAATAGAAAAAAAAAACAAAGAAAAACAAAAAGGTGCAGGACTGTATCCTCATGAGCCAGACTGGGAGTTTCATACAAAGAGCACAGCTGGCCTGAGCACAGGATGGCTCCCTGTAGGAGGTGAGGGCTCCCAACAGTGTGGACAAAAGGGAGACTCTCCCTCATATTCTCCCTGCTATTCTGAAGGGCCAGGAGGGCTTGATGAGGACAGCCATCCAGGAAGATGCTTGTACACCAAAACCAAAGAGCACAACATCCATGCTCACTTCCCCAAGATAAGGAACAGGAAAGTCACTCAAGAGCCTGAAAGCTGCACAGCACTGTATAAGTAATGCTGTCCATCTGCATCCTTCCATCTTCCTTGCTGGAGTCTTCTTATGCACTGACTGAAAAAATTTCTTTAGCTTTAGCCTAGAAACAGTTGGCTCCCAATTCTAAGACTCTCACCATGGTCTCAGTAACAACCCCAAAACTCCTGCTACTCTAGTCTTCTAATGTTTAAAATGAGAGTAACATAACCAAACTCCACTTGTGTTATGAAGTACAGAGTGAATATCTAGGCAAAATATTTGGAGTCTTAAAAAAGCACAACACAAAGGAAAACTTCCATCAGCATGGCTGGTAACAATAAAGATGCAGGCATGCACTCTATATTGGAAAATCAATATATGATACTTATCTTAGGCCCAGATGAACAGCAAGTGCGATTGCCTCATTCATATCTTCCAGAACATGTTTACTGAGTGTTGCCTGTTTATCAAGGGCTTTTTAAAAGAAAAAATACCACGTTGCACTATTGGCTTTCCCAGTTTAGGAGAAATGTTAACATGTTAATTTAAGGTATTAATACACCACAAAATATGTTAACATCACCAAATGTGCCAGTACTATGAGGTTTCCCTACTGCTACTCTTGGTACATTACAGGTACCATGCCTCAGAAGAAACAGCTTTCACCAGGGTTTGCTGTGTGGCCACAGCTATGGGGCCATCCCTCTCTAACCTTGCTCCTTTCCATTTTCCAGTTTCTGCAAGGATGCTATTCTCTTTAATCTCCTGCTAAAGTCCTTTTGTATCAACATAAATTAAAGTATAAACCCCAGGGGAATGTCATTGTCACTGTCAAGCAGTAGCAATAATCCCCCCTTGATACAAAAACAGCAATGAAAATCAAAGGAAGGATATCTCACCATGAATAAAAACATTAGCTCCCCCAAGATATCCAAACCCCACCTGACTGTTCATTGCAGCTCTGAAAAATTCCCCTCTGTGCAGTCTCATCCACAAGCTTATAATGAGCTAGTTTAATTTCCCAATATAGAAACCAGAAACAGCTGGATTTTAATATTTCCATTTGTAGTCAATTCAAACTCTTCTTAGCTTCTGTTCCATTACAATTTTTGGTCACAGATCAGAACTCAACACTTGTTTTGTAGTTTAATCCACTCCCTGTAAGCAATGGCTTATCAAACCATCTCTAATGTTGTGGTGGGTGTCAGTGCATCTTTTTTTTAAATTTTTATTATTGATTGTTCAAAACATTACATAGTTCCTGACATATCATATATCACACATTTGATTCAAGTGGGTTATGAACTCCCATTTTTACCCTGTATACAGACTGCAGAGTCACATCGGTTACACATCCACTCTTTTAAATATTGCCATACTAGTGTCTGTTGTATTCTGCTGCCTTTACTATCCTCTGCTCCCCTCCCCTCCCATCTTCTATCTATACCCCATCTACTGTAACTCATTTCTCCCCCTTGTTTTTTTCCCCTTCCCCTCACATCCTCTTGTATATAATTTTGTATAACAATTAGGGTCTCCTTCCATTTCCATGCAGTTACCCTTCTCTCTCCCTTTCCCTCCCACCTCCCATCCCTGTTTCACATTAATCTTCTTCCCATGCTCTTCCTCCTTACTCTGTTCTTAGTTGCTCTCCTTATATCAAAGAAGACATTTGACATTTGATTTTTAGGGATTGGTTAACTTCACTTAGCATAATCTGCTCTAATGCCATCCATTTTCCTCCAAATTCTATGATTTTGTCATTTTTTTAATGCAGAGTAATACTCCATTGTGTATAAATGCCGCATTTTTAAAAATCCATTCGTCTATTGAAGGGCATCTAGGTTGGTTCCACAGTCTTGCTATTGTGAATTGTACTGCTATGAACATCGATGTAGCAGTGTCCCTATAGCATCCTCTTTTTAGGTCTTTAGGGAATAGACCGAGAAGGGGAATAGCTGGGTCAAATGATGGTTCCATTCCCAGTTTTCCAAGAAATCTCCATACTGCTTTCCAAATTGGCTGCACCAATTTGCAGTCCCACCAACAATGTAGAAGTGTACCCTTTTCCCCACATCCTCGCCAGCACTTGTTGTTGTTTGACTTCATAATGGCTGCCAATCTTACTGGAGTGAGATGGTATCTTAGGGTGGTTTTGATTTGCATTTCTCTGACTGCTAGGGATGGTGAGCATTTTTTCATGTACTTGTTGATTGATTGTATGTCCTCCTCTGAGAAGTGTCTGTTCAGGTCCTTGGCCCATTTGTTGATTGGGTTATGTGTTGTCTTACTGTCTAATTTTTTTAGTTCTTTATATACTCTGGATATTAGGGCTCTATCTGAAGTGTGAGGAGTAAAGATTGTTCCCATGATGTAGGCTCCCTATTTACCTCTCTTATTGTTTCTTTTGCTGAGAAAAAAAAAACTTTTTAGTTTGAGTAAGTCCCATTTGTTGATTCTAGATGTTAACTCTTGTGCTATGGGTGTCCTATTGAGGAATTTGGAGCCCGACCCCACAGTATGTAGGTCATAGCCAACTTTTCCTTCTATCAGACACAGAGTCTCTGATTTGATATCAAGCTCCTTGATCCATTTTGAGTTAACTTTAGTGCAGGGTGAGAGAGATAGAGATTAAGTTTCATTTTGTTGCATATGGATTTCCAGTTTTCCCAGCACCATTTGTTGAAGATGCTATCCTTCCTCCACTGCATGCTTTTAGCCCCTTTATCAAATATAAGATAGTTGTAATTTTGTGGATTGGTCTCTGTTTCCTCTATTCTGTACCATTGGTCCACCCACCTGTTTTGGTACCAATACCATGATTTTTGGTTACTCTTGCTCTGTATTATAGTTTGAAGTCTGGTATCACTGTACATCCTGATTCACACTTCCTGCTTAGAATTGATTTTGCTATTTTGAGTCTTTTATTTTTCCATATGAATTTCATAATTGCTTTATCTACTTCTACAAGAAATGCCTTTGGGGTTTTGATTGGCATTACATTAAACCTATAGAGAACTTTTGGTAATATTACCATTTTGATGAGTTAGTTCTGCTTATTCATGAACAGGGTATATTTTTCCATCTTCTAAGATCTTCTTCTATTTCTCTCTTTAGGGTTCTGTAGTTTTCATTATATAAGTCTTTCACCTCTTTTGTTAGGTTGATTCCCAAGTACTTTATTTTATTTTATTTATTTATTTTTTTGAGGATATTGTGAATGGAGTGGTTGTCCTCATTTCCATTTCAGAATATTTGTCGCTGATATACAGGAATGCCTTTGACTTATGCATGTTGATTTTATATCCTGCCACATTGCTGAATTCATTAATTAGCTTTAGTAGTTTCTTTGTAGGTCCTTTTGGGTCTGCTAGGTATAGAATCATGTCTTCTTAAATAGTGATAATTTAAGTTCTTCTTTTCCTATTTTTATCCCTTTAATTTCTTTCATCTGTCTAATTGCTCTGGCCAATGTTTTGAGAACTATGTTGAACAGAGGTGGTGAGAGAGGGCATCCCTGTCTTGTTCCAGATTTTAGAGGGAATGCCTTCAATTTTTCTCCCTTCAGAAGGATGCTAGCCTGAGGCTTAGCATAGATAGCTTTTACAATATTAAGGTATGTTCCTGTTATCCCTA
This sequence comes from Urocitellus parryii, assembly GCF_045843805.1. Classification (NCBI taxonomy): domain Eukaryota; kingdom Metazoa; phylum Chordata; class Mammalia; order Rodentia; family Sciuridae; genus Urocitellus; species Urocitellus parryii. The sequence goes on from NC_135548.1 coordinate 6,027,376, forward strand.
GTTTTTCTAAAGTTTTGAACATAAAGGGATGCTGTACATTGTCAAATGTTTTTTCTGCATCTATCAAGATGATAATATGGTTCTTATATTTAAGTCTATTGATGTGGTGAATAACATTTATTGATTTCTGTAAATTGAAACAGCATTGCATCCCAGTTATGAGTCCTACTTGATTATGATGCATGATCTTTTTGATGTGTTTCAGTATCCAATTTGCCAGAATTTTATTGAGGATTTTTACATCTATGTTCATTAGAGATATTGGTCTTTAGTTTTCTTTCTTTGAAGTGTCTTTGTCTGATTTAGGAATCAGGGTGATGTTGGCCTTGTAGAAAGAATTTGGAAGTTCTCCCTCTTTTTCTATTTCCTGAAATAGCTTGAAAAGTATTGGTATTATTTCCTCTTTAAAGGTTTTGTAAAACTCTGCTGTATACCCATCTGGTCCTGGGCTTTTCTTAGCTGGTAATCTTTTGATGGTTTCTTCTATTTCCTCCATTGATATTGGTCTGTTTAGGTTGTCTATATCCTTCTGTCTCAATCTGGGCAGATTATATGACTTAAGAAATTTATGGATGCCTTCACTATCTTCTATTTTATTGGAGTATAAGGATTCAAAATAATTTCTGATTATCTTCTGTATTTCTGAAGTGTCTGTTGTGATATTGCCTTTTTCATCCTGTATGCTAGTAATTTGAGTTCTCTCTCTTCTTCTCTTCATTAGCATGGCTAAGGTTCTGTCAATCTTATTTAATTTTTCACAGAACCAACTTTTAATATGGACACTTCTGCTTGTTTCTGAGGTCTATTTGAGTGATATCATTTTTCCCAACCTTTCACCTTCAGTCTATGTATGTCTTTTCCTATCACATCCATCTCCTGTAGGTAGTATATTTTTGGATATTTTTTATCCAATCTACTAGCCTGTGTCTCTTGATTGTTGAGTTTAAGCATTAACATTTAGGGTTATTAATGAGATATGGATTGTTCTTCCAGCCATAATTGTTTATTTATGTTACTTAACATGTTTTTTTTTCTCTTTAATTATTTTTTCCATTTACTGTACTAACTCCCACTGTTGGTTTTCATTTTTATTTTCCATTTCTTCTTCCTGTAATATTTTGCCGAGGATGTTTTGAAGAGCTGATTTTCTAGGTGTAAATTCTTTTAACTTTTTTTTTTTTTTAATCTTGGAAGGTTTTAATTTCATTTTCCATCCTGAAGCTTAATTTCGCTGGATACACAATTCATGGTTGGAATCCATTTTCTTTCAGTGTTTGAAATATATTATTTCAGGATATTCTAGCTTTCAGAGTCTGTGTTGTAAGATCAGCTGTTATCCTGATTGGTTTACCCCTAAATATAATATGCTTTCTTTCTCTTGTAGCTTTTACATTTCTCTCCTTATTCTGTATGTTGGGTATCATCATTATAATGTGTTTAGGTGTGGATCTCTTATGATTTTCCACATTTGGCATCCTGTAGGTTTCTAGGATTTGGGATTCTGTTTCATTCTTCAAGTCTAGGAAGTTTTCTCATATTATTTTGTTGAACAGATTGCTCATTCCTTTGGTTTGGAACTCTATACCTTCCTGTATCCCAATGACTCTTAAGTTTGGTCTCTTTATGTTATCCCATATTTCTTGGATGTTATGCTCATGGTTTCTTAACAGTCTGAGTTGTCTATGTACTTTTCAAGTTGAAATACTTTGTATTCATTTTCTGATGTTCTATCTTCTAAGTGTTCTACTATGGTGGTAGTACTCTCATTTGAGTTTTTAATTTGGTTTATGCTTCCTGCATTTCTAGGATTTTTGTTTGTTTTTTATAACCTCTATCTGTATAGTTGATCTTTTGCTTCTTGGATTTGTTTATGTAATTCATTGTCAAAGTGATCTTTCATTGTCTGATTTTGCTGTCTAATGTCTTCCTAAGACTCCAGATTATCTGAAGCATGTATATCCTGAATTCTTTATCTGACATTCCATCTGATGCAGATATTACCTCTTCTACATTTGAGTTGGCCTGCATTGCTTATGGTCCTTTCTTTCCTTGTCTTTTTATACTGCTCGCGTTTCTTTCTGTTTTGTGAAACTGCTGTGTTATTGATTTTTCCCCCTATATATTCATATTGCTCTTGTATAGTTACAAAGTCTCCCTTTTGTGGAGAAAGACAATGTTAACAGTTCTGAATATAAATAGTACATCATCTAAGCACACGTTTTCCTTATTACTACATTTATAGCTAGACTCCATGTCTACAAATGTTGATTTCGATTATCATTTATAAATATAGTCATTAGTTTCATGAAAGGCATACCGTTTTGAAGAAAACTGAATTTCAGGTATAGGATGCTATGTTTATGGGGAAAGGAGTGAGGGTATGGGGTTAATCTTACTTAGTAACTTTGGAATGCTCTAACCAATAGATGGGTAATTTATGGAAGAATGTATAGATTCAAATTCCTATCTGTATTTATAAGATTATCCTCCTTATGAATAATAAAATTTAGGGGGTTGCAAGTGGGATAGAGGGAGTAAGAGGGACAAAAACAAATAACAAGGAAAGGAAGAGAAAAAAGAGAGCAGGAAAAAGAAAATATGAGAAAAAAGAAAAGAAATAAAAGGGTGGGAGGGAGGTGGGGCATATGCAATTCCTCTATAGTATATTATTCTGGTGATTTAGTTGGTAAAGACCTTTTTTTTTGTGCACAATTTTTGGCTTCACATATGTTGAGGTTTTGAGGGCCAGAGGGGGAAGGGTAGAGGAGACTGGGTGAATGGCTGAAAAGATAGAGAGGAGAGAGAAAAAGAAAGAAAAAAAAATGTCTCTCAGGACTCTGTTCTCATTTCTTCCAGTTGGTGATGTTGTCTTTTCCTAGCTTGAGTCTCTGGGTTCAGGATGGTGGTGGTAGTCAGTGTGAGAGGACTTGAGCTTTCACCTGTGGCCTTTCTATTCTTATTCTCTGAGATGTAAACCAGGTACCTGATCTGCTGCAGAACCACACTGGTAGCCACACCATCTGGTTGGTGGATTTTAAGGGTTGGTGGGATTTTGCAAGATGAGTTCCATCAGTTTTCTCAAAAGGTATTTGATGAGGTAGGGATGTTGGGGAAACCTTATTTGTCAAGAGCTTGAACAAGTGACCTCACAGGGGGGTGGCAGGGCCCCTTCTCCAATTGGAGTGGTCTGTCTAGCACACTGGCAGGCTGCTGGGCCCGTTCTCCAGGTCGTGTGGTCTGCCTACCATGCAGGCACAGGCAGCAGCTGGGCCCCTCCTCCAATTGGGGTGGTCTGTCTCCTGGGCTGGCGGGTTGCTAGGCCTCTTCTCCAGGTCTTGCAGGCTGTCTACCATGCAGATGCAGGCAGTGGCTCACTGCATCATTCTTATTAAGCCCTGTGGCACCTTGTGCAGAGTCATGCCATCAGGATATCTGGTAAAGACATTTCTGACAGCTCTGCTAACCAGCAATCTATCCCCACTTCACTGCCCCAAACTGGGAAGAAAAGCAGGTTGTTTTCTTAGAAATGTCAACACTGCACCTAAGTCTGAAGCAAATTCAAAGTGAAATCAACAAGGTAAATTTCACTTTAAAGTCTGTCTTGGGCTGCAAGCTTAACAAACTGCATATGTGCTCAGTGAAGCACGAGCTGATGCTGTCTTTCACCAATAACAGGAGAAGCAGCCCATGTTTCCAAGTGTTAGCTTGCAGGAATCATGAGTGGGGGCTGTGCTCTCCACAGTGGCCATCCTCACTTGTCAACTATTTAAATGTCCTTGTTACACAGATCTGCAATTTTGTGAAGAAGAGATACATTCTATGGTTTCATACACAAAGAACTTCTCTGGGGAAACTTAAGCATTTTGAGCGTCTATGGGTCCTTCTCCTTAGGAAAGGACCCTGCTTTAGAAGAACCCAAATCCTGACACTGAGAGGCTGTTGTTAAATTTCTCATTTGTTTTAACAAATCTTCATTTTCTGCCATGCTTGGTTTAGTGGTGCTGTAGGGACACAGATATTCAAGACACCACTACTTTATTCCTGTGTTTTAAAGTCTAGAAAGCAAACCCCTGGATAGAAGCACTGTAAATACTGCCAGACACAAACTCAAGAAGAAACAGGTGTATGGGCTGTGAGGAGGCTGGGCCTTCTCCATATGGAGGCAGTGTTTGTTTGAGCACTGGGGTCACCGCTCTGGAAGAAAGGAGAACCAGGGGACATGGCCACCTGTGTAAGGCAGAAAAAGAGAATGAAGGCATTGTTGATGTGAAGAGCAATCAGCAAGAGCACCATGTGGGGGAGCTGAGCACATACTGGACCCCAGTGGCAAGGGCACAAGTTAGCAGAACCCCATAAGGGAGAGGAAGTTACTGACTGACTGGCTGCCCCCAAGTCCATAAAAGTGGGTTTTAACCTCTAGGAAAGAAGGAACCCTGGGTGAGCTTGGCAGCAAAGCAGCAAGACCATATCTGGGATTTGGTCAATGTCTCCTGTGATATGCTGAATCAAAGAGGGAGCCAGTGAGCAGCCAGACACAGATCATAAGTCCTGAAACCTTTTAAAACGGCCAAAAAGGAGTGAGGTACTCAGACCACAATTCAGGGTGCGAAACGTCTGGCACTCTCAGGCAGTGGGCAGCAGGACTCAAGCTGGAAAACCAGCAATTAACACAAAATTGTGTGAGGAACACAGTTGGAATGGGGTGCCCTGGCTTCAACAGTCCACTCTGTTCTCTCAAGAATCAAGTGCAGAAGCTGTAGGTCAGATGACATCTCCCCTGCCCACTACACACTAAGAACCATGTTCTTAGAAGAAGAATGCTAACATTTTTGATGAGCAATTGCTGAAGGGCTTTGCAGAGATATATTTTCTCATCCACAGTCCTATCAAGAGGCACCATAGGCTTCACCACAGAGATGAAGAAACCCAGAACACTGTATGCTACTTTGTCTCCTTACTAAATGTTTGCTAAATTACTCATTAATCCTAAGTATCAGGATGATAATTTAAGGACAGAACATCAACAACAGAAACTACTTTTTTTTTTTTCTATCAGCAGTCATCATCTGCTCTTATATCCTGCCACAAGCCACACATAACTATTTAAATTTAAATTAACTAAAATTAAATGAAAATTTAAATTCAGTTTCTCCATAAAATCAGACAAATTTACACAATCTTCAGTCATATCCTCCAGCTGCACAGTGCAGGTCAAAGACCCCTCCATCTCTGCACAGTCCTCTGAAACTAAGCATGAGCTCCCGAGGAAAAATTCACTCCTAAGTGGAAAATCACTTCCCTAGTCTGGTGCAGCTTGTCCTTGGAGAGGCTACCATACTGCCTGGCCACATGTCCAGCATTTAGTTGACTGTGGGCGGTGTGGGTTACAAGCTTATCAAGTGCTGAAATGCAGAGAAAACCCAAATAGGGTTTCTGTCTCAAAGGAATTTACAGTCTAAGAGAAAGAAGAACCATATTTATGTAATTACACAATGTTGTATTGTAACATGTACAATGGAGCATGAACCAAACAGACAGGGCAGAGGAAGCAACCCAAGTTGGAGAAGGATGACTGCAGTAAGGATTTGGGACCATGCGACAGGGGCAGCTGGAGCCATAATTACATATCACATCTACAGCACAGCACAGAATGAAGGGGTTGCAAAATTAGATACTGAGGGAAAAACTAAACCATGGAACAGTGTTTACAGCATGAGTCATCAAAACATAATTATTGTGTGCTATTTGTGTGCTATTTATAGATGCATATATCTATTTAGAAGGCTTTGGTTTCTAAATTAAACTGCACATAAGGCAAGTGGGAACCCATTAGTGTGTTCATTACCACTTGGAATATTATATTTCTCAAAACAAAAGATATAAGTAAAGGAACATAGAGAAATGGAAGCAAAAAGTATTAGTTTTATGGTGCAAAATGGAATGATCCCCCCTGAGGTAAAAAAAGGAGGAAGTGAATCTGAAGGGTGGAAAAATCTAGAAAGAAGATAGAACTGGAGACCACATTTGCCATACATAAAATGAGATCAGAAAAGTTTCCCTGGGTGATTAACCATCAAAGACACGCAAATCGCCCCACAAGAGAGAGAACGCCTTCTGCCTGTTAGGGTGGTTTCTACCAGAGGGCAGAGAGAAGGCAACCCTGCCTTTGTAGCAGGTGAGGACCAGGGAACATGGCATAAGAGCCTCAAAATACCAAACACAACTACCAGATGACACAGCAAGCCCCCTTCCAAGCTACTATCCACAGAAAAGAAAACCAGGACCTTATAGGACATAACACCCCATGTCAGTGCAGCAGGACCCTGGGCACCTAGCCCCCTCCTCACACAGGTGTCCCCATAATATATACTCATGTATACTTACATGAACTCCAGAAGGCCCATCCTGGCCATTTACATGATTCCTTTGATGCCTCCCCTGAGGCATGTCCTTCAGCCTTGGAGAAGGGTCACCTTCTGGGTTTGTCCAGGTTTTGTTCTCCTCCTTCAGTGTCCTCATACCTGTGGGGTTCTCTCACTGGCATTATATTTCATCTGAGCTCAGTCATCTAATACTCAACCCTAAACCAAGCAGCTGGCTCTCCTGTCACCCTCTGCTCACCAGAATACTCTCACCTCTCACTTATAAACACTGGGCAGAAATCCCTACTCAACAAATGGCTAGGACTCTCTGCCTGGCTCTGCCTCATGGTAAAATGCATCCATCAGTATTTTATCAGAGAGATGTCTTAGGCATGTCCTTCATGGTGAGCTCCAGAAAACATTTACCCCACCTTGCCCATAATAATCATTGTGTTAGTCATATGTCATCACCATGACCAAAATACCTGACAGAATCCACTTAGAGGAGTAAAAGTTTATTTTAAGATCATGGTTTCTGAGATTTTGACCATGTTTGGCCCAGTCCACTGCTCCAGGTCTAAGGTGAGGCAGAACATCATGGTAGAAGGGTGTCATGGAGGAAAGTTGCTGGGTTCATGGCAGCCAGGAAGCAGAGAGATAGGGAGAGAGGGGGCTGGCAACTATAGCTCAGTTGGTAAAGTAATGCCTCCTTTGCACAAGGTCCTAGGTTCAATCCCCAGCACTAATAATAATAATAATAATAATAATAATAATAATAATAATAGAGAGATAAAAAGAGAAAGGAAGGTTGCAAGGGACAGATATTATCTAAGGACACATGCATAGTGAATTATTTTGTCTAGCCACATCCACCTAAATTACCATCCAGTAGTGCTTTCTTATTATTAATCCATCAGACACATTGGCCCACCCATGAGTTATAGCCCTCCTCATCTAAGCATATCACCTGTGAACTGCCTTCATGGCCTCAGGAGGAAGGCTGTGTGGCTAGAAATGCATCTTTCACCCATTGTCTTTCCTTAAACCTCCCAAGGATCCACATATGTGCAGCATTCTATTTTTACATACATGAGATCCGAGGCTTATGGAGATTAACTTAATGAGATTTGAAGAGGAGGCCAAAGTGCCAGGATTCAAACCTGGCCAAGACCCTCCACAGCCTGCAGTCTTGATGACCCCAGGTAACTTCCAATATCCATGTTCCCTGGGGTAGAGGGGTGATTTTTAGACCTAGAGGAAACCTAGAAATTACCATTTAAGTCTTCCACTTTTTGAGATGAAGAAAGGAAGTCACAGAAACCACCTATTCCAAGGTCACCTAGGAGTCCCTGGTTTAGCCAGGGCCCAATGTGGATGTTGAGTGCCATTTAAGGCTCTAACTCCACCAGCCACTCTGTGTGGCTATCTATCTCTCCTGTGAAATGAGCACAGAAGGGCACAGAAGCCTCAAAGCCCCCTGGGCTATGGTACAACTCTTCTCCACTGTCCTGTCCATATGGGACATGAAGAGGTGAGAGAGGACTCCCTCATTGGATGTGGCAATAGCTTGCATGTGCCAGAAACTTGGCTGGTGAATCCACTCATCCGGTGTCAGGGTGACAGTGAAATGGCCCTCCTTCTGAAAGACACATAGCCCTGTCCCTTCATGATTTTCACTCTTAACAAGGCAACTAGCAGGGATCTCACTCAAGAAGAATGCTCCTCAGGCTCAAGCTGCCATTAGAACAGAGTCAAGGGCATAACTCACCCTTGAAGAGCTATGCCCTTAACCTGCCACCCCTCCAGAAAATTAGGTTTTCTTTTATTTCATTTGAAGTTATATGCAGGCTTCGATGAGCTAAGTACTCCCTTAGTAAATAACAAATTTAGCAGGCATTTGAAGTGCATTTGAATGATAGTGTGTCCCAGAAGGCTCTGGAGCAGGATGGCAAGCATGGGGTGGATGTTTCTCAGAAACTGCTCAGGGGCCCTGAAAAGTGTACTCATAGGCCCCTATTCTGCCTCCTCACACGAACCCCACTCCAGATGTCAGGCTAATATGCCTATGAAACCCAGGGACTGACACAGAGAATGGAGAGGAACTCTTATAAAACTACTTATACATCTGGATTGCTAAAAATGGGCTCCTATGCCAAACATGATCTTAGTTACTCATTACACTTATTCATTGTGATGGAACAGATAATCTTGAAGGAGACAAGTGCAGGAGGGGTTCTTCCTGCCCCACCCACCAGCCCAGTGGTCCCACACTATTGTCCACAAAGTACCAGGGCCCTCTGTGGCTGGAGGGTCACTCACTATGGCTCAGGTCCTGTGTTTGCTTCCACAGTATTCCCATTTCTCCTCAGTATAATGGAAGCTTAACAAATAGCCAACATTCAAAAGAAAAGAGAGTGATTTATTTTCAAGTGACAAAAATTAACTGACTTATCGCTTAATTTTATTCAACCTCATTTTAAAGTGAAGTCATGGCATTTCATAAAAATATATAATTCTCCCTTGAAGAGCTATGCCCTTAACCTGCCACCACTCCAGAAAATTAATTTTTTTAAAATTTCATTTGAAGTTATATGCAGATATATATATTTCAGTAACATGAAATTATAAAGACAGAAACTAAGACAAAATGAAAATAATAAAAACAATAATAATGAAGAGTATCTGGAGACCCTCTAACCATCAAATGCAAGTCAATGGGATTCCTAGTAGCCAGAGAAGAGAAGAAAATAAAATTAAAAGTTTCACAGTGCCTCTAGGTAGGAAACAAATCAATGCACCTTCTCCTTAAAGCCGGACTAAGGAGCCACCTCAGTAGGCCATAGCAAGCAGGAGGTCCAGAATTTTCTGACAAGAGGGAGCAGAGCAGATCCAGCCAAGAGCATAGAGATGCTTAGCATGCAGTGAGTCAGAGACCTGTGGATTCCAACTCTTCTTCTCACCAAGGCAGCAACATCTTGGAGAGCCACTGTGGGTTCTGAGGCTCAGTTACCAGGGAGAACAGGGAGAGCCAGGGTGGATCCATGTTCTTGCCACCTTTCTAGGACCCACGACCAGCAACATTTGACAGCCTGGCTTCTGCTAAATGGGACATGGGAAGTTCCAGGTACACCTCTAGGTAACCACCTGCACTAGAGATGTGGTCCTGTAGCACACTGAGGAGGCTGGCAGGTCATATCATTGCCTTGACCTTGGCTACAGCCCTGTTTCCGAATTACTCAGGTACTAGATATGGAGCAGCAAATATTTTCTTGGCATTTAGATACATTAAATCATATATATATATATATATATATATATATATATATATATATATATATATATATGCAAGTTTGTTTTTTCAAATTTACTGAGACATAATTGATAAAATGGTTTATATTCAAGGGGTACAACATGATGTTGAAATACATGCACATACCAGGAGATGACTTCCAGTCAAGAAATGGGCATGTACATCAATTGGCATGGTTACCTTCAGATGTGAGGAGAATCATTAGTGAAACTGGAATTTTAAGATGAATCTCAATTCACTTCTTCCACTGGCAGGCAGAGTTTTCACAAGCTGTAGTCCTCCAGCCTAGAAATATCAAAGCCCTTAGAGGCAGACCATGTCCTCCAATGTTGCACAAACCCTGGCAGATCACCCTCAATTTCTTCTTCGTAGGTGATGGTCTCCAAACTTCAAAGAATTAACTCCTTAGAGAAAGATGAGCATTGACCTTAAGGATATATAAATAACTACAAAGCTTAACACCAAAAAAAAAAAAAACCCAAATAACCCAGTCAATAAATTGGCTAAGGAACTGAAAAGACACTTCACAGAAGAAGAAATATAATAGTTCCATACGTGAAAAAATGTGCAATAGCTCTAGAAGTTAGAGAAATGCAAATCAAAGATTACCATCTCACTCCTGTCAGAATGGCAATCATCAATAATACAGGCAACAATAAATGTTGGTGAGGATGTGGTGAAAAAGTACACTCAGTCACTGCTGGTGGGACTGCAAATTGGTGCAACCAGTATGGAAAGAATCATGGAGATTTTTCAGAAAATTAGGAATGGAAACACCATTTGACCCAGCTATCCCATTCCTTGGTTTATACCCAAAGGACTTAAAACCAGCATACGGTAGTAAAGTCACATCAGTGTTTGTAGCACCTTAATTCACAACAGATAGACTAGGGATCCAACCTAGGTGCCTCTCAATAGATGAATGGTTAAGGGAATGTGAAATATATCAATATTCTGCTTTAAAGAAGAGTAAAATTATGGAATTTGCCAGAAAATGGTTGAAGTTGAAAAATATCATGCTAAGCAAAATAAGCCAATCCAAAAATAAACAAACAACAACAGCAGCAACAAAAAAACAAACAAAAAAAAAACTCCTATTTTTTTCTAATATGCAGACACTAATTCACAATAAGGCAGGGGGCAATAGGGAAGAACAGTATTATCACAGATTTAGTAGAGGGAAGTAATGGGGGTAGAGGGGAGGGGATGTGGGTATAGAAAAGATAATAGAATGAAACAGACAATTTTACTCTATGTATATATGTTACTGCATGACCAATATGATTCTGCAACATATACACTCAGAAAAATGAGAAATTATATCCCATCTATGTATTATATGTCAAACTGCAAAAATGCATTCTACTTTATTATATAACTGAAACAAACAAAAAAAGAACTAGAGCTGAGGTTTCAGTCTCTAATCTCATTTTCCCTTCCTGTCATATCCTTCTGAAAATGACCCTATTAGCAATGTAAGAATGTATTTCTTTGTATCCATTTTATATTTTATATATATGGAATTATATAGTGAAAGAAGTAATTTCTTAAGTTCAACATTATTTGTAAGAATCCACATGCCCCACCACCTGAAGCCCAAGTCTCTTCATCTCCTTTTGATAGTCTCCAATTGTGTTTTTTTTTCCTATAAATATGCTGTGCCTTGAAGAGTTTTACCAATGCTAAAGGCATTTGCATTGCTTCCTCTTTGGAGTTATAAAGAAACATTCTCCTATGATTGCTGTTGTAAATGTGTTTGGGTAAATTGCATGTAAGTATTTTTGTTATTTATATTCTAAGAGTAAATTTCTGGATCATCAGTTAAACATATTTGAACTTTAGTAAATATTACCAAATGCTTTTCAAAACATTAGAATTCAATCCACTAGAAACATGGGGACACTTTAATCTATCCATATCCTCACTTACGTTTATTATAGTTTTTCTTTTGTTATCTTAGTGATTCATCTGATTCGGGCAAATGTGACATACTGTGTTTTAATTTGTAAGTCACCAGTGACTAATAAAGTTCTGCATTTAATTGATTTTTTAAAAATTTCTAGATGGCCAGAAAATAAAGTCTTTATTTAAAAAAATGTTTAAAATAAAACATAATATCCACTGGTTCTTAAATTTTTCTTCAACAGAGAAGAGATCATTAATACTATTAATCACATTTTTCTGATATTGTTATTTTACAATTAAATTAAATTGATTAAATTTAACATAATTGTGATTAATCTCCATTAGTATGGAATAATAAACTAGAAATTACAAATAAATAAACTAGAAATTACAATGGACATCCAACTACTTTCTCAGTTGTGAAAAAAACAACAGGATCCTGTCTCAAATTTCTCCACTGCAAGCTGAATTAACCTCCAGTACCATGGAACTGAGATTATTTTCTGCTACTTTAAACATTACCACAGATTCTGAATATATAGCTTAACTTTTTTGTCATATTTCTGTATTGTCTTGTCCCCTTGTTTGGATTTCAATTTACTATTTATTTTTTAAACCCTGAAGAATCTTTCACAACATCAAAGGTCCCCCATATTCCTTGCTCATATGCACAGCCACACCAAGATTCCTGGGACTCTGACAGAGAATAACACCCACACAGATACAGCTGTGAGGTTGTTAAAATTTTAGTGTCAAATGCTATAAAACTCATGGATTTTCTAATAAAAAAATCATTGATTTTCTGCTCATGAATGAAGATGTTTTCCATTTCTTCCCCGAAAGCTCAGACCACTGTTAAAAACTGCTCTCACTGAACACACTTCTGGGCCCCTCCGTGAGAATCTGTAAACCAACAAGGACTACATTCTAATGCTCTTAGGCAAATGGGTGTTAACCAGTTTCCCCCTCATCATCCTTATTCCTTTCTTCATATTTTCACTAATATCATTCTGGGTTTATTTGGGCTACTGCAGATTGATATAAAATTTATCTGTTTAAAATTCTCATTTATTTATCTTCTTTGTCATTATGTACAAGCTTACTTATTTAAAAACAGATAACACCCCTGCGTATATACCCTGTGCTTTTGCACAATTTGCTACTCATTGGAATATAATTTTAACTCATGGAATTACCCATACTCAATCCTTGCTTGAACAAGCATATTGTACCCTTATGACATGCTATTTAATTAAAAAATAAAAAAGGGACATAATCCATAGTAGAATACAATTTTTAATTTTTTGAAAGTGGACATCAAATAAAGGATATAAGGGACAACGTGGATCAAGTAAACTTAAGTGGTGGTTTATAATTTCTAAAATTTTCCTTGGAATTGAAAATTTCTTATATTTGAAATCACCAGTTTATTATTTTTTGTTCATAGAAAGAGTTCATTGCTTGATTTAAATAAAAAACATCCAAATTTATTTTACTTCCTAGTTTTGCTTAATTGTTAATAAGCCAGATCTAATGTTGAAAGAACCAACTAGAAGTCACTGCTTTTCTAAATATCTCTAAATACATATAAAGTTCAAATGCATTATGTCACCATGTATAATTAGGATGTTCATAATTCTATGGCCAGAGCTGTATCAATGCAAACTAAAACACTTATCCTGTTTGATAAGGCATGGAAATTTTGAAACTTTTAGACAAATGTAATTTTGTGAGTTTATGAATGTTAATTAGTTTGCAGTGAATATTTCACAATGTATATCCTTGTGTCAGAGTCAAGTTATCAACTGGACATAGGATCACACACCTGCAATCCTAGGCATTTAGGAGGCAGAAGCAGGAGTATCACAAGTTCAAGGTCAGCCACAGAAATTTAGCCAGGTCCTAAGCAATTTAGTGAGACTCTGCCTCAAAGCAGAACAACATAGTACAAGCTCTTCAGGGGACATTTCAGACTAAAATTATAACACCTTGTGCTATCTTCTACCACCTCATGACCCATTATGACTCAGCAGTTGCCAGTGATATGCTCTTGAACTTCCAAAGCCAAGAGCTAATAAATGTCTTTTCAAGTTTGATATTCAATTATAGCAACACATATCATTCTAGGTTTCAGAGATATTATCTGTCAAGGCATACCACTACAAAGCAACAGTTCTCAGACTCAAACCAATTTTCTTCAATTGCATACACCAAGAGAACCTGTTAGCTATGAAGTAAAACAAACAAAAACCAGGCTGCAAGTTCCTCTTTACTTGCCAGAGCTGTTTCTATTTGGATTTAAAAGTCAAAAAATGGGAGTAGCTTCTTTGCATCTACTACACCTTTATCAAGCTACCTACTTTCAAATCAAATTCCTGAGCCTTTTCTTCATCTGAATATGCATCTCAACCATACTTTAGTAATACTAATAGTAATATTCACTAATAGAGTTATTCTCATCATTAAACGAACAGACAGAAAAGACATCAAATGCTGTTCCATATGTTCTCACTCTTCTTTTCCCATTTTTAAATAGGGAAAAATGTGAGAATTCTTAAAAAATATTTTTCTTTGAATTATTATAGGATTTAGATATAGCAAAGAAACTTTGACAGCATATCAAATAATAATAAGAAACTGAACCACACCCAGCTAAAAAGTGATGTCTAGGGAAATTACCTTTGAGACTTTCCACTCTGTGACATGGGCACCTGATCTTACCACTTATTTAAATGTGAGAAAGTTTTTCACCTTCATATCATCATTCTCCAAATCACCAGAGAAGAGGATGAAAGATGCAGTGTCCCATGTACTTCTTGCACATTTCCAGAGTTTAAGAAACAGCTATTTGTGCACTTTTCTACAACTTGTAATTTAATTTACTACAAAAATTCTAGTACTGAACAATTTTTCTCTGTAAAATGCAAGCATTGTATTGTAGGAAATCAGTAGCATCCTATATTTAGAAAATAGTGAGCCGGATATGGTGTCACATTCCTCTAATCCCAGCAGCTCAGGAGGCTAACACAGAAGGATTGTAAGTTCAAAGCCAATTTCAACAAAAAGCAAGGTGCTAATCAACTCAGTGAGATGCTGTCTATAAATAAAATAGAAATTAGGGCTGGAAATGTGGCTTAGTGGTTGAGTGCCCTTGAATTCAATCCCTGGTAGCCTTCTAAAAATAAATAAATAAATAGATAAATAAATAAATAGATAAATAAATAAATACATACATACATAAATAAATAAATAAGTATTTACTTTCTGACACATTACCCTAGGAAATGGGGGATTTTCATTACAGATAAACTACTATGCATAACTTGTTAACTGAGAGATGTCAATTTGCTTGACAAAAAGTTTCACCATCACAGTACCATAAGGAGCTTGAAGGAGACATCAGAAAACTCAAGGAGAGATGATATGGGCATTCAGGTAGTCCAAAAGATGATTCTTATGAGTCATAGCAGCATCCATGAATCAAATATAACTAGTAAAGGATCTCATGATAAAAATGATTATTACTCTGAAAAATAACTATCCCTCTTGGTAAACATCACTTGATCTCCCCAGGGTTCCTCCACAAATCACTCAGACCACTAAACTTCAAGCACTGTGGCTGCCAGCCACTCTGATTTACTAGTAATTATTCCAAAGAAGTTGCAAAATATTTTGAATATCACTCCTGGGTATCATCAAAACTGCTTAAATAAGATTCTTTCTCACCCCTAAACACTCTTACACTTTTCCCTTGAGCTGTTTGACAATGTTTACTTGACTTTAAAGTAAAATACATGGAAGTGGACAAACATTGCCTTTGGTTTGCAAAGGATGTTCTTCTGATTGTGATCCACAGTGTGGATGAAAATTGGGCTGCACAAATATTGGCAAATTAGGCATATTTCCAATTTCCCACATTGAGTTTAACTCAGATGCTAAACAGTTGATGGATTGGGATAAGCCTCCTATGCTAGGAGTTGATGCTGGAGAATGTCCCTTAGCAACAGCCCAGAGCAGCACTGCCCCAAATCTCTCCAACAACAAGAATAATACCAAAAAGCCACACTTCTTTACTTCCCTCACCATGGCAAACAAGTCTTCCAAGGCATCCCAGAATGGCCACTCCATGGATATCAACCATCCTGTCCTCATCAGCTCTAGCAACCCCACAGGTTCTGGGAGGATCAGAGAACTGTCTGGGGTTCCTGACGTGCCCCTCCTCAAGTTTATATAAGTACCAATGATTTAAATGTGACCTCATTCCAAGCATCTCAATGACAACTGGTTTCTCATTCACTTTCCTACTGGATGTCCCCTACCCAGCTGCCCTTAGAACTGTGAAACCTCCCATCTACCACCCCATCTTTTGGCTGCCATTGTCCTCATCTCTACACCATCAGGTAGTGCTGCTAGTGTTGCTGCTGCTGAAAAGGGACCAAGACCCATGGCAGGATCCACTGTACAGATTGAACATTTTTGGGATCAGACTCACCCCAGTGTGTATGTGGCTACCTATCCACACACTCCCAGGAAGAAGATAAGTTGGAACTGAGAATCAGAGAGACATTTTTAGTGTTTCAGCATTTCCAGGATAGCTGTTTCAAAGGGATATCAATGCATACCACTGATATTAGGTTTTTCCTTTGCAATTATGTGGCATTTGTCACAAGGGCAGTGACAAATGCTACCAAATTAAAGTTCCTTCATCTATTGTGGGTCAGACAAGTTAAGGTGTGACAAAGGAAAGTCCTTCCACTACAGGAGAACCTGCCCAGAAGCTACAGAGAAATGGTGTGGCTAGGACACCCAGTGTTGTCCCTAGAACTGTAGTGTCAGCAGCTCACATCCAAATAAGTCCTCAGACTAAGGTCCTGTTGCAAAAGACTGGGAAGATTACTGTCAACCAGTCCCACAATGCAGTGAAGGCAATTGCGGCACATAGTCTAGAATGCCCCACAGTAGCACTGGCACCTATCTAGGTACCGAAAGCTACCTGCATCTGTGAGCCTGTCCCACCATTTGCTGGCCTCCCCACATCCTCTGCCATCAATAGCAGGGTCTGCTGCCCATGCTGCTACTGTCAGTTTCACTCAAGTCAATGCCTCCCTGGCCTGTGCTTCAGCCACTTTGTTGACCTGATCAAATATCACCACTGCCTCTGATAAAACCAAGCCGAGTGGCCAGACAGTGACCATTCTCTCTGAACTTCCCACAATTCCAGATGATTCTTCAACAGCTCCTGGGAGCAGTTCAGCAAGCAAACTGGACAAAGACAGTAAAATAGAAAAACAGGGTTTACTGAAGCTGCCTTCTGATACAACCACCAAGTGGAAGCCCCGAGTATCCTTTCTATCATTGCTGAAGTGGAATTGGAGCTAGAAGTGGGGCTAAGTGTTGGCAAGTTGCCCCTACAGAGAGCCATGCTCATGAGCTACCACTTGGTATAGGGCATGGCAGGGCCGGCTTCTTCCTTATGGACAGGAATGGTCAGTCACTGCAGCACTAGCAGGCATAGCCTTGGACCAAGAAGCTTTCCATCTGATGACGAGCTCCCTGCACTTTGCATTCTCCATTGCTTCAACCTCCTCATCTGGCATGTTCCTCCCTTGGTCCTGTCATGAATGAATCTAGCCTGTTGTTTGTGAAAGGCACTTACCTGGTGGTGGTTTCCTATCCTCCTCAGAGTGAGGCAGAACATGTAAACTTAAAGAAGATGTTATTTTTGTTCATAAAAAGTGAGAGGATGGCTGGTTCAAAGGAACATTACAACACATTTTGGGAAAACTGGGCTTTTCCCAGTAGACTTTGTGGAAAACTTTGGAGGAGACAAACACTGGGAAGAGTTAAAATCACATCACACAAATGAAGAGCACAAAGCAGTCTGATGGAAATAGCACATGTGTGTGGACATCTACAGAGTCAGAAGCTAAGTAGAAGGTTGATTCCCCTGTCTCAGCAAAGCCACACCCGAAAGCAGAGTGAAGCTGGTGTCTGGGTTTCTCTACTCATTTGGGATTGTAAGGTGTTCCTGAGATGAGAAACCATTTTTTTTCAATGTATAACTAAATAGACAATTGTTTACAGAGCTTAGCTAATGTATTTGCTTCTTTTAAAACTGAAATTTTTGGTGATAAATAAACTCTTTGGATTATGATTTTAAGAAATTAATTCATGAAATGAGAGCAAGGAGAATCTGGATTATCTCCTGCTTAAAGCAGGAGATTCATTTTGCTGTAGAATGGATCTTCCTTCCCTCACCCCTGCTCCCCATCATTATATTTTGCTTCCTTAAGACAGAACTTTTGGTTCTCTAATTTGGGTTTTCCATTTTGGGAAACTAAACATATAACTCTGTCTGAATTAGTAAGGGCCTGTGCTAGGGAAAAAAAAAAAAACTACTCAAGAAAAGTCAATTATTCTTTCTTTTTAGTTTTGATCATGAGTCAACCTGAAGACATAATCTTCAATTTAGTTTTATGGGTTTTTAATTTTCCTAGAATAAAACCAATTATATAATGGGAAAAACAAAGCACAAGCATTGACTAGAAATGTATTCAGAAATACTATTTAGTTTTATGACAGAAGTAGCTCAATTCATTGGTTGAAAAGTAGGCAACATTAATCTTCTACTTGCTGTCTGAGAATGGCTCTGAAATGTAATTTCCATTTTATCCCATGAACTGTATGTCCAGAACATTTTTGAGATTTGGGGGTAAGTGATGAGCTGGTGTACAAGTCAAATGCTGAAGAAACAATGTGAAAAATTTACATTCAACTATTGTGGCTCTTTCTCAACCACCTTGCATATCACACAGTAATAAGGACATGAATGATCTATACATTTCACTACAGTTCTCAGCTGAGGTTAGTTTGCATTCAGAATCGACCAATGCAGGAAATATAATATAAATGGCATTCTCTAACCCAAAGTCACTCCTGACCAAGGTCTGATGAGCACACTCACTCCCCCCCTCGCTAAGGTGTCCATCAGCCAGCACAGGAGTCATGAATAAAAATGCTCTTTGTGTTCTCCCAACAGATATAGGGAAAGAAAGTGTTTATCCAGAAGCTGTTCCATGGAAGCTTTCCAAGCCTTCCTGGAAGGCTTGTAAGGAGCCAGTCTTCCCACACCTTAACTGTAGCAAGATCCAGCTGAGCCTACCTTTTTATATTTATATCCATTCTTTGTCATTGTCCTCTTCCACCAATTTTATTATGGTGCCATGCAGTCATGGGTTTGTGCAGTCCTGAGAACAAAAGGGGAAAAAGTAGCCTGGTAGTGAGGTACATACCACAGTTTTCCCATGGGAACTAAGTATTGAAATAACCAATTAAAAAAAAAATAAAAATTCAGGCTTGAAAATAGAAACATGGACTGAAAAGACTTCATCCAATAGCAAGAGGGTACATCATGTTAAAATTATGTAGAATAGGGGCTGGGGCTGCAGCTCAGTGGTAGCATGCGTGAGGTACTGGGTTTGATTCTCAGTGCCACATATAAAAAAATAAAAATCTAACAACAAATAAAAAAATTAAGATGTGGTTGAAAATTAAATCATTCCTAATATAAGCACTAAATTTATAAAACAGTGTTTTATTATGTTCATATGTGTTGAATTAAAAAAATACTGGGTATCCATGTAATATATGATGTCTGGTTTAAATATATAAAAAAGTTAAGCAAAAATCTGATGCCAGCTTTCATCTGTGTAAGTTGACACGAAGGGGTTATAATATTCTTTATTTGGGGAAATTAGTATATTTTATAAAAATTTTAAAAGGTAAAGACTACTACAGGTTCCGTTAATTTTTACCTGTCTTTTTTTCATATTTTAAGCTATGTGATTGAAGTACCTCTTTTAATAGTTTCCTAGTATAAATTTGTCTAAAATTTCATTTATTAATAGATCATTAGCTCATATCATGTATGGGTTTCCTATTGGTTTTTTGGAGACAATAGATGAATTTTGTAATAAGGGCTTGTTACACAGTGATATGGCAATAATAAAATCATAATTTACCATTCCTGTGTATGTACATAATTTGATGATAAAAAAAGTTTCATGATTAAAATTTGATGTTCAAACTTAAAAAAGTAAATAACATTTAAAGGACAAAGAAACAATACTTGCCTAAACTTGATAATGTAGTTAAGCAAATATAAAATTGCACTGGTAAGCAGTTTTCATTTACATAGCTTCTTAGGCAAAAAGGTAAATACTTTCATGGGGATATCACATTTTGCCTTTAATCTGGAGTACAGTCATTGGGCTCCCCATTCTACACACATATGCTGCTTTATTTTCTCATCAATTATTTCCCTTTTTTTTTTCTGTTAACCTTCCAATATAGTCAATACCATACATTCTGGACATCTCAAAAGGTGACTGTCAAAGAGATGAAGGAACCAGAATAAGAACTGATTTGTGATTTAGAGAACTCAGCCTTATTAATCTTGCAAGCTCCTGCTTGAGATAACCAGGACCCAGGATGCACATAGTCCCAGTGGATAGGGCTGGTGCTCAAAAGAGATTTTCATTAAAAAGACATTATAAATACATTAAACACAAAATAAAATCAACACTGTTTTGTCTATAACAGGAATATTCTAAGGGTAAATCTGATAAAATAATCAAGATACTGGACAACAAACTCCCAGACTCTTAATGTTGTTTCTAACATGACCTTGGAATGATTTCAGACTGACATTCATTAATTTATTTAAATTCAGCATATTAAGGTAGCTAAATGCATGTATTCTATATAAAAAGAGCCACTGAGCAAGAATCCTGGCCTGACTACTTGCCAGTTCTTACCTTTCTACTTTTTAAATTTACTTCCCTTAAAAAGACACCATAATAATTCTACAACCTTCATAAGGCTGATGTTAAAAATAAGGAGACAGGGTACATGAAGAGCTTATGATGATATCAAGAACACAATGAGAATTTTAAAAAAAGCAAGGGAGCATCATTGATCTCACATATGATGAATTTTCTACAGTTGAGGCAAGTGAAGCCACTCATTTCTTAGCAATAATTCTTACTTGTGTTCTACTTTGACAAATCATAAAAGAACACAAATCTGTGAAAATACACCTGCTCATATCAGCCACAATATTCTAGCATTTTATGGCAATTTCTAGATGAACATTCACACACTGGGGATTGTAAACTATTTCATGCTAACTCCAATCAAACTGTTGAAGTATGGAATGCCTGAACAGCTTGTGATTATTTAAACATCCTTAAAACAACTTCATTCTGAAAGCCAACTTCATATTTCTACAGTGACAGGCCTGCTGCAGTGACTCTCAGAATATGTGAGTCAGTGGGAAGAAACCTGCCAGTGACTCTCAAAAGCAATGCTCTGATACTTAGATTCTGACTCTTCTCTCTTGGCCACATCCTTCTTCCCAAACAAATGTAATGGAAGAGCTATTAGTAAAAGACTTACTCTGTCAGGAAATCTTGAAGCCATACAAGACAGAGCTTTGTGATACTGTCCATTTTCTCTCAAGAAAAAGGCCCTACTTATCATAAGCATCATAATTATTTCCACAACTTTGTATCATTTAATGTCAACTATGGAATAATGTATTTCTCAGATCAAATCTCTATTCCTCCAAATAACCTTTATATATATATATATATATATATATATATATATGTGTGTGTGTGTGTGTGTGTGTGTGTGTGTGTGTGTGTGTAAATATATAAATATATATATATATATATATATTTTTTTTTTTTCTTTTTTTTTCACTATATCACTGATGCTGAGCCTTTGTCCTGCTTCCTAAAAATCAGGGTGGTCACTGGAAAATAAAGGTTCCTGTTAATTAACCAATGAACAACTGAATGGCTCAAACCCAAATGACTCCCAGCACCTGCACAGAAGAGAAGGCCTAACATTTGTGAACATCTGTGATGGAAGCTCCAACTCACAAGCACATGCACAATATCAACTTTAGTTTTAATTTTTTCTCCAGTCTCATTATTGAGAAAGTTAATATTTAGAACTTAACTTTAGAATAACTCTGCTTATCCTCACTGTGACCATGCTCCCAAGTCATAAAAGAAATCTTAATCTTCATTCTCTTCAGAATGCCCAGATCACAGCAGAACATCCAGCTTGCCACCGTGGCTGAGAACAAATAGCCACCTGCCTCTCAGGTTGCACAAGGCATTCCCTCTCAGTCACACTGATTCTGGCGGTGTATATGTCTGCCCCAGCTTCCCATAAGAGTGCCTCAAGCAAGTAGACAGGTGTTTCAGGCTTGCTTTATGGAGACACCAGTTTAATCCAGACATGTGGACATTGGCAAAAGCAAAAATTTTGGCTAGAAGCATCTCCATGTACTTCCTCTTTTCAGAACACTGGTTACCTTTCTCCTCATCCTGACAAACATCATACAACCTTAGGAATAGAGAAGTCTCTAAACTAACCTCATAGCAGTATCTGGCCTGTTGGCACTTGAGAGGCCATGTAAAATCAGTTAGGTTTCCTACCAAGGTATCCATCAAACATTTGGCTTCCACAAACGTGTCTGCATAGTTCACTTATAAATCTTACGCAACATGACATTGCCTTAACTGTACCACAACAAACAATTTAGGACTGTAAGTAAAATCAAGCCACCCATCCTATTACCACTGTATAAAAACTGCATACTTATAAATTACTGTTTCAGCATCCCAAGTCCTTTGCCATGTATTTTCTGCCCTCAGCCTGAAATGGCCACTTCCAAGTCTCTAGTTAAAAAAATTCCATATTTTCAAATCAAATATAAAAGAAGCATATTTAAAAACATCTTCCTTACAGAGAAATCAAACAACACTGAAAATTTATGATTTTATTTACAACTACAAATACACTCTTTTCACTTTCTGGAGGAACTACTCAATCTTTTGGTGTATGTTTTTTCAAGCCTGTTTTGTTATACATTGACATATATTCTTATACATAGAAATGCAGTTTTACTCATTCCATTAATGGGCTCACTCTCTACAAATTGCAATTCCTTAATTTACTAATATACTCCAGATACAACTGCCTGTTAGTGAATATAAATCTACTTTATTCAGTATGACTTATATACAATATAGAGGCACCATTCTCCTGTTGAGGGCTGGCTCACACATCATGTCTTGCAACATGAGGTGTTTACCTCAGTGAACACCTCTGTGGACACCTCAACACCCCACCAGCCTGGCACAGTGATCCTCACAGAGAAGTGACCTACATTTGATCAATTTACCTCAAACTCTGCATTCTATTTCTCGAAAATTAAGTATTTGTGCACATAAGAAGTTATAGCCCTCATGTCAGGAATCTCTACTTTTGGTTTTAGTAAATCTAACAGCTTTCTATTAGATTGGCAATCAGGCAACACACAGGCAACACAGAAATACCTCAAAGTGTTGTTAAGATTAGCAAAGTGATAAAATTTAATAGTTTATGACAGCTTGAAGCAAAGGAGAAGAATCTCAGAATTCAAGTCCTTCATTAACTATCCAACCACCTTTCTCAAAGTCAACCTAAGCTTGTTTGTAAGTGGAAACATACTTATCTACACCCAAGAATCAGAGACATGAAAATTAAAAAAAATCAATACACTATAATTTAAAAATGCCAATAAGATATAATTTTATCTGTCTTAGTTAAGAAAGCACTGAATTAAGTTGAAAGCTCAAAATCTCAGAGATATAAAAGAACAAAAAAGCTGCCCACCTCCCAAAAACTGTGAAGACATCACACTTTAAAATTGCAGATGGCCTGCTGCTGAGGCAGGTTTGTTTTTCCTCGCCACAAATCTGCTGAGCTGAGAAGGCATGGGCAAGGCATTGGAACTATTTATGTCAACTTTTCCCCAAAACCAGAGGGATATTAAACTACTCCCAAATTCCATCTTGTTAATTTAAAAACAACAGACATAACCAAGGAAAGCCACGTTTCACCCACCACAAGTGGAATGGCATCCTACAAATTTTTGTGTTTCCCTCAGTGACAATAAAATCATGTTGGTATATCCCACCAACTTGTATGGAACATGGTGGAAAGAAACCATAAGGCAGTCCACTCACCTAAGGCAGAGTACAAGTAAAATCTGTGTTTACTTTTTTAAAATTCTTTTTATTTATTTGAAATTTCAAATCTTATTATTTTTCATATTTTCAGCCTGGACTTGTTGCTTATAGTGCTTTTCACTGTTCCAATTGTGTTTCAAGCTCTGGGTGGTGTCCTGATCCTATATTTTTTCTCCTCATTCTACCATGCAGTAGAGGATAATGTGATGGCCTCCAAGAAGTCAAGATTTTTCCTGTGTCAATGAATCCTTTCAGATCAGTGTTCTGAAAGATGAGCATGAAGGTGATTCTGAATAGATGAACTGACATATGCCTGCGTCTAACCAGGTCTGCCTTCTTTGAGTCTTTAGAGAAACACTGGCAATCACCACTATTGTCACTCCTGAGGACAAGAGGTGCAGTTGGAAAAGGATGTGTTAGGAGTAAATTAGTGAAGACAAGCAGTGAAGCTCCACCATCAAGGATAAAAAATGTGCAGTTTAGCACTTTATTGTGGAGGTCAGGTGAATTAGTGCAATTGCATGCAACTCATCAGGATTCATGTGGCTCTCATCATCTATCCTCTGAAGTACAGTGTCTTTTACACATAATAATACACAAATATGCTCAGCTGTCATATTTTTACAACTCTGGAAAAAATTCAAAGACCCAAATGAGTCAGTGCAAAACAAGAAGTGCACTTGTTTTATGTTCACCCCAGAATGGTCTCACTCTGTCACAAGGTAAAGTTGTCTCAGGTCAAGTCTATTTACACACATTTAGTATAGAAGCCATCAGTGATGAGCACAGTTATAGGGAATTCTGAAGTCAAAACATTCACAAGGAGGGGCTTGAGATATATCTCAGTTGGTAGAGTGCTTGCTTTGTATGCAAAATTCTCAGCACCACAAAAAGAAGAGAGAGAAAGGAGAGGAGAGAGAGAGAGAGAGAGAGAGAGAGAGAGAGAGAGAGAGAGAGAGACATTCATAGGGAATCCAGTAAAGAGGCTTCTCTTGCTATTCATTTAGATTCAAGATTATCTACAGTTTTCTTAAAAGTGGCCCATGTAAATCAGTAGTTCAGCTCATCCCAGGCCAATTGAGTTATACCCTATGGCTCAGGCAAACCAACACCACTCGCAACCTCAACCTGAGCAAGACATCAACTCTTCAGAGTCTAGGGAACATTCTACTCACCTAAGTAGCTTTTAAAACACATATTTTCTAGTTATTGCAAGGATCTTATCTTAAAAACCCAGTGTTGTAATGTCAACACAGCAAAAGCTAGTGGTGATCTCTATGTCCCTGAATGCTGGTCTAGGACTCCCTCTTGAAATTTGTCTTAAATCTCAACACCACACACACCTCTCTAGGGGCTGCAGGTATAACTCACTGACAGACCCTTCACCTGACATGCATGAGGTTCTGGCTCCAATTCCCAGCACTATAGAAATGAAAACGAAGTCCTCCCTGGACTGTGGGGTAATCATTCCTCTATTAACAGTCGGGCTGCCTGTGTTGTGTTTGTACAAAGAAGGTTTGTGTGGTGTTATAAACAGCAACTCACTTGCCACTTATCTGATCCTACCTGATATAATTAATTAGCCTCTCACATTTTTGTGAATTTTACTGAATAATATATCCATATAAAAAACTATTTTGCTTGTTAGACTTGTCACTTTTTGAGCATGTAAATGCATGGTGGCTGAAAGCTGGCAGGTAATTGATGAGAGTGAGTCTGAGAGAACAAAAGTGCCAAAAGTCAAGGTCTGTACCTGCTGATGCACTAAGATAGAGACTGAAAGTCCTCCTGGCTCTGCCAGCAATCTGAAAAGGAAGGCCACCCTTCAGCAAGGTAGCAAGAGGCTAGGATGTTTCAGAGAACAGGGAAGCATCTGGAGCCTGGGGCCCCTATCAGATACACTTGTTAGCTCAGGAAGTGAGGTGGAAGACCACCTATCCTATCACATGGTGACAACCCAAGCAAAATAGAGAGAATGAGACAGGTCAGGTTAGGATTCAGGGCCTGTGCAGATAGGACAAGAGCCTAGGAAGAGGCAACACTGTACCCTATGGCAGAGCATGTTTCCTGCTTCGGAAACTGCAACCAGGATAACTTCACAGGAACCCAGACCAAAACAAGTAAGGCTCAGTGCTTGGCTCTGGAAATCCCAGGCCCCCAAATCTGTTCTATTGGGGATTCTGTGTATATAGCAATCGTCCACTAATATTCCATATGGGAACTCCATGAAGGCTCTGCCCATGTAGGGCTTTGTAGGTAATGAGAGATGAAGGAATGAGGTTCATGTTCTTCCACCCATCCATTTTCTTCCCGCCTTTCACTTTCTTTTTTCCAAATCCCATATCATCTTCTACCCTGTACCCAAGTTTGCCCCATATGGATCTAAGAGAAAGTAATCTAACCCATTTCTAACCTACATTAGCATGAGGAAGAGCTCATGAAGAAACTATGGTGAGTCCAGTTGCTGGAACCCCAGAATTGAGGCCATAGTAGAAGATAACCTGAGGCAGTCACTGGGTTCCACAGCTCTCAGCTTGGACTGTAGGCCACAGTCAGTACACATCCCAGTTCTGCTACATACCACTTAACCTGTTAAGCTAGAAAACTGCTCTCTGAGCCTCAGCCTCCAGGTGTGTAAAGTGGAAGAAAAAGCGAATGCCTGCTTCATAATTTGGGGAAGATTAAAAGATTAATGATTTCAAATAGTGTCTGGCACTCAGTATTTTACATTTTATTTTATTTTATTCCCAAGTAAATATGTATGGATGTTGCATTTTATGAGTTCTTTATTCTAATGTTCTCAGTACGTTCTCATTGTTAAATGATTATTAAGCTCATTAATTTATTGGGGTTTCATGTGTCACAAGCAGACAAGGAGCTTGTTAGTTTTATGACTTCCTGTCATATGGGGCTTGTGACATCTGATTCTGGGTGAAAGCAATTGAGCTGTGCCACAGGATAGACCCTCTCAGGTCCTCATAATAGTTGGCAGGGTCTTCTCTAAGTAACAGGGCTTCTCTTTCAGTGAACACTGCAGAATCCAGTCTTCCTGCAGAGCCACTCTGGATCCTCTGGCCAGCATCTCTCTGTGATCCCTCCCCCCCATGATCCTGGCTAACACTCCCTCAGTGTGTGTGTGTGTGTATGTGTGTGTGTGTGTGTGTGTGTGTGTGTGTGTGTGTTAGGTATTATATATAACAAATACAAATATATTTTTGTCAATTAAACTCCAAAAAGTTGGAGGAAAAAAATTTAAAAATCTGTCAGTAGATTAACCAATCAATAAGAAATGAACCAATAGCCCCACTTGTGTGTTCAAGAATTTATAACAAAAATGACTTATGAAATTTTCTATATTTTCAAGATCTTCAATGTAATTTTCATACATGGATAATTGAATATTTATCATCCCCCTTGCAAATGCACAGAACATAAAATAAATTATTAATATTGATCTTGATTTTCATCTTCAAGCATAGAATTTTTCATGCACTCATCTTAATAAATGGTAAAGCAAATCCAATTTGAAATACCAATCATAACCTCACATATTATCTAAAATATAAATGTGAACCCATGATATTACTGTAGCACTAGGTCTAAAGGACCAGGTTCTCACTTGCAGTGGGGTCACAGAATAGGCCAGGAATTTTTCCTCTCCAGCCCAAGCCATCCTGGTGGGTGATATTGATGCTTTAGGCTAGCAACACTGATCTTGGATGGACAAAGTATATTATCATAATTGGATTAAAAAAATAACTTCCCAAAAGTAGTGCAATAGAATTTAAGCCCATACCTACTGGCCAGAAATAAACAAACAAACAAACAACCAAGCAAAAATGAAATTGCTTGATAGCATTACACAATATTTTCCTTTTGTCTTGCTCCAATTTCTTCTTGTACTAGATGGTGGCATGGTGAGGACATCTGTGAAGCAGAAATGGGTATTAAGTAGCAATCTCTTTAAACAGATCAGAGAATCAAAAGCCAGAAGTACAGAGCATTGTTCCTTCTAATTTAACCTGATTTAATGGTTTAATAGATTGCAAGAGTCACAAAACAAAAGCAAATTAGTTCTGCCATCTGGGGTTCACTTTCTCATTAAAAATTAATGCACAAGAATGAAGATCCAACCAGGATGGAGTCTTCTGGGTCCTTCTGCTCACATATCTCTGGTTCTTCCCCTTATAATTCAGGGCATTACTGAAATCTCTATACCCTTTTCTTGGGAAAGTTTAGCAGTAATGGAAAAGGACAGAGTGACATCTTCAAAAAAATTCACCCTCTATTTATTTATCCACTAAAGGACACAGCTTGGATCTTTCCCTGCCCTGGAACACTTGAATCATCTGACTTAAAACATGAGCCATCCAGAGGTCTAGAAAGAAAACCCATATTCAAAATAAATCAATCCAACTTTAAGAAGGCCATTAGTCAACCCCAATTTAAATATGTGTTTGAATTGACAGGAGAGATTAAATAGACTGAAAGGACCAGTGTAACTTGTGGCAATGCCCACTGAGGACATGTTCCCACTGCTTCAGGTGTAGGATTCCTGTATCAATAGCACCCAGCATAAAGGATTTGGGGAACACACCCCACAGAGTTAGAGGAGACATGAGTCAGGACCCTAAGGGTTTGAAGGCAGAGACAGATCCCAGACACACAGTCATCTGTTGAGGGGCAGCAGAGCTGGGATGGCCATGACACTAGTGCTCCTGAGTTTCTGTCTCTCTTTCTTCACATGCCCATTTAGCTGTCATGTTTTATACACACCATGGAAGCTAATTTATGTTTCCTCTATAAGAAAGAAGGGTTTCAACACCTAGTTATTCACAATACATTGGGTGCTCATGTTACTGCCACATATTTTTACACAAAGCTGTGTATGTGTTGTATGAAGCAATTACTCTTTAAAGTTCACTGGGATCCAAGGCTCTTTTCTAGTATTCATAGAACTATGCTCTGTGCAATGAACTAAGCAAATATTTCTACAGCAGGCTTGTGAATACAGGCTCACTATAAATGAAATGTCTGGAATCTTTCCTGTTAAACTCTGAAATGTTTTGTTCTTTCCCATTATTCCACTTAGCTGTCCAGTGGCCACTGCACATCAGCCCTGTCTCACACCTCTGTAGGTCACCTCATATCTGGAGAAGGCTTTGTGCTCCTGCTGAAAGCGTGAGGCATTTTTGTGAGAACTGCTCTAAAGTAAGAGTTTTTAGAATCCTATACAGGTGTGACTCAGGAAGACACAAACTGTTATTGTTCTGAAAGGTGTGTCTGCACTCTGCTGCCCCCCAGAGGCAAAGCTGAGCACATGCACCAGGGAGTATACCGTTTCAGAATGCTCATCACAGGATCAGAATCAGGCATTGTGAGATGGCTTCCATCTCTAATTTCTGTGACATGATTACTTCCCTCTCTCCCAGAAAATATGAAATAGGTAAAAAGATTGTGATGTTAGTAACGATTTGTTGTCTTGGCTATTGCTGTTGCCTCCTTCATCACCACAATCTTCATCTCTATCACTCCAACATCATCAGCATCACCACCTCCATAAACACCACTACCATTCCATCACCATCACTATCACCAATATCAACTATATCATTCCCACTGCCTCCACATCCATCATCACCATCACCAGCTCCAACACTATCATCATCATCACCACTACCACCACCTATTTCCATCACTGTCACTATCATCACCACCTCCTCCATACCAACACCCCCTTCTGCTTCATCACCACCAGGGGGATACACCATCACCACCACTATCGCCACCATCATTGTGTCACCTTCACTTGGCAAGTATCTTGAATGTGTAAAGCAGACGAGTCTCTTCATCTTAATCAAAGCTATGTTTTTCTGTGGTGAAGAGTGTGTATATATATATATATATATATATATATATATATATATATATATATATTCCATACCAGAACTTGAAGCAAGGTTCTCTTTGATTAACTACTAAGCCATATCCCTGGCCCTTTTCTTGTTTTGAGATAGGGTCTTGCAAAGTTGCTGAGAGCCCACATCAAGAAGGCTGGCTTTAAACTTGCAATCTTCCTCAGCCTCCTGAGCTTCTGGGATACAAGTGTGCACAACTGGGTTCAGCTTATATTTTGAAATTTTACTACAGCTTTTCAGTCAAGCAGTTACAACCCTGGGAGACATTCTGGGCTCCTTCTCTCCAGTTACTTAAGCCACCTACAGTCCTCCTATTACTATGTCAGATCTATGTCTTTCTCTCAATTCCCACCCTGTTGTCTTAGTTATGGTCCCTTCTCTGCCAGAACATGGGGGCTAACTTTAGTATTTAGCACATAGTGGGGAATAAAAGGTACATATGGATGGGTTTGGTTCAAATGGCAGCTCTGATGCTGTGCTGACTCATAACTTCCCTGAGCCCAGGTGCTTGCTCTGTGAAGCTCCACAGGGATGCCTAGGACAGCCTCTTGTTGTTAGGATTCACTGCGGTAATGGCATACCTGTGCTTAATGCAAACAGGTGCTTGACAGACAGAAAAAAAATATTTTATTTCAATGCACATTGGATAACTGGACTAGTCCTGTGGAGGCCCCCTGCTTCCTGTCATTTATAACCTTCAAATACATTGCCACTCCACTATGAGAAAATGCTTTCCTGACACCTGTTTTATACTATGGACTCAGCTCCTTCCAACCTCTCCAATCCTGTCTCCCACCACTGACACTGGGCTACTTCTTTATGCCATCTGGGGCAGTTTATACTTCTTCAAACACCCCCAAAATAATGATTCTCATGTTCCATCATGGAGAGATGGAACCCATCCAAATAGAGCTGGAGCCACATCTACTTAATAAAGGGCCCACTGGGTGAAGAAGGTGGACCTTGAACTGTAGGGACAGCCAGGACCACAGCCCAGCTCTGCAGCTGACTTTCTTCCTAGTAAAGCTTCAAAACAGTTCTTCCTCCACAGAAAAAGCAGGGGGAAGCTGCCTGCTTTCCTGGGCAGAGAGGTAAGTGGGCTGAGCATTTGTGGGGAGAGAGAAACAGAAATCCTGCAAACATTTTCTGATTTATTCATAGAGGAATTAATCCAGGAAAGAGCTGAAAATATGACAAAGAACATCACAAGGGGAAATAAAAGTTTTATGGAACCCAGGAGTATCAAAAACAAAGTGCAAAAAAAAAAAAAAAAGAGAAGACACTAGAGTCTTTTGCATATAGACAAAAGAGAGGGATGGCTCTGTCAAATGGTGGATTCATTCCCAATTTTCTGAAAAATCTCCATACCACTTTCCTTATTGGCTGCACCAATTTGCAGTCCCACCAGCAGTGAATGAGTGTATCTTTTCCCTCACATCCTCACCAACACTTATTGTTGTTTGTATGCATAATAGCTGCCATTCTGACAGGAGTGAGATGAAATCTTAGAGTGGTTTAACTTGCGTTTCTCTAATTGTTAGTGATGATGAACATTCTTTTACATATTTGTTGAATGACTGTACATCATGTTCTGAGAAGTGTCTCTTCAGGTTCTTGGCCCATTTAATGATTGGGTTATTTGGGGCTTTTTGGTGTTTAGCTTTTTGAGTTCTTTATATATCCTAGTGATCAGCACTCTACCTGATGTGTGAGGGGTAAAAATTTGCTCCCAAGATGTAAGCTCTCTATTCACCTCACATATTGTTTGTTTTGCTGAGAAGAAGCTTTTATCCCTCTTCTCAGTCTATACCCAAAGGACTTACAAACAACATACTACAGGGACAGAGCCACAATCAATGTTTATAGCAGCACAACTCACAATAGCTAAACTGTGGAAGAAACCTAGATGCCCTTCAATAGATGAATGTATTAAAAAATGTGACATGTTTACAAAATGGAATATTGCTCAGCAATAAAGAGAAGATAAATGCATGGAGTTAGAGGAGTTATTGTTAAGTGAAGTTAGTCAATTCTATAAAACCAAATTCCAAATGTTTTCTTTGACATAAGGAGGCTGATTCACAGTGGGGTAGGAAGTGGGAGCATGAAAGGAATAGAAAAACTATAGATACAGCAGAGGGGTTGAAGGGGAAGGAAGAGGATATGGGATAATTTATGATGGTGGAATGTAATGATAATTACTATCCAAAGTAGATGCATGAAGACATGAATTGATATAAATTTATTGTGTATACAAACAGAGATATGAAAAATTTTGCTCTATATATGTAATAAGAATTGCAATGCATTCTGCTGTCATACATAAATAAAAAATCACATAAAAATATGGAAATAATCTGTTACGTTTTCCTATTGTACTTATGTAATATAAATGTTCTATGTACAGTGCTATGAAACTTCTTTCAAAAATATTTTTAATAAAGTTGTATGAAAAATTTAAAAAACAAACAAACAAACAACAACAACAACAACAACAAAAACCGCCAGAGTCCTGCTTACTGAACTCAGCTTACAGACACACAGCCTGCTTGGGCTCAAACTCTTTTCTTGCATAGGTGCATAGGTTGACACAAATGTAGATATGATGAGATTCATAATCCGATGATCTGAGATCCAAGATGCTCTGAAAGCCAGAAATTTTTAAATGCTGTCATAACAACCTAAGCTGAAAATTCCACATCTGACCTCAGGTGATAGGTTACAGCCCAAACACAAGCTGACTGAAAATATTGTGTTAAGCTACATTCAGGTTATGCGATCCAACTGTGCATGATTCAGGCAAAATTACAAGCTTGGACATACATGTGTTCCCATCATCTCCTATTATTATTATTCGCAAACATTCTAGAATTCAAACTCCAAAATCATTTTGAATAAGGGATGCTCACATTGTCTGGAACTTACATCCAACATACCTGATCTGAAGAATACCATGGGGACTTCCCAAAGCACATTTCCACTAATTAAAAGACTCAGAAGCAACTTCCTTGCTTTGGCAGCCACCATTACTCCCACTGGCCCACCTTTCCTTCCCCTTCCACATAGCTCCTTGCTCATCATTTGGCATGGACCTCATGTTCATCAGTGTAAGTATGCTGTTGGCAACACCCCACGTTCCCGACCAAACTTTCTCCTTCACTGGCAAAACCTCAGTCCAGCTGAGACCGCCTCAGCACACAGATACACTGCCTGGCTCCCACTAAGGTCCCACAATGAGGCCAATGTGCGCTTCTGCAATCTCATGATGGATGGATCCTAGACCAAGGCTCTCCTTTCCCTTGGGTAATTTTGGGTCAAATAATAAAATTTAATAAAAAAGTGACAGCAACATGAAAAGAGGCAAGACCATGGGGGATCCAGACCTCTTAGAAATGAAGGTTTGCATCTCCTGTGTGGGGCGCCCCACTGCCAAGGGTTGCTATGAGTTGTGAGATGAGGCAAGAATGAAGAATATAAGCACAGGGCCACAGCCCTGAAACCAGTCACACAGACCCTGCAGTAGGAAGGACATCTTTCTTGTCTAGTGTGTGTGTGTGTGTACACAGTGTGTGTGTGTGTGTGTGTGTACACAGTGTGTGTGTGTGCATGTGCACATATGAACACATGTGTTTATGCCTGTGGATAAGCAGATCGAATTACAGAGCCATGGACACAACTGTCATTTCGGCTATCAACTGCCATTCCTGCCATAATTAACAAAAACTACTCCCACAATTGCCACATTTGTAAAAGAGCACCCAACAAACTCCCTCGATGCTTCACCCTCCTTGCTCCTACACTGCCATGAATTTCACATGAGACAGAGAGGGGTCTGGATATCAGAGGTCCTCAGACCTTGGGCTCAGAGTCAGTTCACAATTCCACTAATGGTTAGATTGAACCCAACTGGGAAATGAACCATCAATCATAAGTTGTTTCTATGGTAGCTGCTAACTAAAAGACTCAGAAACAATCAAGTGTTCAATTGGGAATTTTCCATAGCACCCAGGATGGCTGTTGTGATAACCATGTCTCCCACAGATGCAGACACTGCCTGAGGAGCTGCCAGGAGCACAAATGCTCTTGCTACCTGGAGCCCAGCTCCAAATAATTCATTGCATGGAGCATAAAGTTCAAGGATTTAAAAAGTGAATAAATTTCCTGCCAGTTCTGCCGCAGTCCGG
This sequence comes from Urocitellus parryii, assembly GCF_045843805.1. Taxonomy (NCBI): domain Eukaryota; kingdom Metazoa; phylum Chordata; class Mammalia; order Rodentia; family Sciuridae; genus Urocitellus; species Urocitellus parryii. The sequence continues at coordinate 6,061,144 of NC_135548.1, forward strand.
CTGCAGCAAAATAACAGGGGGTGGGGGTGACGAATAACTTGTGTGTGTTGATACAGCAGGAGTAGGAGCCTTTTATTGTAGGACAACAGAGGTATTTATACATTTTGCACAGCTTATCTTAATTAACATAAACTAGATACATCAGTCAACCAATAAGGAATCTCCACACTTAATGGCTCGCTTTTGTTACTTCTTAAACCACTCCCTTAGGCACTTTTCCAGGCACCATCCAGACTTGTTTACAAACTCTAACATTCCCCTGGCAAAATACCAGGTGTTATTTTGACTTGTTTACAGACTCTAACACAGTTCAAGTTGGATTGGGAACCTGAAAGTCATAATGTTGGTCTCCCTTCAGAAATGGTTTGTGCCAATCTTCTTCAAGTATAACTGAAGACTGAGATCACAGAAAATACAGAGCATTTCCAGGAGCTCCTCTTTCCAGCCACCACATGGGTGGTCTGTCACTTGAGCAGTGCTACTTAAAGAGCAGCACTGTCCCTGTCCAGCAAGTCCTCATCTAGCAAAAATATTCTACAGCTGCAAACTCCCCCCAGTACTGTACCAGCTTTTTTGTATATCCCAGCCTATTTTTATTGATTTGTCACCATGCATACGGAGGAAATGGCAAGGCACAGGGTACCTGACTTTTGTGTCTGCCCAGAGCTTATTCAATGGGCTGATGCTTCCCCTCTGCCTCAGCAAGACAGCATCTCCCTTGTAAACTGGAGAAAGGGTGTGCATTCTGGGTCTGGGGCTGGACACTAGAGAACAATAGAGAACCTCCTGGTCTCAGAGAAGTGAGCAGCTTGCAACCCCCTGCAGGGGTCCCCTTTCCTGGACCTAGTCCCATGAGGGAGCTCATGACCAGGGCTAGATGCCCAAGTATAACCAGCAGGACTTTAAACAATTTTATAGGATGAAGTACAGAACCAAAAGTGTCCACCTTTGTCCAGGAAATGGCTTAGAATATGCAGAGAAGGACAGTGGAAAAGGAAATCCCAAGGTGGGGTGGGGAAAGGTCAGGCCAGCTCAGCATCTTGTGGGTACCTTTTAGTATTTTTCCATTTGCTGAATGGTTTTGTAGATATTGTATCTCATATGAACAGGGTGGAAAAAGTCAGGAATGTGGTGTGGAAGCAGATAATCCCAAATTGGGTCAGATGAAGCCTCTTGCTCTCAAGTGCATGCTGTGGAGATGAGTCAGTGATGGGAAGCAGCCATAAGTGTTACCATGCAGTGTTTTCAGAGTCATCCCAGGCACTCACGAGTGTCCATTTTACAGCTTAAAAAGTTTGACATGTGCATAATCTCATGATAGCATCACTCAAAACCAGAGAAACTTCTCATAACTTAGAAGACTGAGACCCAAATATGTCAAACAATTTCTCACAATCCAAAAGCTCTGAGGGTTGAGGCCTGCCAAGACTTCTCACTTTATTCCCAGGGAAGAGAATTTGAGGGCCAAAGATGTGAGTCTAGAAGCATAAATGGGGGAAGCCAATCTCACTGAAACCAGGGAGCAGAGGATATAGAGCCAGCTGGCCAGCACAGGTGTTACTTGGGGACAAATGTTCTCTTCTAGTTGCAGTGATTTGTGCTCACATGGAAGCAGAGCACTTACCATCAAACACACCCCTGCCACCTGTCCTCTTAGATGTTCAGAGCTGGCAAGAAACCTTAGATGCAAGACACTCTGTGTTCAGAGCAAAAGAGGGAATGGGGAGAGAGGCGAGACATCCAGAGTGCAAGGGCCTTCAGCTTCGTCTCAGTGCCTCTCTGCAACACCTGTGTAACATCCACGTCTGCCTGTGCATGGCAATTTGGCAGTGAAGCAGGATGCTAGAGGGTAGAGAGAAGGAGGAGACTCCCTCTAGGTGTCTCAGCTCAGAGAAGGTGCTGGGCTTCCTTAGCCAGCCCTGGCCCCTTCATGCTCTCACAGGTAGGGTTTTGTATGGATGAGCCCTGCAGTGGTGGCACTAGGACATAAGATAACCCTAGCTCATTTCTGACAGCAAATAATAGGAGTCTCCCTTCTTATAGTCAAATAAATCATAGTAAATCTTGACCAAAAGCCAGCTCAGGGTAGGCAGCATGGAGGAGATGAGCACCAATGTGGCTCAGAAAAACCAGAAGTCAATACCAAATTCTCAGGGCCAACTAGGTCTTTGTCATCACAGGAACATGAAGACACCAACTTCAGAGAATCACAGCTGTGGGATTTGGACAGGAAAAGTGGAAAAAGCACTGAGTAGAGCACAGAGTGAGGGAGATGTGCAGAACAGAGGCTGAATTGTCACAATCCACAGCCAAGTGTGGTGTTTCTGAGCTGGAGGAGGACAGCATGGACTTTGGATGGCACTCTGTATACTTTTGTTTTGCATGAACTTGCAGGATGTGACACATTCACACACCACTCATATAATGATAAATCCAAGTGAAATGAGCAAATCCAAGTGAAGTCACTGTTGCACATGGAATTTTCTGGGGCTGAGCGACTCAGTGGTGGGTCAGGAATACTTGGGAGAAATTCTCTTCTCCAACATGTACCAGATGGCTCCAATGCCCTTCCTCTGGGCCACTGCCCAGAGATTCTCTCATAACTGTGGCCCTCTCTGAGGCAGAGGTGGGCCTGTTTGCTGAACCAGGTTTGTATGTGAGCAGGGCACAGCCCCAACCTGGGAGTGCTGATGAAGGAGAGTGTGGAGGGAGGCATTGCTGGCCTTCCCCTGTGTTGAGTGCTAGAGACACAACCACAACAGGCCACTGCTATTTGGCAGTGTATCACCAAACCTGTGGACCCACTGCTTCTGTCTGGGCTCTTTAAACAAGGCTTTATAGCACTCTACCTTTCCACATAGTTAAAAATACATATGATCTATAAAGGAAGACCATTCTTCAAAAGGAGTTTGCTTCCACAAGGTTGTGTGCCAAGGCTGGGCATCTTGTGCACAGCTTTTAACTCTGGCCATGAGATACTCTCTGGTAAGTTGTATCCCACTTCCTTTTGTGTTCTGCACTCCATCACTTCCCTCCTGCTGTCTACCTCATGGGAGACACAGGGACTCAGAAATTGATCTCTGGCTGTTTATAGCCTTGTACCACCCTTTCCAAGGACAAATCACCTCCTACACTACCCAAAGCCCACAAATGCCCCCTTCCTATGTCTTTATGACAAGCCTGACTGTTCCAGATCACACCTGATCCCCTCTATGCAGTTCTGCCTATCTCCTCTGCTCTCCATGCCCACCCTCTCCACCCTTTTACTGCTGGGCTGCCGAATAGAAGGGACTGCTCCCTGCACACACTGACCCCACCACCTGGGATCTCATAATCCCCTCTCCACAGCTTCTCACCTTCTCACCCTAGTCAGGGCCCTCATACACCCTCTCTATGCCAGCCACAAGGTCTACATGAAGAGTCACTACTCATCTTCTGGAGTTCCTTGTGGGATGTGCAGGTCCCTAGTGAGCATAGGATGTACTCTTCTGTATTAACCCACAGCATACAGTGCACAGCAGTGCAAAATATATCATAGAAACAGAACTGGAAAACCTTTTAATTTGGGGTGCTATCAAAATCTATTAAGCAATACATTACAATGGTGTTTTTTAAATTGATTTTAAAAAATGAAAATGGAATGCATTATAATTCTTATTACATATGTATACCACAATTTTTCATGTCTCTAGTTGTATATAAAATTGGCACCAATTTGTGTCTTCATACATGTATTTGGATAATGATGTCCATCACATTGCACCATCCTTTAAAACCCCTTTCCCCCTTCCTTTCTCTCCCACTCCTCTGCTCTATCTAGAGTTTTTCTGTTCCTCTCATGCACTCCCTCCCTACCAAACTATTAATCAGCCTCCTTATATCAGAGAAAACATTCAGCATTTGGGTTTTGGGGATTTTCTAACTTTACTTAGTATTTTCTTCTCTGAAAATTCTATGATTTTATTCTTTTATTGCTGCATAATATTTCATTGTGTATATATGCTACATTTTTTAAAGATACATTCATCTACTGCAGGGCATCTAGGTTGGTTCCACAGTTTAGCTATTGTGAATGGTGCTGCTATAAACATTGATGTATCTGTGTCCCTGAAGTATGCTGTTTTTAAGTTCTTTAGATAAAGTCCAAGGAGAGGGTTACTTGGCTCAAATGGTGGATCCATTCCCAGTTTTCCAAGGAGTCTTGATACTGCTTTCCATATTGGCTTCACCAATTTAGAGTCCCACCAGCAATGTGTATGTATATCCTTTCCCCCATATCCTTTCCGACACTTACTGTTGTTTCTCTTCATAATTGCTGCCATTCTGGCTGGAGTGAGATGATATCTTAAGAGTAGTTTTGATTTGCATTTCTCTGATTGCTAGAGATGATGAGCATTTTTTCATATATTTGTTGATTTATTGTATATCCTCTTCTGAGAATTGTCCATTCAGGTCCTTGGCCCATATATTGATTGGGCTAATTTATTTATTTATTTATTTATTTATTTATTTATTTATTTATTTATTTATGTGTGTGTGTTTGTGTGTGTGTGTGTTTAGCTTTGTGTGTTCTTTATATACCCCAGATATTAGTGCTTTATCTGATGTGTGAGGGGTAAAAATTTGCTCCCAGGATGTAGGCTCTCTATTCACCTCATATTTTCTTTTTCTGAGAAAAAAAAAAAAAAAAAAAAAAACAATCTTCCTATGATGAATATTAGGGGCTACTTTTTTCCTTCTATTAGATGTTTTTGGTTTAAGTCTTATGTCCTTGTTCCACTTTGAGTTGAGTTTTGTGCATGATGAGAGACATTGAAGGCATTGACAAATTTATTATGTCAAATGATTTGCCCAGATTGAATCAGGAAGATATATACAATTTAAACACACCAATATCAAGTGATAAAATAGAAGATGCCATCAGAAGTCTACAACTAAGAAAATCCCAGGATCGGATGAATACATAACCAAGTTTTACAAGACCTTCAAAGAATAGCTAATACCAACACTCTTCTGCCACAGTCTGGCTGGGCACAGAATCATGAGCCACTCAAGCAGGAACAAAACTTTATTTTTGAAAATGCTGCCAATAACCCCTATGGGTCCGGCAAGCAAGCCAGTCCACCCTTGAGGTCCCATCTACCAGAACTGGGGGCCCAGACCTCCCCAGGAATTCTCTCCTACTCTCCTTCCCCAAACAATGGGAACTCTCCAGGAGTCCTGTAACAGGAGGGTAACAGGCCAAGGTGAACAGCAGGAGTCCAATATCCATATGAATGTAAATTTTAACATAATCATATCATCTCAATGGCTAGCTGGCATCACCTTACAACCAAAAGTGCCATGCATCATAATACTTTGCTGTGGCTCCTAGCACTCCTCAATCCATTTCAGGAAATAGAAAAAGAGGCAACACTTCCAAAGTCATTCTATGAGGCCAATATCACTGTGATCCCCAAACCAGGCAAAGACAAATAAAAGAAAGAACACTTCAGACAAATATCTCTAAAAAATGCAAAAATTCTCAACAAAATTCTGGCAAATCAAATACAAAAACATATCAGAAAAATTATACACTATGATCAAGTGGAATTCATCCCAGGGATTCAAGGTTGGTTCAACATAAGGAAATCAATTTATATAATTCATCACATCAATAGTCTCAACAATAAGAATCATATGATCACTTCAATATATTCAGAAAAAGCATTTGAGAAAATGCTGCATGTTGAGAGCCATAGCCAAAGGGGCCCCAGCAAACTTCCAGCTGCCAGCTGATGATTGGCTCACAGCGGCCCCAGCAACATCTAGCTGATTGGCTCCTCTGTGGTGCTGTTCATTGGGCTGTTTCCCTGCCCTTCAGACTGCCAGCTGATGATTGGCTCACAGTGGCCCCAGCAACATCTAGCTGATTGGCTCCTCTGCGGTGATGTTCATTGGGCTGTTTCCCTGCCCTTCAGACTACGGAACTGCTCATTGGGGGACTTCTTTGGCTCCGCCCATGCGACCCAGCCAATCGGCCTCAAGAGCAGGAGGATTGTGGGAGGTGGTGAGGTGGTGTGGGGGAGAGGCTTGTGGAAGCCGGTGGTGGCAGTTGGGCTCTGAGGGTTTCTTTTCCTGAGGAGCTGTTTTGCTTGGCGTTTGTAGTTCTAAAAATAAAGTTAGTTTCTTTTGACAAGTGGCTCCTGAATTGTGCCCAGCCAGGCTTTGGCATTTGGTGGCTCCCACGGGGAGCAACTGAGGTAAGTAAACTGCTCGCCCCTGAGGGCAGGGCGAGAGGATGGGTAGCCATTCTAAGTTTACTCTTTTGTTTTGCTTCATTTTTGTTTTAACTTGCCTGTCCCTGGAGATGAGTGAGAGGGAAGGAAAACCGGTCACATCTGAGGAAAAACTATTTGTGTCAGAGGAACAGATAGGGAGAAAGGATGGATGCACATGTCAGGAGGATAGAAAGGCTATAATGAATTTTTGTTGTTCCATTTTTATTGCATTCTGTCTCGGTTTTGTTTGGCATCATCTTGTTGGGTTGTATTATAGTAGAAATATGGGATCAGCAATTAGTAAAAAACAAACTGAAAGAGTGTTAAGTAAATTGTTAGATGAAGGATGCATCCCAGTAAAATCAAGAGCAGTCAGGGCATACATTGATACAATACAAAAATGTAGCCCATGGCTTTTTAAGGAGGAGTTGTTAGATATATCACAATGGAACCATCATGGTGAAGATTTAAAGAGAATAGAAAAGAACAACCCAGGGACTCTGCCAGTTGGCACATTGACATTGTGGGCGAACGCATCTGGTTTGCTTATTCCAAAGCCTTCAGTTCAGACAAAGGTAGAGGAAGGAGAATATATATTGATTCAAGTAAAAGAGAAGGTCTCTCAAGTTAGTCAGAAAGAGGAAAAGATTCAAGTACAAGAGAAGGTCTTTCAAGCTAGTGAGACAGAGGAAGGAAGTTTAGAGCAGAAAAAGCCATCAGGGGAAAAGTTTATGTTTATGTTTTAAACACCCTTTCATGTTTAAAACACTAGAAAAACTAGGAATAACAGAAACATATCTTAACATCATAAAGGCTATCTATGCTAAGCCTCAGGCCAACATCATTCTAAATGGAGAAGAATTAAAAGTGTTCCCTCTAAAAACTGGAACAAGGCAGGGATGCCCTCTTTCACCACTTCTATTTAACATAGTTCTTGAAAAAATGGCCAAAGCAATTAGATGAAAGAAATTAAAGGGATATGTATAGGAAAATAATAAATTAAATTAGCACTAAAATAGTTTTTGAAAAATCTTAAAAGAAACCCAGTAACTGATACAGAACTGCTTACTGAGCACCTTCTGTGTACAAGTCCAAAAGTAAAGAAGAGTTCCAGGACTGGTGTCCATGAAGCCTATGTTCTACCAGGGGGAATAATGATAGCACAAACACACAGATGTACAAAAACATGTCAAAACAGGGAGGCAACAGTTGGAGAGGGGGTGGGGGTATTCTGGGAAGGAAGGATAGACAGAGAATGGAGAAAAGCTCATATAAGAGCCAGCTGAAGTTTAAGCAGAAAGCCATGTGTGTATCAGGCATTGAGATGGGACCATCCCCAGGGTTCCTGGGCCCCAGTGAAGCTCACTGTGAAAGTGAGCCTGAGAGAACAGACTTGAAGCCAGACCTCAGTTGAAAGACCTCCTGTTTCCCTGTCCAAGGAGAATCACAGGAAACACTAGCTGCAAAAGCACGAGGTGGTTTATTGAGACACAGGTGTCTGTGGGTGCCCAGCAGAACCTCAGCCAGAGCTTTGGTGAACTGGCACTCTGGGCTTGGGGATACAGAGATTTTTATAGGGTTTAGGACAGGTTTCGCACTCGCGGGAAGCAACAGGTTTCTTATTGGTTTCTTTAAATCTAGCATATAGGCCACCTAGGGGATACAGGTCAGCATTCCAAAGACCACAGGTCTGCATTCCAAAAACCACAGGTCTGCATTCTATTCTTTCTGTTCCTGCTTATCTGTTCCTGTTTATTCATTCATGCCTCAGGATACGGGTGCTCTGTCCTTTCTCAACCGGTTATGTGGAAAGCACATCCTGTGCCTGAGCCTGTTTATGACAAGCCTGGTATCTTGATTTCATATTTTGGTCTTAGGTAACTGGGCTAACTGGGCTAGGGTCTTTCATTCCCCCCCCCCCTTTTTTTCTAATCATGGATAGAATCTTATATCCATTGTCCTGTGTTTTCCCTGAGTCATTCCCAGCATGGCCTCCATTTTAATTTTCACTTGATATTAGACCCGATTTACCTAACTACATTAACTACCTAACTTTAAATCTGGCTTCATTCCCCCCTCTAATTTGGGAACTCCTTACTGCTGTAAGGAAAGGGGGAGAAGATCTTTCTGGCTTCTTCAGGGTGACAAAAGGGGCGATGTTGGGGCAAGCAGTTTGGAGTCCCCTTTTAAAAATCTTGTCTATCGAGTGGTCCATGATAGGCTGGAGGGCCATTTGAGTGATGGGTGGTCTATAAGAGAAACAAGAATTCATTAGTACTAGAACCATATTGATGCAGCAATAAATGCCATAGTACAGGAATATGCCAATGAGTATGATGGCAAAGACAAAGACTAACAATGTTTTCCACCAGGAAGTACCAAGAACCAGAAGCTAAGATATTGTTTCCATGATAAAGTTGCTGAGGACATGGCTTCTATCTGAGCATGTAAATCTTTAAGGATATTTGTCACATTGCCAGAATTGTCAGGGATGTAAACACAACATTTAACTTTTAGGGTTACAGTTGTCCTTCCCTTAAGATATAGTTTAATAATTTAATACCATCTGATCTTGCAAAATCCTTTTACTAGTATTACCTCTGTGTCTAATAGAGAAATATTTAATTCTGTTACTTAGGGCTGGATAACCATACTAGCAAACATTAAGTCTACCTGTGTAGGTTAGAAACAAATGCCTTAAACTAAAAACTACTCTGGCAGTTCCTTTTAATAGTTATCAGGCATTTCTGTCTGAGAATCTCTTTTGCAGCCTCCAGTTTACTTATTTTTGGAAGTTACATTTAACTATTATTATCATTTAAAATGCCCAGAATAGCTGTGTTTTGGCTTTGACTGTCTTTGCTAAGTGTTTAAGATGAAGGAAATCAAACTGACTTTGTTTCCATCTATTGTTAACAGTCAGCTGAGCCTCCTGGGAGTCCTTGGGAACTTCACAGCAGCTTTTCAGTTCTGCTAGTGCCATTTCCGCAAGGATGGGTCCAGGCCTTGCTTGACCATGTGGCTTCTCTCGGAAGCATCAGGGATGTCTCCCTTTTCTGACGACCCTCCTCTTCACAGCAAATGCACTGATTGGCTTTCTGTCCTCCACTGGTCTCATTAATCTCCCTGATCAGGAAGTTATGTGGCCTAGAGTTGCAAAGCCCTTTGGAGAAGTCTCCTATCCCTGATTCAGACTGACTCAGAGGGCAAGAGCCAAATATTGGTTTTCTTGGCTTTTTAATTTAACTTTAATTTAAAAACTTAATCTTAAACATCTAGCAAATAAACTTCAGCAGCCTTATACTAAGTACTGGGCTTTAGTACCTATCTCTCTATCCTGTAGGTGATAACTCCTTATCTTAAGTTAACGTAGATTGTGAGTTCTTAAAGCAGTACCTCTTTAAAACCTTAACAGGCAATCTTTAGACCATCTAAAAGCAAACTACAAAACAAAACTGACAAGGATAAAAACATATTTAGTTTATGTAATAGCTACCTTGAATTCTGGCAGAGTTATACATTATAATCCCCTGTTTGAGGTCCTGGCAATCGTGACAAAAGCCAACTTTTGGACACAACTTTAAATGAACTGAAATCTGCCCTACTTCTTTCATAGTCACTTTCACATGAGATGGGACATAGAGCCTTATCTCAAGTAAGGCAGGGCTCATCATAAGTCTTAAATACTATAGTTCTGAAGCTGATCTTTGCTTTTTAGACATCTACATAAATTGCTGCTCAAATTTACATGAATATTAGCTAACACAATATAATATCACATCTAAAACATGAATTAAAGAAAGGCTGAAAACTTTTAACCTTTTGTAGAAAAATAGCTAAGTACTTTTGTGTTTCACAATAAAACCTTTACCCAGATTAGGCTCTTATTGACTTAAAAATATTTAAATTGTATCTCAGTGTAGAAAGCAACATAGAACTTTTCATATCTTACTGATACCAAGTGCAGCTATAGAACACAATTGATAAAGTTTTTACCTCACAGACTTGTATACCTGGAGGACATGAACACATTAAAATTACCATAATTACATTGATGATTTTATGCTAACCTAGTTTAGCTTTTAAAGAAATAACATAGCACAATTTAAAAAAAAAATAACAGCCCTTGTTTAACCAGCTGTTTAATTTCTTTAAGATTACTTGCTCAAAAACTTACACTTATAACCAACTTGCACAGACCATCTTTATCACTTACTTAAACCCTTTTAATTACTTAAACTCCTATCCAGAAACACACTTTCCCTCTATTAAATCCATATCTAGAACCTTCTAGTTTCTCTTATTTTATCTGTTAACCTCCTTCTGTTCACATTTTGAAACAATACTATAAACCTTTGAATCTAAGCAGATTATTTCATAGACATCAACATTTATAAGGGCCTTTTTCAACACCTAGAAAAACTTATAAGCTTAATTTTAAAGACATCTTTACTTTTATTTGTTTACCCAATTTAAATTGAACCATTTGAATCACGTGAATCAAAGATATTTGATCCATTTTTTTTAAATTTTCATGAGCGCTCCTCATCTGTCAATTGTTATATCACTGCAGGATATATGGACATACACACAGACATACCAACATACAACATGTAACACAAGTGTAACACATAAACAAAAGGCCTTGCAGATTTCTCAGGTGAAATCTCATTGCAATGTTAAAAAAAAAACAAAACAAAAAAAAAAAAAAATACCCCAAAAAAAAAAAAACTCCAGTTGATCAAAAATAGAACTTATCAGAAAAACACTAACTTGTCTGTAGTAACAAAATCATGAGCTCAAAGAAAAAAAAAATACAGAATCTAAGGAAAAAAAAGCAAAAGTCCTAAAAAGTTGAATGACCAGTAATTAGTAAATGCCATACAATTTACTCTTTGGTTTAATCTAGTTTGAGTTCAGGAAAAAGACATCTTTACTGTTTTTTTTTTCCCCCCACCTTGGGCCTCAGATCTGTCTCCTATTGAGCCCCAAGCTTCTACTATTTGCATATGAACTTAAGTCCTGGCTGAGTTCTGGAAGGACCTGGGAAAACCAGAATTCTGAGCAGAAACTTTATGCCTAAGGCATTTTAACCATAAGTCACAATTTTTTTAAAGTTTAAGATACAATTTACAAAATTTCATCTTTATATCTTTCTACATTAGAAAAACTTGCTCACACAGAACTGAAAATAGGATCCTTCTTGATAATATAAAAGCCACCATCAGAGTAAGTTCCTTCAAGATCATTAAGCCACTTTCTTTGTTCTGAAGTTCCTAAAGTATTATTAAATTACACTAAATTGCCTGAAAAATTTTAAAAGAGAACCACACACTACCATGTATATCCAAAATTAAGCTTTGAAAATCCCCAAGAATGTTGCTAATTAATGTCATTTCAATAAGCCAGACCAACGTTTTAATTTAACACTTTTTTTCTAAATCTTACACACTGAGAGAAACAGATACCAAATCATAATTTACTATTCTTGCCCAAATCAATGCACTGTATACCTAGTGAAATCTCCTTAGGCTACCCAGTTCAAAAATTGATGAAAAAATAAAACTGAATGACTGGGAGTTACTTTCCAACTTGGAAGTAGGGTTCTTTTAATTTTCTATCCTAAGTATTTAAGTTATCTGGCATGAATTATCTGAAATCACAAACTAAACAATTACCTAACCCTAACTTTTAACTGCAAGATTATGCAATGCTTCAAACTCATTCAGATACCAGATTGTTACAAAAAAAAATCACATTTAGCCAAAATCATCCCCAAGAAACAATCTATAATAACCTTTAAAACAGACCAGATAAGAGAAAAATCTCCAGGTTTTTTACTTCATTTCAGTGGCACCTTAGATTTCCCATGAGTGGACCAGGTGTTTTCTTGAAGGGGGAGGGGGTTTGTACTTTGATCGGCCCAAGTTTTTCTCTTGATTCTTTTTCCTCAGTGAGTCCAAGATTTTTCTCTAAAAATGCCTCTCTTGGTAGCTTAAAGAACACAGCTCATTTAAAACATTAGGCGGTAAAACAGACTATTGAAAGTTACCTATCAACCTTAGGGAACCTGGGCAGATTTTACTAATTATCCCATGCCTTTCTCAGTCCTGCAACTTGAACTGCTAACATTTCTGACCTGTGAAGGAAGGGAAACATCCAGGAGGAATGGATGCGGGGTTGGGAGTGTTGGGTAGCCCATACAAAGGCAAAAGTGATTGGGGCTTTCCCTTAGTGCATTCATCTACTGATCACCCTAGATAGCCCTGAGGGCTGTCGGAAGGGGGCTTAAGAGAAAGGAACCTTAAGAATTCGTCTGAGAGTAGCCCGTACCGGAATTCCGCAGTTGTTCTAAACTCCTTACTCCACCTTCACGCATCCGAGGCAGATCGGGATTCAGGACACTGTGTACTCACGCCAATTGCTCTACGGACCCAGACAGAAAAGTTGGAAGCAGCTTTGGCAGAACCCAACATGCCTGCTCTGTACTGAACAGGTGATTGAGAGCTGCTTAGGCTGAGAAACCTCTCACCCGAGTCTTGTAGAGTGGCGGCTGCACTAATTGCGTTTAAGTAGCCGTCGGGTGCCCACCTTATCCTCCAGAAAGAAAGAGAGAGAAAGAAGCACCTCAAACAGACATGGGGTTCGTGCACTTACCTTGGTGTAGAATCTTGGTCTGGGGCAGAATTTATGACTGAAAGTTCAGCTCCCATCCCCAAAGCCAATTAATGCCAATTTAATAAGGGTTTCGAGAAAAGTTAAAGGCGAGATATCAAAGTTCTTAGATCCCCAGCAGGCATTTCTTAACCGCAGTAGGTGCACTCAGGCCAACTACGGGAAGAAAAGAAAACGCTGCTTCCCTAATCTCGCTTACAATTTAGGTTAAAATCTAGCTAAAGTTATCTCCACACCTCTTAAGGCAGATTGGAATTTGGGACTCTGCATCGGTCCAAAGTAAAACAATGCCATCACACTTAACAGAGACATAGACAAAAAAACACACAGAGGCACACACAAAGACATAGATTTCCTTTTCAGATTGTCAAAGAAAAGAAAGTGGGTGCTGGCCCCAAGCCAACTGGGGCATTCCCTTCAGACAAACGGATTGGGAGTGCATCCCCCTCAGATTGGGTCTGACAACACCAGATTGGGAGATTAGTTCTCTTGCCAGGGTGTTGGGGTGGAGACAGACAGGACAACAGAAACAAAAACATAAAACACAAAATTCACATCGCGGCCACAGAATTCGCAGCACATTGTGGATTGCTACCTAGAATCTAAAGGCTCAGGTGGACCATGGATCCGTCAGCTACAAAACACTTTACCAAATACTTCACAAAATACTTTACTACAGGCAATCCACTCAGAACCCAGAAAGGGGCTGGGGACGTCTCCCGACCATGGGGCATGGACCCGGAGGGTTATTGGTGTCTGGATCTACTTGTTCTTCTTCTTCCTCTGAGGAAACCTGGATGGAATCAGGAGCCGGTACGGGTTGGGGCTGATAGGGTGGGGGGTGGGGCTTTAGAAGGATATCCTGGAGCAGGCTTAGTCGGAGAGAAAGGGGCAACCCAAAGGGGGGGGTCAGAGGCCAAATTTTCCCAGGTAACTATGTAGGGACAGAGTGTCCCTGATGACCTTGGGTGAAAACCTGGGACTTCACCTGTAATATAAGATCAGGGTTAAATGTTCCTTCCTTAGGCCAGCCCGCATTGAGTGTTATCCATTTCTTCTTTTTGACCTCTACCGAGAGGTTATCTGCTCGATTTCAGACGTCTCGCCAATGGTCAAGGGTGAAACTCAAAGGGGTCGTGATTGATTGCCCCATGCTTGTTTCAGACACAGGGGTAGAGTACAGAGACAGGAACAATAACACAATAATCACAATAACACTATAATCAGACCGAATAGAAAGAGCGCTGCACGGTTCAGATCAGATGGCTTAGAAGGAGCAGAAGCCCCACCGTTGCCTACAGAAACAGATGGCTTAGGTGGAGCAGATGCCCCACCATTGCCTACAAATACAGATGGCTTAGATGGAGCGGAAGCTCCACCGTTGCCTACAAAAATCCCTGGGATGTCTCCCGGGGTGGCAGGTGAGAAGTCCGAGTTTGTCAACTCCTTCTCAAGCTGCCCAGAATACAGAGCGACTACTCGTAATCTTACAGATGCAGCACATAGAAACAAAGTATCAGTCAAGGGTTACAAACATAGAAGTGACACCAGACGACAGGACAAACATGACATGAGCTGGCCAGCTTACCTCCCAGTGATGGCGGGTGGTCCTTGGGCAGGGATCCGGATGGGGTGGGGAAGGGGCAATCTCTGTGGGACCTCCAATGAAAGACCCCCATTTCCCTGTCCAAGGAGAATCACACAAAACACTGGCTGCAAAAGCACAAGGTGGTTTATTGAGACACAGGTGTCTGTGGGTGCCCAGCAGAACCTCAGCCAGAGCTTTGGTGAACTGGCACTCTGGGCTTGGGGATACAGAGATTTTTATAGGGTTTAGGACAGGTTTCGCACTCGCGGGAAGCAACAGGTTTCTTATTGGTTTCTTTAAATCTAGCATATAGGCCACCTAGGGGATACAGGTCTGCATTCCAAAAACCACAGGTCTGCATTCCAAAAACCACAGGTCTGCATTCTATTCTTTCTGTTCCTGCTTATCTGTTCCTGTTTATTCATTCATGCCTCAGGATACGGGTGCTCTGTCCTTTCTCAACCGGTTATGTGGAAAGCACATGCTGTGCCTGAGCCTGTTTATGACAAGCCAGGTATCTTGATTTCATATCTTGGCCTTAGGTAACTGGGCTAACTGGGCTAGGGTCTTTCACAGTGACCTCAGAGGAACTGCAGATGTGTGTCTGTGTTGGTTGAGGGCCCATTCAGATGCTTCTAAAAGAAAATCAGTGCAATTCATTTTATATGTTGAAAAGCTCTTCAGAACCACTCTGATGCATAATGAAGAAAGAGTAAGTGGTAAACCTGGGCTGAAATGGAGTGTCCCAGGAATGTCTTGTGTCTTCCTGTTAAGTTCACTCAAAATCTTCAGCCCTTAGTGGAACACTTAGCCATGCTGACCCAAGGCCCCCTCTTAGTAAGAAGGTGCCAGCCAGGATGGCTGATCATCAATTGAGCCCTACTGTGACGCTGAGAACCAGGATGTAGAGCACTCAATAACCCACAAGCACACCCAAAAGGCAAGAGGTTTGACATTGTCACCAGTATCTGGGATGACAATGGCTTGGCAGCTTTCTTAAAGCCTTGGAGATGGGCAAGAGACCCTCAGTTTATATGACTGATGTTAGGTGGCAATCCTGCCCACCCCCTTGTGTAGGCAGCAGCTATCCTCCCATAGTGCTGGGGTGATGTTGGGACCAGAAAGGCAGGCAAAGAAGGAGAGGAACATCTTTCTATTCACACTTGTGTCAAGCTCCGCTGTGACAACTTCAAAGAGGTCAAGTCATGTTCACAGAGCATTCTCAGGGAGTCCCCAAAGGCCTGTGCACATGATGTGATCAGAGAGTCACTTTATTACACCAAGAGAAGTCTGAATAGCAGAAGCCAACAGAAGTCTATCCCCCATTCCAACGATGGAGTGACAACAGGTCAGACGTTCAAGCTGCAGGAGGGGCCTGTTGGTGAAGATAGTTGAGGCCTTAGGGTCGCTTCTGTGTACCCTGCCATTTCTCGCCCTCTCCAGGTAGACTCATCTGAATTGTATTCCATACCTTGGTTATAATCACACTGGGAATGCTTCCAATGGCAACAGCTAAACATTTCTTGTCTGAGATAAGTGTATGTCACAAAAAAAAAAAAGAAAAAAAAAAAACTTTTATCACCCACAAAAAACATCCCCACCAAGAAATCCCATCAATTGGCAGTGCTCTGCTATTAATCATGTGTATCCATGCTCATGCTGTGTTACACAAGGGGTTTTGTAGGACTGAATGCATATAAATTTCCCCTTTCCTCAGACACACACACCTCTGTTTTCAATATTAGCATTTTCTTCATCAAGGAAAGAATAAATTTTGTTCTTCTGAACTTGTAGAGATGTGTTTAGCCAGCCCAAACATAGCTGCTCTCTGCTTTAGAATGCATGAATAACCCCAGGTGTCTGTGGAGGAAGGCCCAAATTCCTGGACAGGATGCTCAGAGCCCTCCTAATCTCACCTGAGGGTTCATCCTGATTAATTTCTCTCATTCACCAGCAGACACTGCATGCTGAACTAAAAGAGCAGCCTTCTGCTTTCAGGACACAGCATATCTGATGAGGGGTGTCATTCAGTATTAGGGAGGGATACAGAACCGAGTGAGCAGCCAGGTCCCAGCAGGCCCAAATCAAATGGGAAAAAATGCATTCACCTACCCACTCAATCACCTTCTTATGATTTTACCAAGCACCTTACTAGGATGATCTGGAAGGTCTGAGCAAAATCAACCATGATGCCAGCTGATAAAACAATTCTACATTCTATGGTTAAAATGTACAAAATTGCTACTGCTTGAATATTTTCTAAAGAAATGTCTCATGGACAATGGAGCACTCCCCTCAGAGAAACTAACAGACCCTCCTGACAAGTCTGGGCAAATCACTCTGAGCACAGAAGTTCTACACAACACAGCCAGAAATCAAAGGCTACTAAACTTCCACACACTGCTTTCTGGGGATCTTGCAGTATGCGATTTGGGATGATTTCCACTCTTTTGGACATTCTGGTCCTTCTCATGGATGAGAATCCCAAGGGCTGCTACAGCACACACCTGGGAGCTGCTGCAATCTCAGAGGGCTATGTATTCAGCCATGGTAAGAGACACACAGATTTTTGTGGAAATCCACCTCCCACACTACCTTTTTGCTACTCTAAAATACAGTAGCTGGTTTTGTTCTTAAGTAGAACAGAACTCCATCTTGAACTGAACTGACCATCTTGAACAGAACTAAGTAGAACAGAACTCCAACAGAAATGACCATCTTGAGTGAGTCTGCAAGCTAGGGGTGCACTCAGCAATTAGAATTTTTGCTAATTTTCTTGCTATAAATAAACAGTAATGTTCTCTAAAAACCTTTAAAGGCACATGATTTGTTTAAAGTAATTTATTTTATATATAATGTAAACTATAAAATTTCCTTTCACACACACACACACACATACTTTTTTAAGAGGGAGGGAGGGAGAGAGAGAGAGAGAGAGAGAGAGAGAGAGAGAGAGAGAGAGAGAGAGAGAGAAGATAGGGAATTTTTAATATTTATTTTTTAGTTTTCGGTGGACACAACATCTTTGTATGTGGTGCTGAGGATCGAACCTGGGCTGCACACATGCCAAGCGAGTGTGCTACCACCTGAGCCACATCACCAGCCCCCCCCCCCACACACACACACTTCTTAATGCCAGGTACCTTGGGATGTAAAAGTCAGTTGCTTCCAATCTTGAAAAACTTGTTAATCTCCACTTTGCAGCCTGAGCTTTTGGAATGTGCTGTTGCACTTAGAATTTTGTGTCACATGTCCATCTGTAATTCCAGCAGGATGCCCATTACCCCAGATTTCCACACATCCCTCTGATCAAGGGTGAGACCAAGCATGGCTCTTAGAACAGAGTAGAGCACCACCAGCAAGCTGGTGCTCTGCACCTTGCTGCTCACACTTGCCTGAGGTTTTTTGAGACACAGATCCTGGGTTTAGCCTGAGGCACAAAGTAAATAAAAATCTCAGAATCAGACCACACATGAAGTAGTGGCATTGGAAAGATTTCAGAGAAAGAGCCACGTGACAAACTTTTTACAAAAGTTCTCTTCTTTCCAAAAAGAAACCAAGAAGTGAATAAGAACCACAGAAAAGAAAACTCCATGTTGCCAAATTCTGCAAGAACACTTTGGGAGTGATTTCCACTCTTCTGGACATTCTGAATTATGATGTGAATCTGATTTGTACATCAATATTGAACCAGACTGCTCTGTGGACTCCTTGAAAAAACAGGGAGCATTTGCTAAGAAGGTGCCAAATTGTCACCCTGCATGAGGCTGGTCCTGGATTTTGTGGAAACTTGAATGGTGTTTTACAGAGAACACACAGAAGGAAAGGAACTGGAAAGAAGCCCAAGAAGTGGCAGTACACTAACTGGAAGAGTAGGTGCCAGAGCTGAGAGTGCCTCCATGGTTATGCTGGAAGCATGTCAGCCACTGACAATGACCCTGTGGCTCACTCCAATCCCTTCTCTCAGGACCTGGCTTTGAACAGATCACACAAGCAGCCCAGACATTATATCCCTGAACAAAACACTGTTCTAGGAAACTATCACCATGTCATATTTGAAATACTTCCACCACCTCTGAAAGAAGACCTGCACCTTCTTTTGTCACTCCCAGCACCCCCATCCTCCTCTCCCAATTGTTCCCCTACATTCTGTCTGCATGAATTTACTGGTTCTTGACATTTCCAATAGAGGGATCACACCTATCCTTTGATGAAAGTGTCTTTCTTTAGCTCAAGGTGTGGAGTAGCCCTGCAGGGCACAAATCACAACTGTCTTCCTCTTGAACTGGAATAAGTATATTCTACCTCCATTTCCTCTCCATTGTTTTCTTCACTCTTTATTTTGGCTTTTCTGCTTCTTAGGCTTTGTGGACAACTGATATGGCTCCCTGCAGCTGCATAGCTGTCCTACTTGTCCCTGTAGTGAAGGAAAGTGGCAGCAAAGCAGTGGATCAAGGAGTGGTGGCCCCACTGGGATCCAGGCAATAAGCAGGACCTAAAGCCATGAGAGGCCCACATGAAGGCACTGTTAAAAATCACCCAGGCCAGTCAAGCCATGCCTACTTGTCATCTTTTGGTGGCTAGGCTTGGGCCCAGTACTGAGGCCTGGGGCAGAAGCCCACTCCCCACAGTGCTGAAGTCCCATCCCAGCACCTAAACCTTCACCTTCTGACTTGCCCTGAGGAAATGAAAGTTGCCAGAGCTGGCCAACAGCATTAATGCCTTTCCAAGCTCTCATTAGCATAATTTTGACCAATAGCAGTAACCCAAAGAGCTATATACACCCTGAAACATGCCTGCCATGCCAGGTCAAATCTGCTGTTGCTGTCACCAGTATCTTCTGTTTTATAACAAGAGATTTGTTTCCATTCTTCAATAAATGCTATAGTTACATGGATTCATTCTGGCTTGTGGATTCCATTCTTCAAATGCAAAAGATAAAAAGCCCAAATAGAAAACAATTGGTGGTGAGCCATTGGTGTTTGCTGCTGCAAATCTTGGCTTCAATTGCCAGCAACCATTGTGAGTTTGGTTTGTCTCAAAGGCATGGGTTTTGTAATGTGGCTATGGACTTCACACTCATATTATTATCCCATTGTGTGGCTTTAGTTATCCATAGTGTATACTTGGAAGGGGACTTGTTGGGTTATGTGGTAACTCACAACTTCCACTCTGTGACGAGTCTCCCCTGATGTAACATGATGAAAAACTGGACTAATGGATGTGGGGCATCTCTGTTCTCCTTGGTGCCCCACAGCCCCATGTGTCTACCAATCTGGAAGCTTTCAGAACTGTAGGTTTTAGGATCAACTGGAGATTCCATTGTGTGGGTGTGGATGGTGACTCACTAGCAGGAGTGACTGTCACACTCTTGCTCCCTTTCTTCCTGGAGATCCAGGAATGAGCTCAAAGTTCCACATTCTCTGTTTATATGCTGGCCACCCTGACACCCAGCCTGGTCCTCCAAAGGTCCCTCATGATCCCACACTCAGGTAAAGCCAACAGGGAGTACTGAGAAAGCAACCAACCAAGCACTGTGCCTCTATGCTTTATTGTAAAGGGAAAGCCTGCCCCATGATGGAAAAGGCCAAGGCACACCCAAGACAGCTGTCACCACAATAACTCTGCCTCTGCTGCCACCATCACAGTGTCTCTCCCAGGACTACTGCAAGGGCCTCCAATGCCCCAGCATCCACTCTGGTCCTCCAACCATCTGCTCCATTCAATAAACAAAGTGGTTCCTTCAAAACATTTTACTTCATGTCACTCTCTTGTCAGAGCCTTCCAGGGACTATGTTTCCCCACCACACCAGAGTCTTCACAAGACCTCTGGAGTAGAGCACAATCTGGCCCTCACTACATCATACCCATGCTGGGCTGTCTCTGACTCACCTGCCTATTTCCCTGGCTCCACTTGCTCCTCCAGCCCTTCCTACACAACCTTACTGAGGAGCTGCAAGGTCCCCTGACTAGTTCTGTGACCCCCCAGAACACCTGCCTTTACAAATATGTGCCACAGAACCCCCTGCCTCTAACACTTTATGCCCCAGGAACCTTATTTCAGCATTGTGTCCCTCAGGATCCCCTGTCTCCAGCTCTATGGCCCCCAAGACACCCTGCCTCCAGGACTACCTCCTCAGGACCCACAGTCCTCCTACCTCTTTCTTCAGGTTTCTGCTGTTGTCATCTATCATCATATCAGAGACCCCAAGAAAGTACTGAGTTCCTCTCTCCATGCCCTCTCTGATCCCTTGCTAGGTCTGACTGTGAACTTCCAAGTTCATGTGCTGGAAATCTCATTCTGGGCAACAGTTCTAGGAGGAGTGATCCTTAAGAGCTGACTGGTCTGTCCAGGCTTCATCTTTCTTTCTATTCCTTGGGCCTTCCCAGCCCCAAACTGTGAGCCCACTAAATTTATTTTCTTTATAGATTATCCAGTCTGTTTACATGTTGTTACAACAGTACAAAATAGACCAAGACACACTTAACCAGGCTTCACATTAGTAAGCACTTTAAAAGGTACTACCCTGTTACCTGCATGCTTGCTTAGTTCTCTCTCCCAGAAATGAGAGCAAGGATTTTGTTTTGTTACTGCATATGTCCATCAGTGTCTGGTGGATGTTCTGAAAATATTTTTTTTATTATTTAAGCCCCTTTATGACTGATATAGGCATTGTCACTCTGTATTAAAAAAAATAGGAAATAACACAGGAAGTGTAATGGCCACAGCAAGTTCTTTGTTATTATGTGTACCTTCAGAGATAAATGAATCAAACTTGTGACACAGATAGTTTGACAAGACAGGAGAAAGTACAAAATAAATATTCACCATTAAGACTTCCTTGGTAGTCCAGACATCCTGGGATAGTGAAAGATTGTGGCCAAGCTGCCATAAGTCCTCTGTGGCTGAGTTAGTGTCAGCCCCCACAGACTTGAACCTGACTCTAAGGACAGATTCTTCCACTCAGACCTACTGTCATAAGCAACTCCACGCACACATCAAGCAGCTGCGCTCTCACCAGTCTCTGACTTTCTTTTCTGTGTGGGCCCTAAATAATGCCCTAAGGAATGGAATGCAATTTTGTTGATGGGAGATAGAGTCTTTTAATTTCTATAAATTAGACCATAGCCAATGATCTGGATGTGGTGCAAAGCCATTAATTACATGCCAGTGAGGAGGTACAGAGTTGGGAGGAACTGTTGCAGTTGCTAATGGTTTAAAGCATCTTCTTTTCCACTCTCAAGGTCTGAGTGAAACTCTGCAAACTCAGAACATGCGTTCTGAAAACATTCTAAGATCCATGTGCACTGTGTGGTGGAGACTTTTGACTGCTCTATTCTCCAGAGTCCCAAGCACATTGTGCCTAGCTCAGAGCTTCTCAGGAAGTATTCCTTGAGTGCCAGCACCTGGCAGATGCTTGCCTGCTGCTCAAACATTAATGGGAAGTGGTTCTCCAGGTGCCTGGAGCCTGCCATGCCTGCTCTCTGGTCCCTTTACACACAGGGAAGGGAGTGACAACACCTTTTAAAGGATGTTGCAAGTGTCCAGTCCATGCCATGTGTATTCATCAAGAGACACTCTACAGCACTCACCTGAAGAAGGTAGCTGCTCTGAACCTATATCCTCAGAACCCAAGTTGGAGGTGGAGTGGGAAGCCTCAGGTTCTTCTGGTTCTAATCATCTCCAATAGGAACGATGCAAATCCCGATGGTGAAGAGGAGCATTAATGGTTCTTATTAGCCGTGAAATTCCAAAATGGTTTGACTGGCCAAGAAGCAACAAGGGTAAAATATCAGCTACACATTCTGAAAAAAAAAAAAAACTCAGAAAATAGACACTTTCTTTCCATATAGACAATGGGAAAAAAAGTATGCTAACTGATGAGGATCATCACAACAATTTTATGGACAGTTCCTCAGGTTTTTGGATCATTACAGGTTGTAGGCCAGGTATAAAAACACACATGAAAACTATCTAAAAATTAATTTTTAAAAAAATGTGTATATGCCCAAAATTCTGTTAAATTTGTCTATGGCAGAGATGACTAAAATGGGTAAAGACCACATGGGTTCAGCCCCATATTACATGTTCAAGAACAAGCCAATAAGACCTGAAAAACAAGACAAAACATTGGAAATAAGACTTGACATTTTACAATCTGGCCTGCATGGTGTGCATACACCTGAGTTCTCTCCTCAGTGCACTGAAAACAGGCATCAGTCAAAGGCCACTGTAATAGAAAAGCCTTGCTGGTTCCCTGGTGTGCTGTGGTTTCTGGATAGCAGGGTACTGGGCAGCTGCCTAGGTGGCAGGTGCAAATGGGCTCTTCAGAGCCCCCATGATGAAGAGCTTTCTGGAAGCACAGCAGGATTCATCCCATACAAGATGACATTGACTTTCATGCACAGTTCCAAGCAGGTAAGGTCAATATCGGCAGGATAAAGAGGTGGGCTTGAGTCCTGAAGGGCAATGTGCCATGCAGACACTGCTGTGGCTCCTCATCTTGCCTTGGCCACTGGGAACAATGTCTGTGGGAGGCAGTGGAGGAAGAAGCCCATGGTAGAGTGAATGTGAGTCCTGTGTGATGAAGGACAGGCCCAGGGAGAAGGAAACTGTCCCACAGAAGCACAGGACATGGTATCCAGACATGGCCCCACCTAACTGTCTTAGGCTTGTCCACAAATAACATGGTCCTGTGAGAAACCAGAAAAGTCCCAGCTATGGAAGGCCACAGACATCAATTGCTGGGAGAGGCAAGGTTGTTTGAGTTCCAGGAGGAGCCAATTGGGACAACTCAGAGGCTTTAGGACCCATCCAGAGGACCCAGGGACACTGGGGCCTTCATGAATGCTCATGGGGAAGCAGCCTACTGGGACTTCTGTGCTTTCACAGCACTTTGCTCTTGCTCCCCCTGAGCTCCCCCTTTTGCCTGCCTCTCAGGAGAGAGCAACTGCACAAGACAACCCTTATCCTAGATGTGCAGAACAGCTGTCCCTAGGGGTGTGAACAAGGGAAATGAGCTTGAGCTGCTACTCAGAGACCACCATACTGGTGTGAGACCAAGGTTGGCTGATCCAGAACCAAGGCAAACCAGGGCATGCAAATCCACTGAGCTGAGGCAGCCCTGCTGGGCACAATGTGGTTACCTGCTCTACACAGTGCTGCAGCCAGAATCCCCAGGCTTCACAATCCCAGAACATCAACCTCCTGCATGCAAATCAACAGAAAATGGGAGTGGGGCAAACATGAATGTAAATTGAGGATCAAGCATTCTTACAATAGCATCAGTACTTTTCCAAACCCTGATTAGCTAAGTTTGGACCAACAGCATTGTCCCAAGTGCTAAATAAACTTCTCGCCTAGCACAGTTAGATGATAACCTGTTATAGGCTCTGTTTTATCTCTATAGGAGGTCTGCTTTTTTCTTCACTTCAATTACATTCTATTCCATTTACTCTCGCCTTCCTTATCTCATTAATTTAATTCTTTGGATGAGGCAAGCCTGGAAAGACATTAATGGTAAATTGCTAGAGCTTATTGCAGCACTGGAGCACATAGCAGAGGTTCAGAGCCATGGCACTGAGAGATATGATATGCTATTTAATGGTAGTTGAGAAGATTCAGAGTTTTCTGGCTGCACCCTTCAAAGCTGACACTTGTAGATGATGTGGATTTCTGGATGCTGAGCCAAATCAGTCATCCTACTGGTTCTTTTCAAAATGTAGCTGTGGAGCTTATGTGGCCCGTGGCCCTGAGGAGACTACATATAGCCAAGGGGGCCTTAGGCAGGGCAGGCCAATGCTGTGTTATATTAGGGAAAGCTGTTCTGTCATTCTGCTGAAACCTAGATTGTACACAGGGGGACACCTACCACAGAAGCACACTCTATAGCAGTGTCATGTCTTTAGACTCCCACTAAGCATGTGCAGTCAATGACCCAAAGCAGAGAGCAAAGCAGAGTAAAGCTAAGTGAAAATGAGATTCAGAACTAACCAATTTCATTATTGATTTTCCAAGCCTTAGTTAAAATAAGTTTGGACCAATAGCAGTGACCCAAGGGCTCTTTAAACCCCTAGACTATCACACTAGGCAGAGAAAACCTATTGTCTGTTCCTCTCTTTTGTGGCATGAGGTGTGTTCCTGTTACTCAATGAACTATCATTACACTCACTCATTCTGGTCTGAGAATTTTCATTCTGTGAATTAATAATATAAGAAAGAAGAAATTGAAGGCAAGTTGCTGTGTTCTAGTGCAACACTGGTGGGCAAGCCCTGCCATAAGGAGCTGCAGCACTTCCTGGGTGCAGAGGCCTGCAGCTTATGCAGACCCCACATGGAAGCAGCAGCAATGAATGAAGTTTCACTTCAAACCTCTGGTTTCATAGGCATTCCCTCTTTGATTAGCTTCCAACACTTAAAATTAACTAGCTTGGGTGCAGTGATCTGCATCTTAAATCAGCAGAACTGGTAAATTCAGCTTCTTAAACTCTAGCTATATAAGCTATATGTTGCTTCTATAATTGTTGCTTGTGCACAGTCCACAACACAATTTAGTGGCTACCTTATCTGTGTGTGGTGCTGAGATTTAAGACAAGTTTCAAGAGGGAGTCCTAGACCAGCATTCAGGGACATAGAGATCACCACTAGCTTTTGCTGTGTTGACATTTCAACACTGGGTTTTTAAGATAAGATCCTTGCAAAAATGGCTGTGGTAGCTCCAGTCCCTTGAGATTACTACCTAAAACACTTTGTGAAGCCCCAGGGCCTCCCCACTGATACCCAACCCAGAGCACAATAGTGCCTGGTGCCAATAAGCTGAACACCACCCTGTGTGGTGTAACTGCAATTTCTGAACAGCATGTGTGGACATTTACTTCATCATTTTATTGTTATTTCACTGTATATTCTTATGCTGAAATCTATCAATCTATAGGAATGGGTTTATCATATAGAAAAGAGACTTTATCTGGGAAGGCTGTGTTGGAAGGAATCAAACTGGAAGTCAGAATCACCTTCAAAAGAGGACTGTAGCCACTGCATGCACATCAATGAGGTCTATGGCCTCCTTTATAGCACTCAGGGCACAGTTACGAGACATGTTTGAGATGAATCTCCACCACTTCTGTTGGTGGAATGAGTCTGTGGACATTCTAGGCGTATGCAGCCAAGAAAGCCTGTTTCAGGGTTTGCTGTGAATCACAGCAGGGGATGCCTGCCCTTGTCACCTCTGAGAGTCAGAACAGACCAGGCCCAATCCTCCACTACCACTGAGAAGTGTGTTGCAGCTTTGTGCTGGAGTTCCCTGCCTGGGGAGGGCCTCCAGTATTGCAACAATGTCTAGCAATTCACTACCATCTTATTTCCAGGTTGCTCTCACACAAATCCAAAGGATGTCCCAGAAGATAAGCATATATTAAAAATAGGAACAGAACTTTTGCAATGGCAAGAGGGTGGCCAACAGCAAGTTTTCATTTCAAGTGAGCTAGTCTAGGGATTATCTAGCACTTGGGTCAATTATATTGGTCTACACTCATGATAATCAGAGTTTGGAAAAGTATTAATGTGATTGTCACAACACAGAAGCCTGAATTTCCATTCAGGTTCACTCCAATCGTATTTGCTCACTTTTGGTTGGCAAGCAGGAAGTTGAGATCATGGGATTGAAGAAGCTGGAGTTAAGGAGGCAGTGCTGTGTGAAGTTGACATCCACTCTGGGCTAAGCCTGGTCTTGGTGTCTCAGGCCCATGCAAAAAGTGTGGGCTTCATCTGGCTGCAGCTTGCCACCCATACTCCAGGCTCTGTGGGCAGCCATTTCCCAGCCCTGAGCAAGGATTGGCTTCACTCTGGCATTATGATACAGAAATTTTACTCTAAAGAAACAATGATGAAAACATGAGAAAACTAAGGTAAATTTCTTCTAATCCCCTTCTCCTATGAGCTTGGACAATTTTTCAAAGGCCACTGAGCTGAACATCACAACACTTGGGTAGCATTGCTCACCTATGAGGCTAGCTCTCTTCCAGCAAGCCAGACAATTAAAGAAACTCAAGAAAATACAGCACTGCATTTTTATTCATTTACTCTGAAAAATACATTTATTTTTCATAAAATATCTATCCTAATGTGTGATGAGTTTAAAACAACTTAAAACAAATTAATAAATATTTCTAAAATGTTCCAGTCTTTGTTTCACTGCAAATACTGATATTTATTATCCACTCACAGGAAATTGTTTGGGGGTCCTCATAATCTTTATGAATGTAAAGGGATTCTGCAGGGCTGGGAGCAACTGAAAAAGGAGGGTTCTTGGAAATGATTAACACAGTAAGGTTACTGGGATTGGATCTGTGAGGTGGAGGGCAGGGTTTAGATGGATCTGCAAACTTTTTACAAAACAACTAAATCCAGGTACAGAATTTTAGCATTCTGGGAATTGGGTGGTTGTTATACCATACTTTTGGTAACTTCTGATGGGTTTTAAATAATTCATTATAAAAAATAAACTATCACAAACATGTCATTCAGAGTTATGGAAACAATTACCAGAAACTCTAGCAATGAACATGGCTGAGTTTCTGGTGCACTGTGAGACCAAGGTAGGTGAGCAGGACTTACCCGTGGCAGGTAAGCTGATTCCATTCCACTTGATACTAGATACACCTCCTCTGCACCTCCACAAATTAGAATATTCAAAAAATCATGTGAGGAGAAAGGAGGGAAACGGCAAGCACCATGCAAAAATTAGAGATAAGGAGAATGTCTGGAAGGGGGGGGAACTGCCCCATGTGTTAGGATGTTGGATTAAAGGGACTTTTTCTTCCCTTTCATTTTTCCATTTATTATGTTATGTGGCTGGATAATTTCATGTATAGCATAAAATTATTTTTTTAAATTACCAATAGATCAAAAAAGTCAGATAATATTTTTTTTTCCTCCTGGGAAAGACTGCATACCACATGGTTCTATCTCTCCTGGTTATTCTTATGTGGGTGTCTGGTGGCTGCTAACCTTCTGCACTTTATAGACTGTGATTATAGGAGGATTCTTCATCTCTCCTGGTCTCTGCTTTGGCTGGTTGTCCTCAGCTGCAGCTGCTCATTTCAGGGCCTGCTCTGTCTTGACCTGGTCTTCTTCTCTGTCTCTCTGTGACTTCTTCTTTATTTGGAAGATTACTAAACTTTGATTTTGGGTACATTCTTAATTGTGCTGTTTCACCTTATAATCCTAAATGAACTACATCTGCACAGACCATGAATCTCATATTCTGAAGGTCAAGGTGAACATGAATTGGTAGTACATCATCCAACATACTATAAAGACCAACAAAAAAAAAATTACTAAAAGGACGTGCTCCAAATCTAATTATTGCTTCAAATGAAGAAGGACCAGAGTTAAATACAGGCCCATTCAGAGAACTCTGAAACAACACTGGCCACACACACACACACACACCACACACACATACACACACGAAGTTTAACTTTTCCAAAACAATCAAATCAATTTTGATGTGATCTGTGTATCAACCACCCATAAATCTAAATATGTACTTGATGAGTATTGAATATCTTCATGTTTTTACACTGTTCCAGGTATATTCACTTGTAACAGACACTGAGCCTTCACAAGAATCAAGTGCAACAGAAAATAATATCATTCACTCTCCAACTGGCAAACAGAAACTTTGTTATATAATGGACAAGACACTAGCATAGTATTCATAGGTATAATTATAAAATATGCTGTAGGTGTACAATTCTCTTTTAAGCCATATATATGTCTGTGAGTGTGTGCAAGTGGGGGCAGGTGGGTGTTTTGAGGAATGATATTGAGGGATGCTGGACAGGGTCAAGGTGGAGAGCTGGGTGGATGCTCTTGAATCCTCCCATATCTTCCTGGTACAGCTCCCATTGAAGTGGGGCTTGGTGCATGTGACTAAGGACTCACAATAGATTGGATAGATCAACACCCTCATTTTAAGGCCTGGAGCAAACTCCTCAAGTGTATTTCTCTTATGAAGAACAGAGAGCCATGCACCACAAGTGTCTGAAGTGCCAGACAGAACCAGCATGGATTCCTGGGTCAGCATGGGAAGAGAGACCACAGAGCCACTGAACTAGCAACCGGGATGGAAGTGAAAAACAGCTGTGCTTGTCCATTTCATGGATCCTTTAACTATCTTTCCTTGCTATAGCTTGGGTATTTACAGATCCTCCAAGGCCCATTTACTGAAGCCTTGTCCATTGTATGGTGCTACTGGGAGCAGATGAAACCTTTGAGAACCTAGTGGGAGGTTGAGAAGCTCCTGGGGTTTGCCATATAAGAGGAATGTAAGACCCTAACTGTTCCCTCCTCTCTTTTTAATTCCTGGCTGATTACTGGAGCACTTCTGCTCTGCCACACCCTCCCACCATGATGGACCACCCCACCAGAGGCTAAAAACAACAGCACCAACCCATTATGGACTGGTGTCTCTAGAACTGTGGGCCCAAAGAAACCTTTTCTCTTCATAAGCTGATTAGCTCACATTTTTGTTACAGTGAAGGAAAGTGGAATAACACAATTATCAACTTTCTGGAGACTCTGAAGCAGTCACACACACTCTCCTCTTTACTCTCACAGCCCATCCTCCACAGTGCCTCTTTCCGGCAGGCCTGTGTCTGTGAATGGCCTGTTTTCCCTGTAGATAGAGCTCTTTCATGAGGTTGGATGCTCTGCCTTAATTGTTGTTATTGCCCAAGCCCAGACACAATGAGCACACAACATTCTGATTTGTCTTTCTAGATGAAAGAGGAAGAATTTGTCAAAATGTCATTTATTAGCCAATTCTCAAGAAAAAATTATTATAAAACATACACTTCCATTATTACACTGAAATCTCACACCTGAGTCATCACAGAACCAATTGGATCTTTAGCCACTGATTTTGCTTCTGCACTGGTTTCCAGACACCTCCTCTCTGTGCTTCCCCATCCGAACTCCAGCTTGCCCACCTCTCTGGGCAGACATCTTTCCACTTCCCAGGAATGGCCCTTTCCCATTTTGGTACACATAATTGCTGAAAGTCACACTCCTTTTCAAGTCACTTCCTGCAGCTTCAAGAAGTATTTCACCTCCTGCCTTTACCAGTGGCCTCTGCTCTGTAGAGTTTCTTGCTAGGCCATGTTCCTCCCTGCAGTGTGTAAATATTCTCAAGTTATCCATTTCTTGAGAGAGATGTGGGGCATAATTTTATTTTGTTGCATATGGTTTTCCAGTTTTCCAAGCATAATTTGTTGAAGATGCTATCTTATCTCCGGTGTATGTTTTTGGCACCTTTGTCTAATATTTATAAGATTAATTTGTGGGTTAGTGTCTGTGTTCTCTGTTCTGTACCATTCCTCTACCTGTCTGTTTTGGGGCCCATACTATCCTGTTTTTGTTACTATTGCTTTGTAGTATAGTTTAGGTCTGCTATAGCGATGTCACCTGCTTAGCTCTTCCTGCTAAGAATTGCTTTAGCTATTCTGGGTCGCTTAATGGATAGAAAACCCTGGAATTAGACTAGAGACCTGCATCTAATAGAATAAAAAGTAGGCCCAAATCTTTATCAATATCCTTGATAAGGCCACGATAAGGCAAGAATTAAAACCAAGAATCAATAAATGGGATGGAATTAAACTGAAAACTTTCTTGTCAGCAAAAGAAACAATCTATGAAGTAAACAGAGAGCCTACATCCTGGGAGCAAAATTTTACCCTTGTACATCAGACAGAGCACAAAACTCTAGGACATATAAAGAATTACAAATCCAAGCACCAAAAAATCAAATAACCTAATCAATAAATGGGCCAAGGACCTGAACAAACACTTCTCACAAGAGGACATCAATGAACAAATATATAAAAAAATGCTCATCATCTCTAGCTATCAGAGAAATGAAAAACAAAACTATAGATATCATCCCACTTTAGTCATAATGGTAGCTATTATGAAGACAAACAACAGTAAGTGTTGGTGAGGATGTTGGGGAAAAGGGACTCTCATACATTGCTGGTGGGACTGCAAATTGGTGCAGCCATTTTGGAAAGCAGTATAGAGATTCCTTGGAAATCTGAGAATGGAACCATCATTTGACCCAGTTATCCCTCTCCTTCCACTATACCCAAACACATTAAAAAAACAAACAAACAACATACTACAGGGACACAGTCACATCTATGTTAATAGTAGCACAAATCACAATAGCTAAACTTTGTAGCCAACTGAGTTGACCTTCAGTGGATAAATGGATAAAAAATGTGACTTATATACACAATGGAATTTTACTCAGAAATAAAAGAGATTAAAATCATGGCATTTTCAGGTAAATGGATGGCATTAGAGAAGATAATCTAAGTGAAGATAGCCAATACTCCCCCCAAAAATACTGCATATTTTCTTTGATATAAGGAGGCTAACTCATAGTGGGGTAGGAAGGGGAAGCATGTGAAAAATACATGAATTCTAAATAGGGAAGAGGGGTGGAAGGGGAAGGAAGGAAGCAGGAGATTAGCAAGGATGGTGGAATGTGATGAACATCACTATCCAACGCACATGTATAAAGACACAAATTGGGTGTCAACCTACTTTATATACAACCAGAGATATGAAAACCTGAGATATATATGTTTAATAAGAATTGTAATGCAAAAAGTACATTATAAAGACATTAAATGGTATGAACATGCTTTATGTACAAAGATATGAAAAACTGTGCTCTCTGTGTGTAATAAGAATTATAATGCATTCTGCTGTCATGAATTTAAAAAATAAAGTCAATTAATTTTTTTAAAGGTTTCCATTTCTTAAAGCAAAACTCACAGTATGGATCCTCCTCGTGACAGGAAGAACAGGGGAGCTACGCTTGCCCCAGCCCTTAGACAACCTCATGGGTACCAGAATAGGCAGCATTCCTTTTTGGCTGGGTCCTATTCTCCAAAAAGACACTCTTTATCAGATGAAGGAGGCCAGTGGACACTCTCAAAGAGGTTTCTACCATCACTGGCTTAACCACAGTCAGGGAGACTGACAACACCCAGAAACTTTCCTAAGCTCATAGGCTCAGGTTAATCCTTTTCTTCTGCACAGCCCATTCCCTAATGGTGGAACTAGAGACCACAGTACCTCTGCCTCTGACTGCTGGTCTCTTCACCTGTAGAGTCCACCTGAGGATCAACACTGGGGAAAGGAGGCCCTGCCACTGCAAGTAAAGTGGAGGGTGAGCCAGGCAGCCTCCAGCCAGGAACTCTGCCTAGCAGTCACAAGGCCTGGCCCCATCTCTTGTTGTCATCACTCCTATGGTTAGAGTGCATTCAGCTCTGCTCCTGTCTGTTGGCCAAGCTTTAAATCCACCTGCACAGTTTACCTGGATTCAGAAGCTCAATTCCTTCTTCCTGCCAGGCACATTTTGTGTTTACTCCTGTGTGACCCATTCCCCTCTTGACCCCTGGATTTGTAAGCATGGCACTGCAACACACTCTTGCCATGTAAAGGGCCTTGCCAAGAGCTTATCATGTCCTTCTGAGGTCTGCCTCCCTCCTTGGATTATGAGACCTGTGAACTGGGTGTTACAATGTGTTAGCTTCCCAATGATTTTTTTTTTTAAGTAAGTGAATGAGTGGAAGGAACAAACAAAATTAATCCCTTTTTGTCCCCACAACTTGTCACTAAGTTTGATCCATTCTGCTTCCTCAACAACTCCCATGTCTGACAGCTACTTTCCCTGCCTGCCCAGAGTGAGTTATTCCAGGCCTCATTTCTTCCTGCTGAGCTTGGAGCAAAGCTCCTGCTACACCTGTCACTCAGTATACCACCCTTCTAACCACTCCAGATGGCCTGGAATGTACAAGCCATCACACTGCTTTTCCACTCAGAGCCTCTGAACAGCTTCCCACCTCCACACTGGGTAGAGCATGAGGCCAAGGCATGCCGTGAAGCCCTGCATAAATGGATCCACTCCTATTTTCAGCATCTCCACATCACCTCCCACTCACTCTCAATGAACCAGCCAAATGAAATTATCTCCTGTGTACCATGCCCAGGCTTCTTTTCTGTAGATAAGTTTTTAGTTTTAGTACAATTTTAGTTTATAGAAAAACTTAAATGACACTGCACAAGGTTAATGATACCTCTCAGCTTCTTTCACCAATCAGTATCATAGAAATGTCTTTGATCCTCTGTCACAATCAATGAATCTATACTGACATGTTGACTAATGTTTATGTGTTACTCCCTGTGTAGTTCTTCTCTTTCTTCTGCCTTCAAATCACACTCAGGATGCTATGTTATGGGGTGTGGTCATGTTCTGTGGGCTTCTCTGGGAAGTCATGGTATCTCAGACTTACCTGTGTTTTGAGGACCTTCACAGAAGCATTGAGAGGCACTGATCAGGGGTTTGAAGAACATTCTCAACTGCTCTGCTTTAAAGCCATTTTCCAGCCTATGATTTTGGGCTTTTACTCTGTTCAGAAGAAAGAAATTAATTCACAATGAAAATAATTTCTTTAGTATTGAAATAATTGCTGCTAATACAATCTTCTAAAGGTAATGATCCTGCGAGCAATTTAAGGAGAAATAATGAACTGTATGAGGAGTTAGAATTCAAGATAACAGCTAATCTTCCAACTGCCAGTTTAGAATTCAGGAAAAGTCCAATTTCTAAAAAAAAAAAAAAAAATAGGAAGGAAGGAAAGAAAGGAGCCTGTGAGAGAGAAGGAGGAAGAGGCGGAGAAAGGGAGAAAGGAGGTATATTGCCTTGATTGAATATTAAAAGTTCTCAATTTGGAAAGAACAGGAACATGGTAATAATAATCCACCTTTGCCCATGATTTTATGGGCAAAGGTGGATTATTTTTCTAAGTACAAAGAGAGAAGTTTGTTATGACAGAAGTGGAAATTCATTTGAAAGGCCCTTAATCCACGGATAAACAAATAGGAACCACAGAGGAACATAGAGACATTAAAAGTCCATAAAGATGAGTAGGAACAAAATACATTAAAACTTAGTCAGAAAGACTGAAACTGCATCACCGTGACATCCCCCAGATAACAGATGTGGCTAGGGGTTTAGTCTTCCAAGGGGGATGGGGGTAGGAGCTTCTGTGCTGGAGCTTACCCAGGTGGCTTCAGGAGAGACCCAGAGGCACAGAATCAATGTCATTGTGTTAACTTTTGTTCCTGCTTAACAGTTTCCTAAAGCAGCAGATACCAGGCTACCTTGCAACTGAACCTGCCCTTGAGTGAACCAGAGATTCTGTCACTGACCCACTCTCCTCCTCTTGCAACAACAGAATTCACATTCCTCAGGTCAACCATCCACCCTGTAGGTGACTTGGAAACCAAGCAAAGTGGAAGTGTGTGTTTATTTTCTGAGGCCTGAGTTTTAATCACAGGCTGATCTATGAGTGTTGGGTTTGAAGATACCTGGAGAGAGGAAGGAGTATGATGATTAATCCTGTATGTCCACTTTGCCAGACTACACTGCTCAGGTGTTCAGTCAGCCTGAATGTTGGTGCAAATGTATTTTAAAGATGTGATAGACAATGAATTCTAGAGATGGAGAGTCAAGAAGATTGCCTTCCATAATGTGAGTGGGCCTCAGCAAATGAAAAGCCTTAAGAAATGACTGGGCTTCTCTATGGAAAAGAAACCACCACCTGCAGACTGATTCCAGATTAATCTGCAACCTCAGCACTTCCCTGGGCTTCCAGTCTGCAATCTGACCTGCACATCACAATAAACTTACTACTCTCCAAAGTTGGTGAGCCAGTTCTATAAAATAAGTCTCTTTTGCTCTCTCCTTCTCTCTTTCATTTCTGCAACTCCACAGTTCAGAAGATCCATCCTTCCTGAAATGTAACCATTTTCACATTGTGATCCTACAGGTAGGTTGGGGCATGCTACTGACAGGAATTTGCTATGCTGCAGAGGCAATGAGGCCATCAGAGGTCTCATCTCAGGCCTGGCTGGAAGTCACCCTTCCCTAGACTCTGGTTCTGGCAGGCCCACACTTGGCAACACTCTGGCCACATTGCACTTGCTTCTACCTGGCCAGGTTGGGACATGTACAGGAACAAACGTTTGCTCTTCTATCATCTTCAAAACTTGGGATGCCATTTTTTGAACTACCAATGTGAGGAAAGGTAGGTGCTTAAGAAAATTATGGGAAAATCAAAGATCTTCCCAGATGACACCAGACATCTGTCAAGCTGGGATCTGTGTTGAGGAGTGTCCACAGAATTGAACTCTGGGCAGTGCTCAAGTTTCTGTTCATATGACTGAGTCTCCTGGCCAAGCAGAATAGGGTGATCAGCAAGATAATATGGGGATCTTCATCTGAGCTCAACAATGTGTCCATGAGGTCACCTGTCTCCTGTAGCTTAGTGGCTGCATGTGTATCTTAATCTCCCAGCACCAAGTGCTACAGCTCCTGAGACATGGGAGGTGGTATGTGGTATTTGTAGCCACTATTATACTTCAATCCAGACCCTTGAAAATGGCAAGAAATATGAAAGAAAAGAAAGGAAGAGAAAGCATAGAAGAAAAGTGGGGGATGGTTGGCACAGAGCAATCTGGAGATGAATTCCTGTTTTTCATGCTCCACCGGGGCATCCTGAAGACCTGCAAGATGGAAGGGAGGTCTCGCTCTGCCCCTGTCCTTCGGTGCCTTTCTAATGAGAGCAATGGTAACAGTTACCATTTTCCAGAAGTTACCACCTTAGGTGTAGAAGTGCTTCATTATTTATATTATTTTTTTTTCTAGTTTACTGCTTGCTAAAACTTACTTGTTAGCCCCAAATCACTGCCCATGAGCTCAGAGCCACCTGATAGCTATGCTCCTTGCTGAGGCTGAATGGGTTTTCTGAATTCCTTTTTCCTTCTTACACTGTCTACAATTGTCTTTTTTTCTACATTTCTATGGCCCTGTTTAAAACACTCTCCACACATCATGCTGAATTTCTCTTGTGCTCCTGAGAAAAGAAAGGATGAGATGGCCTCATGGAGAACATACACATCTCAGAATCTCCCTTCCAACACAAGCTGTGGCACTGCTTTCTATGTTTCATGCTAACCAATTGGAAGCTTGTATCAATTGAGGTGTCTCAAACAGAAACCACAAGGTGACACATTGGTGGGCGGCTGCAAGCAAGTGATTCCAGAGCCTGGCAGGCATCTGGCCCTGCTGCAACTAAGATCATCACAACAACATTACCCAGCTCAGATTTTGAGGTGACTTTACAGAGCAGAACTGCCTTGGCTACCAAGAAGTATTATGAAGTTGACTACTGACTTTTGGGCATCCTGATCCTGTCCAGGTGCTGGATGCCATGGGCAGTGGCTCAGAACTCATAGGGATGTGATGAAGAAAAGCCATCATGAGTAAGGGTCAAATGCTTTCCACATTGTTCTGTATAACCCTCTGAGGTAACCTTTGAAAGTTCACCCTGCTGTTGCTCAGGACTTGAGTGGGGTTTCATGGGCTTAAGTGACTTTCCTAAGGTAATCACAGAACCAGTGATTGCTGGGTCCAGAAGTCCAGCCCTGGCAGTTAGACCATGGGTGCACCCTGGGTGATGCTGCCCACTCACTTTTCCTTTCTGCCTGGGCAGAATTATGGATGTTGGGAGACTAAGACAGTGGGCATGCAGAGACCCTAGACTTATGCTCCCATGCAAATGACATGTAAAACCTTTGGAACATACTCAACCCACAGCACCTGGTGTGTTTAGGCTCACTTCTTTTGTGTTTTGTCCTTCTGAGGTAGATTTTTGCTTTGTGATTACCACAGCCTATATAAAAATCTTAGACTCTTTTATGCAGATAACAACTTAATCTCAATCATATAAAACTCTAGGATTTGACTAGCTACTTAAAACACACATTTAGTCTTATATACAATTCTATGATTTGGCTAGCTACTTAAAACACACATTTTATGCTTTCCATGTCAGCATTTCCATCACTTTGAACTACATATCTTGACAGTCTGTTTGATCTATTACTGTCTTAAATATTTTTCTCTTTTCACATACTGAAGTGAAATATTGTCTCAATATTACTTATAATATTGGTGTCTGTGCTTTTAAATGTTTTATGTTGCTAATTAGTAATTTTGTTTGTGTGTTTCAACTTCACTCCCTTCAGCAGTTCCAGGGACAGGCCTCATGGTGGTGAACGTGGCTTTTCTTTGGGAGAGTTATCATCTACTTCCTCCTCATTTCTGAAGCACAGTTTTTCTGGACAAAGTATTCTTGGTTGGTGAGATTTTCCTTTTTTTTTTTTCCATTTTGCACATTGAATTTATCCTCCTGCTCTCCTCTAGCCTACAGGGCTTCTGTAGAACAAGTCCTTGAGTGCCACCTTGGGGCTCCTTTGTTTGGGATAAAAAGGGATGTTTTTAAAGCACCACAGTTTCGGTGCACTTCAGACAAGCATTGTCTCAAACAATGACAGGGTGTCCCCCACCAGCACCATTGAGGTAGGATTGCACAGGCCTCATGCTGTCAAGGCAGGTGCTGCAGGAGAATCTAAGGTGCCACCAAGAGTCAGCACTTGCACACACTTCTTTTGGGGTAATTGGCCTAGCTCCAGAGAAGGGCAGTTTATAGAGGCAAACCCCAACATGACCGTGCCTTCCCAGGCCCTAGCAGCTCAAATTCTAAGTGTCTCTTTTGGTGGAATGCAGGTGGGATTTACAATCATATGACAAGTATGTATGCTCTACATTACAAGAGCAAGAAGCCCTAATATCCAGGGCCCATCAGGAGAAGGATGAATGTACAACAAGTAGCAGATGCTTAAGAAGGGAACTAAAGATAACTCAAAAAATGAATAAAGTCTATATTTTCATCTCTTTTCTATATGCTTTACAAAATGAGTCTCTTTCAAAAATCCTTCTGCTGAAAAACAAGGTGTGGAATGAAGCAAGCACAGTATTTATAAATTATTCTTGCTCTGTGTGATAAAACATGGAATAATGTAAAGTGTTTTCTTTATGTACATTGATGGAGATATAAAAGTGTTTTCTAATGTGTGTAAAAACAGTCAAGATAGCATACTAATGGTAATAATTGGCGATGTTTGAGGGAGGAAGTTTGGAAATGTAGAATAATCTTTATTTGATGATATAATCTGCAGTAAGAAGAATGGATTCTTTTATCAATAGTTAAATTAAAATTAATTGTATTTATTTTTATGTGGTGCTGAAGATCAAACCCAGGGATACACATGTGCAAAGCAAGCAAGCACTCTGCCATTGAGCTATAACCCCATCCCTAAACATTAATTTTGAAAATAGAAAAAAATTACAGATATCACAGAAAAGGGAGAAAAAAAACAAAAAATTTAGCTCTTTAACAAAAGCAAATTGTTTTTCTAACCATATTTGCCAAAGATCCAAGAGCTGCCATTGATTGCTGAGAGGAAAATAGCCTTTATGTTTAGAAGACAGGTCATTTTGTGCTAAACACAACTTTCATGCCCCTGGAACATGGATCACTGTGATTTTCATTTCTTGCTCTTTTGCAAATGGCTTTCCTTACTTATGCTTCCTGATTTATCCTCTTGCCTGCAGATTCCCACCTTTTTCAGTATGTAGTAAGATGAAAATTAAATGATTATAAATGCGATAATCTTCAGATAAAAAGGACTTGTTTAGGAGAACTCTAAGAAAGAAATCATATGCAAGAAATTAAAGAGGTATCCTCAGGCCTCTAGCTGAAATGGAATTTGGGTAAACAACACTTTAGCCTATTGCCTTCAGCTGCACCTCTCCTCCTGTGGAGGCTGGGGGTAGTGACTTGGCTCTTCTGCAGCCTCTTTTCTCTGGAAAACATGACCTATGAACCAAGCTACAAAAATCGCTTAGTGCATTTCTACCACTGGGAGAGGAATGAAACTGAGACTCCTGAGGAATCCAGGAAAAATAAGGACTTTGATAATTTCTCCAGCTTCCCAATTCTCAAGAGCAACCCTAATTAACCTCTCTACTGACCCCTTATTCCTGTGGTTCTTTCCCCATCCTGTGAAGAATGGTAAAAACTCTCATGAACATCTCGTGTTTTCTTAATCAGTAGAGACATAAATATTTAACTGCTGGTGGAAAAAACTTTCTGTGTTCCAGGTGCAATACTAGTATGGGATGTTGTGACTCAGGTTCCCCAACATCTATTTCATTTAAAGCTTCAAAACAGAACACATTCTGCCTGAAGGCACCATTCATCTATTCCTGCCTCAACTATTTGCTCAGCACTTGGGACACATGATTGAGAAAACCCATTTCCCGTGCTTATGGAGCTTGTCAAAAGGTAGGAAGACCTTCTTCAAAGGCCAGAAAGAGCAAAGCCTTGACTTTCGTACCCTTGCATGTACACAAACCCCTCATTCCTTCTGCTTCAAAGCAGTCAGAGCCCCTGCAGCAACAGAAAAATGAAACTGGCTGTGCTGTAGCAAAAGGTAATGTGAATATTAATGTTAATTAATAGCAGATGGGGTCAGATTTGGCTGGAGGGCTGTACTTTGGTGATCTGTGATCTAGACAATAAACTTAATAAAAAGGAAAACTTACACTATTTTTAGAGGATAAAAAGAAAATGAAAGGTTATTTAAAATGTGGAGTGAATAAGCCATGCAACTTTAAGGGTCTAAGAACGTGACACCAGGAAAAGCCTTGGAGAGTGACAGCAAGCCCTGGGCTCTGAGGGTGGTAGCTGCATGCAGAGGAGGATTGTTTTCTTTGCTCTTTCCTGCTTATGTTCTTTAGGACAGTTCTTGCTTCTTCAGCCACTGTTGACCACCAGCCTTTCTCTCAAGACCATCTGTCTCATTATTTCTTGGTCAGCTCTAAACTGACCTTGGACTTCTATATGCTACTTAGTTGATAGCTGTCATCAGTCTGTGATGGACATGGAGGGGAACAGAGAATCAAAATATATTTCTTCAGTTTGCAGACTTATCCCCAGGTTTCTCACCCCGTATATTAAGAAGTGAGGCACATGTGGGTAAAGGATAAAGCCATGTTTTGAGTTTTGTCTTTGCTTTGGATATTATATCACTCACATGGCTTAAATAAAGTAAATAATCTAATATTCTAAAAATGTTTTTTTTTCTTCACTTTTTATGTTACCATGTTTTTATGCTGTGCTTAAAAGTTAACCAGAATCACAGTGGATTCCTTTTTCTGTTTCCTAAAATTCTTGTCTACTGATAAAAGCAGTCCAGACAATTTAATGCATTTTCTTAAATGAAATGAGTTGGAAGAAGAAGCAGACTCCTCTTCTCATTTTTTGGACCTTCAGATCTTAGAAAGCATCACAGAGCTCCATGATGGGTGTGAAATTTCTTGTGGGATTTTTTTTTGATACCTGCTACAAATGTATTTCACGTTTAAGTTGATTCAAGTGCAATATTCCTAATTCCATTACATTTGTGGCTGTCTCACACTGTCTAAAAGAATGGCATCACAAAATGTTCATCACCTATTTTTTTTTTTTATTTTGCTCATCCCCAAATAAGATTGTTTTCTGTCTC
The DNA here is from genome assembly GCF_045843805.1 of Urocitellus parryii. Lineage (NCBI taxonomy): Eukaryota > Metazoa > Chordata > Mammalia > Rodentia > Sciuridae > Urocitellus > Urocitellus parryii. The sequence goes on from NC_135548.1 coordinate 6,101,216, forward strand.
TTTGATCAGAGCAACAACAACACTTAAAAAAAGCAGAGAGAGTGAGAGAGCACAAGAGGAGAGAAAACATTTTCTGCCTCCATTCTGGTGGTATAAAGAGTAGCCCAACAACTTCACTCAGTTCTGCTGAGCCATAATGTCTGCCCTGTTCCACACAAGATTTGTGAAGCTCCCGGTCCAGTCCTCACCTGGCAGGGTTCAGGTACACCCAAGACCTTTTAAGGTGGACTTCACTCAGTTGGTTGGCTCTTCTGATTTTCCTTTTTACCTCCTGAAGGCTCACACTTCTTATTTTCCATTTCATGTTCTTTTTACTGTTGTTTTAGGAATTTTTGGTGTGCCATCCTCCCAGCTTAGGGATGGATTCTTGTCCTTTGTCATGCAAGTTCAAACTTGCTGGTATGGTTGTATTTATCTATTGATTCTCTTTTATGCATTTTGATTTCTTATAAGTCTGTTTTAAACAGTGGCCCTCCTCCATGCTTAGCAGATTCACATCAAATGCTGATCCAATAAATGTAACATTTCCCTCTTTTATTTGGGCCTCTAGTTCAATAAACTGTGGGTTGTGGAACAAGCACAGGCTTAACCCTCAGGCAAGCCCATCTATGGAAGCATCTGATCTTTCTCAACTATGTGAAAAGCTGGCAATCATATTGTGTACTATTGTATCTGATAGCATAAAATCATAAGCTCTGTTCTTCAGTGACTTTGTAAAAGTAGTACAAACCCCCAGCCTGCCTGTGGACTGAGACCCAGCTGGACTTGATGCTACTCTCCATGACCTCTAGAAGCCCAAGTAAATTAAAAGGCACACATTAATATATGTCACTTGTTTCTTTTCCATTTCCTACAAATATCTCCTTGCTAAAAGTGGAGATTCACCATAACTCATTCCCAAACTCACTCTTCAATAAGAGGAATCAGGATTCCCTGGCATGGAAGCTGACTGTGTGGCAAGAGCAGGAAAAAAAAAAAAAAACAAATAGCGTGTCCCCAGAGCCTCTGGCAGAGCCTGAAGTCAAGAAGTGCTGAAAGAAAGCCAAGAACACAGAGTCCTGCAAATTGATGGAAGTGTCAAGGGACAGAGCAGCACTGCAAAAAAAAAAAAAAAAAAAAAAAGTCTTGGGACAAAACTGGAGCAAAGGGGCAAGGTGACACAAGGTGTGGTTCAATAATATCCAGGTCAATCTCCAAGATAAGTATCAGGAGTAATAAGACATAAGCAGGTAGGTGGGTCATATAGAGAGTCCCCTCTCCTGGAAGCAATCTGAGTTACCTGCAGACAGTCCACTTTAAGGAGGCATCTCCATCACTGCTCCTTGCTCCTCCAGGATGGGCCCTGCATGGCACCTACTCCAATGTGCACTATATGGAAAGGAACAGGATGAAGGTGGACCTGCAGAAGGCACTGACTGGATTGAACTCCTGTCCCAGGCCTGATGGAACACACAGTTAAGATTTCCCATCTCTGTGGTGATGTCCGTCAGAGCAGGCACATGGTCCCTAAACCCTGCTCCAGTTTCCACACACCTTTCTTGGTCACATTGCTGGCTGGACCTACACAGGTTCCTGGGGATGCATTTTTGTCTTGCTCAAATAAACTCTGTTTAAGCTTTTCCAGGGTTTTTTTTTTCCTTTTAAGAAGAGTCACCCATGTCCTGGAGAAATCTGACTCATGCTGCCTTAGCTTTATGACAGAGGCTGACAGCAGCAGTGTAGCAAGGTAATGGTAGGCAGACTCAAAACCAGAGCATGGGAAGGGGTTTTGCAATCTTTTGCCCCAAACACCAACACAAATGTGTTCAAGAGAAAACTATCAGGCAAATACCAGCTGAGGGACAGTCTACAACATGCCTGATCATAAAAAAACAAGGAAAGTCCAGGACGTAGAGGACCCAGCCTATACTTTCAGCTGGGAATCAAGCAGGAGGATCACAAGTTGCAGCCTCAGCAACATAGCAAGATCCTGTCTCAAAACAAAACAAAACAAAACAAAACAAAAAAAAAAACAAACAAACAATAAAAAAAACAGAAAGGACTTGGGATGTAGATTGAAGCTAGAGCACTCCTGGGTTAAACCCCAGGACCAAATCAAACAAAAAGTAAGAAAATACAAAAACTGAGAAACTGCCACAGTCCCAAGGAACATAAACAGGCATGGTGGATCCTGTAATGGGTCCTGGGACACAGAAGGAACTAAGATAAGCAAGGATGCCTAGATTAATCAAGCACCTACCTGGATACTAATGGTTCCATATGCGTTCAGCATTTTGAAAATTGTACCCACTCATGAAAGATGGGAACCTGGTATTGGGGAAATGGGAACTCTCTGTACTGTGTGCAGATCCAAAAAAATTATCAAATTAAAAAACTTTCTTAAGAAAACAAAAAGTGCAGGACTGTATCCTCATGCAATTAACAACTCGATAGCCAGACTTGAAGCTGCATGCAAGAAGCACAGATGGCCCTGGACACAGGCTGGCTCCCTACAGACCAGAGGTGAGGACTTCCAACAGATTGGACAAGGTGAGTCTCTCCCTGAAATTCCCAAGCCTGAAGCACCAGGAGGGCTTGATGAGGACAACCAGCCAAGATGATGCTTGTACACCAAAACCAAAAGAGGACACTATCTGTGCTCACTTCCCCAAGATGAGGAACAGGAAAGTAACTCACAAAACTAAAAGGTGCACAGCACTACGTAGATAATGCTGTCCATCTACCTTTTGCTGTCTTTCTTGCTGGACTCTTCTTATGCACTGACTGCAGAAAGATTCTTTAGCTTTAGTACCTAGAAACAGTTGGCTCCCAACTGTAAGACTGTAATCATGGTCTCAGTAACAAACCCATGAATTTCTACTACCCTTGGAGTGTTACAAAAGCATAATACAAATGAAAACTTCCATCAGCATGGCTGGTAACTGTGACAATGCAGCCATGCACTCAATATTGGAAATTCAATATCTGATACTTATCTAAGGACCAGATGAACAGCAAGTACTATCGCCTCATTCACATTTTCCAGAACATATTCACTGAGTGTTGCTTGTTTATCACGGGCTGTTTTAAGGGACACATTGTACTACTTACTGGTTTTCCCAGTTAAGGAGAAATGTTCACATGCTAATTTAAGGTCTCTAAACATCATAAAGCATAACTTCACAAAATGTGCAAATACTCTGAGGTTTGCTGGTAGTCTCTATGCTGCTCCTCTTGGCCCATTTCAGGTACCATGCCTCAGAAGAAACAGCTTTCACCAGGGTTTGCTGTGTGGCCACAGAGAGCATGGGGCCAGCCCTCTCTAATCTTTGCTCCTTTTCATTTGGTGGTTTCTGCAAAGATGCTATTCTCTTGATTCTCCTGCTGAAGTTCCATACCTTCTCTTTGTCTCATCATAAATTAAAGTATAAACTCCAAGGGGAATGTCATTGTCACTGTAAAGAAGTAGCACCCATCCTCCCTTGATGCAAAAATATCAATGACAAGCAGAGGAAGGAGATTTCACCATGAATAAAACACTAGTTAACCCAAGAGTTCCACACCCATCCTGGCCCATTCCCTGAAGCTCTGACAAAGGACTTACTTTGCAGTCTCACCCACAAGCTTGATAATGTGCTAATTTAATTTTCTAGTATAGAAACCAGAAACAGCTATATTTTAAGATTTCCATTTGTAGTGAATTCAGACCTTTATTAGCTTCTGTTCATTATATTACAATTTTTTTTTTGTCACAGAGAAGCACTCAACAGTTGGTTTTGTAGATTAATCAAGAAATCAACATCACTCCCCATACACAATGATGGTTTATTATACCATCTTTTGTGATGTGGTGGGTGTCAGCATGTCTTTTTTAATAAGTCCTGTGGCATCTTGTGCAGGGAAATGCCATCAGGTCATCTGGTAAAGATATTTCTGACAACTCTGCTAGCCAGCAATCTGTCCCAGGCTCACTGCACCAAATTGGGAACAAAAGCAGGTTGTTATTTTAGAAATGTCAACACTTCACCTAAATCTGAAGCAATTAAAAGTGAAGTCAACAAGGTAAATTTCACTTTAAATTCTGCCTTGTGCTTCAAGCTTAACAAAGTGCATATGCACTCAGTGAAGCTGCAGCTGGTGGCTCCACTCCTCTAACATCATGATGACAGTGAAATGACCCTTCTTCAGGGCCACACAAAGCCCTTTCCCTTCATGGTTCTCACTCTGGTAACCAGGCAAATGGCAGTGATCTCAGTCAAGGAGAATTCTCAGTCTGCCCCACCTGCCATTCCAGCAGGATCAGGAGCATAGCCCACCCTTGAAGAGCTATGCCTTTGACCTGCCACAACTTCAGAAAACTAAATTTTCTTTTCCTTCATTTGAAGTTATTTGCAGGCTTTGATGAGCTAAGAACTCCCTAAGTAAATATCAAATTAAGCATTTGGTCAGGTGCAGACATTTCATGTGCATTGGAATAATAGTATGTCCCAGAAGGTTCTTCAGGAGGAGGGCAAGCATAGTCTGAATGTTTCTAGAGAGCTTCTCAGAGGATCTGAAGAATGCCCTCTCAGGCCCCCTTTCTGCCTTCTCACCCCAGCTCTACTCCAGAGGTAAGGCTAAAATGCCCATGGAACCCAGGGCCTTACACAGAGCCTAGAGAACAACTATTTTAAAACTACTTTTATGTCTGTATTGCTAAAAAGGGGCTCATATTTCAAGCACAACCTTAGTTACTCATTGCACTTATTCAGTGTGATGCAACAGATGATCTCAAAGGAGACAAGTGGAGGAGGGGTAGGTACCTTGTTTCCCATTCATTAGCCTAGTGGCCCCACACCCTTGTCCACAGAGCACCAGGGCCTTCTGGATCTGGAGGGTAACTCACTGTGGCTAAGGTCCTTTGTTTGCTTCCACAGTATTCCCATTTCTCCTCAGCATAATGGAATCTTTGTCAAACAGCCAACACTCAAAAGAAAAGAGTGATTTATCTTTGAGTGACAAAAATTAACTGACTTACCTCTGAATTTTGTCACACTAGTTCTAAAAGATAAGTCATGGCATTTCATAAAGATATATAATTCATTAACATAAAATTATAAATACAGAAATTAAGACAAATGAAAAATAAAAAAGATAATTACAATGAAAAGTAGCTGGAGACCCTCTAACCATCAAATATTAGTCGATAGGGTTCCTAGTACCTAGACAAAGAAGAAAATAGAATTAAAAGCTTCACAGAGCCCCTAGATAGTAAACAAATCAGTGTAGCTTCTCCTTAAAGCCAGACTGAGGAGACAACACAGGAGGTCATAGCCAGCAGGAGGTCCAATGTTTTATGAGCAAAGGGAGCCAGCCAAGAGCACAGGAGGTGCTGAGCATGCAGTGAGTCACAGGTCTGTAAGTTCCAGTTCATCTGCTCACCAAGGAAGTGTCTTCTTGGAGAGCCACTGGGGGTTCTGAGGCACAGTTACCAGGGAGCACAGGGAGAGGCAGGGATGGCTTTATGCCCTTGCCATCATTCTAACATTAACCACCATCATCATTTGACAGCCTGGCTTCTGCTAAGTGGGACATGAGGAGTCTCAGAATCACCTCAAGAAACCACCTGCTCTAGGGACATGCTCCTGCACCAAACTGGGAATGCTGTCAGGCCACATCATTGCCCTTGACCCTGGCCACAGCTGTGTTTCCGAATTACCCACGAACTAGATATGGAGCAGTAAATATTTTCTTAGCATTCAGAGATTATATATATATATATATATATATATATATATATATATATATATATATATATATATATATATATATATATATATAAAATGAACTGACTTATATAATGAACTGACTCCTGGGCTCCACTGAAAAAAAAATGCATCTCTGACTAGAGGGGAAGAATAAAAACTAAACTAGAGCCAGGTGCTTGGTTTTCAGCAGGAAGAGATGAATTGGGAACATTGGAATTACCAAGACTGACTTTGACTTTGGCATCATTTTTACTAGATTCCATTTTGGAAGACAGAGACCCAATCCACTTTATCGAAGGCATATTAAAACTTCTGTGCTCTGCTGGTCCAGATAGTGTACCAAAATTAGAATAAGATACATCCTGCATTTGTAGAAGAAGATGTGGATCAGAATGTGGTTGACCTGGTGGAGGAATTATAGTTGGGCATGATGTAATATGGGACATGTTGCATCAGTAAATAGGAAACTCCACTTGCTGGCTGCTAGCCGCTTCCCAGTCCTGGGGCCACATGTGGCTAAGAGAGCACCTAGCAATCAGCCAGAAGGCATTGTTGTGGGTTGTGGTGAAGAATCGGATCACCTCTAGGATAGGTTTAGAAAGCTTCTGCTCCAATAGACAGCTCATGTCTCCCATTACTGCCTGTATGATGGATGTACATGTAAATTATCTCCACCCTGCTGACCTTTACTCTGATTAGTTCCTGTAAATGATGTTAGCTGTATATGTTTTCTCAATAAATGAGATCCTGCTTTGACTGTTCTCCCTGGCTTGTCTGATTGTCCTCCCAGGAGGGAGTGCTTGCTGTGGGCAACCAGTCGACCTTTCTTGGTTTGTCCTAGGGCATGCTCCCACAATCTCTCCTGCAGGTCAGGAGGGAATGGGGGACTAAAATCCCCAACAGATCATCAGCCTACAGGCCTTTTCCCATGGAATTGACAGGTTCCAGCATTATAAGGCACTCTCTGAGGATCAATTAACCCATTATAGCCTGATTTTCTCCTTTCATTGATAATCTGAGGTCCCAGAGAATTCTCTCAGCCCTAAGGTTTTAAAAGGGGCATTTATCTTAGCAGCACAAATCTGTTTCTTCAAAGCTCTTTTGGCTGATCATCTAAATGAGCACCAATTTCTGATTCATTTTTTTTTCATTTCCAAGTTACCATCATATTTTAGGTCTTCTCCAAGCACAGAAGCCCAATCTTTCATCTGCACCAAGTGTTCAGTCAGAAACTTAATGTGATTTTCTTTAACTCTTAGAACTTGTTCTGCATATACAATAGAGTCTTTCAATTTTATTTTATGTTTATTAATTTCATTCAGTTTTTCTTTCCATACTGCAACTTTTTGTTTCTGACTATCCTGAAGTTGGAAATTTTCTTTCAAAACCTTTTTTTTTATTGCTACATTAAATCCTTCTACATTTGTTTAAAATATTTTCAATGTTGTTTCACCTTGGCTAATAGTAACTTGAGGGCTTTTGGTACAACTTCTAGTGACATAATCTTTCTTGATATATTTGCCATCAATTCTTCCTGTTGAGAATGTTTAGTTTCCTGTTCTTTTAGCTCTTTTTCTAGAAAGAGTATTTTATCCCCAAGTTTAGATTTAGAACCATTCATACATTGCCTCCAAATTTTCTGCTTCTGTGGACTTCTTCTCCAAAATAGCATCCTTTAAAGGTGACTCTAAGCCTTCATACTCTTTTTGAACAAGGTAACTTTCTCAAGTAGTTGACATTTTTCTTCAATTAGTCCAGCAAACTTTAGAGCAAGCTTTTTCTTTTCTCTTCTCACATAATACCTGCTTTCAACACATTTACAACATATCCACAGAAACAAGAGAACAGCAAAAAATTCAACAGCTGCATATATCACCAACTCCCAAGGATATCCATAAGGATGAGGGCCTGGTTTCATATCCACAGACAATTACGCCAAAGCCCTCCATACTTCTTCCAGGCCCAGGCCCAAATACCAGCCCCAAGTAGCTGAGGGAGACCCTTTGGCCATTCAATCACTCTAATGCTGCTTTGCCTACTGCTGCTGCAGCCACAGCTTGCCCAATCACACCCAAACAGGCTGTGGACACTTAGGTCTTTGGTGAGGAACTCAAACCTGCACCAGGCAATGGAGCATACCATTGTGAAGCAGCTTTATGGGTGGAGGGGAGTGGAGCTGTGGGCTTAGGCATGGGAAGCTACAGTGTTAGGCTCCCAGGGTGGGTCTTAGCACACTCAAATGCATAACAGGGAAATCTTGGACCCTTAACTATGCTGTGCCTCCTGAAGCAGTGCAGGTTTTAGTCTGCCCATATTGAGCCATAAGGGACTCCTCTTTTTGCCACCCACCCCTTAGTTTACTTTCAGCCAGGTCAAGGTTGAGCTTTTTTTGTGCTCTTCCATTCAGTCATAATGTCAACTAGTTTAATGTAACTAAAATTCTAAAGCTTTGTAAAATAATTTAAAGAGGTAGTACACCCTATATTTGTACTACTTGCCCTTTTATTGTGATGATTCATTCCTTTCCCTCCTCTCCTGTCCACTCCTTGTTTCCTTTCTTCTTTCCTTTTTTCTCCCTTTCCTTTTCTTGCAGTCTTGGGAGTTAAACTCCAAGGCCTTCTCCATGCTAGTCAAGCTCTCTACCACTGAGCTACATCCAGAGCCTACTGACACTTACTAGAGAAAAACTCTGGAGTTAGACTATTTCAAAAGTAATTTTAGAAGCAAAAATCAGTATGAAAAGTTGTTTTTAAAAAGTACAGCATATGTAATATTTTTTAAAAATAGGAACTTAAAACTTGAGTTGGTTTTCATGTCACTTTTACTAGACTACTACTTATTTAAGTTTTCATAATTGTTTTTCAGATGCTTTTTTGACTTCTTATAGGATTTAAAACTTCTAAGTACCTGAGTCATTATAAATATACAGAAAAAAGAAAGATAAGATGTGACTCTTTGAAATGGCTTTAGCTCCCGAAAGTGAATTATGTTGTTGTTAAGAGAGAGTTCAATGCTTGATGTAAATAAAAGACATCTAATATAGTTTTTGTTCCTAGTTATTCTCTGCTGAATATCCTGTTGGTGGTAGAAGATATTGAGGTTGAAGGTGCATTTCTAAACTAGATTTGTATTTTTATATGAATTTTTAAAAATTGTATCTATGAATTTATTCTTGAATTGTTGATAAGCCAAATCTAATGTTTGAAGGAAAGCATTCAAGATTTGTCTTTGGTTTGCTATATGCCTCTAAAATTTAAAGGCATTATGCCATCATGTGTGAATAGACAAATGCTATTATTATGGCCAGAAATTTATCAATTTAAACTAAAACATTAGTCCAGTTCAATAGGGTATGAAAGTTTAGAAACTTTTAAACAAATATAATTATGTGAGGTTATATATGTTAATTATTTCATGGTGAACATTAATCAGTTTACATACATATATCATAATCAAATTATCAGCTGGGCATGGTGTCACACACTGTAATCCTTGTAGCCTCTTAGGAGGCTAATGCGGGAGTATCACAAGTTTAAGACAAGTCTCAGTAGTTAAGTGAGACCCTGCTTCCAAAAAAAAAAAAAAAAAAAGAAAGAAAAGAAAAGAAAAGAAAAGAAAAGAAAAGAAAAGAAAAGAAAAGAAAGAGAGAACATGGGCCCCTCAAGATCCATTAAGCTACAACACTGAGTTCTGCTGCCATCTGTCACTTCATGACCTAGCATGCCTCAACAGATGCCAGCACCATTCTCTTGAACTTTCAGATCCATGGGCTAAATAAAATATCTTTTCTCTCTAATTTACCAAGAGTGATATTAAAATATAGCAACAGATATCACACAAAGCTTTAGAGACATTACTGGTCAAGGCACACAACTAAAAAGCAACAACACTTCTGGGACTCAAACCAATTGTCTTCAGATCCCTACAAGATAAAAGTAGTTCACCATAAAGTAAAACACAGGAAAACTGGGCTGAAGATTCCTCTTTACTTGTCAGAGCTGTTTCTGTTTGGATGTAAAAGTCACAAAATGAGAGTACCTTGTTTGCATCTACATCATAGGTATCAAGGTACCTACTTTCGAGTGAACTTCCTGAGCCTTGTCCTCATCTGAACATGCAGGTCAATAACATTTTCTTCTTCTTCTTCTTCTTCTTCTTCTTCTTCTTCTTCTTCTTCTTCTTCTTCTTCTTCTTCTTCTTCTTCTTCTTCTTCACTACAAAAGAGTTATTCCCATCAGTAAAGAGACAAAGAGTATAGACATCAAATTCTGTTTCATTCCTTCCCACTCTCCTTTTCCTGTTACTTAGTAGAAAGAAAAATAGTGATGATTCTTATAAACCATTTTTACTTGAAAGATTATAGGATTTTCAAATGGTATAGACACTATAATAGAACACCAAATAATAATAAGATACAAAACCACACGCAGCTATAAAAGTTAAGTCTTGGTCAATTACCTTTGACTTTCCAATATGACATGGGCACCTGGTCTTACCACTTATTTAAATGTGAGAAAGTTTTGCACACTTCACATCATCATTCCCAAGATCACCAGAGATGATGATGAAAGATGCAGTACTTCATGTGCTTCTTGAATATTTCCAGAGTTCAGTAACATCTATTCATACACTTTCCCACAACTTGTAATATCATTTCCTACAAAAAATCTAGTACATAAAATTTTTCCTTGTAAGATGCAAGCATTGTGTTTTAGGGAATCAGTAGTACCATATAATTGGAAACTGGTGAAATGGGTGTGGTTGTGCATCCCTATAATCTTAGTAGTTCAAGAGGCTGAGACAAGAAGATTATGAGTTCAAAGACAGCTTCAGCAAAAAGTGAGGTGTTAAGCAATGTGTGCAATAAAACCCTGTCACTAAATAAAATAGAAACTAGGACTAAGGATGTGGCTCAGTTGTCAAGTGGCCTTGAGTTCAATCCCTGGTACCCCACCATCACCACAAACACACACACACACACACAAAAAAAAAAAAAAAAAAAGATTAACTTTTTCTTTTGGACACCTTACCTTAGGAAATGGAAATATTCATTTCAGAGAATCTACTGTGTAAAATTTATTAATTTAAAAATGTCAATTTGCTTGACAAAAGTATTCACCATTAAAGTACAATAAGGAGTTTGAAGGAGACATGAGAAAACTCAAGGAGAGATACTATGAGCATCCAGGGAGTCCAAAAGATGATCCCTGTGAGTTCCAGCAGCATTCATGCATGGATCAAATAAAACCAATAAACACTCTCATGATTAAAATTATTGTTATAGTGGAAAAAAAAAAACTTTCCCTCTTGGTAAACCTCACTGGGCCACCCCAGGGGTCCTCAAGAACCTCCCACAAATTACTCAGACCACCCCAACCTCCAGCACTGTGGGTAAAAGCCACTCTGATTCACTGGTACTTGTGCCAAGGCAGTTGTACAATATTTTGAATATCAATCCTGGGTATCATCCAAACATCTCCTTAAGTAAGAATCATCCCCCCCCTAAATTTTTAGACAGTTTTTTCTTGATCTATTTCACCTTGTTTTCTGCCTAAAAATACTAGCAGCTGAAAGTAATATCCAGCTCCATGTTAAAATTTAATTTAGAATATATACACAGCCTGATTAAAGTTATAAGCTGTGACACTATTTTTTTTAAAAAACTAAAATGGTGCAAAACCATATGTGACAACACAATTAATCACTCATTTCTTTGGAACCATGTATTATCAATCTCTTTACTCATCTCAACTAGAATAATGGTTCACCCATAAAAGCTGTACATACAGCATTAATTACAGGAAAAAAGTTTGGTTTTATTCCTGGAAATACTTGAATTTATTAAACTACACAACAGTTCTGAATTTAGAATTCCCCTTAAAATTATAGAGAATACCCAAAATGTGACAATTTATTATGCTGCTTAACTTTAAACTGTATAAATTTGTTATAAATGGGCATTGCCCAGTCCATAAGAGCTGGTCAAATGGAAAATAATTAAAATTACCATATAGATTTTTGAAGGAAAATATCTGCATTTGAAGACAAAAAAATAAATGTCTTAATTTTCAAAAGAAAACTGCTAGCTATTTGCAAATTTACAATTCACTAAAGAAATATCACCGTGATTTCATCACCTAAAGTGTATAAGAGTGCCATGAAATTTTACTCGCCAAACAAAAACTTAGAATATAGCCACAAAGTTAAATGTATTTGACAATAAACAATTGTCAATAACAAAGAGCCATGAACCAAACAACTGGTCAAAACAGAAACAGTCAGAGCTCTGAAGATGCACTGAGAAACACAGATTCCCATGAAAGTCTGTTTCTATGAGCACAACAGGCAGCCACACAGATCACATTGCACTTGGATTTCTCTTTTCAAGTTCAAGATATGATGGGGTGCAGGGTAAAGCAGAAGGTCAACTCCAAGGGAGTCATAAGTGAAAGCCATTGACTTATCTCCACAAACATGATTTCCAATATCTGTAAGAGCCACCATCCCATAGTAGTACTAAAATACTCCAGTCTAAAGTGTACTTGTCCCTTCCAAATTCTCCACCATGTTTGCCAGCATCTCCTGCATGGTCTGCAACAAAAGGGAATGCTGCAGTCCAAAGCTGTAGATTGACAGGTCCTGGGGATATTCTGAAAGGAAAGAGGGAGAGGTGTCAATGTGTCACCAGTGCAAGCATCCAGGACCCATCTACCTTGGTGTCTGTCCTTCAGCTGCTTCAGAGAAAAAGTGAAGGCCCTTGCTACCTCTGCACTGTCAGCTGCCCATCACCACAAGTCACTATCATTACTGATCTTGTTTCATACATTATTAAAGTTAGGGTAGCAAGTACTGCCAAACCTAGGGTGTGTATCCTGACAGACACTGCATTGGTGCTTTGTCTGTAGTTCCTGTAGTTCCTTATGACAGGGACTATTACTATCACCAGCAAAAAAGAAAGCAGAGAAATTAGGTCACTTTTCAAAGTCACACATTCAAAAAATATTCAAGCCAAGATAGAAATTTGGACTACTCCAATTCCCATTCATTGGTTTCTAACCCACCAAGCATTTTGTGGATTTAAAAAAAAAATAACATTTAAGGCGGGGCAAGTGGGAGACCATGACACCTGTGTAACATGTCTGTGTAGAGAGTTGGGCAGCCCAAAGGAGTATCCAGGGGCCCTCATGCTTATTTTAGAGAAATAGAAAGCAGCTGGCAAGATTGGGTGTAATCTGCTTTGGCCATGGCAACTACTGGGGGACCATGAACAAGGAGGAAGAGCCAAGGTGCAAGAGTAAAATCTGAAATGGATGCTACATAAATCAATTAAAGAGCTGCACTCAACTATGAACATTTGTGAAGCCTTTCTCAGCGGAGTACATCAAGATAAATGAGCCTGACTTCTTGGATCTTTTAGAGTGTCCTGTGTGTCTAGAATGCCTGGGTTTTTCTGCAAAATTTTTGCCTTGTCCGCACAAGTTTTGAAAAGGATGTTTGCTGGGATCATAGGTCCCCTCAATTGTTTGTACTGGAGGACTATTGTTGGCTCCTATGATGAATATCCAGACAGCATTCTCCCTTTCAGGCTTCTGGATGGCATCAAGTAGAGAGGCCTTGGAAACCTAGTTGGTGGGGGCAGTGGGACCAACTGCACAAATGTATTAATGGTTCATGGCACCACTATGACAAATTGTAGTGCAAAATATCTAGAGAGCTCCCAGTGTAGATGGCAGCCTCGTGTGCAAGCCTGGAGGTCATAGTGAGGGGTATACCTGTTACCCTATCCTAAAGCATTACACAACTATGAAGGAAAGGAGCCTGGAGACTTTAAATTTAGCAAATGTGACATCATCATTATTTGAAAACACATTGATAAAAAAACTGGCTCCACAGGGTAAGTCAATGGGATCCATGGCTTTTCCCCAACCAACTTAGTGCAAATTATTAAACCATTGCCTCAGCCCCCACCTCAGTGCAAAGCACTTTATGACTTTGAAGTGAAAGACAAAAAAGCAGCAGATAATGATTACCTTCTATTTGTTAAGAATGATGTTGTGACTGTTATCCAAAGAGTGGAGGAAAGCTGTGCTGAAGAAATGCTTGAAGAAAAAAATAGGATTATTTCAGATTTCCTACACTGAGTTTAACTTGGATGCTAAGCAGCTGGCAGAATGGGATAAGCCTCCCATGCCAGTAGTTGATGCTGAAACATGTACCTCAGCAGCAGCCCACAGCAGCACTGCTCCAAAGCACTCCTGACACCAAGAAGAATGCCAAAACTCCCCACTCCTTCACTTCCTTCACCATGGCAAACAAGTCCTCTCAGGACTCTCAGAACTGCCATTTTATGCAGATCAGCCCTCCTGTCCTCATCAGCTCCAGCAACCCTCAGCTGCCACAAGGTTCAAAGAACTTTCTGGGTTTTCCTTCTGTTCTCCTTCTCAGATTCATGTGAGTACCGCTGTGTTCATTGTGATCCCATGCTCAAGCAGTCCTGTGACAACTGGCCCCTAGTTCACTTTCCTGTTGGATGTCTCCTCTCCAGGTAGAAGACATGGAAGTATGAATCTTCCCTTTCCAGCACCCCCTCTCTGGCTGCCACTGTCCTCACCTCCATCCTGCCAGATGCTGTGCTGCTTCTGGTGGAATGGGACCTAATGTTATGGCAGAATCCACTGCACACAGGTTTGAAGGTTGAACATTATGAAGATGTTAGTTCTCCCCAAATTTATATGCAGATTTGACGTCATCTCATTACAAATTTTAGTAGTCAATTTTGTGGAAATCGGTATATTAATTCCAAATGTGTATATTAATTAACATATATTAATTCTAAAATTTAACCAGTAATACACATCTCAGAACCTGGGAAGGGGTGAATTTTGAGTATTAATTATTCCTAATTTTATATGATCTACTTAATTTTTAACACTGGATGGGTGTAACAATGATTTGTAAAATTTATAAAAACTACTCTCTTATAAGTAAATGTGGGATGACTTTAGCAAACCAATGATATCAGGTATCCAGAGAAGTTTTGGTATCTATGCTTTTCTTACCAGCCATTTTTAAGTACTGAAGAACATAAGCCTAAATAAGAAAAAGAAAGAAAAAAATAAAAGAAAAGAAAAGTCATCCCCTGCTCCAGAATACATAATTTGATTTTCAAGAGTAAGCAGGTTTTTGAAGTTATAAATAGGTCAACATTTTATGTACTACATGGCTGGCTTTCCTTACAGATTATAGGTAAAATCTATGGATTTAGATCTGCATAAAACTTCATATAATATTCTTCAAGCCACTTAAGAAAAATAGGGTCATGAAATGTTCATGGTTCCTTTAAAACAATACACATTTTGCCCAAAACCTACTCCTCTGGCCACAAAGTGTAATTTGACCATTGAAGTTGCAAATTGAAGACAGAGATGATTTATAATTAAGATAATCTAAAAATACTAGAAATTTGTTTACCCATTATATCATAACAAGTCCAGAAGTCTTTTATCTATCACATAGATATTGGTTGATGAATGAAAACTAACAAGCCATTAGTTTTCAATATGCCTTCAGGAGAACCCTAGAAATGTGACTATGCTGCATTCTTGTAGAAGGTTTTCTTCCACCTATTATTCTCTAATTTAAAGATGACACTGGCACAAATTCCTTAAATTTTATTTCATGGAGAGCAGACTGTGTCATGTGCATTGCATAGATGTCAGTTTCTGAGGTGTCACTGTATATATGGAAAGAAAAGCCCCTGGATAACACAGGAGTTTAAACAAAGGGCAGTAGAAGATATTTTGTTCTATGAATATTTTGGACATGGAATATAATGAAGAATGGTGATTTGACTGCAGATGGACTTAGAAGGAGCAGTATATAAATAAGGAGAAGTCTAATGAAAATGATGAAGATCTCACTGCTCTGAATCATTGGAGAAATTCTTCCTATTTTAACTAAAGATAGTACTGTGAACAGGCAAGATTTGATGTTATAATGAATCTATAATTTCCTTTTCCATTCATTTACATGCACAATTAAAGAACACATCTACTGGGTTGTGTAACCTACTCTCTGAGTCCTGATTCCTCAAGTTTCAGATATGACATACCTTAACACCCCAAGTTATTCAGGTTAATGTGTGGATACTAATTCCATAAAAATAAAACTCTTGTTCACATTCTACAATTAAAAACAAGTTAAAAGGAAGGGATTCCTAACATAGGGAAACTACTTTTTGAAAACTCAAGAGACTGTGCTATATGATTTGAATTTTAAACCATCACCTTGATATGTTTAAGACTTTAGTTTATAAAACAATCAGGCAATTTTATGTTTAACATTAAATAACTAACAATCACGTTAGATGAACATTTATGGGGGAGATTCAGTGAAACTTCTGAACAACTTGTCACTTTTATTGTACACCAATGAGTTGTAAACAAATGATATGCTAAATAATCCTACAGTATAATTTAGGGACATAAAAACAACTGTCATGAAATAGGCAGAGATTACATTTAATCAATCTTTGCAGACTAAAGTAATAAGTATTAAATTAATCAATACAGTTAAATTGAAGATCTATGTGTAACATATTTTTATTAGACTTGTTATTAATGGACCCTTAAATGCTACCACAACTTGAACTCCAGGTTAAATCTAGATAAGGAACCACTTTTGTCACACCAAAAAGAATAATCACTACATTAATAGCCCTTTGTTTCCATGAGCCTCTTCCTGTTGTACAGAATAAAGACAAAGAGGAATCTCTCCTTCCTTCCCAGGGTTATCTACATGGTGGGCAAAATATCATGTTGAAGGCTATGAAACAACTAAAGATAAATCCTGAAAAAAATAAAAGTACAGTAGCTAAGACTGAAAATTATAAAAGAATTTTCATTGTTTTCAAAGATACTCTTTCCAAATCTCTGCTTCTTGGTTTTTTTGTTTGTTTGTTTGTTTGGTTTTTTTTGTTTTGTTTTGTTTTGTTTTGTTTTGTTCTAAATGTCACTGTAACATACAGTCATGAGCCACCTACCATTTTGGTAAATCACAGACCACATATATAATAGCATGTACCACACAGCCCAGCATGTAGCACGATACACTATTTAAGTTCCAAGACAAGTGCACAATGATGAAACAATTTAAAATGCTTTCCTCAGAGGTATCCCTGTTGTTAAGTGCATTACTGTATATTTAAGGATGATTTGTGGTGGTAAAGACTTACCTAAACATGTCTCCCAAACCCTTCAGCATTTCCTTCTTGGCTTTAATTTTATCTTTTTTCTTCTCTTTTCCAGCTTTTTTTTTCTTTTCCCTATCAGTCTGGTCCCCTTTCTCTTGGTTCCCATTCATTTTTTTTTTTTCTGTCCAGAGAGTGCAAAGGCGGATCACTGGCTGTGGGTATAGATTCTTTTCCTGATTGTGAATTTTATTCTGGGTCTCCTTCCACTGGATAATAAAATAAAAAAGATAAGAAATATGGTGTATCACAGCCAGAAAAATTAGTAAGCAAAAATATTTGAGAACTTTACTTTGCCACATTTTCTACAGCATAATGGTCCTGCCCTCAATTTGGATGGCAACACTGTTTAATGCTGAGTAGAATTAGAAGAAAATATGTAATGTGGATGAGTCCCATGCACACATGTCAGCTAAGTGAAGAGGATGCACCAGTAGCAAGACTAAAGTAGCTTCCTGGCTAGATAGCTAGATGGTTCTGTATGCACAGTAACATTCTGGTTGCAACACAACATGTATGAGGGGAGGACTTCAACCCTCCTTACACAGCAGAGACATCTCAGGAATGATGAAAAGATGAAAAGAAAGAAAAAATAAAAGTTTCCTTCACCAAGTACTTTCTTTCTTCTTGATTAAAGCAGTGTATACACATCCTGGTCCCCCATTAATTTGGTAAACTATACCACTCACTATAAGCACACCATTGTTAGCACAAGACTTCTTTCCTCAGAGTTCTAAATAGGACCTTTTATGTTTCTGAACTCCATGGAGAAAGCTTTTGTGTTTATAACAACAACAGATCCTCAGAGGCTCTGTAACATTTCTTTATATTGTTAATGCCAACATTATTAGTAAATGCTAACCTAATATTACCTTTAACTCAATACTCAACAGAGACTCTGCTCTGAAGGCAAGGCATAAGGAAGCATAAGTAAATATTTGTTGAGTAAATTACCATATAAAAGATGAAATGATGAAGACCTATTTTTTTTGCTCTCTATTTATAAAGAATTACCCTACAAATTTTAAAAACATAATGATAGAAACAGATTCTTTAGTAATTTAGTATTTTCATTGGAAAAGCAAAAACCAAATGTGAAAATTCTACAAAGGATGACTCAATCTTCACAAGGTGCCATTTTAAAATGACACTCAAAGTGACTTAAATAAATAAAACACTATTACTGCAAGATTTCATTATACTCAACAATTATCTCATGACCTCAACAACTTCAATCAATTAAGATAGGTAAATAACAATGTAATAAAAATTAATGAGAGTGACCTCCTGGATACTGCAAAGTTCTACATAGATCCTGAGCATGTTGGGTACATAATTTTTTTTATTCCTTATTTTAGTTTGTTATTTTGATTTTGGAAAAGAAAAAAAAAGAATATAGAAAATGAGCAGCCAATGATACAAATGGTGTCAAATAACAGGATCTGCTGTTCTGATCTCTGACTTTTAACACAGAATGTTGAGACCTCTTGGCAGGGACACATTTTTTTCTGAACAACAATTGTAATAATAATAAGAAGATGAAGACAAAGACAGGAAGAAACTAGCATGAAACATGAAAACTTGAGAAACATTTATACTAATATAATAGAATGTGAATAATAATTAATCTGATAAAGAACCAAGTTTATGACAATGAATTGAGAAGGAGAAGGAAAAGTCAATTGATATATAGTAGGGTACTACAGAAGGGGTTTCAAAATATGAGACAATTTCAAATTCATGAATCCTAATATACTCTACTCTAAAACAGACTTATTTAATTTTAAAATCATCTCTCAGTACATTTGGGTAGAGATACAAAAAGACTAGGATTATTCTTCTATTGTTCAATTTCACTCTGCATTCTAAACTTCTCTCTAATCCAGGCATTCATATAAATTTGGTACAAAGATCCCAAAGGTAATAGTAGTATGTGACCTGCATTATTCCCCTCTTCCAACACAATGCTGCAGAACAGGAACAAGGAGGCCACACACTCAGTTTTATGAACCCATACATGTTTGCTTTTTGTTCCCAAATGATTTTGAGATTTAAATGATGGTACACCATGGATGTTTTCTGCCCAGTGGGATAATGTGTAATGGCATCCAACACTTTCCTTTCAACAGGTAAGACCAAGTGAAATGTTCATAATAATCAAAATGGTAGTACCCATCCCTGAAATGAATTTGTAAAAAGTATAAAATGCAGGGATGGGGTTGTGGCTCAGCAGTAGGGTGCTTGCCTAGCATGTCAGCACCACAAAAAATAAATAAATTATAATAAAAATATTAAAGATATTTTTAAAAGTGTAAAATGCACAGAGAGTGCTGAAGTCATGTACATGGGGTGGTGAGAAGATATACTCAAGGAGAGTGTGTGGTGTTAGCAAAAAGGAGCATCCCTAGGGGTTGTGGCTCAGATAGAATGCTCACCTAGCACATATGAGGCCCTGGGTTCAATTCTCAGCACCACATAAAAAATAAATAAAGGTGTTTGGTCCAACTACAACTAAAAATATAAATATTAAAAAATAAGAAGGAGCACCCCTGCTGGAGGGATGGTGAGAAAGAATGTGCAGTTACAGAGCAAATTCAGAAGTTTCCTAAAAAACAAATCAAAGCTCTTTTTTTCTTAAACTGAAATCTTAATGCTTAAAAATGCAAGTAAGCAAATTTTTTTTTTTTATTTTTTTGTACAGGGGATTGATCTCAGGGTTACTAAACTGCCGAGCCCCATCCCAGCCCTATTCATATTTTATTCAGATACAAGGACTCATTTAGTTGCTTAGTGCCTCACTGCTGCTGAGGCTGGCTTTGAACTCAGGATCCTCTTGCCTCAGCCTCCCTAGCTGTTGGGATTACAGGCATGGGCCACCTTCCTGGCTCCTATATTGTACTTTTCAACTAACTGTTGAATGGATTAACTAAAGAGAGCAATTAATAAGGTATTTTACTTTGGAATATATATCTTGAATTCTTTCATAGTAGTTTTATTTTAAAATAAATGGATTCTGGTTTTGATAAAATAAACTTAGTTTGTATTGTTTTTTCTTCAAATGCATGATGAAAAAAGGGTAAGGATAATGAGAAGTAAAAAACAAAACAAAACAAAACAAAACAAAAAAACAACTTAAGTTATCAAATGCAATGTGCTGTGCTATGATTTAGCTAATGAAACAACAAAATTTTCCCAGATGTTCTCATATTATCAATGTAAATTTAGTTTCTTCTAATCTCATGTTACAAAGGTAAAATATGTGTGTTTTACAACAACACTTTTTTTACCTCCTAAGAGAACTACATGAAAAAAAGGCAAGCTACTCAAAAGAAATATGACCATCTTTGCATGACAAAGTTTTCACATTTAAAGTTCTAAATATGATGTACCTTAAAATCAATAGTTACAATTAATAGGATGTATTTGGTTCTGTTATGTTTCATCAACTTAAATTCCCCCACAAAAATAATTTTACTAATTTAGTAATAGGGTGTATAGTTTCTGGCAATTTTTAATTATGAATAAATGTATGTGTGTGTATATATATATATATATATATATATATATATATATATATATATAATTATATATAATTCTGGCAATTTTTAATTATGAATATATGTATGTGTGTATATATATATATAATTATATATAATTTTGGCAATTTTTAATTATGAATATATGTATGTGTGTATATATATATATATAATTATATATAATTCTGGCAATTTTTAATTATGAATATATGTATGTGTGTGTATATATATATATAATTATATATAATTCTGGCAATTTTTAATTATGAATATATGTATGTGTGTGTATATATATAATTATATATAATTCTGGCAATTTTTAATTATGAATATATGTATGTTTGTGTATATATATAAAATTATATATAATTCTGGCAATTTTTAATTATGAATATATGTATGTGTGTGTATATATATATATATATATATATATATATATATATATATATATATAATTTTTTAAATGAAACAAAGCAACATTACTGAATGCATTTCTTGGTCACAACAGAACTGATTTATTGTGTGGGATACTGAAGCAGCTTGCTGAGCGCCAGGCTGGTTGTATAATTTGCATAGAAAAAGGAGCAGATTATACATGTCCTGACCTGTGAAACACAGGTAGGGCCTCAGAGATAAGGGGTCTCCATTTCATTCCAGACAGAAATACACAACATAGAGAGGCCAGGTGTATTAAATGAGATCTGCTGACTATTGCCATCTCTGTAGGAAGAACATAAGAGCTACAAAAAATGACAGATACTAGATACCACATGGATCTAACCCCAGTCTGTTGGTCCTCATTGTGGTGCCTCTGCCAGAATTTCAGCACTGTGGAGAAGAGGAAAGCCTGTTCAGTGCAATTAAATACAGTCACTGGGGAGGAGAACCCAGTTGATGAGAACAATAAAGTATGACTCTGTATGCATCTCTTTAGTAAAGAGGAAACATACCAGTAGAAAACAAGAGACTTAATCATTCTGGGACTTTCTGCTCCTCACTAACTGTCCTCCACTACCTGTTAGTAGCTTTTCATGAACAGCCCACTCTCTATGACAGCTTTTTCAGGGTGCACTGCATCCTTGAAAGGTCTATCTTAACAAAAGATATCTCAGACCTCAGAAAATTATCCTCTTTTCAGAGCAGTGGTGATATGGCATTTTAACTTTAACAGGTGACCAGAACTGATTCACAGCAGAGAACAAGAACCTCTGACCCAGTATCTCACAGAGAGCAAACAGTGGAGGGTGCATTGCTGAGACATAGGCCTGAAAAAGTGGTATTGCAATAGGAGGGTACAGTGATGGAATGGGTCCAGACCAGGTGGCAAAATCTTGAACAGAAATGAATAGGATGGCACTTGGGAAAACAGAGAAGGAGCCAATAAAGCCAGTTAGCCTTGCTCACAACTCTGAGGCTTAAAAAGAATTTTTGTCTCTCATCGTAATGACCACCAGCACTGAGGGCACCCTTGATTACATGTTTGCTTATTTGTTTTTTTAAGAAAAGTAAAGTTTTCTAAGATGGAAGACTCAGTGTAGGATACAATATGTTTAGTAAAATGTCACTGTTGACCTATTACAACATACTGAAATTTTTTTTTCTGTTCCCCTGCCATTCTTGCACACTGGCAGCAGTTAGCCCAGAACTCACTCACTGATTTTACAGATATTCATGAAACCCTCTGATTTGCCCATCCCTGGGCCTGGGATTGTGGGATTACACAGATCTCAGACATGTTATGAGGAGTTATCAGGCAGGATGTATGTTATCATGAAGGTAAGAAAATGGGTATAGTTAATCAGTGAATGTTAAATCTAGGAACAACTCAAAAACAATTGAACTGAGGTGAACGGATTGTGTTATGGGAGCTTAGTGATGTAATCCTCTGATGAGAATTGATTGAGTGGTAACTGAAGGCAGATAGGGTGTGATTGGAATAGTTGGATCATTGGGGGCATGCATTTGGGTACATAATTTATATTTGGCAAGTGGAGTCTTTCTCAGATTTTTGATCATGACCTGAGATGCTTTCCTCCACCACACGGTTTCACCATGATGTTCTGCCTCATCTCAAGGCTGGATAATGGAGTCAGCCTTCAGTTGACTGAAATTCTGACTCCCTATATAAAATTATCCTTCCCTATTTTTTTCATGCAGTCTTTTGGTCACAGCAGCAAAAACAAAACAAAACAAAACAAAACAAAACAAAAACCAACAAGAACAACAACAACAACAACAAAAAGAAAACATTTGTATGAAAAACAATTATGGCAACTGTGAGAAAATCACTAACATATGTAACAAATACTGTAAGAAAACAGAGATTAAAAAGAAATAAAATAGTATACAAAACAATAAAAAAATGAACTGCCTAAGCCAGAACTTCTAAAGCTTTTTTCTAAAAATTACAAAACACGGATTTTCAAACCTAAAATTTACAAAGAACCCAATGCATAAAAGCGAAAAAAAAAAAAAAAAACCTGTGAAGGCAGAGAAGAGTAACAACAGGTAGTGGGGTAAAGCTCAGGGCCTCCTCCAGGCTCCAAACTAGGAAGTTCCTCTCCTGACCAGAGGTCACAGCACAATGTTTGAAAATCAGTGACTTTGTAATCAAACTGGATGGTGGTGATGGCTAAGACCTCTGGGGCTGTGCACAGGATGCATACTCTGAGGTGGGAGAGAGGATTGCTTTACAAGGGTGGATTTAATAATGTGTGGGCTAAATTGAAAGAAACCAAGAATCCAAAAATGTACCCTGACCTGAGTTTGCACCTGTGTCTTTTGTCATATGCTGAGCATCATTGGGTCAGTTGCCCAGGATTAGGTATGCAGGCCCTTGCTTGCCAGGCTGATTATGAGTTTTCAAGGGCTGATGTGACTCCATTGGATTTCACCTTAGAATAGATGCAGAGACTCACAATCCATGGATGACAACCAGCCACAGCCCTCAGACGCTGGAGAGGAAAAAGATATTGCTAGCCAATAAAGACAAACACTAATGATATATTCTTTGTAGACATGGGATCTGGTGGCTCTGGGCCAGTTTTCTCCTTTTCCCAAAGGAAGATACACACATGTTAATGGCTCATGACTACCTGGAAATTTTCTCCTAATGTGATCAAAAGATTTAAAATGAATTTGAACTGAACTGGTGCTGGATGGGCTGCAGCCTTGCCCATTGCTCGGTCCTAGAACCCTCCACTCATCTTGAGTACCATCACATCCTCAGCTGCCTAAAACCCTGAAACAATTTCATCTGCATTCTGCCAAAGGGAAGGACCAGCACTGGCCACCATGGCCATCTCCACTCAGAAGGCAAGGTGAGCATGGACCAGAATCCCTTGTGCTCTTTGTCTAGCCTGTTGCTGTCAGCCATGATGCTTCCCTCTGAACCACTCATGGAGAGGAAACACTTTTGCTCTTGAAAGAGAAACTATTTTCCTACAATATGACCAGTACTTTTATGGTTTGGATATGATGTGTCCTGGTAAAATCTCCTGATAGGCAAGGTATCAGAGCTGAAATGATAACAAGAAATATGCCCCTAATCAGTGGATTAATCCATTTGACGGATTTGAAGACTACTATACTGGGTGATAACCATAGCCAGGTGAGGCATGGCTGGAGGAGATAGGTCACTGGAGACATGTCCTTGGGGATTATATTTTGACCCCCAAACATGCTGCAGTCTGGCTGGGCACAATTCAGGAGCCACTCGTCAAAACAAATGAACTTTATTTTTAGAACCACACACCTCAAACAAAATAGCTCCTCAGGAAAAACCTTCAGAGCCCAATTGCCACCACCGGCTTCCCACAAGCCTGTCACCTCCCCCACTCCTCCTTCTCTTGAGACCAATTGGCTGGGTCACGTGGGTGGAGCCAAAAAAAGTCCCCCAATGAGCAGATCTGTGATCTGAAAGGGCAGGGAAATAGCCCAATGAGCATCACCGCAGAGGAGCCAATCAGTTGGCAGCAGAAGTTGCTGGGGCCGCTGTGAGCGAATCATTAGCTGGCAGCTGGAAGTTTGCTGGGGCCCCTTCAGCTGTGGCTCTCAACATCTGCCCCTCTTTGTTTAAACAATAAGCATGTGGCTTAGGGACCATTCCTGCCTTAGGTTGTCCAGTAGTACATATGGTCCTTACCCATTATTGGATGAGCTGACCTCAAGGTGTGAGCCTCCTGTCTTAGGTTGATACCATTGCAATTGGATCTTATCCCTGACTGACTACTGGTCCAGTAGAGCTACACCTGTGGATAGGTCTTTATACCAGCGGGGGGAGTGAGGTTCTTTGCCTCACCTCTGTTGGCCCCCAAATTTTAGCTGAACGACCATGTCAAGCAGAAGGGAGGAAGATACACCAAGCCAATTGATGGCGCCTTTTGGAAAAATTGTACCACCAATGACATCTTCAACAAAAATACTCCAACACTACCACAAGTTGCTGCACCAACAGATAGTGCACAATGCATACAGGTGAGTTCACAATGCATACAAGTGATACATAGTCCAGGCAAATTCTGCAAGCAGTTCAGTGATGGCTATTGCAGAAGCTGTAGATTGGTTTTATCTTTGTCTTCACCAGCACTGGCATGAAGATAGGAATTCTGGCAATAATGGTTAAAGAAAAAATTATGTAACATTCCAGAAGACACTAAAAGAAAACAATTTTCTTAACAATTTACATTGTCTTCACCGGCACTGGGATGAAGATAGGAATTCTGGCAATAATGGCTAAAGAAAAAATTATGTAATATTCCAGAAGGCACTAAAAGAAAACAATTTTATTAACAATTTACATTATCTTGAACAGAATTATTAAATATAATGAAAAGGAAAGGTGAAAGTAAACAAACAGATCTGTTAACCTCCTTTTTTGCTCACATATTAAAACAATCCTCAACAGCTGTTTACCCAATTTAAATTAAACCATTCAAATCACGTGAATAAAAAAAAATGGATCCATTTTTTCATGAGTGCTCATCATATATGATATATGGACATACGTACATACAAACATACAACATAAAACACAAGTGTGCACACAACACCTAACATAGTAGTAAAGGCCTTATAACTTTTTACAGGTGAAATCTCCATTACAAAGTTTAAAAACTCTGTAGTCAAAAAATAGAACTGATCAGCAAAACATTAACCTAGGTCTGTATGAGCTCAAAAAACAAAATAGAACTTCATAATGTGGGAAAGGGTAATAATAAAATAGATATTGAAAAAAGTATTTCAGATGTAAGGGTAGCCAAACTGGAGTTCTGGATATCAGATGTTATGGATTTGAGCCAAATCATCTTATCTTTGGTCTACAGAAATCCCTTGGACACATATGCCTTTCAGCAGCACTAAGTCCTGATGAATCCAAATTTAAAAAGTTTAGAGTAAAAAGGTTATTTTAAGTTTATCTTTGGGGAATATATACCCCTTCCCAATTTTTTCTTTTTGCTTTAATAAGTACATTTTAATAGTTTGATGAACTCTTTCAACTATGCCTTGTCCCTGTGGATTGTATGGGATTCCTGTTATATGAGTAATGTAAAATGTTGAGCCAAATTGTTTAAAAGAGGTAGAAATATAACCAGGGGCATTATCTGTTTTTAACTGTTTTGGAACACCCACAGTGGCAAAATTTTGTAAGCAATGAGCTATAATATCTTTAGTTTCTTCTCCAGCTTGAAGGGAGCCCATCAAAAATCCAGAAGAAGTATCAACTGTAACACGCAAATATTTTAATTTTCCAAATTCTGGCAAGTGTGTGACATCCATCTGCCAAGTATGCTTAGGTATCAATCCTCTAGGATTGACTCCAAGATTAACTTGGGGTAAAAAGGTGACACAATTTTGATATTGTTTTATTATTTTTCTAGCTTGATCCTGAGTTACTTTAAAACACTTTTGTAAAGTATTAGGATTGACATGGAACTTTTTATGAAATTTCATAGCTGCTTATAGTGTAGAGAAAATATGTATGATATGTGTAGTTTTATCTGCTAAATCATTGCCCAAACTAAGGGCTCAGGGCAATCTGTATGTGCCCTCACATGTCCTATAAAGAACAGATCTTTTATGTCCCAGATTAGACATTCTATAGTGGAAAGCAAAGAGAAAACAGTAGAGGAAGGGGAAATCCTACCAGCTTCTTCAAGGGATACTATAGCATTAACTATATACTGAGTATCAGAAAAAAAATAAATACATAATCTTTAAATATCACAAAGCTTGTATTACTGCCATTAAGCTCTACATTTTGATCTGATTGTTTGGGTACTAAAAATGTAAACGTTTGATCAGGTGTAACTATTGCTGCTGTATCATTATTTGACCCATCAGTGAATATATTTGGAGCATTCCTGATAGTTGTTTTTCTTGTCATTTTTGGAAAAATTACAGGATCCAATGACCAAAAAGGACAATAAAGGATTAGATGTAAATGGTTATCAAATGAAACATTAGATTTTCACATGATTATTGCCCAAATATTTAACTCATTAGCTAACTCATCAATTTGATTCATACTATATGGAGTAATAATTTTATTGGGAGAAATTCCAAACACTCCCTTTGTTGCTTTTATTCCTTTGAGTATTAATTGTCCTAGAGCTTCAGGATACCTAGTAAGAATAGTGTTAGGAGAATAAGATAAGATATCTTGCCAATATACTCCTGAAGGAATATTTTTTGTTGGTAGTACAATAAATAATAAAGGCAAACTTATATCAATTCTATCCAAATACATACTTTCCATATATGTTTCAATAATTTTTAATGCCATTCTTGCTTCACATGTCAACATGTGGGGTGAATTTGGATCTGATGCACCTTTTAGAATATCAAATAAAGGTCCCAACTCTCCTGTTGGCATACCTAGATAAGGCCTTATCCAATTTATGTCTCCTAATAACTTTCGAAAGTCATTAAGTGATTTGAGTTGATCTACTCTTATTTGAATTTTTGGTGGATGGGTCATGGTTGAGGATAATAGAACTCCTAAATAATTAATTGGAAAATTTAATTGTACTTTATCTATTGCTGTCTCTAGATTATATTTTTTAATACGTTTGTAAGTGTGGCATAACATTCTAGCAATGTGTTTTATCTTTCTGTGGTAATAATACATATCCATATAGTGAAATAATTGTAGTTCAGGATTTTTATTTCTAAGTGGCTGGATTACTTTGTTAACATAAATTTGACACATAGTTGGGCTGTTAGCCATCCCTTGAGGGAGTACTTTCCATTCATAACTATGATCAGGACCTTCATGATTGAGTGCAGGGATAGTGAATGCAAAACGTGGACTATCCTCAGGATGAATTGGAATTGAAACAAACAAACAAACAAAATACACTCTTTAATATCTATAACTAAAACATGCCAGGTTTTTGGCAAAGCAGACAATTGAGAAATCCCCGATTGAGCAGGTCCCATAATAACCATCTCATTATTAATGGCTCTTAAATCTTGCAATACTCTCAATTTACAAAATTTCCTTTTGATGAGAAAATTGGGAGTATTATGGGGAGATACAGAAGGTTGTATATGTCCTTTCACTAATCGTTGTTTGACCAGGTCATGGGCTGCTTGTATCTTTTCTTTAGTCAGGGGCCACTGAGGAACCCATACTGGTCTTTCTGATTTCCAAGTAATTTTTATTGTCTTAGTGGCCCTTTCTGAAAATCCAACCCAGGCCTGTCTGTTCCTCGACCTATTTGTATTGGTGTTGCTATACCTTGTTCTTGTTTTTTCAATCTTTTTCCTTTCCTAAAAGCCTGTCTATTCATAATAGTGGGTGCATTTTGGTTGATATTTGTTAATGTCAAACCTAATTGATTAAGGACATCTCGTCCCCATATATTTACAGGAAGATGATCCAATACATATGGATGTATAGTTCCATCTCATCCTTCAGGATTCTTCCAATCTAATACCATTGCACTTCTATGGGGATTAGTCACCACTCCTAGGCCTCAAAGCGTTTGAGTGGCTTGTTGTAATGGCCAATGTTTTGGCCATTCTTGACGAGAGATGATGCTAAGATCTGCATCTGTATCCAGTAGCGCATTAAATTCATGTCCTTGAATATTTAGTTTTAGCATGGGGCAAGAATATAAATTTAAAGAAATAATAGCTCAATCTACACCTGTGGAGCCTAATCCCTTGGAACCTCTTTCTACAGTACTTCTGGAAAATTTATCATATAAGCTGGGTATTATTAGTAACAGTGCTATTCTATCTCCTGGTGAAATTACTGATATACCCTTTGGAGAACTGGCTCTAATTTTTATTTCACCTTCATAATCGAAATCAATTACCCCAGGACTTATCAAAAGTCCTTTTAGAGTAGAAGGGCTGCATCCCAATAATAAGCCTACTGTTCCTTTGGGAAGAGTTCCTTCTACCCCTGTGGGAATGATTTGAACTCCCATCTCTGGAGTTAGTACTGCTCTGGTGGAGGCACAGATGTCCAACCCTGTGCTCCCTCTGGTTTGTATGATGAGAGATCTAATGGACAATGTGTCCTGGGCAC
Organism: Urocitellus parryii; assembly: GCF_045843805.1. Taxonomy (NCBI): domain Eukaryota; kingdom Metazoa; phylum Chordata; class Mammalia; order Rodentia; family Sciuridae; genus Urocitellus; species Urocitellus parryii. The sequence continues at coordinate 6,130,265 of NC_135548.1, forward strand.
TACCCTGAGGGGTTTCTGGGTTCCTCCAGTGCTCGCTATATTTGTGGTTTGGGGCCCCATGCATTGGCCCCCCCTGTCCATTTTGTGGCAATGTGTTTTATCTTTCTGTGGTAATAATACATGTCCATTTTGTGGCAACGGAGCCCAATGTGTTTCTCTACGATATCATGGATAAACACCTGTTCCTTGTTCGTTTTTTGATAATGGAGTACCCTCTATGGTGGTTTGAGAATGGCATTCATCAGACCAATGTCTCCCTCTATGGCATCATGGGCAAATACCCGGTATTATACTCCTTTGATACCTAGTTTTATTAAACCCTCCTCCTATGGCACAATTCCTTTTACAATGTCCTGTTTGTTCACAAATGTAGCATGTTCTTGGCATGGCATCTAAAGCCTGTTTTACTGCAGCTGCCACGATTTGCCCTTGTTCATTAATGTCTCTGGCATCTAAAGCCTGTTTACTGCAGCTTCCATGACTTGCTCTTGTTCATTAAGGTCTCTACATAATTTAATATATGTGTTTAAATTCATGTTTCCATGGTCTAATGACTTCTTTGCACCAACAATTCACTTGTTCATAAGCCAGTTGTTCTATTAATGGCATAGCTTGTTCTGTATTCCCAAAAATTCTGATAGCTATTTGAATAAGCCTATCTACAAATTCAGCATAACATTCATTAGCTCCTTGTATTACCTTAGATAATTGACCTTGTAAACCTCTATTTCCTTGTAAAGTCTTCCATGCCCTAACCGTCTCTGCAGCAATTTGTGCATATACACCAGGATCATATGCAATTTGTTGCTGCTGATCCTCATAAGGTCTGTTTCCTAACAACATATCTATATTTCTCTGAGGATAACCAGCTGCTGCATTTCGCCTAGAATTCTCCTTGCAAAATTCCTCATTGGCAACCTTCCATAACAGGTATTGTTCTCCATTTAACACAGCTTTACACATATTAGCCCAATCTGCTGGCATCATGTTCAAGTTGTTAATGGATTCAACCATGCTTACAGTGAAAGGTGCTTGAGGGCCATAGGTTGTTACAGCCTCTTTTAGCTGCTTCACTGTTTTGAACTTTAAAGCATTGTGAGTTCGCTGCCCTCCTGCCACAAATGCAGGGTATGTTAATATTTGAGATCCTGTCTCAGGATCCCAACTATCAACTGCAGGGGTTGGGGGCCTCCCAGCATATGGAAGTGGCGCTGTTGGTTGGACACTAACACCCTCTGGTGATAGAAAGGTGTTAGTAGCAGTCTCCTGTTGTAATTTTTCCCCTGATGGCTTTTTCAGCTCTAAGCTTTCTTCCTCTATCTTACTAGCTCAAAAAACCTTCAATTTTACTTGAATCTTTTCCTCTTTCTGACTAACTTGAGAGACCTTCTCTTTTACTTGAATCAGTATGTCTTCTCCTTTCTCTACCTTTGTCAGAACTGAAGGCTTTGGACTAAGCAAACCAGATACCAATGCCCACAATGCCAATGTGCCAACTGGCAGAGTCCCTGGGCTTTTCTTTTTTATTATTTTTAAATCTTCACCATGATGCTTCCATTGTGATATATTTAAAAACTCCTCCTTAAAAAGCCATGGGCTACATTTTTGTATTGTGTCAACATATGCCCTGACTGTTCTTGATTTTACTGAGATGCCTCCTTCCTCTAATAATTTACTTAACACTCTTTTGGTTTGTTTTATACTAATTTCTGATCCCATATTTCTTCTCTCATACAACCCAACAAGATAACACCAAACAAAATCAAGATAGAATGAAATAAACATGTAACAACAAAAAATCATTATAACCTTTCTCCCTATCTGTTCCTCAGACGCAAATAGTTTTTCCTCAGATGCGAGCGGTTTTTCTTCCATCTTACTCATCTCCAGGGACAGGCAACTTAGAACAAAAGTGAAACAAAACAAAAGAGGAATCTTAAAATGGCTACCCATCCTCTCACCCTGCCCTCAGGGGCGAGCAGTTTACCTTATCACTTACCCTCAGTCATTCCTCGTGTGGCCCACCAAATGCCACAGTCTGGCTGGGTACAATTCAGGAGCCACTTGTCAAAAGAAATAAACTTTATTTTTAGAACCACACACGCCAAACAAAACAGCTCCTTAGGAAAAACCTTCAGAGCCCAACTGCCACCACCGGCTTCCCATAAGCCTCTCACCTCTCCCACTCCTCCTGCTCTTGAGGCAGATTGGCTGGGTCTTGTGGGTGGAGCCAAAAAAGTCCCCCAATTAGCAGCTCCATGGTCTGAAAGGGCTGGGAAACAGCCCAATGAGCATTACCACAGAGGAACCAATCAGTTGGCAGCTAGAAATTGCTGGGGCTGCAGTGAGCCAATCATCAGCTGGAAGCTGGAAGTTTGCTGGCAGCTGGAAGTTGGCTGGGGCCCCTTTGGCTGTGGCTCTCAACACAAGCTCCTTCTCTCTGCTTCCCAGTTGCCATGAGCTGAAGAGCTGTCCTCTGATATACCCTGGTGCATGAATTTCTGCCTCCACATTAGGCCCAGAGCAATAAAGTTGGGCCAACCATGGACTTAGATCTGTGAACCTGTGAGCCCAAATAAACTTTTCCTCTTGTAAATTGTTATTGTGGGACATTTTCATCACTGTGATGAACAGGAGATGAAAACGCTGGGTTGGGTCCTTGAAAACAGCCAACACCTTCATCTGGACTCTCCTTGGAAGGCTGATGCTTGATCCTCCTTGGATGTAGACACACCTAGACACACATAGCTCTACAAGTGTTGTGGAACAAGCCCCATTTCTGGCTTCTAAGCCATCTTTAGAATAAAGTCATCACTGTGTCCTAAGAAGGCTCCAGTTCTGGCTCATGGATATGGATCCCCTACAGCATCCTTGCCTCCTTCAAAATGCTCTGAAGCCTTAATTGTTAATCAAAATGGCCCAGGGAGGTACATGTTCTCACACATGCTCCACACCCTAGGACATCGAGGCATAGGGAGGTTAATTAAATCACCCATGATTACATATTAGCAAGAGGAGCAGCCAAGTTGAGAGTTCCTGGAATGCATTTCTAAACCATTCTCAGGACTGACATGCTTAGTAGACAGAACACACCATCCCCACTGCTGCCTGATGAGGCTCACTCAGGGTCCTGGCCTCCATGGATACAGGGAAACCTGTGGCCAAGTTCAGGGACTTGAGTGAGCACAAGCTCATGACAAGCATCGATGAGGACATGAAGTGATGAGAACCCAGCAAGTTTGTGTAACATGTGGGTGCTACCAGCCATTTGAAGAGCAATTTGTCTAATGGAATTGAATTTATGGAGATTCCATGTCACATCAATGCACTCTTGGTGTATTCTCAGCAGAAATTCCATGGGACACATGCTCAAGGTCTTCACCACAGTACTGTGGCATGGGGAAGAATCCCTGAGCCTGGAGATGACTCAAGCAGTCTCTTGTAGCAGACAGATAAGCACCTTGGCATGTCCACCTGAGGGCACACTATCCACCATGACTGACAGGACGAAGCTACATCCAAAAAAATCCAACATGGAAGAATGTACATGAAGTCTGAATCAGGTAAAACTCAGCTGTGACATTAGTGAGCAGCATTGGGCAGCATGGAAACAGAGGAACATAGGAAACCACTCCCTGAGTCACCTAGTGATGAATTAGAGGCTGTGGTTGGGCAAGAGAACATAAGCCTTCCAGAAATGCCTGCAACCTAATGTAACACCTAATTATTCATTTCAACTCCCTGTTAATGATCATAAAGGGCATGTACTTTTTCTGAATGTGTGTTGTATTGCACATTTTTAGTAAAATACAGAAAAGTAATGGTTCCACCAACATGAGTAGGAGTTCCCTATCCCACCTACTGGGATCCCTAATTTCCCTCCAACTATCTGTAAGACCCCCTTCTATGCCTAAATGACTCTGGAGCCACTTTGTCTGCTGAGGGCCATTGCCAAGTAGGATTGACGCATTAAAATTTCCTTGCCGGCGTACCCCATGTTGCTTAGAGGACATTCGCTGGGACATTGCATGTATGCTTTAGTAAGGTGACCTTGCTCAAGGACCAGGGCGGATCCGGGTTTAGAGCTGATAAGGTTTTAGGGAGTATCCCGTCCTTGGGTTTAAGGCATTCTCAGTTTAAGACAAGTTTAAGGGGTACCCGGTTTAAGACAATATGGGTTTTAGGGAAGTTCGAGGTTGAAGATTATTGCTGCTGGGAATAGGGCATTCCTGCTGCTTGAGTTCCCGTTGAGTTCTCGTGAGATTCAAATGGTATTTGGAAAAAAGCCTCGTGGAGTAGGTGAATTGGGCGGTGGCAGAACTGAGATTTCCCCAGAATGTGTATGTGTGGAGGCCGGTGTGAGTTCGGGAATAAAGAATTGCTGTTTAAATCTACAAAGCTGTGGTGGCTCATGATTCTGTGCCCAGCCAAGACATTGGCATTTGTCCACAACTACAAGTTTGCCTCTTTAGATCTGCTACTCCATCAGACAGAAGCACTCCAACTGACCCGAGCTTTATCTTCAAAATCTACATGTGTGAAGCTGGGTTTGAACTACTGTCTCAGCCTCCATGTGACAAAACACCAGGCTCAAGCACACAATTCTTACCATACAAGACTCCTGTCATCTTTGTTTCATTCCAGTATCAACAGCAAGTCTGGTGGAGAAGGCTCTTCCTCAATGTCCTGCCTTTACTTTTCTTTACCGTCCTCCTGTTCATATGGCTGTTTTACTGACAGAATGAGCCCCAGCATACATGTGGGCTTCTATACACAATTATAAAATCTGACACTTGTAGCTGATTCTGTGTGGCCTTCTCTGTCCACATCCCTATCCTTTTTGTCCCACTAAGCATCCAAACATTTTTCATGTACTGCCCTTTGACACATCCCAATTATGATCCTGAATGTCACATGGTGCCTCTTTCTGTGTAGCAGTGGCATGCTTGTGTCTTGGATTCACATCTCCATTTAAAAGTTTTGAGTTTCCAATACAACCTTAATCACTCTCATGTCATCTGATTAGAGAGCTTATGGAGGGAGAAAAAGCAGCACCTTAGGTCTTCCTCTGGGGTTCTGAGACACTTCTGAATACAGATGTGCTCCTGGCAATCTTTCAGAGTAGGGAGAATCTGGAATTTGGCCACAGAATCATTCGGTCCTGAGGAAGAACATGTCTTAAGTACACTCACAGTGCTCCGAGTTTTGCTCACAGGAATAATGCTCCTTGGGTCCTCAGCATGATCTGATGGAATGGCACAGTTTGCATCCATTTTTTTTTTTTCATATCAGTCTTCTAAACACAGAACTCACTCAACCAAGATGACTCAGATAGAAAATGACAGAAGCAGGATTCCAGCTTAGAGAGTGAGCAGATCCCTATCACCAATTAGAATCCGCTAATTATGTTGGCACAACACAGGAGGAAGCCTGGCATCTCTGCCTTCCTTGTTTATTTGTCTTCAGACTCCTGATCTTCTGCATACAGAAGTGTTCTCCTTTAAGGAATGCTATTATAACACTTGGTATCACAAAGGTTATAAGCCCTGATTTACCTAATCTTTAAGAAGGACAAGATGATGAGATGAGAACAACTAAGGGATTTCAGAGACATTCAGTGTCAGCTTTCACATTGTCCTCTTCCGCAGCCCTGGAGTGGCCTAGAAGTCTCCAGTCATTGTCTTACACCTCTCAGGAACAGCAGACCCTTGCATCAGAGATCACCTGGTATCAAGGCTGGCCCCACCGAGCAGGTGCATGTGTCCATTTGGGACCAAAATGCCCCCTTCTGGACCTACAGTCCAATAGAAAAGGGAGATGATGATGACAGGATCAGTTTGCCCAGGCCTGCATCATTGTTCAGCTCTCTCCCTCTGTCTCAATCCCTACTCTATTTAACCTGAAAGCTCATGAGAGCATCCCATAAAAAGGACTGAGACCCTGTAGCTCACTTGTCTTTCCTGACATGGCTATGATGAGGAAAGCTTTTTCCTTGTTTTCTTCAATATTTTCCAGTTTGATTTTGGGATGAGTGGCTGAGCCTGACTTGCTGGGACCCCAAGTTCAAATATCTGGCCTCAAATTGCAGCAAAATTCCTAGAATTCTGACTCCTAGCCACCTCACTTATTGTTGCATAAAGGGCTTCATGTACAAGTGCTCCTGTTGGTCTCAGCACAGGCTGTTTGGCACCATCCTGACCGTAACTGTATTGCTGCTGGGATTTTGAAGTGCATCCTCTTCACTCTATTCTAGTGACCATGTTATTCTCTGTTCCTCAGAACAGACCATCTGACCTGCAAAGATTGACCTCCCCATTTTCTAGGGCCCTACTTCTAATTCATCAGTCTGTCATACCACAGAGAAAGATCATCTTGTAATGCCTGCATTCTTAAAATAATTGCCAAAGGAATGTCACTTTCCTGCAGCAGAAAAAGATGTTGGACAGGAAGGCTCTGGTTGTTTCTGTAGTCCTCGGCTTTATGGCTGGCAGAAGAACAGATTGCAAACAGGTTTGGAGCATATGGCTGCAGAGGTGACTGGTCCACCTAAACTGTTTTTTTGAGTGGTTCTGACTTCTTGTAGATAATGTTTTCTGCTGAGAACCTTGAAGAAATTGGAGCCATTTTAGATCTCACTCCAGGAGCACCCACAGTGTCAGTCCCATGATCATCCAAATAACACAGACCTAGAGGAGATCATCACTGCCGTGTGGACAGCAACCATTTGGTCAGTCTGGACCAATCTGTTTTGTTTTGAAAATATTCTACTGCAGAATCTCAGAGCTGGTCATGAAGTTGGATACTGCTTCAATTCAAATCTTTACAGTCAAGTAAAAGGCTCCAGTGGTGGCATGGCTTGCCAGGGATGGCAAAGGGGCCCCCAAATTTGAGAAGATTATCATTCTCTCTATCAGGACATCCTCTGAAGCTAGAGGTTTTTAACAGCTCCCAGGTGCCCCCACATTGATATCTCTGGCCTGAAACTCTCCTGAACTCTGACTCATCAATCAACTACCCAGATAAATCAAAATGCAACCTGTCCAAGTGAAAATCATTATGCAATGCTGGTTGCCCCCACACCAAAGGCTGAATCCTGAATCCAAAAGTTTCAGGAGGGGCCTCTGGAAAGGAATTAGGTCACGTGGATATGTCTTTATGACTGAAATTAGTGTCCATATCAAAGAGGCCCAGGATCTCATTCACCTGCAGGAATACATTCAGAAGGCTTCTCCATGAGCCAGAAATTTCAAGACATGCCAAATGCTGGCACATTGATCTCAGACTTTCCAGCATCCAGGATTGTGAGAAATTACTTTATGTTATGTATAAGCTACTTGATCTATGGTATTTTGTTCTAGCAGCCTCCATAGATAGAGACAAACTCCCTCTAAACCTGCTGCTCCTGAAGCATCTCAGTCAATGGCAAGATCATGGTTCCAGATCTTAGGACCTAATGTGAGAGTCACTTTGTCACCTCACTTTCAGCAGTCCATCTGGACAATTGACCTCATCTCTGGAACAAACTAGCCTGGTCCAAGCTGTCCTCCACTTTCCCCACTGAATCTCTCCCTGCCTCTTACCTCTTGACCTTCAGGCCTGTAACAAATCCCAGCCTCTTCTGCTCAAAAGAGCACTCTGAATCGTGTCCCAAAACATGGTACAGACCTTATGAGTCCTCTGCTACAAGCCTTCTGTTGATTATTCATCTTATTCTCAGTGACAGGAAGGAAAGGGAGCAAGACCAAGAAGTAGATGTTGCTCCAATGTCAAATTTATCTCTAGTTTTAGAAAAATGGGAAACTCTGTGACTCACTTTCCCCCCATCCTTTGTCCTTCAAAGTTACTAAATGTAGATATTTTAAAAGATAGAGGTGCTACAGGCCAGGGGTGTGCACAGACCTCCTTCCCACTCTCAAACTCTAACTCATTATGAGGCCTGTGCTTCCTTATCCACAGTACTAGCCCTGCACCCCACACCACCATGCCATCCTCCTCCTGCTTGCACAGGCTCTTTTTCCACCTGCAGGCCACTCTGCTGATGCACAGGTTCTTAGAGAGTGTGGTGAAAGCTGCATTTGGGACATTGAAAAAAATGCAAAGAAAAAGAAGACAGGGCAGAAGAGAATAAAAATAATCTCCTGCAAGGAGTGGCAGTGGCTGTATAGTTACAAGAAATGTGGTCTGTTTTCCTGGCAGGGATTGGAAGTGTAGAAACCCAGCCAGGCCCTTAACTCCCCAACTCCAAAAAGCAATATCTGTAAACTGGAGAACAATTAGTCCCTGTTTACCAAGGATCCCTGATCACTTGCTAGATTCCTCTCCTGTGACACAATCCACAGCCTTGGGCCTGCATACTTCCACATTCCTCACAGGCTGTAGCCTCTGTCCCAACACCCAAATCTTGACATTGTCTGTCAACATACCCCCTGGAAGATTCTAACAAAATTTTCTTTTCCTTTACCCACCCCCAGTACAGCTCCTCCCCCAGTTTCCCATACTTTTGAGGCTCCATGGCCAGGTGTGTTGCCAACTCAAACTGTCCAGTTGTCTCTGGCACTTTAATGGGGATGCCTTGGGCTGTAAGAAACCACGTTCCCAACTAAGTAATTTCTGAGAATGTCGAGAAATTTAGAACAAAACCTGGAAGGATGTCATCATGCATTACCTACCACAGGTTTGCTCAGAACAAGGGGAAAATGGCCATTTAGGGAGCAACCTCTTTATACTCCTACTTTAACAAGATGTAATAACTTTTCCCAGGACCCCATTGTCCAGAGTGAGGTCATGGGCAACCCACACAACAGGGAGCCCAGAGGCTGACCAAGTGACTGGGAGAGCCAAGACTGGTTTTGACAGCTCAACATTCCTTTCTATTTTGCCTAGAAAAATCAGGCATCAGGCAGAGAAGTGGGCACAGTCCAGAGGCAGACCTCAGCTTCCCCACTCAGTCACTTCTCTGCCAGTGTCCTGCATGGCTTCAGCCTCATCCTTTCCTCCCTTCACATGCAACTCTGGAACTGACTTGTCCTAGACCTGCTTCAGATCATCTGTCTCCCCAAAGACTGATGGATACTGATCTCTCAAGCATTATGCTCAGCTGAGCACTCCAGCACTGAAATGTTCTGGTGGCTCTCTTATCAAGTCTCTGTGTTGGCTTTCCATCACTGTCAATAAAAATACCCAAGAAACCCCTAGAGAAGGAAAAGCTTGTTTCAGCTTATCCATTTCAGTGCTTCAGTCCATGCCTGGCCAACTCCACCACTCGGGGCCTGAGGTAAGGCAGAACATTGTGGTGGAAGATGGAGGAATGTTTCTCAGCTCAAAGCCACCAGGATAGTAGGGAGAGAGGGAACTTAAGTGACCAGGAACAAAATGTAATCAAAAAGGAACACCCCCCAATGACTTGTTTCCATCCTACTCACCTATAATTATCCATAAACCCCTTAAAATTATTAACCCATCAAATTAATTAATCCACTGATTAGGTTACAGCTCTCATGATATAACCATTTCACCTCTGAACAATTCTGTATTGTCTCACACATGAGCTTTTGGGAGACACCTCCTTTCTAAATGTCATGTACCTTACTAGGTATAAACCTCCTCTCACTGAAACTCAAGGCCTCCACCAATATGGTCATTGATAAAATGAAATCAATGCTGTTTTCATCTATACCCTGAGAGGAACTGAGAAAACCAAAATAACCTTGCTGAAAATATGTGGCTTGTCCATAATCTCCCCAAGTCAAAACATGCACTGCTAATAGAATAAAAACCTCAGGCAGGACCACATTGTGGTCAATTGAAAACTAGGTGGAAACTGACTCTGCAGCCACAGAAATCATTGAATGACTCCTTCTTATAACATGAGTGACAGCTGCCTCTTTACCAACATAGACTCTGACTTTGCATTAATCTTCCCACCTCTGAGACAGAAGTAGTTAAGTTGCCCAATCCCCAAGCTGCTTCACTTCTTGATCCTGTCCTGACTAACATCTTGGAGTCATTGAAGAGAAACAGAATTTTATAAGGGTCATAGCTCCATGCTTCTTTCTGAGATGCTTCTGTGTGTCTGTGGAGCCACCAGAAATCTAAGTAAACTGACTCTCACCACAAGTGACAGCCTGATGAGCTTCAATTTGTTAACATCAGCATCCTGATCTTGTTTCCAATGTTATTCTCTCAAGTCCCAATATCCATTTTAAAATTCATAACTTTTTTCAGCATCACAGGTCACTCTGAAAGGGTCTCTACATCCAGCTACCATTTTTCAAGAGATATGGAGGAAAGAGGAAGTAAGGCGTGGACTGTATTCTAAATATGAATTAACAGAATCCAGATGCGAGAACCACAATGGGTCACATAGCTGGCCAATGTAACAAAGACAGTCTTAGGAAAAGACATACATGGTGAGGAATCTTCTAACTAAACCCACACCAGGACATACCAAGTGGTGCATGGGCTTTCTTAGACTTTGAGCATGTGGGCCATGGGCCTTGTTACTTCTGGAGGAAGAAGGGACGAGGACTAGGATGAAACCATGGAGGATGCTGGCAAGGTGATGTTCCTGAATTGGTTCAAGGTCATTTCATACAATTTTTCACTAAGTTACACCTTTTTCACTGTAGTTCCCTCCCCTGCTTTGTACTTGTGTTACTTTCCATTACTGTATCAAATATCAGAGGTAATCAGCTTAGAAAGACAAAAGGTATATTTTGGCTCACTTCTTGCAGTCTTCAGTCCATGCCTGGATACCTTGTTGCTCTTGGTCCTGGGCTGAAACCACGTATCACTCTGGGAGTGCATGGTGGCAAGTGACTCACTTCAAGGTGGCTGGGAAGCATAGAGTGGGAAATGAAGAGGCTAGGGTTCCTCAGTCCCATGAAAGTATGACCCTAACAGAAAGCCCCTCACTACCCTTCCCCTCCTATAGGTCCCACCTCCTCCCAATATCACCTGTGGCTGAGACCAAAGCTTTCTCACCTGGACCTGTAGGGGTCATTACAGATTCAAACTTTAGTACTGGCAGTGCTTAATATAAAAAAAGAAAGGATTGGAAGTATATCCTCCACTGGTCTTTTCCCACAGATAGGAGTCTACAGTTAGGAGAAGGCAGGAGCCCACCTGGGGTCATCCCAGCCACCAGGAGAGGCCACAGCTTGATCAGGGAGGCCAGAGCAATGGAGGCATGGAGCACAGGACAGGTTCTGGATACACTGGAAGTATGAACAAGCACAGCTGCTGACAACTGAATGGAGCATAAATAAGAGAAGATGGCACCTGGGTGGAGCTCAGGGGCATAGAACTTGCCTGACATGTGTGAGGCTGTGGATTCCATCCCAGCAGCACAAGAGAATTTTTTAAAAAGAAAAAAAAAAATAGGAGACACAAGGTCAGGCCTGAGCTTCTCCTTCCTTTGTTGCACAACCAGACAAAAACAAACTCTATCAACTTAGGTTGGTATTGGTCACTTGTGGGGCAAAACAGAAATATTCAGGGAGATATCAGGGAAATCTTCTTTGCAACAATGAGAGTCCCAGTTCCCCTGGCTTGTATTCTTGTCCCTGGCAGGTGCCTGTAACATTGTTTCTGTTCTCTTACTAGCTGTGGGTGCCCACCCAGGGCCCAGCAGGTAATGCACAGGCACAGGCAGTATTGATCAAGAGGGACTGTCAGTCTAGACCTCAGGAGAGTCCTGGTGTCCCCTGTGTCACCAGATCATCCACTGGGAAGCTGCTCTTGGCAGGAAGGCTGTGTGCTGCTACAGGGTGGGGCCTGTTGCATCTGTAGCCACCTGCCCTGGGAGTGAGGGAACTAATCAGAGGGACAAAGGCAACTGCCTCCTCCCCCAACTGACATTGTTATTTGATTGGTGAGCCCAGAAATTTGCTGTTTTAGGAAAAGAGTGAAAGCAAAATAGTTCCTACTTTAAGAAATCCCTGAATTCCAGTTATCTTATTTGTTAATAATAAAGGGATTTCATTTTCTATGTATTTCCTCATTTAAATCTAGACTCAGAGCCAAGGAAAACAGTAGCACAGATGGGGATCCACACCTAGCCTTGACCTTTATCCCAGAAGACTTGCCCATGAGGTATAAAATGTCCTGTCCTTCAGGGGCATCTTTCCTGGTTTTCCCAGCTCCAAGTAACATACTGTATACATTCAATAAAAATTAATTTTGCATGAGTGAATGAAGGAGTAATCCAATAATATACCTGAAGCATCCTTATACTCAATATTTAGCCTGTGCCTCATGATGCTTTTCTTACACAATCACTCTCACTTGCAGGACACCTGGCAGAAATCCTTATCTTTTTTCACCAGATCCACATTTTAGAGTTGTAGGTAGTTTTGCATTCACTCACACAAGCATTTATACCGTATCCACTATTTGCCAGTCACTACTTCACAGTAACTTACAATACAAGAATAAATAATAAAAATAACCATCTTCCTTGTGGGTGTCATTCTGATGATGAGAAGCAAACAACAAATAATAAATACAATAAAAATCCATTAATTCAGAAGAAGTAGATCTATGGGAGGAGGCAGAATATCACAAGGGATCTGATTCAGGGACAGGAACTGACTGTGTTATCTTAACATCTTATCATAAAAAATACAAGTTCCAAAACCTGTAATTTATGTTTGATGAAGAGCAACTGTGACTTCGTTTTTTATTTAATAGTGTGCCAATATATATTAAACAAGAAAACCAAAACCCTAGAAAAAGGCAGAAATATTACTGAGTCTAGAGAAAATGAAATAAAAATGAGAATGTCTAGGATACTCAGAAGATATTGATTAGATTCATAACTAACTTTTATATATTTTTGTTTGTAAAACTTCAGAGAATATGGAAAATATTTTAAATTGATATCTAACTGATATATAAAATGTAAAAATTATATGTATTTATAGAGTACCATGTGATGTTTTGATATACCAGATAAGGTACAATATTTAAATCAGGTTAAAAACACATACCTCCTTAAACATTTCCCATTTGTATATTGTGAAAACATGTGGGCTCTTTCTTCCAGCTTGATGAAATATACAATATGTAATTGTTATCAAAACTCACCACCCTACTTTGCAATAGCATTCCAGAAAATGTTTGCTGTTGTTTTTACTTATTTATTTATATATTTGCTTGTCAATGAGCCTTCATTTTATTTATTTATTTAAATGTGGTTCTGAGATTTAAACCCAGTACCTCACACAAGTTAGGCAAGTGCTCTGCCACTTAGCTACAACTCCAGGCCTGTTTGCTGTTGTTTTGCTTTGCTTATTTCTGCACCACCAGGGCCTGAACCCTAGGGCCTTTGGCACTGGGCAAGGGCTCCAACAGAGAGCTACAAACACAACCCAGTAGAAAGAATTTCTAGAAAGGGTGAGAGGATGGACTGAATCCTCCCCTAAAAGGAACAAATTTGGACTAATTCCATTCTTTTTTTTTTTTAATTGGCCTCATGTCTTTGCAATGAAAAAAGCCATAAATACTCTTTGGAAAAAAAAAAAAGAGCCATACTCTACAGAGGTTTATAAAATAAGTCTATGTCCTCAGAGAACTGAAAAGAGTTCTGTTATTTTGATGTTACAAAAGTATAAGTCTGTTAATACATACCTTTTTTGTTTCAAAAACATAGAAATGCATATCTCCTTAACAGATATTCAAGTCATCACAATAGCCTACAGGCAGAGAAATGAAGGAGGTTTTCATTCTCTACTTTTTGTTTGAATGTTGACATTGAGTACCTTAAATGTGTATACTTAAAATCTGATTGAAATGAGAGATATTCAGTGATATTTTATAAACTAGCCAGTGCACAGTATGATAATTAACACCCAGTGAGCTGAATAGTAAGTACTAGTTTTTCCCTCCAAACTCATAAAAGAATAGAGTTTGAAACCTAGCTTGAATATCCAACTACTTACATGGGGATTGCCATTAGAAAAAACTCACACTTCCTCCCTCTATCAAAATTTCAAGAAGAAAGCACTTTTTCCTGACTCTACCCATGAGGCACATGCATCTTCCATGTTGTCTCCCTCAATCATCCAACCAAACCCCAGCCAGGCTCTTCACCATCCTCAAGTCCTCACCTGTGGTATCCTCATGCAGGCTAATTTCAAAAGCCCATTTATCAGTTAAACACTACCAGGTGGAGAGGCACCATAGATACTAAAACACAGAGAACCAGAAGTGATTGCTCAAAATTTAGAGTCATGGTGAAGTCCTGTTCTGACAACTAATTTGATATGTGTCTCTCTCTGCTGCTGCTGCTTAGCTTATTTCTAAAAATCTGGATTTTTTCTGAACAAAGCCAGGACAGTTGAGGTAGAACAGGCCCAGTACAGCATTCATTAGCAGCAATATTTAAAGGAAATGTTTATTTTTTCCCTCAAAAAAGACTAAGGAAATGTGTTGTGTCACAACAAGACAAGTAACTGGAGATGTTTTTGTACATTTCTCACTTCATGTCATACTCATGATCCCCAGCTACAGCACAGTGTGATCTGATAATGAGAACCAGCTCCCAAGCAGAAATTGAAAAACTATTCGATTTTATCTTCTAGTTCTCTTTTCCCCTAATTTTTTAACTCTCTGAAATCCATCCCGAATTGCTTGATTTTGGTGTGCAGGATGTCGTTTTACTAAAATAAAGTTTGAGAAATTGGTTTCTCTCCATACTATCATTGCCTCCAACCCCTAGGTTTTCCTAACTGAATGGTCATGAAGTTTAAGATCAATTTTCAGACCAACTCCCAGCACCTTGTTTAGTGCAATAAGAAAGAGGACACAAAATGAATGTAGTATAAGCTTGCAGTACACTACCATCTATACAAAACACCACTCACAACCAGTAATAACAGTATAATAACAGTACCATGTGAAGAGGACACAGAGATAGTTCTGGGGATAAGGAAGGGCCAGGCACCTCTCCAATAGCTCTGAACAATTAAGGCAAAGGCTATAAGAATCCCATTATGGAACAAGGCCATCAAGCTAAATGGAAGCCATTGAGAACGTGAAGGCAGGGGATTAACTGTTTGGAGGGAAGTCAGCACCAGAGGAATGTGTCATCTATGTTACTTGGAGACTCAGAATTGGCCTGCTGACTTTGAAGCACAGACTCTCATGGTTATAGAAGAGGCTTCAAGAGTTTCCAAACCTGTATTGAGTAAGCACAGGACTATGTGTCTGACCTGGAGACAGGCAACCCACAGGCATCCCTGAAGTTCACAGGCTTCAAATATAAACTGTGTTAAATATCTGTCTTTATTATAGAAATAGTAACAACTTTACATTACTCAGAATTCCCAGACAAAAACAAGGTGATGCCTGGTGAAATCTTCTGCAAATTTTCTCAACAATATTACAGTCCTCAGCACTGCAGTTATTAAAAGACATACTGTCTTCTATACTGCACAGTAACATGGAGGTGGATGCTATAATTATCCAACTAATTTAATTAAGATCCATGGAAGCATGGACTTGACCTATTCACTCTATAATCCACACCTAGTATAGTGCCTAGCACATAGAATTTGATCAAGCAAAGTGATTAAGGGGTTGAAAGAAATTTTCAGACACAATTAAAAGTTTGTAAAAAACAGCAAATTATCCCAGGCTGTATGGTGGCAAAGTGGGCCTGAACCCAGACCTCAGCAACAACATGCAGAGTAGACTCAACACTAAGACACCATTAACATTGAAATGCAAAGAGTAACATCAGCTTAGCCACCACCAAGTGTGCAGGAAATAGTGGCTGGTTAAACAAACACCAGTGACCAGATAGCTATTAGGTCCATGGTGAGTTAGGATTATTTTTCATAATTTTAACTACTTTGTGCTTGGGCATAAATTTAAATGCAATTCATATAAAAATCCCAAAGACTATTCTTCACAGAAATAGAGAAAGCAACCATGAAACTCATGTTGAAAAATAAGAGAAGCAGAATAGCCAAAGCAATCCTCAGCAAGAAGAGTGAAGTAAGACATATTATAATAGTATAGGTTAAACTTTACTACAGAGCCAAAGTAACAAAAACAGCATTGTGACATTGGCACCAAAACAACTCAGAGACAAATGAATGGTACAGAATAGAAGACCCAGAGACAAACTCACAAAAACAAAGTTATCTTACACTAGACAAAGGCATCAAAAACATACATTAAAAAAAAAAAACTTATTCAACAACTGGTGCAGGGAAAATTGTAAAGCCACATAAAATGAAAAGAAAGGTAAACCTCTCTCTCACTCACCACAACACTCAATTGAAAATGGATCAAAAACTTATGCAGCAGAACAGAGACCCTGTTCCTAAACAGAAGAAAAATTAGGCTCAAATCTTCACTATGTCAGCCTAAGATCTGACTTCATTAAGGAGACTCCTATATTCCAAAAAGTAAATTCAGGAATCAATAAATAGGAGAGATTCAAACTAAAAAGCATCTTCTCAGCAAAGGAAACAATAAATAATGTGAAAAGAGAGTCTACAGAATGAGAGAAAATCTTCACCATATGCACCTCAGAACATTAATATCCAGGATATATGCAGCACTCAAAAAACTTAAAAGCAAATAAATAAATAAATAAATAAATAAATAAATAAATAAACAAATAACCAAAACTATAAATGGGCTAAGGAACTGAACAGACACTTCACAAAACAAGCAACAAATACACACAAAAATGCAACACTTGGCCATTAGTAGAAAGCAAAACAAAACAAGCCCAAAATTTCATCTCACTCCAGTCACAAACATGATTATCAAGAATACGATCATCAATTAACAATAAATGTTGGCGAGGATGTGGGGAAAAGGGTGCATGCACACATTGTTGTGGGACTGCAAATTAGTGCAACCATTATGGAAAGCAGTATAGAGATTCCACAGAAAACATGGAATGGAACCAATATCTGACACAGCTATCCCTTTCCTCATTTTATACCCAAAGGACTTAAAATCAGCATATTACAATGGCATAGCCACATTTTGTTTACAGCAGCTCAACTCATAACAGCTAAACTTTGGAACTAATCTAGGTTGCTTTCAACAGATAAATGCATAACAAAAATGTGGTGTGTATGAGTGTGTGTGTGTGTGTGTGTATATATATATATATATATATATATATATATATATATATATACACACACAAATTATATATAACATGTGTGTGTATGTTTGTGTTTGTGTGTGTGTTTGTGTGTATATATATATACAACACAAAAAACATTTTTACACACATATATATATGATGGAATACAACTCAGTTTAAAGAAGAATGAAATTATGACATTTGCTGGTAAATGATTGGAGCTTATCATGCTAAGTGATAAGCCAATCCCCCCTCCAAAAAATAAAGGTTGAAAGTATTCCCTGATACGCTTATGCTAATCACAGTAAGGGAAGGAGGGTAGGGAAGAACAGTGTTGCTTTAGATTGCATAGAGGAGGAAAGAGAAGGGAAGGGGTATAGTGGGTACAATGAATAGTAAATTAATCATACATTATCATCCAAAGTACATATACAAATACATGACTGGTGTGATGCTACATACCCACAACCAGAAGCATGAGAAACCATACTACAATTATGTATGATATGTCAAAGTTTATTCTATTGTCATGTAGAATTAGAACAGGTTTTTAAAGTAGA
Source organism: Urocitellus parryii (assembly GCF_045843805.1). Taxonomy (NCBI): domain Eukaryota; kingdom Metazoa; phylum Chordata; class Mammalia; order Rodentia; family Sciuridae; genus Urocitellus; species Urocitellus parryii. Next base: position 6,147,938 of record NC_135548.1, read on the forward strand.
TTAGGGAAAACATATCAATATGCAGGAAAAGAAATTTGACTACAATATCTGCCCATAAATGGCTCCACCTGGAAACAATCATGGTAACTGAAGCTAAGACAGTTTACAGACAAAAAAGTACAAATATTATATCTGCTATGTGTAAGCTAATCCACAAGAGGAGGGGTGATGGGAACAGAAGTGCAATAGATTAGACAATGGGGAAGAGAGGGAAAGGAGGGGGCATAATCAAAGGAAAGAGAGTGAAAAGTCTCTGTCTCAGCTTTCCCATGTATATACGTGGAAACAACACAGTGAATCCCACAACCATGTACATACTAAGAATGCAACTCTAAAAATATAAGGTATAATTATACAAATCTGGAGTATATCAAAATAAAATTTATGCACAGGGTTGTGACTCAGTGTTAGTGCACTTGCCTAGTATGTGTAAGGCACTAGGTTTAATTCTCAATATCATATATAAATAAAATAAAATAAACAGTACATTAATAACTTAAAAAATAAAAAGTAACGGATTTTATAAGTAAAGAGAACCAATAAATGAAAATTAATAAAATGAAATATTTCCTAGGTTCCTTTAAACATTTTGATAGCACTGAAATCAATTTCAAAGAATGGAAAGAAAAAGGGATTTTAAGAGTGGGTTTAGCCTCTCTTCTGCCAATGATGTCACAATTATTGGGATAGACTTTTCCCACATCTGACATCCAGAACTGTGGGAAATAATTTTCTATTCTTTATGAATCTCATAATTTTCACTACTAGAAATTTAATTAACAAATTTCAATATGTAGACACTAATTACCCAACATATAACAATACCTTTGAAACCAGAGTTTGAAGATGAAACTCCATGGCTTCTTCTTACAGGTAGGGGTTGCTGCATGCGGGGCAGGGAGGCCTCTGCAGCAGAGAGGAGTCCTAGCTCTTCATGGCGGGCCATTTCATCGAGCTTTGCAGCGAACCCCAGGAGATCCTCAACCATTTTTCCTTCTTTCAGCAGTGTCTTCAAAGTCAAAGAATCATCTCCAGGAGCGAAACCAGGCTGGAACTTCTGTGTAACCCGGAACCAGGGCAGAACTCCTGTGGAACTCGAGAGGAACTCCAGCGAACTCCAGAAACTCTAGTGATCTCCATTGCAACAATCTTGATAGCCTCGGCAGCTTATCCTTGTCAGAACAGCCTCCAAGGGGTTTATATAGCACTTAGTCCAAAGTATTGGTCCAAACTTATGCTAATTAGGACTTAAAAGAAGTACCAATGCTATTGGCCCAATGTTATGATAATTGAGTTGGACACATAAGAACGCCATTGGTAAGTCTCTTTTTAAGATTCAGAGTAGCTTCATTTATACATCAGCCCTGAATTCCCACACTGACAATGAATGAATGGGCTGGAAAGCAGCTCAATGGCAAAGCTGCAAAGCCCTTGCATTCCCAAAGCGGTGGGTGTTCAATCCTCATTCCAAAAAGAAAAAGGAAAAACAAATTATAGTAAATGAATGCCAGCAAAAAAGAAATAAACAACTTTTATCAATACATAAATTTTTATTCAAAAACATACCTGCTCTGCACTCTGCAGGATCTCTGTCAAGTGACCACTTATACTTTACCTCTTTGAAGCAATTTTTCCTAAAAATTAAGAGTCATGGACCATGTCTTAGTTATCTCTCTTCCATACCTATGCCAGAGGTGACATAGATGTGTGGGATGTAATCCTGCTGAGGATCACGGTCTCTTTTGGGGCCAGCTTGTGAAGCATTGCTAGTGATATCACATAATAGGTACTTGTTAAAATTCAAATGCATGCATGAAAAAATGATATAGAACTCAAAGATGTTATGAGTAAAGGTTAAAAAGAAAAAAAAAAAAAAACGGACTTCGGTTCTGACTCCATGATAGAACTCTTGTCTCCCACATATCAGGCACTGGCTTTGATTCTCAGTACCACCTATGAACAAATGAACAAATTAAAGGTCCAGAGATACCTGCCTGAGCTCAGGCTTTTCCCAGATGCACTGGAGCTGTGGACAAGTGTAGCCTGGTTTCATCCCGCTACCAGTGGGATGCTCAGAACCAGCCCAGGACTGCTTGCACTCACCTGCCAGAGCTCATGTACAATCCCACCAACCTGGGCTGGAGACCACACACAGGGTAGGCCCGTGTGCATCCCTCGATGTGGAGACCTCCAAAGAACTCAGGTCCAGCCCAGGATGACCTCTGCACACTGGCAGACACAAGCTGGAGCTCAGGCTCTCCCCAGATTAACCTCTTGAACCTGAATGGAGCCGGGAGAAAGGGTAGGTCAAGGTCCATCCCTAAACTGGCCAACCCTTCCCAGAGCTGAGACTCCGGCCAGGATAGCACTGCCCACTGGCAGACCACTGCAGAATCTCATATCAAGTCCAGAGCCACTGCAAGGATCTACACAGAAGACAGGGCCCAGGGTAGACCTAGTTCATCCACTCATCATGAGACTGAAGCCAGAGCTCAGGTTCTGCCCAGGACTGACTCCACCCTTCAGCAGCTCCCTCCAGAGCTTAGGTTTGGACCATAACAGACTGCCCACCAACAGACATTCACTGCTGGCCAATCCTGGGCAATTTTAGCCTCAACTACCTGAGTGGTAGCTGAAGCCCAGAATAGGCCCTGGTCTTTGCTACCACCTGCAGATGCCCGCTGTGTCTCAGGCTCCCACCATTTAACCCTTGCAGATTTGCACAGAAGCCTGGGAAGAGGGTAGCCTTGGGAACTTATGGCCACCACCAGACCACCATCTGAGCTCAGGCTCAGCCCAGGACTGACTCTGCCACAGAAGGAAGCCTGCCAGAGCTCATTCAAGGTCCAGATCAGCCTCACTACCCTGCAGGGGAGCCCACCTGCAGAACCTCACCCATTCTGCCACCTGCAGAACCCCACCAGAGCTCCAGCTCTGCCCAGAACCAACTCAAAGACCTGGCAAGAAGAAAACCCGAGTCCAGCATAGTCCATGTGGTTCCAGTCATCAAGAGACTGGCATCTGAATTCAGGATCTGCCCCACGACACCCCCCCACACCCCCCACTGAGGGACAGTTGCAGAACTTCAGCCCCAGCACAGATCAGCCTCACTGACAGGCACAGGAGCCTGGCCCAAGGTAGGCTTTATACTAACTGCCACTAGCAGGCCCCAAGCAGAGCTCAGGCCAGACACAGGACTGCTTTCGATCAACAGGCGGGGCTCAAACTTGGCCAAGATTGGCCTCGCTGACCTGTTTTGGAGGCCAGGCAAGGGGAGGCCTGGTGTCATCCTGCCACGTTCAGAACCCCACCAGAGTTCCAGCTCTGCCCAGACCCAACTCGGGGACCTGGCAGGAAATGGAGCCTGAGCCCAGGGTAACCCACGTCCATCCAGTCACATTCAAACTGGCACCCAAGCTCAGGCTCCACCCAGGAATGACTCCGCCCACTTTTAGACAGTCAGCTAGGTTCAGCCCCAGTGCAGATCAACCTAGATGACAGGTGTGGCCAGCTAGGTTGGCCAAAGGTTGGTCTGGGACCAACTGCCATAAGCAGCACTCAGGACAGACAGAGAACCACCCTCACCCACATGTGGAGCTCAAACATGGCCAAGATTGGCCTCTATGACCTGCGTGGAAACCCTGGCAAGAGGAGGCCCGGTTCCGTCCCCCACGTGCAGAACCTCACCAGAGCTCCAGCTCTGGCCACATCCAACTCCATGACCTGGCAGGAGAAAACCCAAGCCCAGCATAGTCCATGTCTCTCCAGTCATCAAGAGACTGACAACAGAACTCAGGCTCCGCCCAACATGGACAATGCCCACTGACAGAAGCTGCAGACATTCAGCCCCAGCCCAGACCAGCAGTGCTGACCGGTGAGGGAGCCTGGCCCAAGGTAGGCAAGGGATCAACTGCCACAAGAGCAGCACTCAGGCCAGACACAGGACCACGTCTGTCCACAGGTGGAGCTCTAACAGGGCCCAAATTGGCCTCGCTGACCTGTGCTAGAGCCCCTGCAAGGGGAGGCCTGGTTCCATCCCACTACCTGCAGAACCCATCCAGAGCTCCAGCTCTGCCCAGATCCAACTTGGTGACCTGGCAGGAGACAAAGCCCGAGCACAGAGTAGTCCAAGTCCATAGAGTCATGGAGACTGACACCAACGCTCAGGCTCTGCCCATGAGTGACTCCACCCACTGAGAGACAGTCACTGAAGTTCAGCCCCAGCCCAGATCAGCAGTGCTGAAAAGTGTGGGAACCTGGCCCAAGGTAGGCCTGGGACCAACTGCCACAAGCAGGCCCCTAGCAGAGCTCAGGCCAAACCTAGTACAGCCTCACTCCACAAGCAGACACCTTCTGGAACTTAGGCTCTTCTCAGATCAGCCTAGCCACTTGTATGGGAGTCCAGGTATGGGCAGGCACAGTGCCATCCTGCCAGTGTCTGACCCTGGCTAGAGCTTAGACTCGACATCTCTCTATTGACAGATGCCCACTGGAGTTCAGGCCTGAGCCAGGACTGCCTCTGCTCACTTGCTGACACCTGCTGGAGCTCAGGTTTACTCCAGAATATCCTAGTAGACATGTGGGAGTGCAGTTCCAGGGTAGTAGGCCTGATTTCATCACACTACTGCTAGACAGCAGGTAGAGCTTAGGCTTGCCTCAGAATTGCCTTGCCGACTTGCACAGGAACGCTGGCAAGGGTAGGACTGGTTCCATCCCACCAACTGCATACTTCCACTGGAGCTCAAGCTCTGCCCAGGAGCCGAACCCCAGGGAAGGCCCTGGTTCTATGTGCCACAACCTGATATCTGTGGTTCTTAGGCTTGGCCCAGGACTGCCTCTGCTCACAGCCAGAAATCTTTGAGAGCTCAGGATCACCCCAAATCTGCCAGGACGACCTGCAGTGAAAGCCCGGCCACAGGAGAGCCACAGGCGCATTCTGCCACCAGCCAACCACTGAGGTAGCTTACACCCAGATCTTATCTGACTGGCTGAACTCTCCTGACCTGATGCTCAGGGTAAGCCTAGGACCATCCCCCCACTGGCAGCCCTTTTATGGAGCTTGGGCTCTGCCCAGATCAGCCTATTCAAACTACATGGGAGTCTTTACCTAGGGTAGGCCTGAGTCCACAAACCACAAGCAGACCCTCACCAGATTTCAGACTCAACGCAGGACTGCCTCAGTCCACTGGCAGACACTTCCTGATCTCAGGCAGGGCTCAGGACTGTATGCATCCATCAGCAGACTCTCAATGGAGTTCAGGACTGGCTAGATACTCCTAGCAGATCTGCATGGCTGCAGGGACTCTAATTAGGTATGGGTCCATTAAACCAGGGGAAACCCCACAGGAACTCATGAATAAATAAATAGCCAAAACAATATATAAAGGAAGGAGGGAAGGAAAGAAGGAAGGAAGGAAGGAAGGAAGGAAGGAAGGAAGGAAGGAAGGAAGGAAGGAAAAAAGGAAGAAAAGAAAGAAGGAAGGAAGGAAGGAAACTAGCTTATTCATATTCTTGATTTTATTTGCATTTACTTTCAGTAGGACTTCATAGATTGACTCTATTCTTCAGTGCACGGGACTAACTTATATCACCTAATCCTGATTTGGGTGGCCCAAATGTTGTCCATGTAAAAATAAAGCACGAGTGTAAAATACTGAAAATTTCTTCCCTGACTTTTACCAATATCAGTAATATTGACCAGAATACCATATCTGAAAAATTTGATTTCACATCTGAAATTTGGAAATAGAACCAGAATTCAAAAACTGGCAAAGGGCTCTCTACATGAGGCAAAACTGTTGCCAACTGGTATAAAACATTATTTTGATGACATTCCTTTTGGTTTCTGAACAGCTCACCAGAAGTTAATCATATACTGAGATCCCAAAATTCAAGAGAAACAAATAAACAGCCTAATAAAAATGGGAAACGATAAATGTAGGCTGTTTATAAAATATGACATACCATACAGTTGATATGGCATTTCATGCCAATATAGTAATCTAAAGAATACATAAAGTACATTTGTGTGTGTGCGCGTATCACAAAAAAAGAATAAAGAGAATGAGAAAACCTAATGTTGAAATCTTGAAAAAAGGAATAATTATGCTCAGATAATTGCAATGAAAAATTGTCATAACCCTTCTTCACAGAAGTTTTAGAATATATACCAAAACTTGAAGTGCATACTTTCCTTTAATCCAAGAATTACAATTCAAATAACTTATGTATAATTATTGTGGCAAATTTCAAATTTTACCATGGAATTGATCAATGTAATAAAGGTCCCACTGGCTGGGGATCATACTTCAGGTCTCTGGGGAAAGTCACTGGGCACCATTTCTCTGCTCATACCCATGCCTTTTCTGGAGGTTGCTTACACTTATAAAAAGACAGGCCTCCTTCCAGAGATGTCTCTCCCAGGTTTTAGCCCATATTTTCATTTGATTGGTAACATTTTTGCCATTGAACTCTAGGACATTCTTATATATTTTGGAAATTAACGTTTCAACTGTTTACTCAACATCTTCAGGTTGTTTCCTGCCCTGACTTTTGTCCCCTTGTGCAGTATGGGCAGATATTGTCCATTGTCTACTCTTGCTTTTGTTGTCTGTGCTATTGACATTGTTTCAAGAAAGAAAGAAAAACAAAGAGATAAAGAAAGAAAAGAAAAAAGAAAAGATAAAGAAATCTTTGCCAAGACTAATGTGAATGACTGGACAACGAAGGTTTTTTCCTTCTGTTTTTTTTTTTTTTTTTTCTAGGAAGATTATAGCCTATAGATCTCACAATGGTCCACCTTACTGACCTGCAAAGGAGATGGTACTCAGGGTAACACAGGGTCCATCCCTCCACCAGCTGACCCCAGCAGGATCTCAGGTTCCACCTAGATATACATTGCCTACATGCAATAGAGGCAAGGGACAGAGTATCCCCGGGTCCATAAAGTCTCTATGAGACCCCCACCAGAGTTTAGGTTTGTCCCGGGCAACCTGCACACACCTACCAACCACACTGGACTGCCTCTACCCCCTGAAATTTCTGCCAGAACTCAGGAATGATCCAGGATCTGCTCTGGCCAAAGACAGACACCCACCAGGGCTTGCTACTGGCTCAGTTCAACTTTGATGACCTGAGAAGTAGCAGGAGCACAAGGTAAGACTTGATATTTCCCTCAACTCAGAGAACCTAGCAGGAGCTCAGATTTCACTCAGACCTACCATGCATACTTTCAGGGAAGCCTTGGCACAGGTGAGGCCCCAGTTCATCTAGCTATCACCAAACATTGGCTGGAGCTTAGTATCTGCCCAGGATCACCTCTGCACACAAGTAGAAACCCTCAAGAGGTCATACATAGTCCAGGTCCTCCTCAAGGACCTATGCAGGACCAGAAGCCCAGGGTAGGCCCAGGGCCATTCCACCACTTGCAGATCTTCACTGGATCTCAAGCTTTGCCCAGGAGCCGGGCCCCAGGGAAGGCCCAGTTTCTATCCACCATTGCCTGATGCCTCCCCCATAGATACTTGGGCTCAGCCAAGGACTGCTACCAGTAATCAGCAAACATCCTTGGAAGCTCAAGATTGGCCCAGATCTCCCACAAAGACATGAGGCGCAGCTAGGGAAGAGGGTAGTCACTGGTCCATCCTGCCTAGGGCTGACCCCTGCTGGAGCTCAGACTCAGCCTAGGATTGACTCACCCACTGTCAGATACCCACCAGAGCTCAGGCTTCTTCTAGCACTGATTCTGCCTACTGGAAGACACCTGCCAGAGTTTAGCCCCAGCTCAGGTCAGCCTCGCTTACAGGCATGGGAGCCTGGCTCAAGGAAGGCCTGGCTCCTTCCCACCACAGGCTGACCCCCACCAGAGCTCAGGCCAGATACAGGATCTCCTCTGGCCACAAGGAGTATCTTCCAGAGCTAAGGCTCTCGTGCCTGATAGCCATGGCCAGCCACTCAGTAGCCTGGGGAAGGGTAAGCCAAGTTCCATTCTGCCACCCTCAGACCCCTGTATAGGTCTGGCCCAGGCCTGATTGGCCCCACTTAACTTCACGCAAGCCCCTTCTCTGGGGAAGCCTGGGTCCATCCCACCACTGGCTGACCTCCACTGGAGCTCTGGCTCTGCCCAGATCAGACTCCTCTGCCTGCGCTAGAGTCCTTACCTAGGGTAGGCCTTGGTCCATCCAGCCACCTGCTGACCCCTGCTGGAGCTGAAACTCCACCCAGATTCACTTTGCCTGAAGTGCACTGGAGGCTGAGCACATGGTAGGTCAGAATTCATGCTACCCCCACCTGTATGCCTCTGTAGCTTCAGCTCAGCTCAGGACCTCCTCCCCACCTCCCTGGCAAATATGCCCAGGGTACACCCGGTTCCATGCTGCCAACAGCTGACCGTTGCTGCAACTGAAGTTCTGCCCAAGAGCTGGGGCCCAGGGAAGGCCTGGGTTCTACCTGCCACCTGCTGAAGTCTGTAGGTCCTTAGGCTCGGCCTAGAACTGCTTCCACTTATCAGCAGACAACCTTGGGAGCTCAGGATCCATCCAGATCTGCCATGTTTACTTGCTGCAGAAGCCCAGGCACAGGATAGCCTCCAGTCCGTCCTGCCACTGGCCGACCACTGTTGGAGCTCAGGCTTCAGCCAGGTCTGACTTGCCAACCTGCAATGGAGCCGGGGCCCAGTATAGGCCCAGGTTCATCCTGTCACCACGGAACCTAGCCTGAGTCCAGGCTCCATCCAGGACCCTCCTGTCCAAGGGAAGACACCGCTGGAGCCTTGGAAAACTCTTAACTTCCATTGCAAATGCTGAAGAAGAACCAGAATTCTCACATTGCCAAAGGGCTCCATGCAAGATGCAAAACTTTTTTGCATCTTGCTAGAAAACAGTGTTTTGGTGATATTACTTTAGATGTCTGCACAGCTCACCAGAGCTTAATCACAAACCTAGCTCATACAAGTCAATAAGGAGAAACAAACAGTTGACAAAAATGGGAAAACCCAATATAGACTGTTTTTAAAATATCACCTACGAAAAATTGAGTTGACTTTCCAAGTCACACTATAGTAATCCAAAGGAAACAGAAAGTACATGTGTGTTTTTTTCCTATCAAATACAAAGAATAAAGAGAGTGAGAAGATCTAATATCCACAGTGTTGAAAATGGAATTGTCAAGCTCTGAGAAATGCAATGCAAAATTGCCATAACTCTTCTGCAGAGTAGTTTCAAAAAATGTGCCAAAATTTTAAATGAATGCCTAATTTTAACCCAAGAATTAAATTTAAATAAGTCATTCTTTGTTACTGTGACAATTTTTTTAAAAAAATTTACCCTGAATGTGGTATATGGTAATCATTTTACATGCCTCTTCTATGCTAGCCAAGCACTCTACTGCTGAACTACAACACCATCCCCTCTAGTGTTTTATTTCTTAAAATCACTTTTACATATCTATATACATATTCTTATATGGTTATATCTCAGACACATTTTTTTAGTAAGTTACCATTTGGGCAGGGACTGTAGCTCAGCCAAAGCACATTTGCCTGGCATGTCTGAGGCTCTGTGTTCTATTGTCAGCACCATTTATTAATAAATAAAATAAAGATCTATTAACAACTAAGAAAAAACATATAAAAAAGAATTGAGATGGTGCTTTAAAAAGAAAAGTAAACATAGCAGCAGTTGTCCATATTCAAGTTATGAGACAATTAACATGTTTACATTTTAAAAGGGGTATATTTCTATGGAACCAAAGAGAAAACCATTGTTATACAGCCATCCCCATCATTTGTCCATTCCCAGGACTTTTCTATTCACAAATTCAACCTGTCCTCATTAAAACTCTCTTGCCACTTTTCTCTGTACCTCATCCCAGTAAGCAACATTCTACTTCCTCTCTGTATGGATTTTACTATTTCAAAGATTTATTTTAACACCACCAAAGTATAACAGCAATGGGTGCTGGTGTATGTGTGTACATGTGCGCGCGCGCACACACACACACACACACACACACACACACACACACACCCCTCCATATACATATAAAACACACATTAGTAACCAACTTTACCTTCTTGCTTTCCACATTTAGGTTTAGAAATCCTCCCCTATTGTGTAAACATGAATTTATTTTGTTCCTGGACTTTAATGATTTATACATTTAGTGTATCAGAAAATCTGTAGTTATTTTCATGGACATATTGAGACAGAGATTGAATTTCATGTTCTACATCATTAGGCATCTTCAAAATGGTCACACTATATTTTACTGAATCATTTGTCTTTCTCCAAATAATGGAAATGTGAACTTTGTGACATTGCCAAGTGTTTTATCTATACAAGTCTTTCCTGATCAATCTTTTGAGTTCTGTCACTCTATTCCCAGTTGCCACCCTTCAGATATTACAATTCTCTATGTGAAGGTACCGCTTGGGTGTTAAATCAACGACTTATTTTACTTTTCCAAAAATGATACTTTGGTGTTGGGCATGATGGCCAATGCCTATAATGCCAGCTAGGGAGACTGAAGAAGGAGGATTGCAAGTTTAAATCCAGTCTCAGGAACTGTGAGGCACTAATCAACTCAGTGAGGCCCTATCTCCAAATAAAACACAACATAGGGCTGGGGATATGACTCAGTTCTTGAGTGCCTCTGAATTTTAATACCTGGTACCAAGTAAAAAATTTGAACACACACACACACACACACACACACACACACACACACACCTCACCCATGAATAATTTTGTGACTTAAATTTGCAAAATGACTTTAGAGAATTTTTTTAAATAATACCTTCTGGAAGTAAGATTTTATAGAGATTGAAATGAGGAAAATAGATAGCTGGTCAACACCGGCCTCTTTCTGAAAGAATATACATTACCCATTAGAATGTGATTCTTTATTTTTGTAGTTTTATTTACTTGGACTTCAAAGACTTAGGAGAACAACATCTGAGTGCTGCATATAGCTATTTGAAAGGATTTCAATGGGCTCTTCCTCTCTGGGTTCAATCACATTATTTATTTTTTATTTTATTGGGGATTGATCTCTGGGGATCTTAACCCCTGAGCCCCACTTCCAGCCCTTTTCCTGTATTTTATTTCAAGTCAGGACCTCACTGACTTACTTATGGCCTTACTAAGTTGCTGATGCTGGCTTTGAATTTGGGGTGTAGTCTATTGTCAAACCATAGCAAGATGTATACAGATAAAAATAATTATTGCCTCAGTTTCCCTACAAAATTTTCCTTCACTACAAAGATATATATTTACATTTATATTAATATAGACAAAACAAATGGTGTTTGAATTATGAAATAGTATTATGTGGCACATTTTCATGCAGCTAGCTTTATCACTTAACAGTTTCTCCTGAAAGAGCTAAATGGTCCACACAGACATATAACTCATTTTCTATTTAGAACACCATAAACTGAGATTCTAATTTAATTTGCATTGAAATGTGTTAAAGCAGAAAAGGATTTTTTTTGATCAAACTATGATTTTATGCAGTAGCGTGGCATACATGTTCGTTCACTTACTGAGGTATAATAGTCAAGAATTTTACAATATTCATATTGTAATTGTTTATTAAATGTGTCTTTTAGAGTTTTATTTTTGTTTTTCTTCTTATTAAAAGCGTTCTGTAACCCTGTGACCCTGGGATGTGTGCTGGGGTTTTCAGGAAAGGCCTGACAGTGACATTGAACAAAGTGACTCTCTCTTGAGCCAAACTGACCCTGGTGAACACCCCATATAATTGAGGGTTCTACTGCAGAGATGACTCCATCTGATGCCCCTACCACCCAAACACCATTAACTATGGACTTATGGCCATCACAAGTACAATCATCCTGGTCTCTGCAGAGGAAGCCTTTTTGGTGTGAACCTTCTGCCTCTACTCTTGCTCCCTCTTCTATAATGTCATGGTTGTCCTATACAAGATGGTGGGCACCTTTCTGTTTGGGGTGGCAATGAGCCAGTCCTTGACACACCTGGCCAAGTATATTATCAGTTGTCTGAGCCCCAGTATTTTGGCTGTCTGTAACCCAGACTGGAGCTGGGTCAACTGTTTGGTCTATGTGCAGCTGGAGAGGATGTGCAGGATGAGTCCTGCCAATGTCATTGAGGCCAGGCTCTCCTCCTTCTGTGGACACTCCTCCACTAGGATGTAGTGCATGCTGTTCTTTGCACCGTTCTTGCAGATGCAGCTCTGGGAATTTGGCATGGCTGCTGCACCCCATTATGTAGTTCTTCCTTGTGGCTTTGCCCTGTACATGGTCTACACCCCCATGTTGGACCACAAGCCCCACTGCCACGATTTTCTTGTTGGCCTCCTGCCAAGGTCACTGGAAGCTGGCCTCACTTTTTGATATGTCTCTTCAAAGGCCAACCCTCTAACATTCTTGTATGACTTCTTCTAAGCCCGACCCCCTCATTCATGCCTGGAGGAGGTGGCGGAGTGCAAGCCCAAACTGTGTTTCAGGTTGACTGTGGGAGAGGTTGTGCATAACCACTGCGGCTGCCTGGTCTTCTGAACCAGGATGGCCAGGTGGTCATCTATGGGCCAGCTATACCCTGGGCCCTGGTGAGCAGGAAGTCTAAGACAGGGCCCAGGTTTCCAACTAAAAGCAGTGGTGACCCAGAAGTCCAGGTGACCTATGGGCTGACTTCCTTAGTTCTTGAACCAAGAACATCCTGGTTCTTGCCCAGGAGCCATGCACCCCACACTGCATGGTAGGTGTGCATGTGGGTTTCTAGTAAAGCAAATGTTTGTTGAGGGCCTTGCTTCCAGAATTGCCCCCTGCTTCTCTCTGGCCTGCACATGAAGTTATCTCATTCCAAAAGTACCTGAGCATTGGGCCTGTAGGTTATGGATCCCAGGGCTGTGGCAGGATGGAGGTCTGATTGTGGAGGCTGTGGGCTGAGTGGTCTACACCCTGTGTACACTGCCGGACACCGGAGCCTTCACTGGCTTCAAAGACCAGCCAAATTTGCTCCACTTCCTGAATCCACCCTCTACCCTCCTCAACCTTCTTTATGCCCCCAAGGTCTCAGAGCCACTCTATGTGTGATGAAGATTCTGATGTTTGAACTGCCTTTCCAGCAACCCCCCTCACCCCTGCACAGAATAAGGTTCCAGGCCCTATAGGAAACACTGTCCATACATTCTATATGCCCCCATGGGACTCTGGTGTGAGCTTTGCAGTCCTGATCCTCTGACAACACAGCTGGTTCTGAAGCTGCATGCTGGGTTGGTGCCTCTCAGTCATTTCTGAGCTTGTCTTTCAGTGGGAGACTGAGTAATAAATTTTGTTTTTTACCAAAAATATAAAAGAATAAATATTTGTTTTCCACTTATATCTAACTGGTTATCATTGGAATGTTTGACTTATTATTGGCCACTATCTCCTCCCTCTTTGTAAGATTACATATATCAATGCTTGTTCCATATAATTTTAGTGATTAGTCAACCTTTTGTCACAATAATGAAATACTTGGGGCAGGCTACTTATGAAGAATAGAGGTTTATTTAGCTGACAGTTTTCGAGGTTCAAGAACATGACAGAACACCAGCTGAGTTCTGGACAGAAAAAATAGCAATCAAGATATCAGCACATTTGGATCAGTTCCCTAAATCTCCATTTCTGAAGTGGTGATGTGAATTGGTACAGATGTATGCCTGGAAAAATAGTTGGCTGCATTATAGAAAAAGTTCACTGGGCTTGAAATCCCATTATTTTGTCACATACAGTGAGCAAGATGAGTTAATTTCTTCAGAAGTAGAAATTAACTCATCTCTCAAAGTTGCTCACTTTAAAAACAACCCTGATAACAATGATGGGGTATTCAATTGTATATTAGAAAAAGATCAGGTTCTTGCATATTTATCATATCTAACAAGATATGTGAAAATGTGAGAGACCCTTGTAGGAGTTTTCTTCAACACTAAGTCTCCACTTCCTTGTGATGTTAATAAGAAAGTTTAGCTATTGTAAGTCTCTGTGACATGTATAATCCTTGTCTATTCAACAAAGTTGCAGCTAGTACAGAGAAATTCCATTGATAATTGTATAATTATCTTACATTTTTCCATTTCACCTAATTCTATTATTTAAAAAAAAAAGTGTTTTAATATTGCTTCTTGGGCTTCCAAGTTATTATACCACCTAAAAATAATGTAAATTGCCTATGGTTTTCTAGTACTGAAAGTCACTCATTTACTGGAAAAAGGAATCATTCCTTATTTTCATTGATTTTTTTCTTCTGTATTTACACAAAAAAAAATCAAATCAATTTTGAATAATAATGATGACAGTAGATATGCCATTTATGAAGTTATTATATCTTACCTTCAAACCTACCATTTGATATTAAGTTTATGATATTTACTTTGGGAATTTGCAATTCAAATCACATTTTTGCTTTACATTTTGATTCTCCATTAAAGTCTACAGAGAGAGGTATTGCAAGAAAATCCCAGGCTGAGTTGTGATTTAAAAATAAGAAAAAAAATGTTGTTGGTATGTGACAGATTCAAGGGGTCTATTTCAGGAGGTCAAAATGGGAACTTGAGGGGATTTGTTTTTCTTTCAAAGTGAGTTTATTAAGACATACACATTTTCACATTCACATTAATTATATAATAAGTTAAATTGACCTAAAGAAGAAGTCTTAACAAACTTTTTCACAAGCCCTCTGGAATTTTAATAAAAGGATGAAAATATAAATTACACATCTATTGTTTACATATGTTAGGCAGCCCCTTCCTTGTGTAATCTGTATAGTGCTGAGAGCCACAGTGGAGTTGGAATGATGCATGGCATTTTTCCTAGGTTGAGAGGTGACACCAGGAGCCACTGAGATGATGAAGGTTATGTTAAGCTGAGTATTCAATTGTATATTAGAGCCCTGCTGTCCACCTAGGGCCACTACTTTGGAGTTCTCCAGCTACTTTGGAGTTGTTCCGGGGATTCCTGGATAGTTCCTGTTGTTTGGGGAAGTGTTGAGGGAGGGATATCTGGTTAGTGGTTCCTGTAAAGGCCACATGGGTGGCATTGTGGGAGTTCAGATAATAAAGGAGTTCCTGTTTAGAACCTACAAGTGCCTCGTGGCGGCTCCGGTATTTTGTGCCCAGCCAGACTGCAGCATTTAGAGGCCCATACTGGGAACGCCTGAGAGTAAGTGATAAGGTAAACTGCTCACACCTGAGAATTAATAAGATTCTTATTTCATTTTGTTTTGCTTTTGTTTTAAGTTGCCAGTCCCTGGAGATGGGTGGGATGGAAGAAAAACCGCTCATATATGAGGAAAAACTATTTGTGCCTGATGAACAGATAGGGAGAAAAGATGAATGGACATTTCAGGAGGATAGAAAGGCTAATATAATGAATTTTTGTTCCATTTTTGTTTCATTTTGTCTTGCTTTTGTTTTGCATTATTTTAGTAAGGGGTATCTTTGTTATAGAAATATAGAATTAAAAATTAATAACAATCAAACTGAAAGAGCATTAAGTAAAGTGCTAGAGGAAGGAGGTATCTCAGTAAAATAAAAAACAGTTAGGGAATATGTTAAGGCAATACAAAGATGTAGCCAAAGGTTCATTAAAGAGGGGTTATTAAATATATAACAGTGGAATATAACAATGGTGAAGATTTAAGCAAGATGCAAAAGGAAAGCCCAGGAACTCTGCCAGATGGAACATTACCATTAGGGATGTTGGTACATTCTTGTTTGCTTAGTCTAGGAGAAGACATTTTAAATGAAGTCAGACAGACAAAAAAAGTTTAGAGAAGGAGGGGATATCCAGAGAGAAGCCACAATGGGAGGTTGCTACTAACATGGTTTCTATCAGCCCTCAACCACCATAGTTGATAGATGGGATCCTGAGATAGGACCTCAAAGATTAACATGCCCTGTATTTGAGGTGGAAGGAGAGCAGTAAAATCACCATGTTTTAGATTTGAAAACAGTGAAGCAGCTAAAATAGGCTATAACAACCTATGGTCCTCAAGCACCCTTCACTGTAAGCTTGGTTGAATCCAGTACCAATTTGAACATGATGCCAGCAAATTGGACTAGTATGTGTAATCCTGTGCTAAATGGAGAACAATACCTGCTATGGAAGGTTGCCAATGAGGAATTTTGCACAGAGACAGCTAGGCGAATTGCAGCACCTGGTTATCCTCAGAGAAATCTAGATATGTTGTTAGGACAGGAACCATATGAGGGTCAGCAGCAACAAATTGAATATGATCATTCTGTATACTCACAAATTGCTGCAGATGCAGTTAGTGCATGGAAGACTTTACAAGGACATGGAGATTTACAAGGTCAATTATCTAAGGTTATACAAGGAGCTAATGAACCTTACTCTGAATTTGTATATAGGCTTATTCAAACAGCTACCAGAGTTTTTGGGGACACAGAGAAAGCAATGCCATTATTTAAACAGCTAGCCTTTGAACAAGCAAATCATTGGTGCAAGGAGGCCATTAGACCATGGAAACATGAAGATTTAAACACATATACTAAATTATGTAGAGACATTAATGAACAAGGGCAAGACTTGGCAGCTGTAGAACAACAGGTTTTAGATGCCAGGCCAAAAATATGCTACTATTGTGAACAAACAGGACATTTAAAAAAGGAGTTGCCCCATAGGAGGAGGGTTTAACAAAACTTAAAATCAAATAAGTAGAATATTGGGTATTTGCCCAGGATGCCATAGAGGGAGACATTGGGCTAATGAGTGCCATTCTCAAATCACCATAGAGGGTACTCTATCATCAATAAACGTCAAGGACGAGATGTTTACCCACAATATCATGGAGAAAAGCATCAGGCTCCATTGCCAAAAAATGGACAGGGGGGCCCAATGTTCCAGGACTCACAACCACAAATATACGAGGCAATGGAGGAACCCAGCAACACCATCAGTGTAGTGCCCCAGACACATTATCCATTAGATCCCTCATCATAAAAATGAGAGGGAGTGCAAGGTTGGATATCTGCATCTCTAATAGAGCAGTACTAACTTTAGAGATGGAAGTTCAAATCATTCCCTCAGGAGTAAAAAGACCTCTTCCCAAAGGAACAGTAGGCTTTTTATTAGGATGCAGTTCTTCTACACTAAAAGGACATATGATACGTCCTGGGGTAATTGATCCTGATTATGAAGGTGAAATAAAAATTATAGCTAGTTCTCCAAGAGGTATTATCATTAATTTCACCAAGAGATAGAATAGCACAATTATTAATAATATCCAGCCTGCATGATAAATTTTCCAGTAGTACTATAGAAAAAGGTTCCAGGGAATTAGGCTCCACAGATGTAGATTGGGCTAGGCTGTCTTTGAATTTAGATTTTTGCCCAATGCTAAAACTAAACATTCAAGGACATAAATTTAATGGGTTCCCGGAAACAGGTGCAGAACTTAGCATCATCTCTCATCAAAAATGGACAAAACATTATCCATTACAACAAGCCACTCAAATGCTTTGAGGCCTAGGAGTGCAACTAATCCCCATAGAAGAGCAATTGTATTAGAATGGAAGGATCCTGAAGTTTGTGAAGGAACTATACAGCCATATGTATTTGTTGAGAGCCACAGCCAAAGGGGCCCTAGCAAAATTCCAGCTGCCAGCAAACTTCCAGCTGCCAGCTGATGATTGGCTCACAGCAGCCCCAGTAACATCTAGCTGATTGGCTCCTCTGCAGTGATGTTCATTGGGCTGTTTCCCTGCCCTTCAGACTGCCACCTGATGATTGGCTCACAGTGGCCCCAGCAACATCTAGCTGATTGGCTCCTCCACGGAGCTGCTCCTTGGGCTGTTTCCCTGCACTTTCAGACCACAGAGCTTCTCATTAGGGGACTTCTGTGGCTCTGCCCATGCAACCCAGCCAATCGGCCTCAAGAGCAGGAGGATTCTGGGAGGTGATGAGGTTGGTGTGGGTGAGAGGCTAGTGGAAGTTGGTGGTGGCAGTTGGGCTCTGAGGGTTTTTTCCTGGGGAGCGGTTTTGTTTGGCATTTGTAGTTCTAAAATAAAGTTAGTTTCTTTTGACAAGTGGCTCCTGAATTGTGCCCAGCCAGACTGCGGCATCTGGTGGCTCGCACAGGGAGTGACTGAGGGTATGTAAACTGCTCATCCCTGAGGGCAGGGCGAGAGGATGGGTAGCCATTTTAAGATTCCTCTTTTGTTTTGTTTCACTTTTGTTTTAGGTTGCCTGTCACTAGAGATGAGTGAGACGGAAGAAAAACCACTCACATCTGAGGAAAAACTATTTCCATCTGAGGAACAGATAGGGAGAAAGGTTATAATGATTTTTTGTTGTTACATGTTTATTTCATTCTATCTCGATTTTGTTTGTTGTTATCTTGTTGGGTTGTATTATAGTAGAAATATGGGATCAGAAATTAGTAAAAAAACAAACCAAAAGAGTGTTAAGTAAATTATTAGAGGAAAGAGGCATCTCAGTAAAATCAAGAACAGTCAGGGCATATGTTGACACAATACAAAAATGTAGCCCATGGCTTTTTATGGAGGAGTTGTTAAATATATCACAATGGAACTATCATGGTGAAGATTTAAAAATAATAAAAAAGAAAAGCCCAGGGACTCTGCCAGTTGGAACATTGACATTGTGGGCATTGGTATCTGGTTTGCTTAGTCCAAAGCCTTCAGTTCAGACAGTGGTAGAGGAAGGAGAAAACATATTGACTCAAGTAAAAGAGAAGGTCTCTCAAGCTAGTCAGACAGAGGAAAAGATTCAAGTAAAAGAGAAGGTCTCTCAAGCTAGTCAGACAGAGGAAAAGATTCAAGTAAAAGAGAAGGTTTCTCGAACTAGTCAGACAGAGGAAGGAAGTTTAGAGCAGAAAAATCCATCAGGGGGAAAGTTACAAAAGGAGACTGCTACTAACACCTTTCTATCACTAGAGGATGCAAGGGTCCAACCAACAGCGCCACCTCAGGAGGAGACTGTTACTAACACCTTTCTATCACCAGAGGATGTAAATGTCCAACTAACAAGGCCACCTCCATATGCTGGAATGCCCCCAACCCCCGCAGTTGATAGTTGGGATCCTGAGACAGGATCTCAAGTATTAACATGCCCTGTATTTGAGGTAGGAGGGCAGCCAATTTACCAGGGTTTAAATTTCAAAACAGTGAAGGAGCTAAAAGTGGCTGTAACAACCTATGGTCCTCAAGCACCCTTCACTGCAAGCTTGGTTGAATCCATTACCAACTTAAACATGACGACAGCAGATTGGGCTAATATTTGTAAAGCTGTGTTAAATGGAGGACAATACCTGTTTTGGAAGGTTGCCAATAAGGAATTTTGCAAGGAGACAGCTAGGTGAAATGCAACAGCTGGTTATCCTCAGAGAAATCTAGATATGTTGTTAGGAAAGGGACCTTATGAGGATCAGCAGCAACAAATTGCATATGATCCTGGTGTATATTTACAAATTGCTGTAGATGCAGTTAAGGCATGGAAGACTTTACAAGTACATGGAGGTTTACAAGGTCAGTTATCTAAGATAATACAAGGAGCTAATGAACCTTACGCTGAATTTGTATATAGGCTTATTCAAACAGCTACCAGAGTTTTTGGGAATACAGAACAAGCAATGCCATTAATAAAACAACTGGCTTATGACCAAGCAAATCGTTGGTGCAGAGATATCAGTAGACCATGGAAACATGAATTTAAACACATATATTAAATTATGTAGAGACATTAATGAACGAGAGCAAGTCATGGCAGCTGCAGTAAAACAGGCTTTAGATGCCAGAGACATTAATGAACAAGGGCAAATTGTGGCAGCTGCAGTAAAACAGGCTTTAAATGCCAGGCCAAGAACATGCTAAAATTGTCAACAAACAGGACATTTTAAAAGGAATTGCCCCATAGGAGGAGGGTTTAACAAAGCTAGGTATAAAAGAGGTAGAATACCGGATATTTGCCCAAGATGTGGTAGAGGGAGACATTGGGCTAATTAATGCCATTCTCAAACCACCATAGAGGGTACTCCATTACATTGGGCTAATGAATGCCATTCTCAAACCACCATAGAGTGTACTCCATCATCAAAAAACGAACAAGGACCAAGTGTTTATCCACGATATCATGGAGAAAGGCATTGGGCTCCATTGCCAAAAAATGGACAGGGGGCCCCAATGCTCCAGGGCCACAAACCACAAATATACTGAGCACTAGAGGAACCCAGCAACCCCATCAGGGTAGTGACCAGGACACATTGTCCATCAGATCCCTCATCAGAC
Organism: Urocitellus parryii; assembly: GCF_045843805.1. Classification (NCBI taxonomy): domain Eukaryota; kingdom Metazoa; phylum Chordata; class Mammalia; order Rodentia; family Sciuridae; genus Urocitellus; species Urocitellus parryii. The sequence continues at coordinate 6,168,227 of NC_135548.1, forward strand.
AAACCATAGGGAGCGCAGGGTTGGTCATCTGCGCCTCCATCAGTTCAGTACTAATGCCAGAGATGGGAGTTCAAATCATTCTCAAAGGGGTAGAAGGAACTCTTCCCAAAGGAACAGTAGGCTTACTATTGGGATGCAGCCCTTCTACTCTAAAAGGACTTTTGATAAGTCCTGGGGTAATTGATTTCGATTATGAAGGTGAAATAAAAATTATAGCCAATTCTCCAAAGGGTATATCAGTAATTTCACCAGGAGATAGAATAGCACATTTACTAATAATACGAAGCATACATGATAAATTTTCCAGTCATGCTGTGGAAAGAGGTTCCAAGGGATTAGGTTCCACAGGTGTAGATTGGGCTACACTTTCTTTAAATTTAGATTCTCGCCCCAAGCTAAAACTAAATATTCAAGGACATGAATTTAATGGGCTCCTGGATACAGGTGCAGACCTTAGCATCATCTCTCATCAAGAATGGCCAAAACATTGGCCATTACAACAAGCAACTCAAACGCTTTGAGGCCTAGGAGTGGTGACTAATCCCGATAGAAGTACAATGGTATTAGATTGGAAGAATCCTGAACGATGTGAAGGAACTATACAGCCATATGTATTGGATCATCTTCCCGTAAATTTGTGAGGACGAGGTGTCTTAGATCAATTAGGTTTGACATTAACAAATAATATCAAACAAAATGCACCCACTATTATGGCTAGAAAAGGTTTTAGGAAAGGAAAAAAATAGAAAAACAAGAACAAGGTTACAGCAGCACCAATACAAATAGATCAAGGAACAGACACACATGGGTTGGATTTTCACAGAGGGCCACTGAAACAATAAAAATTACTTGGAAGTCAGAAAGACTAGTATGGTTTCCTCAGTGGCCCCTGAATAAAGAAAAGATACAAGCAGCCCTTGACTTGGTCAAACAACAATTAGCATAGGGACATATAGAACCTTCCATACTTCCCCATAATACTCCAATTTTTGTCATTAAGAAGAAACCTGGTAAATGGAGATTATTGCAAGATTTAAGAGCCATCAACAATGAAATGGTTATTATGGGACCTGCCCAATCGGGGATTCCTCAATTGTCTGCTTTGCCAAAAACTTGGTATGTTTTAGCTATAGATATTAAAGATTGTTTTTTTTCTTTTTTCAATTTCAATTCATCCTGAGGATAGTCCACGTTTTGCATTTACTATCCCTGCACTCAATCATGAAGGTCCCAATCAGAGATATGAATGGAAAGTATTCTCTCAAGATATGGCTAACAATCCAAATGTGTCAAATTTATGTTAACAAAGCAATCCAACCACTTAGAAATCAAAATCCTGAACTACAAATATTTCACTGTATGGATGATGTATTATTAGCACATAAAGATAAAAACTCATTGCTAGAATGTTATGCCGCACTTACAAATTTATTAAAAAATCTAATTGAGAGATAGCAATAGTTAAAGTACAATTAAATTTTCCAATTAATTATTTAGGAGTTTTATTATCCTCAACCAAGTTCCTTCCATCAAAAATTCAAATACAAGTAGATCAACTCAAATCACTTAATGACTTTCAAAAGATATTAGGAGATGTAAATTGGATAAGGCTGTTTCTAGGCATACCAACAGGAGAGTTGGGACATTTATTTGATATCCTAAAAGGTCCATCGGATCCAAATTCACCATGCATGTTAACGCCTGAAGCAAAAAAGGCATTAGAAATCATTGAAACATATATGGGAAATTTGGATTTGGATAGAATTGATATAAGTTTGCCTTCATTATTTATTGTACTACCAACAAAAAATATTCCTATAGGAGTATTTTGTTAAAAATGCCATGCATCATTCCAACTCTTCTGTGGCTCTCAGCAGAATAGTTTAATTTTGGGGCATTTATTTTGAAAAACCTGATTTTGTCTTCTGAACCCAACAGAAGTGTATTTGTGTTAAATTTCGAATGTTTACCTTTTCCATTTTTGTTTCAAAATACTTTCCAGGCTGTGCTCAAAAGTTGGGGAAAAGTTATCATTCAATACCATGTTTTCAAGAAACCTTTTCTTCAAGGCCCTGGGAATTGGAATTTTAAAATAAACTAATTTAACTACTACTGGAAATCTTTTTGACAATGGGTCTCAAGAGTAAATCAGATTTCTTATAAGACAGAATTTAAAAAAAATATTCTGAGGGACTCATACCTGACAACTCTGATAAAACATAACACCTCCCAAACTATTAGATACATCATTTCAACAGGATGTATCTAATTGTCAGTGAATTATTCTCTAATATATAAAAAAATGAACTTCAAAATCATCACTACATTCTTAAATTTTCAAATTTACAATGTTTTGTCACTTTACCTTGTGTTTGTATTGTTATATTATTGAGAATTGATTTTTTTTTTCTTTTAGACTTTCTTGAAGAACAACAGTTGAATTTCCACAAAGGTGATTAGTATGTTTTGAAAAATGTTAAAAATTATTTTCATGTGGAAAATATTGGAACCTTAGAGTTCTGCCCTAACCCTGGGGCAACAGTTTGTTTTCTGTGTTTCCGGTGGCCTCTTTCCCTATTTGTTGAATCCCCAAGCCCAAGCACAGACTTTGAGCAAAGCTCATGTTAGAGCTGTTCAGACAGAAGTGTGGATGTCCTGGAAGCCCATGAGCATGGGATAATATTGCCATCTTTTCCCAGGGGCCGGTGATGGGAGCATAGAGCCAAGGACAGGGAGGGGTGCGGGGAGGATGAAGGACCTCTATCCTGCTGTGGTGCTGGAGGCAGAGCCATAGGAGAGTGCCTGCACCATCCTGCCTGACCTCCTAAACTCAGGTATGAACTCAGCAGGTCTTAACTCCACTATGATGTGCCTTCTGCAGGATAATAGTTTTCACAGATTATTGCACTTTCCTAGTTGTCTTGTTTTCACTGGACACTGGCTGCTGGCGGTTCTGTGGCCATGTTTGCTGTATGTGTTTGAATCTTGGAAGACCAGGGGAGCCATTGAAAGTGCAGAAGGCATAGGTGCTCTTCACAGCAGGAGCCCGTTGTTCAGGAAGAGAGCCACCTAGGTGTGGGAAGGCCAGACCTCACCCAGCAGGTCAGAGTCTGCACTTTTCCACGCAGAGAGAGTCTGTGAGCCAGGGGAACATGAAAATGGACATGGCTTTTAAACATTTCTGGTGAAGGGATTTAGATTTTTAATTGTCTCCCCTCAGACCTTCATGTGGACATGTGAAATCTGGGTTGTAGAGTGCCTTCAGAGACGGAGAATCCTTATGTCCGGGCTTCCTGAGAGATTCTGCCAGGATCTGAGTCACTAAAGATAAGTTATAAGATAACCACCTGCCCTCAGTCTCCTATACAAGCTAATTTTAAAGATCCTTCATTGCAAGAGTGCAAATATAAATATATGGGCATTTTTTTTTCTTATAGAAAACAATGTATATAGCCAGTGATGGAACATAGCAGGTATTTAAATATAATTCATAAAAGGCCACTTCTTTTAGTTACCCTTATTTTTGCATATTACCTTTTTGTTAAGGTCTGTAAATAAGTCAAAAATAACACCTGGTATTTTGCCAGAGAAATGTTAGAGTTCGTAAACAAGTCTGGATGGTGCCTGGCAAAATGTCAGAGGGAGTGGTTTGAGAAGTAACAAAAGCGAGCCATTAAGTGTGGAGATTCCTTATTGGTTGATTGATGTATCTAGTTTATGCTAATTAAGATAAGCTGTGCAAAATGTATAAATAGCTCTGTTGCCCTACAATAAAGGGCTCCCATTCCTGCTGTATCAACGTACACAAGTTATTCGTCACCCCCCCCCCCGTTACTTTGCTGCAGCCGGACTGCGGCACCTTTTTGCTCATATAGATTAGGAGTTATAACTAAGTACTATTTTTGGTATTTTTAACACCGTAAATGTATGAATAAATTAAATAATTTATGTAAACTTAAATTATGAATTGCGATTCATAGTTTCTTAGAAATTAAAATGTAGCCTTTTTTACATAAACAATAATGGATAATAATTACCAAGTGTGGGTGAGACTAAGCTTAAAGACAGATAGACCAAATTGTCACTCAAAAAGAGTAATCATAGCAAATTCTTGTTATTAAATACAAAAGTTTTCTCTTTCCTGTTGATGGAATGCCTAGCTTATCCATAGCTACCTACTATAAATATAGTTCTCTTTGTTTCCATTCCACAGGCAGCATTTTTTCATTTGGTTCTTTTGTTTCAAAGCTACTAGTGTGAATCTTCATTCTGAACCACTAATCTGTAGAGAGATAAATATTGGAATCTGGTACTATGAATTTAGACCAGTAAAAAGATAATTTTGTCTGCTTCAACCTACTCTGGTGATATTTTGTGATGTTTAGAGACAACTTTGGTCGTCATAACTGTGTGTGGGATATCTAATGGGTTGATGCCAGAAGCATCTTACCATTCATCTGACCACCTCCTAACAACAACAACAACAACAAAAAAGTTGTAAAAGCTCACTGCTACTGATGTTGAAAAAAAATTGTATAAGTTTCTCCTATCACGTTATTTTTTACTTCACTCCTTTCCTCTCCTGACCTTTCCACTCTGCACACATCACTATTCCTTCTTGTTATATGTTTCTATAATTCAGACAGAATATCTGAGATTAAAATTAGGAAAGATTTATTTTGGCCTAGGATTTTGGTGTGGGTCAGTCCATGATTGCTTGTCTCGTTGCTTTGCATCCGTTATGGCACAGTACATCATGATGGGGAGTGCACAGTGGCTGGGAAGCAGAGAATGAGAAAGAGAAGGAGTGGAAGAAGGGGATGGGATGCCAATAAAACTTTCAAGGGCATGCTATAATGAACAGACTTTCTTCCACTAGGCTTTATTCCAGCATCTCCAAATAAGGCCACATGCTGGAAACCCAACCTTTAAAATATGAAACTTTGGTGGATGTACAAGATCAAAACCATTATTCTGTTCTGTTCTGTTGTGCTCTGCTCTACTCTCCTCCTCTTATTTTTTCCCCCAAATTTTCTTTTCCTGTGTTCTCTTTCTCTTTTTAATTTGTCTTTCTCTTCTCTGTATCTCTCCTTTCCTCTTTAATCTTTGTACTTTCCCCAAAGGAGGTGTAGTTTTAAGTGGCAAATTTCTGAACTGGAACAAAAGGTTTTGTTTTGCTGCATTTAGTTTATTGGATAGCTGGGCTAATTTGGTTCATTAATTGCATAAAAAAATAATTCTTGAAACTAGTGAAAATAAATTTAAATATTTTTGGTTGGCATTGATCTAGAGCTTTTGTTTTTTTTAACTATGAAATTTTCTTATAAAATTAATTTAATTTGGACATTATACAGTCCTGCATTGTAACAGGTTCGCTAGTATAAATTTTCTTTATTTTTTTGTACATACAATTAGGTGTCTTGGAGTTACTTGACTGTATAGTTCAATGATCATTTTTACATTAGTTTTCATATGCCATTGTCATGTATACCCCATAAAATATGTAGCAATACATTACCTTCATTATTTAATTGATAAGGGAAGAGACATAGGTCAAAGGACTTTTCATATTGTTGTAGTAAGTTAGTGATGAGGAATTCTAAGATTTGGAGGGAGGTCTTGATCCCTGGGTTCCTTTTAAAGTCACCAATTATTTATTAGCCCATTTAATCTACCTAAAAACCCTTTAGCTGAGTAATTGTTCCCACTTTAGAGATAAGAAAGTTGGCTTAGGGAGATTACACTGTATATTCAAGATCACCAAACTCATAATGTAAATTTTAAAAATATTTTGTTTTAGTTGTAGGACACAATACCTTTATTTTATTTTTATGTGGTGCTGAGGATTGAACCCAGTGCCCTCCTCATGTCCTAGGCAAATGCTCTACTCAAAGCCACAACCTCAGCCATTCATAATGAAATGTTTACTTTTTGCGTTGAGCTGTGTTGCCTCTTGAGGTATAATTCTTCAAAAAATGAAATTGTCAAATTTTGTATAAACTCACCTAATCTATGATTACATGAGTAAATAATTCTCTTGACACATATTGTAATTTGCCACTTGAATTGATTGGTAAATTGAGAGTTTGTAATACTGCTCAAAGTTGAACCTCTGAAAGTTCACTGAGTTTTGTTTTATCATAAGGCAGCTCTGTTTGCTATTTAGAATATATTTTTGAGACCACTGAATCCAAAAATAGTTTAAGAGATAGCTCTCAGCTGTTTTTTGAGCATAATTAAGGCAGGGGGCCAGCATGGTTGTTAGAGTCTGTAAAAAAGTCAAGAGTGGTTTGTGAAGTAATGCCAGCAAGCCATTAAGTGTGGAGATTTCTTATTGGTTGACTGCTGTATCTAGTTTATGTTAATTAAGATAAGCTGTGTGTAATGTACATATGCACCTCCACTCTTAAAATAAAGGGTTCCCACTCCTGCTGTATCAATATACACAAGTTGCTCATCACCCCCCCAGTTATTTTGCTGCAGCCAGACATGGTGAGATTTATGTTGCCATTCTGATACAGATGTATTTATGCAAGGGTTAAACCTCCCATTTATCTCCTTTTCTAATTTGGTCATATAGACAAATGAGCTATTGAATATATCATGTTTGAGCCTATTTCTTTCCATTGTAACCTAAACCTCAAACTAACTTGACTTTACAACAGAGTAAATTTTAATAATACAGCTTTAATTTTCTTTCTGAAACATTTGGAGTTTATTCTATTCTAAATGAGCATGTAATTTTTGTGAGGTGATACGAACTGGTGATAGTTATTTTATTTCCTAATTTGGGAATTTAGGAGTTTGTTACTTTGCTCCAATAAATCCAAGATAGGATTTTGAATTTGGAGTTTCATATTTTGCAGAACCAAGCTAGGTAATAATTTTTATTAGTTTAAAAATAATATATACTTAAATAATTAAGCTGTATTTAAAAGATTTTTGATGTTATTCAATTATTTGCATAAGTTTTAGTGGTTTGATATTATAATATTTTATATAATATATTAATTGGCTGGATTTGGACAGTTGATAATATGAAATTGTGGATTTTGGAGAAAGGCAGAAAAGGAGACTGACCTTTGCTAATGTGCATGCATGTTGGACAAGACAAAGTGTACTTTTTATAAAAGATGAAGATACCAAACTTGCCTTTTGTTGGATTATTGTAGCAAATATTTTTCTTACTTCAGTAAGGAAAAATATTAATATCTAAATACTCATTTATTATAATAATGAGTGAGGAGATCACCAATATATATTGCTGAAATAAAGCTGAATTGCATACTTTCTAAGCAATGGAGAACTGTGCTTTTTGAGATCACTGTTCTTCCAGCAGGCAAAAAATGTTCTTATGTGGAGTTTGAAAAAACGTGGAGTTTTAAGATTGGGTGATTTTCAAAAGTTAGAAAATTTAAGGATTGGTTAACTTTAAGCTTGAAATATTAGAGACTGACTGATTTTGAGGACAAGACTAAATCCAGGAAGTTGCTGATGGGTTGAATTTCTTCACTGAACAAAAAAGATGAGTCGACTTTAAAGATTGATTGGTCATGGCAAATTTAAAACTACATTTGTAGTTGAGTTTTTTCGAGCTTGGGGCAACAGCAGAAGAATAATCTTTTTCTTTCTTGAAGTTGAAGAAAGTTGTACTCTTTGTTCTGTAAATTTATGTTATGCATATTCATGTTAGCTATTGTGATAATATAGTTCTGATTTTACTTTTGAACTTTTAAAAAGGTAACGAATTTTGCCTTTTGTTATCTACCAATATCAGGATTATTTTATATTCGGGACTCAGGCTGCTCCAAGAATTATTTACATAGTGAAATGCATTTTTTTTTCTTTTTGCTAAAAGTACTGTAAAAATTATGGTGAAGATTAGGTTATTTTTATGTCTTTTCTTTCCTCTGGTTGATAATGTGTTTGTCAAGAATAATCTTCACAGATGATGAATTATATATCTGAAAGTTTTTTGCTTTTTTGCTTTTTTTTTAGAAATATATGTGAAATAGATTAGTTTTAGAAAGAAAGTTAACTAGCAATTATTCCTATTACCATTTTAGAAGGTTTGGTTATTATATCATGTCTTTTATATGATAAGGTATGCTGAATCATTTTAGTATCTTTGAATTACTTTACTGCAATTATTATATCATAGCACTATTTATATAAATTCATCAAGTTGTTTAATATTTATAATATATTTATTTTTCAGAATAAAATAAAATATTACCATTTATGACTGCTGGAATTATAACAAAACATTTTTAAGAATTGATATATAGTAATTTCATTTATTTTTTTTTCCTCTATAGATTTTGAGATAAAGTTGGGCATTCATTATCTTGGAAGTCAGAGAAGCCAAAATATTTTTTTTTCACATAATTTCTTTGTTATATTCAAATTTTATTTTAAAGTACTATATTTACATATGTAATAAGTTCAGAATAATTTTTTAAAGAGTCGGTATTTTTTTTTAAAGGGAGAGTGAGAGAGGAGAGAAAGAGAGAGAGAGAGAGAGAGAGAGAGAGAGAGAGAGAGAGAATTTTTAATATTTATTCTTTAGTTCTCGGCGGACACAACATCTTTGTTTGTATGTGGTGCTGAGGATTGAACCCGGGGCCACATGCATGCCAGGTGAACACGCTACCACTTGAGCCACATCCCCAGCCCTTGGGTATTTATTTTATATAAAGTCTGTACTTTTCTCTTTACCTCGGTTTTTATGTCATACCTTGTGACCTCCCGATAGGTATTATCTAGTAATGAAGCTATAATTGTGATTCTGATAAAATTATTTTACATGAAATCTCTTGAAAAAAATGTAAATTCTGACTCTTTTTTTTTACAGTCCAAATATCTTAACCTGTGAAGATCACCAATTACATTAATCTTAACTCAGCATTAAAATTGATATTGTAGTATTATTTATGAAAGAGCTATTGTTTGTCTATCATATGGTATTCAGAAGTTTTATTCTTATTTGATAAACTTTACAAATTTATACTTAATTAGAAGCTGTATTTTATAAGGAAAAATATTGTTGTCCCAAATGTGGTTATTTGTTTATTTCTGTTATTTATGTTATGAAGTAATGGATTTGAAATGTGTCTCTTTGTATATCCAGTGACTAGTTGGGCATTTATTGCCTAAGTTAACTGATTCTAAAAAGGATCATAGGTAAAGTGGTAGGTTGTACTTTTTAATAAATTGTAAAAAAAAAGTGATCATTATATACTTTTCAATAAAAGCTCTGTTTTCTAGTCTTTGCTAATAGGTAAAATGGAATTTTTGGTTTAATTTGTATTCTTTGATTGCTGATAAAGATAAACTTTACATTATTCACTTTTTAGCTGTGTGGATTTTACCTTCACTTGCCAAATTTATGAAATAAAAATAGAGGACTCACTGTTAAATTTGAATTTCAGAAAAACCACAAATAATATTTTTATATGCGTCATGAAATATAGGGGATCTATTTATGCTTGAAAAAAAGTATCTATATCAATTTCAAATTTAATCAGGCATACTGAATTTTCTTGTGATGCACATTTTTTAACATATTTATTTTTAGTTTTCCATGGACCTTTATTTTATTTACTTATATGTGTTGCTGATAATTGAACCCAGTGCCTTACACATACACTCTACCAATAAGCTACAAGCCCAGCCCACAAAAAGAATTATTCCACTTTCTGTTTTTTACCAAATTTTCAGTTACATTTTCTGTTTTTGTAAGAGTACTTTGCATAAACTGAATATTAGTCATTTGTCATTTTTAGATGTTTCAAACATGCTTCTGGTGTTTTCTGTCTTTTAACTTCATATTGTCCTTTGTTGAAAAACAAGTCCATAATTTGAACAGAGTAAATTATCATCATTTACAGTTGTAAATATTTTATTCTATCTTTTCTTTCATTGGTCATATAGCTTCATTATCTATATAATGAAGCCATATACATACATACACACACACACACACACACACACACACACACACACACACCACACACACACGTGGCTCCACATTTATGATGGCTAGATTTATGATGGTTTGATTCAGGAATTTTTTATCTTGAAAGCAGTACATATTTAGTATTACAGTATTTCAGATATTGAATTTAATCTTTTGTTACACTAGTTATATACAGCATGATATTTGTTTTAGCTGGAAAAGAAATTAGATGCAGTGGTTATGTATCACTGAGCTACATTTCCAGCTCTTTTTATTTTAAGACAGGCTCTTGCAAAACTACCCAAGTTGACATGGAACTTGCAGTCCTCCTGCCTCAGCTTTGTGAGGAGCTGAGATTACAGGCAAGTGCCATCATTCCTTCTTTTTTCATGCTGAGCAACATCAGGGAACTGAAGATCCCAGATCATGAAGCCACCAGACCATGAAGATAAATGACTGGTACTCTAAATTGTGCTGTTCTGCTAAACTGTGTGGTTTGGTAGGCTAGATATATTAAACATATTCTTGAATTTTATTTTGCATTATAATAGTTTTAAGATGTAACCAATTTAAATTAAGGAAGATCTTTATTATGGATGAGGTTAGAGAGATAATGGGAGGAACAGAAGTGGGAAGAGTTGTAAGCCATAGTGAGGCCTTTGGTTTTTACGTGAAGTGAATAGGAGGATTTTCAACAGAGGTGACATAATCTGAAAAATGCTTTTAAAAAGAAGCTTTCTGATGACTATTTAGTAAGGATTGTATGAAATTATGGCTAATTCTAAATAAAGACAGCTAATTCTTCTACATTATCTAGTTCCTCCTCCTTTAATTCTAGAATGAAATGCCCTGTGTTTAGCTGGAAGTATGGCTATCAGTTAGAAAATCTAGATTTCACCATCTTCTAATGTTAGTATTGGCTGTGTGCATAGATTTAGGCCAGTTATATATGAATAGCAGTAAAATATGCAACTTTTGAATTGTCTTTTTAAAGGTCCTTGTCCTGGATTTCCTGCATCCATCTTCTTTTCCTTTCCACTGAATGTAATGGCAACTGCCTTGAACTTATATGGGATTCCCATCATGAGGGTATCAGCCCAGGACAACCTTATGGAGAAAACCAGTACTGCTTGTTCTCAAGCAGCCACCTGTGTAGCTCCAGGTTGTTTCATGAAAAAGAATACTTTTTTTTTTCTTCTTTGGGCAAATGTATTTTGGTATTATCTCACTAAAAATATTTAACCAATATTGTATAAAATGCCAAAATTGAGTACCTGAAGTGGGTTTTTTTATAATAATAAAGTTTAAATGCATGATATATGCTAAATCATTGGCTGACATACTTAAAAAAAACATTATAAGCTAAAAAAACAGTGACTCTCAATTATACAGTGGTACAATATTTGTTGAAACTGTCACCTCTGATAATTTTTATATGGAATCAATTTGTCTATCCAGTCTATACCTCCAGGGAAGTACTTAGAATCAGATTGCTAATATAGTGAAATCTGCTTGATTCTTTAGCAGGAACTACAAGAGGGCATCAAAGAAGAAGCAATTTAGTTTGTATTTAGAGTTAAAAGTGAGTCTATAGTTTATAACTATTGAATATTCTTTTTCTTATTGTTTGTGGTCTGAATAGTCAGGTGGAACATTGGGGTGATTGGAAAAAATTGCTCCTGTGTGCCAAACAGTGATGGATAAACTTCTCATTCTCAAAAACATCCTGCTAGATTTTCTTGGCTCAACTGTGGAAGCTAGCCCAGACAAGAATTAAATTAAATATTTGCTTTTTCACCTGAACCAGTCAGTTGAATTAAGTAAAAGTTACAGTTTGAAATATAGTCTTAATTCCCTATAAAATAAATGCTTATTTTTTTACCCATGATATGTTAGCTGTGGCTGTGTTCTATGTCCTCTGTCACACCCAAAATTTAAGCTGAAGAAGTTTGTGTGGGAGCACATTATCATTTTTGTGACAGAGAAAAAAAAAAAAAAAGAAATGGCAGAACCAGCTTTTTGGAAGTGACAATACATTTGCTTATATTTTATTGGCCAAAGCACAGCAAATAAGTGATTGAGCCTGAAATCACTCAGGTAAACAGTAACATCTCAAGTTGTTGATGTCAGTGGGGTAGGAAAATCCTCTTGGTATGAATCAGATGATGTAAAGGAACTTATTTGTAAACCAAGAGAGAGAGGGTTGGATCTTCCACTGGTGTCAAAAAAAACCCAAAAAAACAAAAAAACACACACAAAAAAAACAGAGTTGACAAGTTTAATATACATGACAAACAAAATATTTACTTTTGATTACTTTCTTGTGGCACTGACAGAAAACAAATAGATCTGTTAAGTTTTTTAGTAGATTATGTTGTCCAAAATCAAAAAAAAGTTTGACTGTGGTGTTTTGATGTTGCATGACACTTAAGTAGTTGAGTAACTCTTAGTCCCAAATATACACCAGCAGGAAGTATACAATTAGAACTTTGCTTCCCTGTTGATGCACATTCTCTTCTGTGACCACTTAATATATAGACAGAAAGAATATTGGAAAAGAAAGAATCTTCCAGAGGCCAATACAATGGATAAGAAAATTTCTTTCAAATGAATAAGAAAATTCCTTTCAGTGAACAGAATCTTAATTTAACCAAAAAACATTTTCTGTTGGAGCACGGATTCTTTGCAGTTGTTTTCCAAATGTATTTCATTATTGATAAAATAGGTATTTGGAATTCTTTTCAGAATGAACACTTAATTGTATTTGACCATGTTGTATTTGATGTGATGGTGGTAATATATAGCAAAGATTAGTTCTCTGTTAGTTATAGGTCACTAATAGGGAAGAAGCCACATGGATACCTGTTAAAGTGAGTTGTCTTCACCCAGAGCTCCTAGACTTTGAACAGATTCCAGTAATTGAGTGGAACGTTAATTAACTCATAAGAAAGGAGATAACTCTTGCATAGTGGGAAGAAGGACACAATTGCAACTCTGATATTTAGCTAGGTATATAGCTTCTATATAAAAAGAAACTATATATCAGGTTTCTTATTGCTAGATAAAGTCACTAAGCCAGTTTCTAAGTTTTGGCAGTGGGGTGAGAGTGGAGGTGATGTGTGCTACCTGTAAAACACATTTGTATTACAAAAGCTGCTTGTCTGTCATACTCTTTTGCACATCCCCTTTTCTACCCATGAAGTGTTGGTGAGCTAGAGACAAGGGAAGTTCCACAGGAAAAGCTGTAATGAGCCAACTGGATGACCTGGCACTGGATGACTTGCAGAGATGAGCTGCCTACCTCTCCTGAACCATTTTCATTCCCCTCTACTATCTGTAAAGATAAAGTAACTATCTATTTTTCTATCTATATACTTAATTATTTGTTTAGTCATTATATTTGTTGTCTTGTTTTATAGCATTTTATCCTATATTTTAATGAATACAGATGGCAGTGCTCTAAGCAATAAACAAACATAGTAAGTTAGATTTGGAAATTTTTTTGTGTTTTTTTTTCAGTTGATTTTTTTTTTGTTTTTACTTTTCTTTTGGAGAGGGGTGTTGGAGATATGCCAGGAATTTAATTCCTTGACATTTGAAAACTGAGTCATATCCCCAACCCTTTTTTTGTATTTTATTTAGAGATAGGGTCTCACTGAGTTGCTTAGTGTCTCATTGTTGCTGAGGCTGGCTTTGAACTTGCAATCCTCCTGCTTTATCCTCATAAGATGCTGGGATTACAGGTGTGAGCCACTATGCCTGGCAATGTATTAAGCATAATTAAAGATTTACAACCCAAATATCTGAAGCGTTCTCTCAAACTTAATTATGTAATAATATTAAAGTTCAGGGTGTGGATTGTGACTCAGTGGTAGAGCACTCACTTTGTATGTGCTAGACTCTGGGTTAGATCATCAGCACCACATTAAAATAATAAATAACTGAAATAAAGATATTGTGTCCAACTATAATTAAAAATACAAAAGTTCAGTGCATAAGTGGGGAGAGTATTTTAGTAGTTAACAAGTAGTATAGTAAAATGTGGGAATGTTCCCATGAATTGTTTCCCATAACTGAAAAATGAAATAAATGCATTTTAAATAAAACTTGAGTTACCACTTCCATTCTCTCATAGTACTTAAAATAATTCCATGTTCCTTAGAGTTTTAAAAGAAAAAAAAAAGCCCATTTATACTTGTTTGTTTGTTGTGCTTCATCTATTTCTAGTCCTTGCTTTTCTCTAAATATTTTGTGTGATTTCAGACTCTTGTACTTCATGGGTATTTACCCATTACCTCCTAGTCTCCTGTCAGATCTTCACCCTTTTAGAGCTGCAGTGAGAAGCTGGGAGCATTCTCCCCAACTCAGCACTGGTGAGCACTGTGCACTGTGGTCATTGGCACCTGAGTCAGTCCTTGCCACTGGAAGGTGGGTCTTGAGGTTTGGAATGGTCAGATCCTCTCTCAATGTGTGGCACCATTAAGTGTTTGATGGCTATTGTCCTAAATCATTGAACTTTTCTGAATGTTTTAATGAACTACAGCATATTGGTTGTTGAAATAACATGATCATTTGAACCATGAGTTTGGCAATTTTTTGTAATGAGTACAAAATTATATTTTATTGTAATTTTTAACTGTACTTGAAAAGTAATATGCATAAAATGAACTTCTTTAAACTTTTAGACTGTTGATAAACTTCTTAAATTTACTGTAGTCTTTATGATAAAATATGTAATTAAAAAAATAGACTGAGGGCTGGGGATATAGCTCAGTTGGTAGAGTCCTTGCCTCACATGCACAAGGTCTGGGTTCAATCCCCAGCACCACCATAAATAAATAAATAAATAGATAAATGAATAAATAAATAAATAAACAAACAAATAATCAACTGGCAAACTTGACTTCTACCTCCTCCATCACAAACTTACCTCTGGGCTTCCTGTATATTTATGTTTTCTAACATGTAGCTGTATGGGCCTCCATATTTTGTGAACTTGTAAGTATAGTTGTGTTTATGTGAGTAGAATTAGGTCCACAAGCATATTTGAACTTGTACTTTTCCTTGATGCATATAGCTTGAGATATTTTATTTTCTAAATAATTTTATCTTATGGGTGTATAGTGCTTCATTTTTAGTTTACAAACGTGTTCCCATTACCAGCAATAAACTCCATAGTTTCTAATGATGTCAAATATAATTGGTAATTGATTTCTTCAACATATTTTGAGTATTTATCATCTTTTTGTGACCAATATAGAGAATTTCTGTAGATAAGTTCTTGTTCATTAGGGAAGAGAGACACAACCAGAGCCACTTAATATAGTTTCATAAGTGCCATGAGCATGTGATGAACAAAATGCAGGGGAAGGCAGGGGGAAAGAGAAGTTCTTTTTTTCTTTTTTTCTCTTTTTATCAAAGGAGTCCAGTGATATGCAAAATTCTTCACTAGTGAAATGGCCCTTCAGCCAGACTTCAGAAAATGGACATTTTTTTTTTCCAGGATGAAGGAGAAAAAAAAAAAGCATGAACAGAAAGGTAGAGGAATAGAAGTAAGTGATATGTTGAGAAGCCATTGAAAGATGTTAGGAATATAACATGATCAACTTTGTTCTTTTGAAAGAAATTTGAGGTCAATGTGGAGAATGATTATAATAAGAAGACAAGAGAGAAGTTATTCTTAAACTCTTATGTTTTGTTGCATGCTTTTCCATGTAACTTCTAAGAAAACATCCCCTTATTTTAGAATGCAACATAAGTAAAACAAACTGTATTATACAGGGTTCTAGCCAGTCAACTTTGTGACCTCAGTATAGCTGTACATAAGAGTTTCTCTTCTGAAATTCTGAGTAAGAACCTGTGGACTAAAGAATAAGATCAGCTAAGAGGCCATTGTGGTATTCCTCTATATTTGGCTGTCTTGACTTGGTGTCAGAGTTGATGTATAGGGGTAGAGATAGAAGGAATTACAGACCAGTGTTTCTCAAATTTTTATGTGTATATGAATGACATGGGAATAAAAAGGTAAGTTCTGATTCAGATGCAGCAGGGCAAGGCCTGAGATTTACCATTAGATAGGTTCACAATGATGTCAATACTCTGTCCATGGACCATGTTTAAGTAGCTACAGTGAAATAACTTGACCGTGAAGCTCCAATGACTATATGATGATGCCATCATTTTAAATGAGGAACACAAGAAAAAAAGAAAGGGGAGAATTCAAGGAATTTGAGTCTTTAAGGTTAGGGTTAGGGTTAGGGTTAGGGTGAGACAGACAAATACCTTTATTTTATTTATTTACTTTTTATTTATTTACTTTATGTGATGCTAAGAATCAAACCCAGTGCCCAATACATGCTAAGCAAGTGCTCTACACAGACTTACAACCCCAGCCCCTATTTACTAGAATTTTAATGCTTCATTCCAGTGATGAGCAATGGGGAAGAAATTAGAGAGCTTCCTTTCTTGGGGTAAATTCAGGAATGAGAAAGTTGCCTTTGGCATACAGCCTTCTTCTTTGTAATGAACATAGATGACGTTAAATATTTAATAGATCACTTTAAGAATGCTTGAAATATATGTTCTTCTAAAACTCTTCTAAATATATGTTCTTCTAAACTGTTCATATAAATATACATATTAAACATCTTCAGTATGCCAGGCGTTCTTTTCTAATCTCTGTGTAAAATAATAGCAAATGAAATGAATCCAAAATACAGTGGCATTTATGGGGAGATGGATAAAACTAATCATAATACATGCTGTAAAAGGGAAGTATATGTATTGTGATACTCTAGCACCTACATCAGGGTCACATGACTTAGTGGAAGACATGTCATGACCTTTCTGAGGAAGTAGCATTTAAACTGTGACGAAAAGCCTGAGAGGAGGTTACCTAAAAAAAAAAAAAAAAAGAGGAAATGATAGACATGCAAGCAATGTCATAGAGGGGAGAAGGCCCTGTAGGTTTGTGGAGTTCAGTATATCTGACCCATGAGTATGTAGGGTGAGAATGATAGGAGGTGATCATGGAGAAGTGAACAGAGTTTATACTAGGCAGTGACTCCTGAAACTTGGGATAAGGTCAGAAAATGATGTAGAAGTGTATACTGTTATTCTATCTTGGTGTATTTCAAGTGGTAGTCTTATGCTTATGATTATGGGCGTCAAAACCTGTGTCATAATTTAACTTTCAAAAAAATTTTAAACAATTTGGGAAGTGCTTGGATGAATGAATGACTTTAGTGCTTTTTGCTATCCATGCTTAAATGTGCCTTTACTGGTATTTTGAAATGAGGCTAAAGTGTTGATTTTCTCACTTTCCAATATAAATCAAATGCATTATTTCACACATGTAGTTGAATTTTATTTTCTGGACCAGATTTATAAAATATATGAAAATAAATAAATAAATATTTATAAATTGTTTGGTTTTCAAAATGTTCTTAAAAGTTAAGGATTCCCTCTGTAAACCGTATTATGAGATATCCTATGTGCCAGGAAAGTAAGAAAAAGGAAGTTCACGTAATGGCAATTAATAGAATGTAAAAGATAGTAGAAGAAGTAGACATTATTACTGTGTGTGTGTGTGTGTGTGTGTGTGTGTGTGTGTATATATATGACTACATGGACCAATATGATTCTGCAACATGTGCACTCAGAAAAATGAGAAATGATATCCCATCTATGTATGATATATCAAAGTGCATAAATGCATTCTACTGCCATGTATAGCTAATTGAAACAAAAATAAATAAAAAAGAATTTAAATATAAATTTGGGGACTGTTCCAGAAAGTTCACCAAAAAAATCTATGCATAAGAATTCCAAATTTAGATGATCGTCTCTCAAAAATGTAAAACATAATCTTTACTCCTTAAATATGGGCTACTTCTACACAGTGGAAATGAGAAAAACGGAATAGCTTTACTCTAGAAAACATCACCATCACTACCTTAGCCAGGAGACTAAAAGTAGCATCAAGAGTAATTATCTTTATAGTGTGAACACCCACTATAAGGTTCTGAGAAGAGTGCTTTACTTTTGTGGTTTTCCTCCTCCACACACACCACTCCAGTCTAATCATGAAAACAATGACAGACGCATTTCAACTGAGAGACATTCAGAACTGTCAACCTCATAAAAACAAGAAAATAATGAAATGAGAAACTTTCAAAGCCAAGAGAAATCTTAAGATTCATGACACATAGTTGCAATATGGTGTCCCGGAAAAGAACCTCAAACAGAAAAAGGACACAAGGTAAAACTTAAGAAAATATAAACAAAGTATGAACTTATTTGATAATAATGCATAAATTTGATTCAATAATTAGAGTAAATGTACCATACCTGTGTAAGATTATAAATAATTGAGGAAAACTACATGTGGAGTATACATGGGAACTCTTCACTGTTGCCACATTTTTATTTATTTTTTATAAATATAAATACTCTATAAAAGGTTTCTTTTAAAAAGAAAATAAAAGGCAGATAAAAAATCAAAGAAGAAAATTAAAGTATTCATCTAGGAGTTTCAAAATCTGACAGAAATGGAAAAAAATTAAAGAAAAGCAAGCTTCAACAAAATAATTCAAGAACACAGAGTTTTTTTCAGAAGGTCAAGGGTTGTATATTTTCTATCCCATGTGGAAGCTAGAGGGAAAAAGAAAAAAGCAAAGTGGCAGAGGAGGATCTCATGAAAATCAAAAGATTAAAAGGGATCAGAGGTTGGGAGAAGAGGGGGGAGAGTGAGGAGTGATTTGGTTGAATTGTTATATTATGGGCCTATATGAAGGTGTTACAATGAATTCCATCATTATGCATAACTGTACTGCACCAATAAAAAGTGTGAAAAGAAGGAAAAAAAGATTAGTACAGTTTCACTACAAAAGTCAAATGGAATGCAGAAAATTAACAATACAAGATTAAAATGCTTAACTTTTTAAAATACTGAACCATAGGCTCAGCATCCTCCTCATTACCACCAGCTATTGCTAGCACTAGAAATACTTGAATTTTGAAAGCAAGAATAAGCTGTTAAAGCAAGTCCCTTTGTAAAATATGTTATATGAGCTTTACTTTTTTTAATGAAACTATGAGCTGAAATTGAAACTCTAAGTTCATTTCATCCACATTCATCTGAAAAAAAAATTATTAGTTAAGATGCTTTCAGCTGACAAGGAAAAAGACCCAAATGAAAATCACTTAAGTAATCCAAGGGAAAAGACCCAAATGAAAATCACTTAAGTAATAAGTACATTTTATTATCTTTTATCACTAAAAAAAATCTGCTTTTATAGTTTTTTCATGAAACAGCTAACTGCTGTTTTCAGACACTGGTTCTTTCTGTCTTTCCATTATACAATCCTGCATGAGTTGTCTTTTGTCCCTTCCTGGTCTGCAGATGGCAGCTTGAGCTCTAAGAATTTTACTTACATATCAAATAATCAAGACTATAAGAAAAGAGGACATTTTTTATGTCTTTTTTGTGTGTGTTTGAAGAAGACTTTCTTAGAAACCTTCTGGAAGACTTGGCCTCCCTAGCCAAAATTGCATCTCAGGAGCCTGTAAGTTCTGCTCAGCTGAGACTAGTCAAAATCCATGGCCCTCCACCCCCGCCGGTGTGAACACAATTAGGATTCTGTTTTTCTAATTCCTCCCAAGGCACATTTATATTTTTCCTGGTCTCTTAATCCCTTTCAATCTCTTGAAAGATCCTGCATTGTTTATCATTTCTTCTTTCCTGTATTTTTAGTTTATTTCTTCTTTTTAAATTAAGTTTATTGGAAGAAGAATCTACAGATGTCATCTCCCTTCTTCCCCTCCTATTTTTTCATTAAATTTCCTGCTATTCCAAATAAAAATTCTATTTTCTGTCATTTTCAGTGACCATCTGATTACCTTGTTCTTTGCTACTTCTTAAATTTTTTTCATTGATATTTTTCACTTTTGCCTTTCTGATCTCTATTTCATTATTTTTGTATTATACTCCTAATTATTATTTTTTACTTGTGTTGTGTTAATTTATTCTTTTTCTAGGATTTTCTCTTTTTTAGATAGAAGATTAGGTTATTGATTTAAAATATTTTTACACCTATTATTTTGCCTCTATGCACTGTTTTATTTATCTGTATTCTATAAATGTTGGTATGTTATGTTTTAATTTTTCATTTTTGCAGGATAATTTTCCACTTCCTTTAAGAATTTTTACTTCAAAATTTTGGTTATTTAGGAGTATGTTGTTTTGTTTTCCCTTATTTGAGAATATCCCCAAATTTCTTTAAGTATGGATTTCTAGAAGGAAATAATTCCATTGCATTCCACTGGGTGAGAAATTGTTTAAGGTTGTTATTTAAATTATTTAGGGTTTTTATGGTCTAGCACATGGTCTATTTTAGAGAATATTTAATGTGTACTTAAGAAGAATGGCTAATGAGTTTGGGGGAAGAGTATTGTATACACATTGATAGGTCTTCTGTCTTACACTGTTGTTCAAAACTTCTGTATTCTTGCTATTTTCCTTATTGATTTTTCTATCTAGTATTGAAAGGCGAAGTAGAAGTTCCTAATTAGTACTTTAGAATTTATTTATCCTATTACTTTTTTTTCCATCTAATGTTAAGTGCAATTGTATTTTTAATTGTTGAAATGATTAGGTCTTAAATGATCCCAAAAAAAGTTTAAGTTGAATGTTCATCCCAACTACAGCAGAGATAAGAGGTTGGGCCTTTTGGAGTTGATAGGTTCACAAGGGTTCTGGCCTATGAGTGGATCCATGCAAATGTGGATTACTATCTTAATGGGTTTTAGAGGAATGACTTTTTTATAAAAATGAGCTCTGTGTGTGTCCTGGCCACCAAAAGATCAGCAGCTTTCCTCTAGCAAGTGCTTCTCTGATTATTCACTGCTTTGCTATATGCCTAAAGCAATCAGGCCATGGAATCATGGACTGAACTTTG
Source organism: Urocitellus parryii (assembly GCF_045843805.1). Lineage (NCBI taxonomy): Eukaryota > Metazoa > Chordata > Mammalia > Rodentia > Sciuridae > Urocitellus > Urocitellus parryii. The sequence goes on from NC_135548.1 coordinate 6,189,143, forward strand.
AACCAGAAACAAATCTTTCTCTTAGGTTTTTTGTTTTGTTGTTTGTTTGTTTGTTTGTTTAGTATTTTTTCAGTGCTCATTTATTTGAATTCAGACAAAGAATTCTTTGGATACAGAAGACTTTCTGTAAATTTTATAAGAACCTATTTTTATTTATTTTTACTTTTTGGAAAAACAGAAATTCTGCCTTTCTTTATATATGTAAAGATTTATTTCATCACATTGTTTTGTGCTATTATTCTATATATGTATGTTAGTTACTCAATGAATACAAATGACTTTTACTTTATATAATCATATATTTTCAAAGAACTGGGAGAAGTTATATTTATATTATAGCTAGTTATATTTTTATTTAGTTTCACTTCATTTTTATTTTTCATTATTTTTATTCATTTCTGCAGATTTGAGTTTGCTCTTGTATTTTTTTCTTACTCCCACTGAACTTATTCACACGTGCTTTTTATGTATACTTACACATTTTCAAGTATATAAAAATAATTGATATTAGCCCCAAAATATAATTGTATATTTTTAATAAGATTACTCCTTAAAGTGTGTAAGAAAAGAAAGAGGAAGAAATAAATAGAGTATATTTTATGATTATATACATAGTTACCTTCACTATGTATGCTGTTATTTATTTATTTTTGTGGTTTTGAATTACACTTTAGTACTGTTTTCATCCTAAAGTCCTCTCTTTAGTACTTGCTGTAAAACAGATCTTCTAACAAGAAATTTTAGAAGTTTTTTTTTAAGTTTTTATTTTATCTTCATTTTTTTAAAGATAGTATTGCTAGTTATAAAATTCTTTGGTTATAGTTTTTACTTTCATTCCATTGCTCTCTGATCTTTATTTCTTAAAAATCAGGTTTTAATTTGGTGTGTATGAAGATTTCTTTATGTTTGACAATTAATTTTTTCTAGATACATTTAGATTTTCTTTTTGCCTTTCAATATTTTTACTTATAATATCTCTGGGTACATATCTATGTATTTATCCTATTATATAATATAAGTTATATATTCTTGGATATAGAAATTAATACTGTTTTTCTTCAAATTTTTGAAGATTTTAGCCAATATACTATAATAATTTCTTCACTTCCTTCTCTTTTCTGCTAATGAAATCCCACTTACCTCCTAGGTTCAGTTCATTTTTCTTCTTTATTTTCTGTCCTTCAAATTATCAATCCCTGTTATTCTGTTTTGGAGATCTCTGATTCTTACTTCTTCTTTGTATTCTTCTTTTTCCTTTTTTTTAAATTTTATGGATATTCACTGTGTTGCCCAGGCTATCTTAAAATTTGTGATTCTCTAACCTCAAACTCCCAAATAACTTGTGTTATAGGAATTCGCCTACCTTGATTCCTTCTTCTGTCAGTTCAAATCTATTATTGGTTTCCTTCAGGTAATTTTCCATTTCAAAAGTTATTTTTCAATTCTAAAATTTCTATTTTTAAATACCATCTATAACTATTGTATACCTGATTACACATTGTAATTATACTTTCTTTTCATTCTTTGTAAATACTTTCTACTAGATTTTGAACATACTTATAATAACTTTCTTGAAATCTTTATCTGTTAAGTCCAACATCTGTACCCCTTTAAAATCAATTTTTATTGCCTCCCTTTTTTTCCCAGCTTATGTGTCACAGTTTAATATCATCATTGCATATTTCACAAGATAGGTTGAAAATTTGACATTTTAGATAACATAATATAGTTAGTGACTGTGTACTCATGTGTTGGGGTTTAAGTGTGCAGAGTTTAGCTCCCTCAGCCTGACACTTTGCAAGAAGCTGTGGCTGTGATTTAGGTCAGCTGAAGGCATGCCGCAGCTAGGAGGAGAAAAAGTCCTTTTCCCCTTATCACAAGACACAAGCTTCTGCATGGTTTGGCCTAGAGGAAGAAGCTTCCTGCATACTGGACCTGGGAACAGTACATTCGGGGATTAGATAATGTCTACAAAGAACTTTGGAAGGGTACTTATCAAATGAACAGGAACAATCTGAATTTAGCTCTGTGTACCCGCTGAGACATGATATTTGTGCAATGTAGATGAAGTGTTACTGAAGAATTGCTTGCTTTGTTAGAAGAAGAATATAAAAGAAACATGCTAATAAACCTCAGCATGCAGTTGCAATTGCTGCCTTGGCTCTGCATCCCCTGTGTCCTGGTGATTTTGAGACCCTTACCCAGGGAGCCGAACACACTAGACGTTCACATTCATGTCCTTCTGGAAATGGAGGGGGTATTGATGTTCTTTGGATGACCACTTAATGAATGCATTGGCTGGCCTGATTTTGTGAAGTCCGTTTCCCCACAGTATAATCTAAGTTAATGTTTAGATTTTTTTTTTTATTTGCTCTCCCATGCTTACCGTTTTATTAACATAAGCCACTTATTGGTCAATATCAGTGCTTATAACCTCTGGTGAATTAGATATTTTACTCTTTACTGTTGGATATGTATATATCTTGATAATATTATCAGAATTGAACTAATTTTTTTTGTTTTGTCCCATGTATAATGGAAACTAGTAGCTTGAATTATTTATTTCCACTTATGCCAGAAACAGGGAGCAGCCTTGGGCATGCCCACAGTGCTCTAGACTGCCAGGGATGTGTGTGCTTTTGCTTTAAATACAGATTCCTAGTTATTAGCCTTGAGGCAGAATAGCTTATTTGTTCAGCCACTGTTTGATCAAGGGTTTTCTTCAGTCCATGGTGACAGTGAGGTGCACTTCTTTTGTTGAAGATCTGTGTTTCCATTGTGAATATTTTCATGTGCCTCATGAACTGCTTTGATTGCTCTTGAGGTAGTTCATCCTATAGCATTCATGCAATCTTCCCAACACTGATTTTACTATGGTCTGTCTATTTCTTTCCTGGTTTTCCTCTGTTAAACTTCTTATTGCTCTATAACCTTCTTTGGTTGCTGCTTGTATCATGGAGCTGTGATCACCTTCTTAATTGCTTTCCATGAAGATCTTATTGTTTCCATCATTGTACTTAGGTATTTCTTTCTGTAAGATCTCTTGCAAATACTTAGTTTCATCACAGCAGAGGATCTGTTCATCCTTGAGTCTTGATTCTCTAGATTGCCCTTCTTCTAGGATGAACCTTGTAACCATTGTACAAGAACAAGAATAGTGGCTCACTCCTCTCACACTAACACCCTTGCTTTACCAAAGGTGGTTAGGATCCAGGGCATCCCCTAGTCTTCTTTATTTATTTGAAAATGTAAAAATGTTCTATATTTTTTTTCTTTTTTGGGGGTACTACAGATTCAATTAAGGGGCAATTGACCACTGAGCCACATCCCCAGACCTATTTTATGATTTATTTGGAGATAGGGTCTAACTGAGTTGACTATTGTTTTGATTTTGCTGAGTCTGGCTTTGAACTTGCAATCCTTCTGCCTAAGCTTTATGAACTACTGTAATTACATGTGTGGGCCACCATGCCTGGCTAATTATTTTATTTTTATTGGAATATTTTATAAAGAGACCTACTATTTTGTTACCCAGTGTACAAGTAACTAAGGAAAGGTAGGAAAATTTCTTTGTTTTCCCTTTAATTTGCTAATTTTAAGATAATAAGGTAGTTCCCTATCTATTGAAAGTAGCAAATTATAAAATATATATTACTAATTCTTAACATCAAATATATATGATGATTCTAATCAATTTCAAGTATTATCACTACTGAAGCTGAAATTATCACATCTATGGCCAGTGGGAGACCCTTCAAGTTGATTCCTGAGTGCTAAAATCAGTTCTTTCTTTTTTTGAGGGGTGTGGGAGGTTGTGGGGGAAGCAGCTACTGGGGATTAAACTCAGGCATTCAACCACTGAGCCTCATTCCCAGCCCAAATTTGTAGTTTATTTACAGATAAGGTCTCACTGGGTAGCTTAAGAACCTCACTATTGCTGAGGCTGGCTTTATACTCACAATTCTTCTGCCTCAGCCTCCGAGTCCCTGAGATTATAGCCATGCACCATCATGTCCAGCAAAATCAGTCATTTCTTTTATAAGCCCTGTCTAATATGTGATATTGGGTTAGTCATTGTTTCTATGTTCTTACTTTCATAGGTTAGAAATATGTATATGTTTTAGCTCTTTTGCTGTTACCAAAGGACCTGACAAGAACAATTTTAAAGTAGGAAAAGCTTATTTGTTCCTCATATTTTAGAGGTCTCATGCCCAAGAGGGCCATCTCCATTCCTCAGGGCCTGAGGGAAGGCAGAGCATTATGGCAAAAGTCAGTGGTGGTGAGAAGTGACCCAGAATATTGTACTGAAAAGAAGAGAGAGAGTGCTGTGCTTGAAAAGAACAAAACATAAATCTCAAAGGTATGCATGCCCCCATGGACCCACCTCCTCCAGCTGCACCCTATGTCTTTAGTTATCACCAGGTTAATCCCTACCAGGGGATTAATGAACTAATTATGGTTAAACCTCTTATAACCCAATTATTTCACCTCTAAATTTTTTTGCATTGTCTCACACATGAGCTTTTGGGAACACCTAATATCTACAACAAAACCAAATCACAGATTTAAAATAAGGTAAAAACACTTCACAGGCTCTTTTTGATATCAATTTTGACTTGAGACTGTACTGTGTTTAAATTTTCCATTGTACCATTTTTCCTGTGTTCCAAGAATTCTGGCTTTCTAGGACATGAGTGGTTATAGAATTAGAAAATTTGATTTTTCTCATTCACTTTTACCCCATTTTATACAGGTAACAGTATAATATAAGATACTAATACTATTTAGTGATGAGACAAATACTATTGTAAATATTAGAATACATGTTTTTTTTATACTCTCACCATATTACTAGTATTTGGTGCTGGAGGTATTTCCTGACATCTTACTTCTTTTAGCAGTATTCTAGAGGACCTTCTCTGTCTGACTACCTCAATGTTTATGGGGACTGAAGAGCTGAGTGAGACGAAAGAAGGGACACGTTGGATCCAAATCTTGGTGCAGCGTTTATTTTTGGCAAGCACAGCATGTTATAGTTTACAAAGGGTTCCCAATTGTGGAAGGTAACCTTGGGGTTAGGCAGACAAAATACTAACATATCATTTTATAACAATGTTGTATTTACAAAGGGTTCCCAATTGTGAAATGTAACCTTGGGGTTAGGCAGACAAAATACTAACATATCATTTTATAATAATGTTGTATTTATATTTATATCCTTAATCTTTGTCCTAGGTCTATATTGGCAGCTAAGCATAAGATAATAGGAACATTCCCCAAAATAACTTCATCACAAGAAAAAGGTACAAAGCACATCCAAAGTCTCAAGAAGAAAGTATGGCAAATCTCACCTTGTCAACTGAGCATGTTCTGAGAATAGTCTGCTTTTCTTATTTTTCTGGCCTGCCAAGAGCTCAGAGGAAAAGAACTCCTAAATATCTGCAGCTCCACCACAGTCCTTGAGATCTCAGACAATTTCATTACCTCCCTGCTGCAAAGAGGACACAAAGAAGAGTAAGACACATCCATGTTCTCCAAACCTAAGAGTTAGCCTTGCTGGTATGTGTGGTATCATTCTGGTATAGGAATTTATGGCTATAGAATCTCAGGTTTAGTTTTTCTTTAATAATAATCTGAATCAATTGATTCCATATTTCCTAAAATGAAAACTTTTTTTCAGTTTCTACTCCTACCAGGAATATCTTCCTATTTTTCATACAGCTCTTTGATACTTCTAGTCTCCATTTCTACTGTATTAGTCAAGTGATGTTCTTCAGAGAACCCAAACTAATAACGTGGATGCATGGACTGATGTAAGAGCATGGAGGGAAGTAAGGGAGACTGTACTCATTTTAAGAAACTGGCTCACATGATTAATGGAGCTTTCAATTCTGAAATTTGTAGAACAGGCCAACAGTCTAGAAACTCAAGCAAGATTCACATGTTATTCAGTCTTTTCTTATAAGGCCTCCAATTAATTTAATAAGGCCCACCATTTCTGGAGGTTAATCTTCTTTATTAGAAATTGGCTGAGTGTAATTGTTAACCACATGCAACATCTAAACTATCATTAGAGTACAGAGCTGGACACCTAACCTTAGCCAAGTTTGCATATCAAATTACCATAAGATCTAAGTTGAACACTAAATTTGTTGTCCAAATTGAGATTATTTTTTTAAGAATAAGGAGTTATGGATTACAAATAAATCAATATAATTTCATACATAGACTATTATAAAATTTTATTTACTGACAATTTTTAATCATTGTTGAACCTACAAAATAGTCCTATTAAAATTATTCTAAAATATTAACATGTATCTGTTTATTAATGCAAAAAAAAAACTGTTTTGTTGAATTTCTCAACGTTGTAAAGAAAATCAATGGGCTTCTCAGTAAATGTTTGTATATATTATTTAGTATTTTAGCCATAAAATTGGGTATTTATGTATTTCTGAAAAAAAATTATTTTAAATATTTTGGTGAATTATTATTTTTAATTGATTTTATTACTTTTTAAAATACACATCAGTGGAATGCATTGCCATCCTTATTGTACATATAGAGCACAACTTTTCATATCTCTGTGTATAAAGTATTTCACATCAATTTATGCCATTATACATGTCCTTTTTTGCATTACAATTCTTAATACACATATATACCACAATTTTTCCATATCTCTGTTTGTATATAATGTATGTTGATACCAAATTCAAGTCTTCATACATGTCCTTTGTATAATGATGACCATCACATTCCACCATGCTTTCAAATCCCCTTCCCCCTTCCTTTCCCTCCAAACCCTCTTCCATATTTAGAATTAATCTAATCCTCCCATGGTCTCCCTCCCTAACACACTATAAGTCACCCCTGTTGACAAAATTCAGCATTGTTTTTGCAGGATGGGGGGGCTATTGGCTGATTTCACTTATAATTATCTTCTCCAATGCATCCATTTGCCTGCAAATGGCATGATTTTGTTCTTCTTTAATGCTGACTAATATTCCATTGTGTATAAATGTAACACTTTTTTTAAACATTCACCCATGAAGGACATCTAGGTTGGCTCCACAGTTTAGCTATTGTTAATTGTGCTGCTATAAACATTGATGTGACTGTGTCCTTACTGTATGCTGTTTTTAAGCCCTTTGGGTATAGCCTGAGAAGAGAAACAGCTGGATCAAATGGTGGTTCCATTCCCAGATTTCCAAGGAATCTCCATACTGCTTTCCAAGTTGGCGGCATCAATTTGCAGTCCTAGAAGCAATGTATGAGTGTACCTTTTTTCCCACATGGCCGCCAACACTTGATGTTGTTTGTCTTCATACTATTTGCCATTCTGAGAGTAGTTTTGATTTAAATTTATCTGATTGCTAGAGCTGATGAACATTTTTTTTTCATATATTTGTTGACTGATAGTTTATCCTCTTCTGAGAAGTGTCCGTTTAGATACTTGGCCCATTTGCTGATGGGGTTATTTGTTTTTTGGTGCTTAGCTTTTTTATATCTTTCTGTATCCTAGAGATTTGTGCTCTATCTGATGTGTGAGGGGTAACAATTTGCTCCCAGATGTAGGCTCTCTGTTCACCTCACAGATTGTTTCTTTTGCTGAGAAAAAACACATCTTTTTTAGTTTTAATCCATTACATTTATTGATCCTTGCTTTTTAATTCTTGTGCTATAGGAGTCTTATAAGAAGGTGGGGCCTAATCCCACTTGATGAAGATTAGGACATACTTTTTCTTCTATTAGATGCAAACTCTCTGATTTAATTACAAGGTCCTTGATCCATTTTGAGTTAGTTTTGTGCATGGTGAAAGATAGGGGTTTAATTTCATTTTGTTGCATATGGATTTCCAGTTTACCCAGTACCATTTGTTGAAAATGCTATCTTTTCTCCAGTGCATACTTTTGGCACCTTTGTCTAATATAAGATAACTGTAATTTTTGGGGGTTAGAGTCTGTGTCCTCTATTCTGTACCATTGGTCTACTGGCCTGTTTTGGTGCCAATACCATGCTGTTTTGTTACTATAGCTTTGTAGTATAGTTTAAGGTCTGGTCTAGTGATACCACATGCTTCACTCTTTCTGCATAGAGTTGCTTTAGCTATTCTGGGTCTTTTATTTTACCAAATGAATTTCATGATTGTTTTTTTTTTTTCTATTTTTATGAGGAATGTCATTGGTATTTTAATTAAAATTGCAATAAACCTATATAGTGCTTTTGGTAGTATGGTCATTTTGATATTATTAATCCTGCCTATCCATGAGCAAAATAGATCTTTCCATTTTCTAAGTCTTTTTCTATTGTTCTCTTTAGGGTTCTGTAGTTTTCATTATATAGATCTTTCAGTTCTTTTGTTAAGTTGATTCCCAAGTATCATATTTTTCTTTTTGAGGATATTGTGAATTTTCTTCTCAGAGGATTTGTCAATTATATACAGAAATGCCTTTGATTTATGGGTGTTGATTTTATATTCTGATACTCTTATGAATTCATATACTAGCTCTACAAGTTTTCTGGTGAAGGTTTTTGGATTTTCTAGTTATTGAATCATATCATCAACAAACAGTGCTAGATTAAGTTCTTCTTTCCTTATATTTATTTTTAATTTTCTTTTATCTCTCTAATTTCTCTGGCCAGTGTTTCAAGAACTATGTTGAAAAGAAGGGATGAGAGGGGGCATCCCTGTCTTGTTCCAGATTTTAGAGGGAATGCCTTCAATTTTTCTCAGTTTAGAATGATGTTGGCCTAAGGCTTAGCATAGATAGCCTTTACAATGTTGAGATATGTTCCTGTTATCCCTAGTTTTTTCTAGAGTTTTGATTATAAAGGCATGCATTATCTTCTCAAATACTTGTTATTCATCTATTGAGATGATCATATGATTCTTATCTTTATTTCTATTGATGTGATGAATTACATTTATTGATTCCCGTATGTTGAACCAACCTTGCATCTCTGGGATGATTCCTACCTGATCATGGTGCACAATCTTTTTGAAATGTTTTTGTATTCAATTTGCCAGAATTTTATTGAGGATTTCTATGTTTATTAGAAATGTTGGTCTGAACTTTTCTTTCTTTGAAGTGTTTTTGTTAAATCAGGGTGATATTGGCCTCAAAGAATGAATTTGGATGCACTCCCTTTTTTTCTCTTTCCTGAAATAAATTGAAGAGTATTGGTATTAGTTCCTCTTCAAAGGTCTTGTAAAACTTGGTTGTGTATCCATCCAGTCCTGGGCTTTTGTTGGTTGGTAATCTTGATGTCTTCTTCCATTTCCTCACTTTATATTGGTTTGTTTAAGTTATGTATATCTTCCTGACTCAACCTAGGAAGATCATATGACTTAAGGAATTTATTGATGCCTTCCCTGTCTTCTATTTGATTAGAGTATAAGGTTTCAAAATAATTTCTAATTGTTTTCTGTATTTCTCTAGTGTCTGTTGTGATGTTGCCTTTTTCATCACATATGCTGTTAATTTGAGCTCTCTCTCTCCTTCTCTTTATCAGCATGGCTCAGAGTCTGTCAATCTTATTTATTTTTTCAAAGAACTTTTAGTTTTGTCTATTTTATCAATTGTTTCTTTTGTTTTGATTTCTTTTATTTCAGCTCTGATTTTAATTATTTTTTGTCTTCTACTGCTTTTGCTGCTGATTTTTTTCTTCTTTTTCTAGGGATTTGAGATGTATTGTGAGATCATTTATTTGTTTCCTTTCCTTCTTTAAAGGAATGAACTCCATACAATGAATTCTCCTCTTAGTACTGCTTTCCTAGTGTTCCAGATATTTAAATATGCTGTGTCTGTGTTCTCATTTATCTCAAGAATTTTTTTTTAATCTGCTTCTTGATGTTTTCTGTAACCCATTGTTCATTCAGTATCATATTGTTCAGTCTCCATGTGATGCAGAAATTTTTATTCTTTATTTTGTCATTGATTTACAATTTCATTACATTATGATCTGTTAAAATGCATGGTAGTTTCTCTACTCCTTTGTAGCTGCTAAGAGTTGCCTTGTGTCATAGTATATAGTATATTTTTGAGAAGGATAGATGTGCTGCTGAGAAGAAAGTGTATCTGCTTCATGCTGGTTGATATATTCTATATATGTGAGTTAAGTCTAAATTATTAATTGTGTTATTGAGCTCTATAGTTTCTTTTATCAACTTTTGTTTGGAGGATCTGTCCATTGGGGAGAGAGGTGTGTTAAAGTCACCCAGATTATTGTTTTGTAGTAAATTTAACTCTTGACCTTGAGAGGAGTCTGATAAACATAGTTGTACCACGGTTTGGGGCATATGTATTTATGATTGTTATGCCTTGTTGGTGAATGGTTTTCTTGAGAAGTATGTAATGTCTATCTTTATACTATTGATTAACTTTGACTTTAAGTCTACTTTATTTGATATGAGTATAAGGACCTCTGATTGCTTTCACAGTCCATGTGAGTAGTATGATTCTTTCCAACCTTCCACCTTCAGTCTGTGTATTTCTTTTTCTAGAAAATGGGTCTCCTAGTAGGCAACATATTGTTGGATCTTTTTTAATCCAATCTGCTAGCTCATGTCTTTTGATTGGCAGTTTAAGCCATTAACACTTAGTGTTACTATTGAGAGATTGTTTGCATTACCTGCTATATTTGTTTTTTTTTTTTTAATTTAAGTTGACTTGGTTTTCCTGTTTTATTAATTTTTCTTATAGTGTACTACCTCCTGGTTTTCGTTGTTGTTTCTCATTTCCTCTTCATAAAATATTTTGCAAAGAATGTTTTTTAATGCTGGTTTCTAGCTGTAAATTTTCCCTGTCATTTATCATAGAAGAGTTTTATTTAATCTTCAAATCTGAAGCTTAGTTTTGCTGGATACAAGAATCTTGATGGGAACCCATTATCTTTCAGAGCTTGAAATATGTTGTTCCAGGATCTTCTAGCTTTCAGGGTCTGTGTTGAAAAATCTGCCATTATCCTAATTGGTTTACCCCAATATATAATCAGATTCCTTTATCTTTTGGCTTTTAAAAATCTCTCTTTATACTGTATGTTGGACATTTTCATTGTAATGTGTCTTGGTGTGGATCTCTTTTTAATTTTGCACATTCAGGTGTCCTGTAGGCTTCTTAGGGTTTGTATTTCCATTTCATTCTTCATGCCTGGAAAGTTTTCTGATATTATTTCATTGAACAGATTGCTCATTCCTTTGGTTTAGAGTTCCATGCCTTTCTCTATCCCCATAACTTTTAAATTTGGTCTTTTTATGCTATCCTATATTTCTTGGATGTTCTGCTTGTGGTTTCTTCTCATGTTTGCTGTGTTGTCTATATTCTTTTTAAAATGATATACTTTGTGTCTGTTGTTTGATGTCCTGTCTTCTAAGTTGTCTACTCTTCTAGTGATGCTCTCATTTGTGTTTTAATTCAGTTTATTATATCTGTTCTTTTTTAATAACCTCTATCTTCCTGTAGAGGTGATCTTTTGCTTCTTAGATTTGTTTATGTAGTTCATTGTCAAAGTGATCTTTCACTCTCTGTATTTGTTGTCTAATGTCTTCTTTGAGATTCCAAAATATTTGAGTCATGTAAATCCTAAAACTTTTCCCTGTCCTTTTTTCTGCTGTTTCTATTAATTATTCTAATGATGTGTTGTCTTAAATTTTTTGTAGTATTTTCTTCCCTTGTCTTTTCATGTTGCTTGTGTTTCTTTCCTACTCAGTGGGGCTCCTGTATTATTATTTTTACTCTATTGATTTGTAGTTCTCTTGTATAGTTCCAAGATTCCTCCTTTGTTGGAAAGGAAAATGTTGACAGTTTCTAATATCAGCAGTGCATCACCTATGAATATATTATTGTTATATATATATATATATATATATATATATATATATATATATATTCTCAATGTCTACAAATGTTGGATTAGAACTCTAATAAAGAGGGTTAGTAGCAGGGGAATAGACATTAAGTAATTTAAGGTAGACAAATATGTGGGAGGAGAGTAGAATGTATAAAAATAAATGGATGCATTTAGAAAACTATAAGAAGTAATAATAGTAAAAATTAGGAGTTGGAAAGAGGAAGAGCTAGAGGAAGAAAAATAAAAAGAAAAGAAAAAGGAAAAAGAAAGAAAAAATATGGGGAGGATTATGCAATTTTTCTATATTATATTATTCTGGTGACTTAGTTCTTAAAGTTCTATTTTCATGGAAAGTTCTGTTCAGTCTCAGATCTGTGCTAATAGCCACACCCACCTTCAGATGGCAAGAAAGCTTTTCCAAGATGGAGTCCATCTGTTTCCCACATAGGCGTGTCTGTTGAGGTGGGGGGAGCTGGGATATCCTCATGCTGTGGTAAAAACGCAGTCCACTGACCTTTGTGGGAACAGAGCATAGTCTGGTTTTCTGCTGCTCTGCTGAGGTCCTTATTTGATGTTCATTCTCTGCCACTTGAGAGTCACACATGTGTTCAAACTGTGGACATTGGGACTAGAGTCTGGTGTCTAACTGAAACATAAGGGCTCTGAGTTCTTCTGTATGTTCACAGCTGTGGTGGATTCTGTGGAAATCCACTATATGGGGTCCTGTCACAAACTCTGAGATGTTGTATTACATCAAGGGGAGACCCCATAGACAAGCCACCTTATAGCTTTCTTGGATTCATGCACAGAGCAGCCAGAAATGATATCTCCTCTACTTCACCATCTTGGATCCATTCTGGTTGCATTATTTTTAATTGTCTAATAAAATTGTGGGGTTTTTTGAAGTTGTATTTTAAAAACCATTTTTTAAAAAATGTTTTATTCAAAGCTGCTTTTCTCCGTGAATTATGATTTTAGAATATTTTCTCTAATTATAAATGCTAAGGTACCTGTTCATTTCCAAGCAAATTCTACCAAATTAAGATTTTTCTAAAATTTTAATTTTTAAAATATAATTTAATATGTAAACATTCCAGCCCATTTTATATCACATATATTTTCTTATTTAATCAATTTAAAATAATTTTAGTTAAGCTTTGTCTTCTAAATTTTTTAACTAAAATTATATACAACTTATGAGATAAATTTTGTCTTCTAAAAAATTTATCACATAAATTGTGTATATTTTTTTGGTCTTTAGAATTTTACCAAAATTTCTATACTGCTAACTTTTAGACATTCTTAGGTTCATTTAAATATTTCATATGATAAACTTAATAAAAAAGTATTCTCTCTTTAAATGCTACATACTGAATTAAGAGATATATGCCTTAATTTGGGCTGCTATTATAAAACACCTTAAATTGGGTAACTAAAATAACAAGTATTTATTTTTCATAGTTCTTGAGGCTGAGAGGTCTTAAGACCAAAATGCTGGCAAATTCATTGTCTGACAAATTCTGCTTCCTGGTTGCAGAGCTGCTTTGATCTTATGTCCTTACATGGCTTTTTCTTCCTCTATGCTTATGTTCTAAGTGGAAGGAAGGAAGAGACAGAGAAAAAACTTCTCTCATCCTTTCATGAAAGCATTAATATATCATGAGATTCCCAACTACATGAACTCATTGAACGTTAATCACCTCCCAAATGCCACACCTTCAAATATCATCTACAGAAGAATTTTTTTTTTATTTTATTTTTTTTAAAATGTGTATTTTTAATCCATAGCTGGTTATAGTTGACTTTGAAAAAAATGAGACCAATATTTAGAAAGAGATTGAAAATCATCAATGATATTGATTTTGCCAAGTGGATCTTAGAAAATTCAGAGAATTCTAAGACAGGTAAACACAAAGAATATATTTACTACATGTACTATTATGATGAAGTATTTTTAAATTTCACATCATCTTTGTAACAAAAAATTTTAATTTCCTTTCTTTTTATTTATATATTTTTATTGATACCTGGGATTGAACTTGGGCACTCAATCACTGAGCCACATCTTGAGCCCTATTTTGTATTTTATTTAGAGACAGGGCGTCACTGCATTACTTAGTGCCTTGAAGTTGCTGAGCCTGGCTTTGAACTCATGATTTCTCCTGTCTCATCCTACTGAGCTGCTGGGATTACAGGCATGCTTTACTGTTCCCCTTTCTTTATTTGTGTCTAAATTCTCATAAAATTTGGTAGACTTTCACAGCTTCTGTGAATGGAAGTGTGGAATGTCTTCCATTGTTTTTGGTAGTGGTATATTAGAGTTTACATGGGCACGGTGTGAATTATATGTGAAACACAAACCAAGTCCAAATTTGATTTTGTTTCATAATTGTTTTTATTTTACTGAAAATGTTGTTTTTCCTATAATGCTATCTATGCTTCTCAAAAATTTGTAACTGTATTATAACCACAAAAAATAGAATTGGCTCTTAATCATAGATTTTATTTTGGTAATTTTTTTCTTGTAAATATAACTTCTAAATCAATATATATGGAAATTTTGTAGATATTAAGTGGAATAAATGAGTAGAAACAACAAGATAGTGTTAAAATTTGTATTGCTCAATACACTGTTTTTAGCTGAACACTTATTTTCTACCTTCTTTCAGGTCTGAAACTGTAAATAAGTGTCTTTAATGTGGTCTATGCTGTGTTTTGGGTTTTTTTTTTGTTGTTGTTGATTTTGGGGGCTTGGAGGGTTGGTGCTTTTTGTTAATAATTTTGCTGTTTAAAATTTTATCTATCAAACATAGAATTGAAATACTATGTAACATTTCTGTAGAAAAAAATATACATATATATGTTAAAAATTCACTGCCTTGTACATTTGCACAGCCAGAAATATTACAATATATTAACATCTTGAAATAGAAGCATGCATTAAACAGAGTACATTTGATCAGTTAATTAAAATGTGACCAGAGTTTATCAGCCCTAACCTTGTATCTCCTAGGAGCAGTAGTTTGATATTCACTAATTAAAACATAATGGGAGCATAAAATATAAGTATTCTGAATAATCAGAAACAACTGTAATTATATTTTTGTCATGGAAATTGTTTTTATATTTATTTTTTAGTTACACGTTGATGCAATAATTATAGTTTATTTATTTATTTTTATGTGGTGCTAAACTTGAACCCAGGGCCTTGCATGTGGTAGGTGAGTGTTCTACCACTGAGCCACAACCCCAGCCATATTGTTAAAATATTTAACTGAATTCAAATAGTAATTACAGCAGTATCAGGGCTTTCATCTTGTACAGGATGAATTCACCAATTTGGTGGAGCAATCAAGCCATATTGGAATTGATTTTTCTATTTAACACAGATAGAAAGCTGAAGTAATTACACTGTGAATTTCATCTGTTAATGGAGCCAACAAAATTATTATTTTTTTTTACTTTACCTTAACTTTTTAAAACAATTTTGAATCAGAACTGATATTCTTTTAAAATGACATTTGATCTAGATGAAAATTTGTGCTTTATACAGTAACATATAGAAAAGGTTTTCTACATGCTTTTGTTTCATTGGTGCTTGAGCAAGTCACAAGCAGGGTCAGCAGCATTTAGTATTTCTCTGAGTATTCTCTTTGAGAGTCAGGTGTAAGTTATGGCACTTATAAAAGAGAGGTTACTGCTAAGTGTCTTTCCGATGTAACATGCTAATTTGATAACTGGCTTCACTGCCTATACATCTCATACATGACTATGAGCTCATGCCAGAGCTTGAATAAAAATTACAAATGTGTCTCAGCTTATTTCAATAATCCCATTAGAAAATCACTGGATATTGAAAAATATAGGATACATGATAAATTGGTTAGGGCACTGAAACAGTAGGCATAAATTGGGATTGTTTTGGAAAAACTGATACACATGGAGAGTTTACCAAACATGTCCTTTCAAAATTATAACACCAAATTATTCATTACTCTTTTTACATCAAAGGCTATGCCCCCAATATGATTTATTTTTCTGTGACTATTTAGTAACTCCCACAGCTTTGTGCACTCAGAAAACAATGTGAAGTACTCTTCATAGTCTGTTTTAATTATTGTGTCATTTTATCTCTGGAACATTTTCTATTCATCTGAAAACTTTTATGAAATTTTTTATGCTTTTACTTATTTGGGGAGGGTGATAGTGGGGATTTATTTCTGTGGCACTTGACCACTGAACCATGTCCCAGGCACTATATTGTATTTTATTTGGAGACACTGAGTTGATTAGCACCTCGATTTTGCTGAGGCTGCCTTTAAACTCTTGATCTTCCTGTCCCAGCCTCCTGAGCTGTTTTGATTGCCACCACACCCATCTGAATGCTTTCACTTTCAAACTAAATATAATAATATTAATAAAGCATGCATTATTTTCCCTGAAATTATTTCTATTACTACTTAGTACAAACACACAGTAATTAAAAATGAAAGTTGAAAATGAAAGCAATTTCTAAATATATTTGAAAACTGGATTATCTATGATTATAATATTACTTTATATTTCATTACTGAGTTAATTGAAAAAAAATATTTTGTGACTACAAGAACCTTGAGAAATAGGTAAGTGACAAGTTCTTTTGAAGAGCTTTTTCTGGAATATTAACTCATTTGATCTCATATAGTCTCGGCAAATGAACAATGAACATACATTAGTTATTGACTTCATTTTATTTTAAATAATACATTATTATAAATATCATATCTACATGATTTTTCATGTAACTTTTTTAATACCTAATAATAATATTTTCCAGTGAGTTTCAGGTTTATTTTCTATAATAGCAATAATAAGGGCATAATTAATAATACATAGAAGTGTAGCATGTACCAAAAGTTATTACATTAAAAAATAATTAAGTGCAATGAGGTACCCGGGAATGTTTCAAGAAACTGAAAAAAAAAGTTTATGGAAAAACAGGTAAAATCTAGCTTAGTTAAAAATAATAAATCAATTTTATTTTTTTTTTTTAATTTGACAACAGTTTCCATGATTTTTGTAAGATGTGAACTTTAGGGGCAACTGTGTGATGGGTGTACAGAAACTCTACTGTATTTATAAATGTATATTTTAAATCTAAATTTATTCCAAAATACGCTTAATAAAGAAAAGCCAACTTTTGTTGACTTGAGAATCAACTAATGGAAGTAGGTTTTCTGTATACTGGCTAGGAAAAAAAAAATAATTACCTTTAAAAATCCAGACTCCATGAAATAGAGATTCATGGAAATAACATGGTCATAGGATGAATGTGATTTTATTTTTTTTTTTTTTGAACATTGGCATGCTGTTTATGAACTTGTTCTACAACTTGGTTATAGGCTTTCTGTTTGATTCCTTTAAGGCATTTGCATATTCTTTGATCACTTCTATAGCACTTTCTTTTTTAAAAAAAAAATTACTTGTATATGCACACAATGACTATTTTTATGTGGTGCTGGTGTAAAAAAAAAGAGTGTTTCACTTGTGCTAGGCAAGTGTTCTACCACTGAGCTGCAACTCCAGCCCGAGCAATTTTTTTTTTTTAACACAAACATGTCCTTTAAATGATTCCCTCCATGCCCTCCTACCTCCTTTGTTTGTGTACTAAAGATACAATGTCAATGATGTGACTCGCTGGTTTGTATATTAAGTATAGTTTTGTTCAGTTACTTGAGGTATTAGGTCAATTTCTAGACAAGGTTCACCTATTGTTAATTCATGTGATAAAGATGACTATAACTTAAATAGCTTTTTAAAAAATTGAACTAAAGGAATTTAGAATTGAATACTGCCAGATAATAGAAATTCTCAGTTTCCAAAATGCACTCTAGCATGACAACTTTTAAATTTGTATAAAAATTAAAAGACTGTAGGAAAGGAATTCTTTAGTTTGCTGAAACTGTTATGTAACTTATCAATAGCCATCCTAGTCTTATGAATGGCTTTCTGCTTCTCTTTCCAACTCTAGAAATTTTACTTAACATTTAAAAAGGGAAATAAAAATATATTAGCAGTAAAAGATATAGACACTTAAAATAAGATGTCCATGACTAAAGACTCTTTTAGAATAATTGTCAGGTTTAGAGATTTCTGTTTTGCTCAGAATTGGATTATTATTCTTTTGTTGATAGAATTTAAAACTCTACTTCTTTGTGGTATAGCAGTATTGTTCAAATTTTGGTAAAGGTGTTTGGAAAAAAGAATAATTTTTTCAGACCAAGTTTAAAATTTTTTGATCATTTAATTTTTCAAAATATTACAAAATGAATGAAATTAAACTTTTATTATTCTATGCTAGGAGAATATTAAAAGTTCTGTTTTTAAGGACATTCTTAACATTTATCTGGTGGTCATTTGTGGCCATAAAAGATAGAATAAAGGAGAATAGATGTTGCTGAAATTGTGGCTCAGTGGTAGAGCCTAGCATGGGTGAGACCCAGGTTTGATTCTCAGCAACACATAAAAATAAAGGCATGTTGTTTTGTCCATCTACACCTAAAAACAAATAAAATAAAATAAAAAAATAAAAAGAGAATACATAATATATATGGTGCATTTTTTTATTTGTTTATTTTTATGTGGTGCTGGGGACTGAACTCAGGGCCTCACACATGCAAGACAGGCACTCTACCACTGAGCTACAACCCCAGCTCTATTGTGCACTTCTTATTAACAGGCCCTTTACTTTATTTAATCTTCAGAGAACCTATGTGATAGATTGAAATTCTCTTTGTAAGTGAAGCTGGGAGAGTAACAGGTATCTCCATGCTATTCCTGAGTCTATTAGGCAGAATTAACAAGAGCCTTTCATATGCATTACACACAATTTTGTTCACATTTTTAGCAGCTTCCAGAAAATGCTGATACTTTTTCATGGACATATGACAAACTTCAGATTATTTTCACTTTTTCTGGGAAAGAGTACAAGATCACTCTGGGTGACCTAGAGCAGATTCTTCTGGAGAGACCAGCTTGCATAAGTTACCCTTGTTCTTGTTCTAGCCTTGATATGGCATTCTACAGAGTCCTAACATATAAGCTCTTTTCTGTTACCTGATTAATGTGTTTATTGATTAATGTCAGATACTCACTTATTGTGTGCTGCCGCAGTCTGGCTGGGCACAATTCAGGAGCCACTTGTCAAAAGAAACTAACTTTATTTTTAGAACTACAAACGCCAAGCAAAACAGCTCCTCAGGAAAAAAAAAAAAAAAAAAAAAAAAAAAAAAAAAAAAAAAAAAAAAAAAAAAAAAAAAAAAACAAAACAAACAAACAAAAACAAAACCTCAGAGCCCAACTGCCACCACTGGCTTCCACAAGCCTCTCACCCACACAAACCTCACCACCTCCCACAATCCTCCTATTCTTGAGGCCGATTGTCTGGGTCACATGGGCAGAGCCAAAGAAGTCCCCCAATGAGCAGCTCCGTGGTCTGAAAGGGCAGGGAAACAGCCCAATGAGCAGCTCCATGGAGGAGCCAATCAGCTAGATGTTGCTGGGGCCACAATCATCAGCTGGCAGCTGGAAGTTTCCTGGGGCCCCTTTGGCTGTGGCTCTCAACAGTGTGCTTTATTGATTATATGCCAGGAACTTTTGACTTCTCTGGGGATCATGCTTACAACATGCCTTTGGCCAGCTAGGTAACTAAAACTTCTTTGCTGGCATGAGATTCTGTGTTCTGTTAAATTCCTCCTAGTTTCTATTTGTCCTTCAGCACCATGCAGTCTGGATTTCTATGGCTCATAAACCTTGAAATTGAATCAAGTGTTTAGCTTCATTCCTCTATTTAAAAAATTGCTTTACATTTTAGTTACATTGTAATTCCTTTGCTTTTCTATATAAATTATAGAATATTATATAGCTACAGGGAAAAATCATTGAAATTTTTGTAAGAACTGCAGTATCCTGTGTATCCATTTGGGGTGAAATGGCATCTTCACATCCATGAACCTTGTACCAGGTGGTTTTTGTTTGTCTGGATCTGGCACCTTTGAAGGTTCTTCCTGATTGTACTCTTTTCAGTTCACACCCTAGGTTTATTTAATCACTTCCTATTTATTTTCTCAAGCCAAGTTATTTTAACATGAAAACATATTAATTTCACATCATTTTTTCTTGATAAGAATTAATCATTATATTTTACCAGAGTTTGTGATATAATTAATCACACCATACAACTACTTTACCCACAAATTCAGCATTAGAGGCTGGGGTTTGTCTAAAACTTAATTTTTTTTTTTGGCTAAGAATTATATACATTTTATGCCACTTTGCTTTCTGGTCTTGCTAGCTAGGCTCAATCAATAGTGCTAGTACTTGACTTTTTTTCTGAGCCATTTTGTCAGAGGATCAGTTTTATATTTTGTGATGGGGATTTAATCCAGAACTTGGTTTGGCTAAGCACATATGCTATAAGAAAACTATATCTCCTCCCCTGATTTTTAAATGCTTCTTTAAAATATGTATATATAGCTGGGTAATCACAGTAAAGCCACCTGACCTGCAGAGACTATGTGGTTGGCTAAAATCTCTCACTTATCAATAAACAAAATATATATCTTCAAAAATGAGTAAATAAGTTTTATGTGTCATGGATCTTCAGCATAGCTGGAGAACAGTTGAAATCTTTAAGTGGCAGTTTTGCTATTGAAGCTTTTTTAAAGTATTTTTATTGTTGATGTGCTTATTTATATAGATATCTATTTATATGCAGTGCTGAGAATTGCATCTGGTGCTTCACACATGCTAGGCAAGTGCTCACCCACCGAGCCAAAACCACAGCCCACTGTTGAAAATTTTATTATGAAATCTAAGAGGATCGTGTTGGCCATCCTCTTGCCTCATGACTGTAGGTCCCTTTGCAGTTCCATGTTTCACTGGTGGGTGGGTGTTCTCTCACTGTAGGGATTTAAAACATCTTTCCATTTTTTAATTTAGTCTCATCATCCTGAATCTCTTATTATTACATTTTTCTTGTGTTTGGGTTTGGGAATCTCTTTAAGAAAATCTTTATTCTGTTTTTATCTGAGCAATATCCAAATTAATTTTTGTTCACTACAATTAATTTTTTCTTTCACCATTAAGTCATTTCATGGACTCTATTTTCTGACATTTGAGGTATAACATGAACTTTTGGTAACTATTTTTAGATTACCTTGTACTGTGGCCTTTAACTGACATTTTCTTCCAGTGTGCTTCTAGGTGGGGAAAAATGCTTTCGGCAGAGACATTGTCTTGGTGTAGAGTCTCTTGAATCTCTTGGCCTTAGACCTAATTAAAACAGCTACAGGAGGAATCCTTTTTTCAGGAGGGAGGCTGCCAAGGTATTTCCAGCCATGGATGAAAAAATAGCTCTTCAGAATTTAGGGTCTATAATTTTTAAATAATGAATTTGAAGTCTACTTTTCAAAGATTGCTCTGGAGGAGGTTGGTGACTGCATTCTACGTCCTAAAAGAATATTATCATGAATGGCAGATTATCCAGTTATGCATTCTTTATTAACAATCTGGCTGCATTTGTGGTGGTAAGAGTGAGAGAAGTACTGAAGCAAACAACTCCAAGATTTAGAAGCAGAGGCTAAAGAGAATAATCTTAAGAGGGTAGTTTTATATGTGTATTCTGATCAATAAGTTGCCTTTTTAGAAATTAAATAGTTTTAATGTTAATGATGTCTAGTATAAGTAATTCTTTTCAAAATAGGCACAGCAAGTAGGATAGTTACAGCTTACTTGGTGGGTACAGAGATGACTTTTGTACTGGTTTTAATTATTATATTTTTAGATTTTTTTAAGTTGTTTTTGGACTTCATTATTTATTTATTTATTTATTTATTTATTTATTTACTTACTTACTTACTTACTTACTTATTTATATGCAATGCTGAGAATTGAACCTAGTATCTCACATGTGCTAGGCAAGTGCTCTACCACTGAACTACAACCCCCACCCCTGGACTTAATTATCAATATCTGTCATTCAGATGACAAAAGTAATCATGAAAATCAGGAATGTTTATGTAACATTTAACTTAAAGTAGAGTTTTCCCAAAGACAATGCTTGATGTTTCTAATCAGCCAGTGCTGCTGCCTTTCACAGACTGTTTGAAACTAAGTGAATTAGCCGTTATCAAGATTGAACAGTCTCCTTCCATTTTGGCAAGCCCTTTTTCCACTACGCAGTGCAGGAAGGAGTGCGGACACTTCATTATGATATTGTATTTTCAAAGGTATTTTCTTCAGCTTGTTTTTATTAGTTCATTTCTCCAAAATATATTTTACTTCAGTGTTCATTGTAATATTGGTGTTTCCTGACCAGAATACTTAATTAGAAAGTTTTTCTAAAAATCTTTGACACTTGAAATGAAATGTACATGGAGTATGGCATGACATTACTGGATGTTTTCCTTTATTCTCTCTGTAAATAATGTCGTCTATTCCTCATTACAAACTCAATCATATAGCATTAATAACAAACTCACAACAACTCATAATGATGTAAACTCATTCACATAAGCCCATCATATTATTTTCAACTCATCAATTGTCCAGTAAACCACTAGGGGATAATTTGACATTCTATGTTTGCATTTAACTTTTTCCTTTTTCTCCTCTGTTTTTCTTTTTCACACTGACTAAAGCCGAATTGTTAGCATATTATGTGCACCCATAAGTCAGCAGAAGCTAGAAGTAGTGACTTGGAATTGATGGAAAAGGGTCCCTGTTCACTGTGATCTTAGAATGGAGGAGTGGGGCAGTACTTGTGCCTTGTCAGTGGTGTGGGGTGTGAGCCATGCTGGGAAGTGGTTCAGCCTTTGTGATCATGCAGAGCCTGGACAATCCCACTGCTCAAGTTTTAGGTGTGCCTTCTGGAATCTAATGGGGGTAGACAAGAGAAAGAATCAGGCAAGGAAATACTCCAAACAGAAGTCTGAGATGAGAAGGCCTGAACTTTGTCAGCCCAAGAACCCAGAGTTCTTAGAGTGTCTCTCACGACTGTATTTTAGTTCACCATTGCTGGAGGTTTTACGGAGTATCACTTTTAAAACTGCTTCCCATTACACAAATTGTTCTTTGACTTGTACCTAATCTTTTAAAAAATTAAATTTTAGGAAGCATGACATATGGTACACCCCCATATTCCCAGTTAATTTGAGGCCTGCTAGCCTCAGCAACTTAGTGAGTATATATATATATATATATATATATATATATATATATATATATATATATATATATATATAGAGAGAGAGAGAGAGAGAGAGAGAGAGAGAGAGAGACTGGGAGTGAATGAAGCTCAGTGGTTAAATACCCTTAGGCTTAATCCAGAAAAGGAGAAGAAGGAGAAGAAGAAGGGGAATGGGAAGGGAAAGGGGAAGGAAAAGGGGAGAAAGAAAGAAAGAAAAAATAGTAGGAGGATATTGGCCTTCTTTTTCATTGTATGTTGAAGATCAATAAGCATCTTGCTTCTGCAGGAGGAGGTAGCATATTTATCTGTTGACCCATTTCTACCCTTACTCCATCATGTACTGAAATAGACATTTTGATACCTAGAGTACAGAATTCAAAAAGAGTATCTTTGCAAACATGAAAGTCTAAACCTGAGACCTGTTTCAAGGAATATAGACTTAATACTAGAGTCTTTATTTGATTGCCTGTTTAAGAACTTTGATTGAATGGAGTTAGTATTTGGATTACATATAGGTGGGACCTTTCTTTGAGAAGACAAGTTGAATGAGATTGGGTAGATGGATTCAGCTATAAGTAAAATAGGGAGGGAGAGTGTGTGAGGCCGAAGACAAACCTTATAATTATAAAAATGTAGTTATTAACTCAAATATTCACAGAATACTGTGTTAGTCATCTTTCTATTACTGTAATGAAGTACCTGAGATAAGCAGCTCAAAAAGTGAAAACTGAGCCTCACATTTTCTGGGGTTCAGTTGTTTCTGTTACTTTGAGTCTGTGGTTCCTTAAGGTGGGAATGTGTTGTAGGGCAAGAACATCCACTTTATTTCCAGGAAGAATAATGAAATAAAGAAGGATCCAGGTTCCCAATTTCTCCACAAGAGCACACCTCCTGTTCCCCAAATGATCTAAAGACCTCCCATAGGCCCTACCTCTGAAAGGCTCTAACATCTCCTACTACTGCCACATGGGGATTCAGCTTTACACAAGTGGACATTTTAGGGGCATTCATCTACATTCATCTAGCCCATTGTGAATTATATATTGCTGTTAACCCCATTATAACTGACGAAAAGGGAGTTCAAGGCACAAAATTGGCCATTTTGAGCCAGAAATCAAAGCTTGTGTCAGAGCCAGTTCGCTAACTGCTACCCCATACTACTTTACTCAGAGGTCCTTAAGATGAGAGTCCACTTCTGTTTGACTCACCTTTTAGAGTCTACAGATAGCTTTCAGAAGTTACCTGTTTCAAAATTCACTTGTTTAGGGTTTGGAGAACTAGAGGGGAAAAAGCAGTGTAAAAGCTTTGTTTGGGATTATATAGTAATACAATTCCTCCCACCATGTGGAAATTTTGTGAATGAATTTATGTTTAGATGGAAGCAGATGGGAAGTCATCATGGAGGGAAAGGTCCTGGGGCTCCTAGGATTCAGGATGAGCCCAGCAATGCCCATGCAGAAGTCTTCTCAGGCCTCTCATTAACTTACAGCCTTGTACTTGATAACCTTGTCAAAGATATAAAACATAACCTAACATGTGGAAGACCCACACTACTTTCTTGGTAAATTATAGATGCTTCACATTCCAGAACAAATCCTTGCTGCTCTTATACCATTAGTGTGAGTGGTTCCCAGATTTGACAGTGGTTATGGGAATGTGGCAGGAACAAAGAGGTGGCCAGTACACAGTGCAAAATTATAGGCAGATCTCCCCTGAACCAAATGACAAAATGTCCTTTAATCTGCTTCTCTATTTCCCTGACCCCAAATGCTAGATGGTTCACTTGCTGTCTCACTGTACCATTTCCTATGTCTGTCTAGGCCTCATCATCTAGAGTTCATTTTGTCATGAGCACATCTCAGTGGTAGACCAGTCAAACTTGAAGCTCCTCATGGCCACAGGTGGTGAATGTTTTACATATACATAGCCTGGTCCTGAATGGTGGTTCTTGACCACCCACCCCTCTTTTCCTTCAGCTTCTCATGGTTCTCCCACTGCTCATGTAAAACCACCTCCAGATAGAGGTTCTTTGCTCTCCCTCACTACCCACACATTGTCTCCTTGGAGACAAAATTCACAAGCACACCACCAGCCCTGTGCCTCAACTCCACCTTACTATCTCAAATTTTGCTTCTCCAAAAGTTCTTTATCTAAGGCTGACTTCTCTGCTTCCATCCCTGCTTAAATCCTACCCCCACTGGTTTCTAATGTTTACTATAATTCTGTAAATCAGTTAATAAGTCAATCTATGTAGGCAAAAAGCTTTGAACTCCAAGAACCCATGGGCTGAGGGTACTGTGGAAGTTGAATAGCACTCATAAGAAGGCCCAGTATATTTAACAATGTGCAGAATTTCTAGAGGCAGCAAATTGATTATATTTATATAGCTAATCATGAATGTTACACTTCTTATTTCTTTTAATCATGGGAAGAGCCATCATTTTCATACAAAATGGAAAAATAGAGGAGGGAAACCCATGTTTGGTCCCCTCTCACTGCTCATAGAACCTGGAGATTTGCTCCCTCTGCCCTCCCTGCAATTTCTTGGTACCTTTACTGTTCCACATATTCCTGCCTCAGGAGTAGTGCTTTTGTTTTTGTCAGACATGTTCTGATATTCTGGTCCCTTATCAGTTCTCTAGAAGAAAAATTAAAAATTGACTTAGGGCTCAATGTAAGATAAAGCTAGCTGCAGATTTCACCCTTTGCACCCATGAAGAAAGCATGGAACAAGCCTGCCAGAAGAGCCCTGGCCCTCTTGGACTATAGCTTCCAAGCAGGAATGATTTTGCAGGAGAGCTGGATGCCCCAGTGGTGAATAATAGAAGAACCCGGAATTCATGTGGCCCTTTTCTATGCATTATTTCTGTTTTAGTCAAATTTTTTCTCATTGAGACAAAAAAAATCAAGAATAACAACATAGAGGAGGAAACATTTATTTGGCACTCATGATTTCAAAAGTCTCAGTCCATAAAGGCTGGCTTAATTACTCTGGATTAGGCAGAATAATATGGCAGAAGAGTGTGGTAGAGGAAAGTGGCTTAGGACATAGCAATCAGAAACCAGAGAGAGAGAGAGCTCCATTTACCAGGTACAAAATGTATACGTGAATGGCACATCTCTGTGACCCACCTGCTCCAGTCACAATCTACCCACCTGTAGTCACCATCCACTTGATCTATTCAAGGAGATCAAGGTGCTGATTAAGTCAATGGCCTCATAACACAATTGTTTCACCTCTACATTTTCTTTCATTGTCTTACATGTGAACTTTTAGGGGATATTTCATAATTAAACCACGTTAACTTTATATTTTAAAAATAGACATTTCATTGAGTTATCCTTCCATTAAAAACTGCTCAAGGGTGCTGTTGCCATTTATGTTTATTCTTAACAAGATTTATGGAATTGGAAGCTCAATGGTTTATAAATTTGTCTGTGCATAGGCATCATAGTAGAAAGCATATAATTCATATCAATTTAAAAGTGATCTCTAGAGGTATTAAGATACTGTTTACAGTGACTTTTTTTTCTTAATTGAAATATTTCACAAAATTTGTCCATCTCAGCTACAATGAAAAATCTGGCTTGGTGGGAAGAACAGGAGCTCTGGAGTCAGAAGTATCTGTGATCAATTCTTGTTTTCACTGTTGGGGAAGTTACTTTAATCTTTCTGAGTCCCTTCCTTTTACATAAGATAAAATCAACTTCATTAAAGAAAATTCTATGCCTGTTTAGTGTCAGGGACACAGAAAGAAAAAACAATGGACTGAAGCTGAAAAACAATAAGAAAAATGTCACCTGGATGCCCCTATTTTTGACCTTGAAGTGGGCATTCTGAGCACAAGGTTCTCCATGAGACTGTGAAAGCTAACTTCCACCTGAATCACGATTCTAGAGTAGTTTTCATTTGTTGTGCAGAGGTCTGAATCTTCAAATATCCAATTGTGAAGAGTTCATGTGTATTCTAACAACAACAACAAGGGAGGCTGGGGAGGAAAAGAATAGAAATCTTTAGATTAGACATGGGAAATAAAAGGAGGAAGGTGGGATAGGAAGAGGAAAGACAGTAGAATGAATCAGACATGACTTTTCTATCCTTGTATTTGAATATATGACCAGGATAACTCTGCATCATGAACAAGTAAAATAATAGGATCTTAATTAGAATAAGTTACACTTTGTGTATGTATAATACAGCAAAAGCATATTCTACTCTCATGTAACTAGAAAGAACAAATAAAAATGAGAAAATATATGAAAGAAAAAAAATTGTACTTATAAATGCTCACTGGAATATGGTGAAAGTCTTGTCCCAGATCCTGGACATTATTTTGTGTTTTTATAGATTCATGTGCTCCTGGGGTTTGGGGAGAGAGGAATAAATACTGGATGTCCTGGTCTCTTTCTTCAACAGAAGGGACTTGCATTTAGTTTGTGACATCAAGCAACGTCCTGCTTCCAGTTCTTCTCAGACAATGAGTGTTCCCTTTGCTGTCTGGATGCTCATGTGGGAAAGCATCCCCTGGGCCTGTTATACTTGGGGCTGAAATCACCTGAAACTCTTTTCTTCAGTTTCTGTTCTTATTTTTGGGGTGCTATTACTAGTCTTCCCTCTCATTGTTAAATGGGGGATCTTCCCTTCTGTTTTTATTTATTTATTTGTTTATTTACTTACTTATTTATTTTTGCTCTTTAAACAACATGTGTCTACTTCTAGTTTATTGTTCCTGTGAAAGTAGTGCTTGGCAGCAATGTGTGGAGGATGGCACTAGTTGCAAGTTCAGGGACCACACTGTTTTCAGTTTTGTTCCTCAGTGGCTTTGCCTTCAGCAAGGGAATATATGTTGGGCTCTTAGTTTTCTGACTCTAGTGACAGTTATCTGGGAGGACTGTTGACTTTTATCCCAATCATTCCACCATCTAAAACATACTTCACACAAAAAATAATGGGAGATTTTTAACTATAAATCATTTTACCACTTGGACAAGGGATGGCTGTTTCAGAAGAATAGAAAGGGAGCTACTCTAGTATGTGTCTGGAATCTGTCTCTGCCCTCAACCCTGAGGTCCATGACCCATGTCCCCTCTAAGTCTGTGGGGAGTATAGCCCAATGCCTTTCTGCTAGGTACTGTTGAGTCAGGAATCCTACACCTGGAGCAGGTTGAATATGTCCTCAGGGGTCCGTGCTTCCCCTTACCCTGGTGTTCTCAGTCTATTTTAATCTCTCCTCTTAATTCAAACCCTTAAAAAAATTGGAGTTGACTAATGGCCTTCTTAAAGTTGGAATGATTTAGCATGAATATATATATTTTCTTTCTGGACCTCTGTTTGGCTCATGTCCCAATTCATATGATTCAGGTATTCTAGGGCAGTGAAGGATCCAAGCTGTGTCCCTTAGGTGGATAAATAAATAGAGGACTAAGTTTTTTGAAAATATCAAACTGACATTTTCCATCAGTGCTAAATTCTCCCAAAAAGGATACAGAGATTTCAGTAAAGCCTTGATCTAAAAGGGGAATGACCTGAGTTATTTGAGTGGAAAGATATTTGAGATATTTGAGTGGAAAGAGACTCCATCCTGCTTGGCTCTTCATTCCTGTTCATTAATTTTTAATGAGAAAGTGAACCCCAGATGACAGAACTGATTTGCTTTTATTGTGTGACTGTTGAATCTATTCCATTGCTTAATAACAAAGAACAATGAATGCTCTGTACTTCTGGCTTCTGATTTTCTTATCTGTTTACAAAGACGCATTTCTGCCTCTCAGATTTCCTCATAATACCACCTTCTAGTACAAGATATTGGAGCAAGACAAGAAAAAATAGTTTGTAATGGTATTAAGCAAGACAAGAAAAATAGTTTGTAATGCTATTGGAGCAAGACAAGAAAAATAGTTTTTAATGCTATCAAGCAACCTCTATTTCTTCTTTGTTTTTGGCCAGCATGGTATGGGCTTAAGTTAAAAAAAAATCTTTTGCACTCCTTATGGGAAGTTAGTTTTTTAAACCAATTATGATAATATGTGAGATCATGGTATTTAAAAATTGATTTGCTTTACCATTTATTAGGATGAATACATTAAAAATTTATGCTTGAAGTTGAAAATCAAGATTAACTCTAATAATCTATTTCACTGTCTGTGAATTTGGCAGGGGGATAGTAAATATTCAATAATCCATGTATGAAAACAACATTTAAGATCTTGAATCTGTGGAAAATTTTGTAAGTCATTTGTGTCATAATTTTGTGAACACACAAGAAGGGCTATTGATTCATTTCTTATTCATTGATTAATTAGTCTATTGATATATTTTTTCATTTTTTTGTCAACTTTTTGGCAGTTTAATTGAAAAAATAATACATAAATTTGATATATGTACTACCTACTATTCTCTCTCTCTCTCTCTCTCTCTCTCTCTCTCTCTCTCTCTCTCTCTCTCTCTCACACACACACACACACACACACACACAGTACAATGTGATGCTTTCACCATTGTGAAATTATTGTCACAATCAGGTGGTTAATATATCCATCACATCATATTTACCATTTGTATGTGTGGAGTAAGCAAATTTCAAGTGTATAATCTATAATTATTAACATGCTCTGCATTAATCACAGTAGCCTAGAGACAGCTGAGTTCCTGAGGATGGATGGTGAGTAGATAAAGAAGCTGTGGTATGTGTATGCACTGGAAACTGGTCAGCATTAATAGAAGATAATTCTGTCATTTTGGACAACATGGAAGAACCAGAGGACATTATGAATGTGAAATAAGCCTGACACAGAACAAGTCATGGTCTCTCACTCACATGTGATATCTAAAGAAGTCCAGGTCACAGAAGCCAAGGGAGTAGTGTTAGCCAGGAGCTGTGTGGTAGGAGAAGATCACAGTGAGACATTGGCCAGAAGGTCAAGAGTGGTTCTGCAGGAAGACTGATTTCTGCAGATCCAATGGTGCAGTGTTGACTGAAAGAGAAGTGCTGTGACCTAGAGAAGACCATGACAACTGAATGGGTTGAAGAACATAAACCTCTTTTCTTTCATTACCTACCAAGCTCTGCAGGGGCAGGACATTCCAGGATAAATCCTTATATGGAATTTTAGTGGTCAGATGCTATATGCACAGAATCCCCACAGAAGAGCTTTTGGGGCCTGGGATTTCCAGAGCCAAGCACTGAGTCTTACTTTCTTCATGTGGGTCCCTGTGAAGTTATCCTGGTCCCCAGCCACCAAGCAGGGAAAATGCTCTGTCATATGTTACAACAGCACCTCTTCCTGGGCTCTTGTCCCATCTGCGTAGGCCCTGAATCATAACTTGACCAGTATCATGCTCCCTGTTTTGTTTGGCTTGTCACCATGTGATAGAATGAATGGTCTGCCACGTCACTTCCTGAGATAACAGGTGCATCTGGTGGGGGCCCTTGGCTCCAGAAGCTTCCTTTTTGTCTGATCCACCCTGGCCCCTTGCTGTCTGGCTGAGGGTTAGCCTTCATTTTTCAGCTAATTGGCAGAGCCAGAAGAACATTTAGTCTCCAGATCAGTACATTATCAAGTTCAAACCCTGGCCTTTTGCCCTTTTATTCTCTGAGACTCACCCTTGTCAATTACCTGCCCGTTTTCAGCCACCATTTTTTACATTCTCAAAAAGTGACAAGCCTAACAAGCAAAATATTTTTACAGAGATACATTATGTAGTAAGGTACATAAACATGTGAGAGGCTAATTAATTATAAAATGTAGTATCAGATAAGTGGCAAATGAGGTGCAGTTTGTAACACCACACAAACATTTCTTTGTACAAATGAAATGTAGGCAATTTTACTGTTGATAGAGGAATAATTACCCCACAGTCCAGGGAGGACTTTTTTTTTTCCTGTAGTGCTGGGAATAAACCCAGATCCTCATGCATGGCAGGTAAGAGATCTGTCAGTGAGTTGTACCTGCAGCCACTGGTGAAATCTTAAAAGTCATTCTGTGTGCATTTCATCTGTTTTAGTTTTTTTTTTTTTTTCACTTTTTTTTTTTCCAATCAGCTACTCAAGGCATTATTATTCCTCTAAGTCAAGGTGGGTAAGGGAGAAAAACCATAAGGCTACATTTAAGATTTCATTCATAGTTCAAGTGTGTGTGTTCACTACAGATGCATCCAGTAGGTTTACAATTGCTGGTCAGGTAACAAGGAAAGGCATTGGAAATGGGAACTCATGTGTTTTCCTTTACTTTTCTGTTTTAAATTTTTAAGTCTAGTTGGGCACAATACTTTTGTTTTATTTATTTTTACGTGGTTCTGAGGATACAACCCAGTGTCTCACACACTCTAGTAAGTATTCTACCACTGAGCCACAGCCCTAGCTGAGTTTTCTTTCAGTTTTAGTCAGCTGCCATAAGATATTTTTCTTTTTGACAGGGAGAAAAAATGTTTTATTGTTTTAAAATACATAGAATTTCACCATCATAACTCTTTCTGGGTGTCCAGTTTGGTAGTGTTCACATTTTCGGAAGTAGATCTCCACATCTTTTAACTTGCAAAACTGAAATTTCTGTTATTTCTCTACTGAGAGGAGTTGTTACAGGTTTGTTTGTGTTATTTGTTGTTTAGTAATTATTCTGGGAAAAATATATGAGATATACCGTTCATGTGAAGTAAAGTAACTAATGTCCCTGCTTCCATTTCTTTTCTTTAATTCTTGATTTGGAGATCAGCTTTCTAGGTGCTTTCCTGTTTCATCATATCTCAGTTTAGGCAATTCTTATGGAGAGACTGTGCTCAGACACTTGGGGAAGGTGTCCACAATGAAACTCAAACTGGAGATTGAGACAAATGGAATTCTTTGCCTCTGCTGGCAGATAGAGTCTACAGAAGTCACAAGCCTCTGGAGCCAAGAAAGCTTGGTTTATTGTGAGCAGCTAACATGCCTGCCAGTGTCAGCTCTGTGGGTTGCATCTGGCAAAGCTGGATTCTTCTCTGCTATGACTACAGCAGCAGGTTGTGGTTCTCAGTGATGGACTTTGTCACAAGTATTACAGCAGACCTCAGCAGCTAACCATACATTTATTTCCAGGATTTTGTCTTACAAATCTTAAGAAAGAAAATAATGCACCACAGAAAATAAGTGTGCAAAGAGTAGGATATATGTGAAAAAAGTAGGATATGCTTGGATAAGAAGCACAAAAGCAGAACTCTTGGTCAGTGAGAGGGGACTATGTAGTTGTCCTAGTTTAGGGATTAATATAGCTACTAGGTAAATGCTATTCATCAAAACCTGTGCTAAACAGACATTGGAAACATGCCAAAGCTATTAGTCAAATTCTAGAACACTAAAAAATTTTTAAAACTGCCAAGGCTATTAGTTTGGTCTGTGACTTTCTGATTGTGTCCTTTTAGCCTTTGGGTTAGAACTTTCCTGTATCCTCTATTCATATCTTCCCCAGCTTTCATTTTTCTGCTACTCTGGGACAAAGCCTTGGTTGGAATGTTTTTACAGGTTAATTTCATGGAGTAGTCTTCACACTAAAAAGAAAAAAATAAATGCTGTGATGGGGCCCATTACTCTAACTGCCTCTCTATCCTATCTTACTCATTAAAGTGGGACTGTGGGTGGGTAGTGAAATGCACAAGAAGTTTTGATCACCTTCAGGTTTGCCCAGAAGTATTTTCTGCTATTTCCTCTGTGTGCATCTTGTATGTGTGCAACATCAGTCAGGAATGTATTGAGTCAGGCTAATGGAGCTGAGGTCTCTCAAGAATGTGTCATTTTTTTTTTTTTGATAATGCAGTGTGTACCATGCATTCCAAGCTGAGTGCAGAGCCCCTTCACTAAGGTGGCTTGGCTGTTGGTCCTCAGAGACTATTCTGTGCCAGTTCTGGAAGAATCTTCAATCAGTTGAGCTGGGGAGAGAAAGAAGTCGGCCTTCATGAGAACATTGCAGACCTCATATACCTACCCAAATTCTAGCAGTTTTTTTTAAGCATAAGAGTTTCTTATATGCTATAAGTTTCTTCCCACATCTCTGAAGGTGTTATTTTTGTTTACTTCATTCAACTTGGATTGAATGCCTGCAAAAAAATAAGATGGTTGTGCCTGAATAAATCTGCACTGTATTAGATAGTAAATCAAATTTAAAGAGCTTGTCATATTACTTATGCAGCTCAATTTGGAAGCCAGGACTATTGGTTTCACATTTTTTTCATCTTTTACCTTTCTGGAATCTCCAGACAAGGTAGAATCTGTTGGGTTGCCCTCACCTGTGTGTTTACATGAACTCTTTTCCCTTTATTCAGATGTGAGGACAGGTACTGTGGCTCTTATGGCAAAGGCCATATTGCAGGTGGTTAATTGACCTGGTTACTACAACAAATATCTCTGCCTCTGCTTCTCCAGCAGGCAGTGCTAAAATTATTTTTTAAAAAACTCCCTGGAGAGATACTGTTGATCATCAAAAATCTTCACTAAAGATACTACCAAGTTTGTTCATGAATTTTGGTTCCCTGAGCTCTTGTAGAGGGCAGAACTGGGATTGCACTGACTAATATGCATGCAGTATCTGGGCTATAGGTGTTTTGTCTTTGCTATTGCTTTACCTATGTTATTATGACAATGCCAGATGCTTGATAAATATGCACCAATTTAAAAGAATCTCTTTAGCACAGAATAAAAATACTCTACAGTAACTTATGAATGCTTGAAATGCATCAGTGTTTCAGATGTTTTAATTAATTATTTTGCTTCTATGGTTTATTCGTTTATGTAATTTATTCAAACCATTGTAAAATCTTGGGTTAAGATCCATGATTTCTAAATAGACTTTTCTTCTTAGAGCCCAGCTTCTCAGAACATCATCCTAAGATGGCTATCAATAACAATACAAATTTTGTTTCTTTAAAAACAACTTGGGCGAGTGGACTGTTCTCTAGATTCTGAAGAGTTGGTGTCTTGCTGTGGTTAAGGTGATGATTGGTGTTGGCTAGCCTGAGCCATGGGGTAGAATTCTGTTGACCTACAGTGAGCTGAACGACTGATTTGTCTGGGCCACTTTTTAGAAAACTGCAGGTTATCTTGAAGCTGAGTCCATAGCAGGAGAAGATTATTTTCTCTATGAATGTGTTGATTTCATAATTCTCTGTAACTGTGCTCATTACTGATAGCTTCCAAGCTAAATGTGCATATATACACTTGACTTGAGACAAGTTTACATTGTGACACAGAGTGACAGAATGGAATATAAAACCAGTGAACTTATTTTGCACTGACACATTTGGGTTTTTGATTTTTAAAAAAATCCTAAAAATACAACAGCTGACATATCCATGTATCAATACATGTAAAAGAAATTGTACTTCAAAGGATGGATGATGAGAGCCACATGAATCTTGAGTGATATGGGTGCAAATGTAGTAATTAACCTGAGATCCACAATTAAGTGCTAAACTGCATAGTTGTGGCCCTTGAGAATGGAGCTGCACTGCTTGTCACCACTAATTCAAACTCAACATATTCTTTCCCACTTGAATCTCCTGTCCTTAGGAGCACAAACAGTGGTGAGTACCAGTGTTTCTCTGATCATTCAAAGGATGCAGACCTTATTATACCCAGGCATGTCAGTTTCTCAGTCAGGATCACCTTCATGCTCATCTTTCAGAACACTGGACTGAAAAGATTCATTGACAGAGGTAAAGCCTTGGCTTCATGGAGGCCATCAGGTTAGCCTCTCCTATAACGTGGGGTGAGGAGAAAAAGAATAAAACCAGAACAGCGACACAGAGCTGGGAACATCCATGGAACATGATGTAACATCATGTTCCATGAAACATCATGAAGAATATTAAGATTTGAAGTTTTGAAGAAATAAATATAATTTAAAAAGTTAACCCAGATTTCACTTGTATTCTGCCTTATAGTCTCTTCCCAACATGTTTCATAAAAGTTGGTTGGATATATCAACATTGTTTTATTGTCACTAAGGGTAACAAACAAACATTTTGTAGGATATTATTTCCCATGTGGTGGGTTAAAATTAGCCTGCCTGGGTCATGTCTGCAGTTGGTATATTAACAAGTTTTTCAATGGGAGTAGTTTCATATCACTCTGCTTTAGGGGCAGAGTCAACATCAGTAGTTCCAGTGCTTTGCAAGGCCTGCTCACCACATTCTCTTTGAAGTTGGTCTTGATCTTGTGATCTTCTTGCTTCAGCATCTAGGTAGCTGGGATTAGAGGTGTCCCCAGTTTCTACTAGTAATTTAAAAGAAGGAGGAATACATACCATCAAGTAACTTATGATTCTACTAAAGATGACACATGACAAGTTTGCCTGTATGACGAGTGCACTGTGTTTCAACACTGGGCTTTTGTATTTAACATATCCTACTTTTCCTTGGGTCATAGAGATTTTTCCATTATACTTAGTAATTCATGGAATATCATAATTTCTCCATCTTTTAGAACATAATTTGGCTAAATATGAGTTTCATTCCCTTCATTTTAGTGATCGACAGCTAGGACACAAAGAAAAAACTCTGGAGTATAGATACCATATTTGCTGAGCCCTGCCTACTGTGAATAATACACTCTCATTTCTTACAGCTACTGGTGGATGTTTTAATTAATTATTAGCTGCAAAAACTGTGGTGTCTTTCCCCATACTGAATGCTAACACTCCCTTTTCATGAGATAATTCTTAGCATTCTTGTAGCTCTATAGTGTTTATTTATATGGTGTTGTGATGAACTGATTTTAACAGTTTCTTTAAAAATCAAATTAGAGGGGTATAGCCCCTCTTGTCCCAAATTTGCATTGTATTCATTTCCACTCTCTAGAGGAAGTAGGTTGCTTTTTTGTTGTTGTTGTTATTCATGTACTGATTTGTCAAGGGCCCAAGCAGAGTAGATGAGAGAACAGTCTCTGGCACTGGGGAGCCTGAGGTGAAAGACCTGGTCCACCAAGGTGATCTTCCTGAAGTAACTCAGCTTCACTGAGCCTACACTTTGTTCTCCTTGTTCAGTGATGATAATAGTGTATCTATTTCATGTCATGATGTGAGAGCTCAGTGAAAGCATTTTGTTGAAGCCTTCAGCACTACCTATATGCAGCAGAGCAAGACACATCCAGGATTTCTGCTTGAAGGCTTTACAGACTATCTCAGAGGGATTAACAACTTTGTTCATTGAATCATAAGAATTGACAAATCCTCATTTTGGAAAAAGGGGAAATTTAATGTAAATATAATGTGGTACTATTTCTGTGGCTTTCTCACATGTAAATCATTAACACATGACTTACTTTAGACCTAAACTGTCATTTGTATATTGTAGAACAACATGAAGTTCTGGCAACTTCTTGGGAACAGCACAAGTCACTAGAGTGTGCAGCCAGGTGTTCCTAAGTGGACCACCTGGCTCAAGTTCTAGTTTATGGTGTTATGTTCAGTTGATACAATATTGTTCAAATTCTAGGTTTTAATTTTTGAATTAATAAGTCATGGTTCCAAAATTGCTATTATCATGATGTTTAACCCACACACAACATACTTCTGTAGAATACTTTCTTGGGAAGTTAACACATAGATAGATGTCAGTGATTATCTACTGGCTAACTATTTTTTCTTGAGCACCATTTTTAGGATTGGTACATATGTGGGCATAGGACAGGGAGGAATGAGAGCCATAGGATATGGAGAAGAGGGATGCAGAGGGGGAGAGACAGAAGGTAAGGGCAAGTCATCATTGCTGTGTATAGGAGCAGGTAGTCCTCCCTCTGCTCCCTCTTCTGTACCATTTTTTTTTTTGGTCTCTTGCTGGCAAAAATCTTCCCAGTCCTGAATATTGTGAATCTTTATGTTTAATCCTAGGCCTTTTTTCTTCTTGAGATAACTCTGCAGGTGTTCTCATCATGCCATGATTTAAATATCACAGAGTTGCTCAAAGTGCCCCGGTGTTCATCTTTAACACAGACACCTGCTTTGATGAGAGGAGGTGTGCATCCCAGCCTGCAGTGACTTGTTCCTCAGGGTATGGTAAAGCAGCATCACCTGAAGGCTCTTCATCACCTGAGCTCCTGGGCCATTTATCTGGCTTCACAGCCAGGAACCCTGAGTCATCTTGGACACCTCCTTTTGTCTTAACCCTGTTTCCAGCTCATCATTAATCCCACCAGGTAGAGCTCCAATCTGTCCCTCTTTCCTCACTACCCCCATGTAGGCTGTAACCAACTGTCACCCAGACTGGCCAGACCCTTAACTGGTCCTCCCACCCTCTCTCTACATTCTGCACATGGAATCACACATTTATACATGCACATAATTGTCCTCACACACAGGTTGCTTAAAGCACTTCAGTGACTTCTCATTGCTCTTGAACCCCATATTGTCACAAGAGCCACAGGGTGTTCTGTCTCCATCCTTATCTTTCTTTTCCCCTGTCTTCCACCCCCCATGAACTCTTCCAGTGAGTTTACTTTTTGGTACCTGTCTTTTCTCTTTCCCTTCACTAGAAAGTTCGCTTCCTAATGTTCAAACAGCCTCTTCCTTGCTTACACTGTCTCCACTTATGTCACTTCATTGGTAGAGATTTTTCCACCACCTCTTGCCCCTCTTAGAGCATCTTACAGAATTTTTTTTCTTTCTTTTTTATTATTATTAGTTGTTCAAAACATTACAAACGCTCTACATATCAAATTTCATACATTTGATTCAAGTGGATTACAGAATTTTTATAGCTCTAATCTTAATACATAAGTTATTTAATATTTGCCTTTCCTGAGGAACTCAAAGCTTCATTGAGACAGATATATGATTATGCTTATGACTTCGATTTTTAGAGCAGCTATAAGTTTCCAGAAGAAGTGGGGACATTGTTTGGGATTCCTTCATGACATGCAAGGCCCCATCATCCACAGGAGGTGCCTTTATTACATTGATGAACTTGCACTGATGCATCATTAGCAGGGGCTCAAAAGTACAATTCTCATGAGAGTTCTAGCATGGTGTTCTCTACACATTTCTCCAGATGAATTCTTGCTCACATATTACAAATATTTCCCAAATGTTGATTATTTTTATTTTATTTTATCCTTTTCCTTTTCAGGCTTCTTTGAGTTTCCCATTGTTCTGCTTTCCAATGCCCCAGAACAATCTTGATATTTAGGAGTTGGTTGGAGTCTCTCTTCCCTTACTCCTGGCTTCTAATCACATTTCAACCCCTACTTATTTTCTGTTTTCAGTCCCTTTTTATTTAGGAAAATATATTTGGCTGGGGCTGTAGGTCAGTAGTAGAACACCCACCTCACATGTGTAAGGCACTGGGATCAACAACCAGCACCACAGAACAATAAGTAAATAAAGATATTGGTGTTCATCTGCCGCACTCTCGCTGGGCACAATTCAGGAGCCACTTGTCAAAAGAAACTAACTTTATTTTTAGAACTACAAACGCCAAACAAAACAGCTCCTCAGGAAAAACCCTCAGAGCCCAACTGCCACCACTGGCTTCCACAAGCCTCTCTCCCACAAACCTCACCACCTCCCACCATCCTCCTGCTCTTGAGGCCGATTGGCTGGGTCGCATGGGCAGAGCCAAAGAAGTCCCCCAATGAGCAGTTCAGTAGTCTGAAGGGCAGAGAAACAGCCCAATGAACATCACCGCAGAGGAGCCAATCAGCTAGATATTGCTGGGGCCGCTGTGAGCCAATCATCAGCTGGCACCTGGAAGTTTGCTGGCAGCTGGAAGTTTGCTGGGGCCCCTTTGGCTGTGGCTCTCAACATCTCCCCCTCTCTGTTTAAACAACAAGCATGTGGCTTAAGGACCGTGCCTGCCTTCGGTTGTCCAATACTACATATGGTCCTTACCTGTCTTCGGATGAGCTGACCTCAGGGCGTCAGCCTCCTGTCTTAGGTTGGTACCATTGTAATTGGATCTTACCCGTCATTGACTACCGGTCCAGTATACAGCCACACCTGTGGAGAGGTACCAGCGGGGGGGTGAGGTTCTTTGCCTCACCTCTGTTGGCCCCCAAATTTTAGCTGAACGATCATGACAAGCAGAAGGGAGGAAGATATACCAAGCCAATTGATGGCTCCTTTTGGGAAAATTGTACCACCGATGACATCATCATCAAAAATACTCCAACACTACCACAAGTCGCTGCACCAACAGATAGTTCACAATCCATACAAGTGAGTTCACAATGCATACAAGTGACACATAGTTTAGGGAAGTTCTGTAAGCGGTTCAGTGATGGCTATTGCAGAAACTGTAGATTAGTTTTATCTTTGTCTTCATTGGCACAAGGATGGAAGCATGCACACTTTATTAACTTCTTAGTAGTGAGTTCAGTGAGTTCTAAATTGAATGGTAGCCCACCAGTAAGCATTGTAAGCAACAGCATAGACAATAGGAATGTGGTGCTGAGGATCGAACCCGGGCCAGGCGAGCACGCTACCACTTGAGCCACATCCCCAGTCCATATACATGGATATTTAGATAGGTGCTGAGAGCCATTACCAAGTAGGAATGATGCATTGTAATCCTTGCCAGTGTACCCCATGTTAAATGGACTTGCCTTGGAAATTTGCTGCAACCTTGCTTGTGTGTTTGAGAAAGGTGACGCTGCTCAATCACCAGGGTGGATCCAGGATTAGGGTGTATTCCTGCAGGAAGTATCCCTGTCCTTGGGTTTAGGGTGTGACAATAGGAGTTTTAGGGAAGTTGGAGGTTGAAGATTATTGCTGACGGGATTATGGTGTTCCTACTGCTTGTTCCCCTTGAGTTCTCCTGAGATTAAAATGGGATTTGGAAATAGCCTCCTGGAGTAGGTGATTTGTGCCAGCAGATGGAGATTGCCCCTGAACGTGTGTGGAGGCTGGTGTGAGATCTGGAATAAAGAATTGCTGTTTGAACCTACAAAGCTATGTGGTGGCTCGTGATTCTGTGCCAAGCCCAGACATTGGCATTTGGCAGATAGGTAGGTAGGTATACAGGTAGCAGGATGTGGTGTATGTATTCAGTGTAAGAGTTCATTCATTGTGGCATTGTTTAAAATATCTGAAGGCTGAAGATCACGTTGAAGTCAATAAAAAGAAAACATGGATGCAGTTAAAAGTCAGGTGGATCTGGAAGAAAAACAACACAACTTTATTAATCAAGTGTTATAATTCCAACACACACTTGGAGATCTCTTTGCAAGAGTAATTGAAGTTAAAGAAGAAATCTGAATCTAAAATCATAAAACCAAGTTCTTGGACAATATATAGCAAACCTCATGTCTGCTTCTAGTGTTTTTCAAACTGACACAAAAAGCAAAAAAAAAAGTAAGGGATTGATTTCCCTTCTGTTTTATGGAATTTCTTCTGATCAGTTTTTCTCCTTTAAAACTTGGATAGACTCCAAAAGTTGCAATACATTTGTTTGGGGCTTTATTGAATATTTACGAGGAAAATGGCATATCTAGGCAAAACTAACTGCATAGAAAGAGAATTCCATGAGTTTCTGTATTATGTTAGTCTTTGAAAATGTGCAAATGTATTGTAGAGACTTTATAATTAGAACTGCATATGTTTTTGAGACATGAAAATGAATGTTTTCTCAAATTTGCTTTCATATATTGGTTCAACACTGTCTTTTATTATATAGGCTTAGTAAAAATATATAAGAAAACAACCACCATGTTGTGAAAAAGTGACTAAAGCCATGTCCAGAATGTACAGCTTTATTTTTGTACCCTGTCCACCATCTTGTGCTTTCTATTTTCATTACCCTAAAGAAAAATAAAGATTTTATATTTGTAAAAATAATTTTAATAGTTAATTACTTATGAGAGTAACCTGACTCTATTTGTTGAAACCAAAATAAGATATTCTCTTAGCTAGGGCTTGTCCTGGGTGATATTTAATAATGGCATAGGGTTTCTGGATTCTCTTTAAGCAATTGAAGATGGACTGAAACTATAAAATTATAAAATTTTTCTCATACTGGGAAGATTGGTTTAAAACTATGTTTTGCACAAAATAATGCACTTGTTACCTAAAAAAAAAAATAGGAGTTCTTATCATTTTTGTGTTTCAGATAGAAAATTTTGATTAAAAATAGAAATGAGGCAGAAAAGAACTTGGTAAGTACTAGTAAGGAACCCCAAATTCTTTCACTCCATATTTGTATTCTCTCTGGCAGTATAGACTTTTGGCAGACAAAAGATAAATATGAAAGTACATTAACTTTGAATAAATTTATGTAAGCCACATATTAGGGAGATCAACTACCTTTTGGTCTCAAGGATATTTACCCAATAGATCAACTTTGCAAAATTCCTTAGGAACGTTTATTAGTAACAGAATCATGAACACATGGTAGAATATGCATGTACAATAATGATAATTTTAATCTTAATATTTTAGCTCTTTATTTTCTCAGAATATTTTGTAAATTCAACCATTTACTTTGCAAATGTTTAGTCATTCTTTAACAATTTTTTAGATTCTATTTGGTAAGGGAATCAGTATTGAAAACAAGAGAAAAGATATCTACTAATATAGTTTATGGTTATTAGATTTGGGCTATATTAATCATGGAATAATGTTACATTTTAGTGAAAAATTTGATATGTGACTTTAGCTGTATGAATACATAATTAAACTACAAACATTTTGCATTCCTTTTGTGACCTAATTTACAAATATTTAAAATTATGTTACAGTTCTGCTTTGCTGTTTAATGAAAAGTTCTTACAGAGGAAAAAAAAAAACAACATTGACATTTCCACCTAATGGAATACGTTAGCAGGTTAAATAACAACCAGCTTTATGTGAAAGGATAGTGATCTTAAGTTGTATTATCAAATTAAAAGAGGAAATTAAAGATAAATACATCTTGTATACTCCCATTTTGGGGAAAGGCAGAAACTGCACAAATGGCACACATGTGGATACACGCGCGCGCGCGCACACACACACACACACACACACACACACACACTTTCTTTAGTATGTGTGAACCCCAGGCAAATGTTGATAAACACAGCCTAATTCCCTCTTTAGATCAGGAGACATCCCATCAAAAGTTATAAAAAGTACATTTCTATTTTCTATAAATACTAGGTTTTGTATTTGGCTTGGCCATAGTTTGATGTTTTAAAGTTGCTGGAACTCACCCATGCCTGTCTTTTCCTGACCAGGTAACAACCTCCTCTGAAAATTTAGTGGTGCCTTATTAATTCTGATGTTTGAATCTGAATTTATTTTCTAACTTGAAATGTTGAACCATGTAGATCAGTAACCAACTATTTGCTTTTGTGTTATGCTTATAAAAATTCTGTTTTCTGTAAGTTTTCAGACAACCCCTTTTGCAACATTTTGTGCTATAAAACTTCTTTCCTGAAGATGGGGGGCTGATTTCTCACCAATGTTGGGAGAGACAGCTGCTGATCTACTCTCTTTATGAACACAAATAGAAGCTTGCTTTAATTTGACTTAATAATG
This sequence comes from Urocitellus parryii, assembly GCF_045843805.1. NCBI lineage: Eukaryota > Metazoa > Chordata > Mammalia > Rodentia > Sciuridae > Urocitellus > Urocitellus parryii. The sequence goes on from NC_135548.1 coordinate 6,231,697, forward strand.
GAGTTTGTAGTCTTTTCTTTGCATCAGGGTACAAAAATGTACAAGAACCTGCAGCAGTTGTGCCTCTAGAGAAAGAAAAGAAACTAAACAGAAGGTCATGGTGAGAGATTTAACTTTCCTTTTATTCATTTTTGTACCATTTTAATATTTATGGTCTTACATTTATTCAAAAAATAAAATTTAATATAAAAAAGTTTTGTTTTGTTTTTGGGCTGGGGATGTGGCTCAAGTGGTAGCGTGCTCGCCTGGCATGTGTGCGGCCCAGGTTTGATCCTCAGCACCACATACAAACAAAGATGTTGTGTTTGCCGAAAACTAAAAAAAAAAAAATAATAATAATAAATTCTCTCTCTCTCTCTCTCTCTCTCTCTCTCTCTTTAAAAAAATTCCATTTATAATTAAAAAAAAAGTTTTGTTTAGCTTTAAAACAACTGACTTATGCTGTTCTTTGAGGTTGGATAACTATCCCTTTCACAGCCATAATGTTGGGTTTTCTGGACCCAGGGAAGTCATCTGTAGCTCATGTTTGCTTTTGTTTTTCAGGACTTTGTTGGCAGGAGGATGTCATGTGAGTATATTGGGTGAATACATTGAAGTAAAAGTGAAAAAAAAATGAAGCCCCACAAGAAGTAAGCTGAGTGACAGGCTATATCCACTTTGCAGGGTGCAGGTTGTGCATCCTTTGAATATTGAGGGAGTACTGGGTGCCTTGCCTGCACTTGGTTATCCACTGTAGATACAAAAAATCATATGAGCTGAATCACATGAACATATTTATGTCTGCTGTGGACACGAGACTCTCAGGTATCTGAGAGGAGGAACAAAGCTCATTTTAGTGTTTGAGAGTGTTTTGCAAAAAGAGTTTTATTCCTAGTGTTTTTTTGTGTGAGAGCACTTATATCCAAATTTATGACTTCATGTGACTTTCTGTTTCTTATTAATTGTTTATAATTTGATTTACTTTTATAAAAAAAACATGTCAGAGGAATAATTATAAATTATGTTTGTTATCCCTATTTGAAGATGAGAAAGCCAAGCAGACACATGCTGAGTGGCTCTGCCTGCAATGCTGTGACCTATACCTATGGCAATGCCTAGCCTTGTAAACCTCTGCATTCTCACTGATAACAGTCCTTGAACTCATCTGCTTTATAGGGAAATTGTAGGTACTAAATGAGCAGATATATTGTGAATGGTAGCTATTTTGATGTTATTATTTTCTCATTTATTTTTACATAAATATTTACACCAATATTTGCAGGCCACACATTATTTTTCCCACATCTTTTATTGCTACATTATATTTGTACATAATGATGGGATTTGTTGTTACGTGTTTGCACATTCACATAATATAACAATATCATTTGGTCAATATCACTCCCCACCACTTCCCCCTACCGCCACACTTCCCACCCCTTGGTCTCTTTCATTTATAGATTTCACTTTGATTTTAATGAGATCCACTCCCACCTTTTATTTTTTTTTCCTCTCTAGCTTCTGCATATCAGAGAAAACACATGATCTTTTATCTTCTGAGTTTGACTTAGCTCACTTAAAATGATGGTCTCTAGTTCATCCATTTTAATGCAAATGACATTATTTCTTATTTCTTTATGGCTGAATAATTAAAATTATGTATATAGTCCCAGCACCTTGGGAGGCTGAGGCAAGAGAATCACACATTCAAACCCAGTCTCAGCAATTTAACAAGGCTGTAAGCAACTCTGCAACACCCTGTTTCTAGTAAAGTATTAAAATATAGGCCTGGGAAATTTGCTCAGGATTAAGTACCCCTGAGTTCAATTACTGGTACCAAATTAAAAAAAAAGAATAATCATATATAAAAACCACATTTTCTTTATTCATTCATCCATTTATGGGCATTAGGCTGGTTCCATAGCTTGGTTATTGCATACTGTGATGCGATAAATATAGGTATGCATGTAATGCTACAATAAGATGATTTAAATTCTGCCATCCATACTTAAGAGTTGTGTAACAGAGTCATATGGTGGTTCCATGCCTAGTCTATTGAGGAGCACCTCCATAGAGATTTCTATAATTGTACTAATTTGCAATTATGCCAACAGTGCAATTTTTCTCTATGTTCTCATAGCATTTATTATTATTTGTACTCTTGATGACTACCATTCCGGCTGGTTTGCAATGATATCTTGATGAAATTTTTTGATTTTTCTTTTTTTAATCATAACTTTATATTTGTACATGGTAGTTGTATTTATCCTATTGAACTTACACATGCATGGAATTCAATTTCAGATCATGACCTCTCTTTAATCTACCATCATCCTGCCCCCTCCCATTCTCCATCTTCAGTGTAGTTGATTTGCATTTCCCTAATTGCTAATGATGTTAAACATTTTTTTCACGTTTGTTGGTCATTTTTGTTTCTTCTTTTGAGAAATGCTTCTTTGATTTATTTGCTCATTTATTAACTGGGTTTTTTGAGTTTTTGGTGTTAAGTTTTTTATGTTCTTTATATATTCTAGATATTAATTCTCTGTCAGAAATCTGCTAGATTATCTAGCAGATTTTCTCTCATTTTGTAGGTTCTCTCTTCACTTTCTTCATTATTTTATTTGGTGTGCAGAAGCTTTTACGTTTAATGCAGTCTATTTATTAACTATTATTTCCTGAGCTTTAGAGGTCTTATTGAGAGTAAACTTTAACCTATGTTTTCTTTGAGGAGTTGCATAATTTCTGGTCTAATCCTTAGGGCTCTGAATGATTCTGAGGTGATTTTTGTTCAGGGTGAGAGATTATGGTCTTGTTTTATTCTTCTCCATATGAATGACCATTTGTTTAAAAATTCTGTCTTTCTTTCAGTGTATGTTTTGTTGCCTTTGACAAAGATCAGCTACATGTCTGCAGATGTGTGGCTTTGTCTTTATGTCTTTTATTCTGTACTGTTGGTAAAAACTACTCATTATTAGTAACAGGTTTGGGAATGTGGTATATAAAATCATGGAGATGAAAACAAAGTATCCCCCAACTCTCTCTGATGTATCCCCAGGCCTCAGGCTCCCCCAGATAAACATGAAACCCAAGTGGAAATGTTGTACCTGCTCAAAATGCAGCCTTACTAGCCAGGGTTTACCCAGCAGGCTGCACACACCAAGCTCAGTGCTTCCAGAGAGAGCTGATGGAAGCTGTGTCAGGACCTTTCAAATTCTTATATTATAGACACATTTTCCAAATGCATGAAAAGTCTCAAAGATAATTTTATTGTATGTTCTATACACTTATGTTTTGAAGTGATCCTTTCTGCTCAGTTTCTACTGTATCTAATTGTAACCTATGAGCTATCTGTCATTAGAATCTGCTTAAAAACTATATTAAAACATTGATATCTGGGAATTTTACATTGTCCATTTTTTTCACTGAACTGTATTTCCAGTCCATTTTCCCTACAATAGATTATGACATTGGGTATATCCTTTTGTACAGCAGAATTTGCCCCTGAGTCAAATTGCCAGGTCAGTTACTGTGTTTATTCACATAAACAATTTTTGTTACTAAAAAGCTCATTCTATTCAGTGAAACAAAAATTGGTTTGTTTATCACAAAAACTCCTGTTTAATGATCTTTTTGGTGAAAACTCAATGAAGTCTTGGTTGATTTTTTTAAGAACAAAATAATCAGAAACCACCTAACTTGCAAAAGAATTAATTATACTTCTTTTAGAGCCATTTACATTCTTTTAGGTTTTTGGAATGTTTAATAAAAAGCATTATTAGTGCTAAAAGATTAAAAAAAATAAAAATCCAAACACAACAAATAAATATTCCTGTTTCTCTTTCACCTGGAAGATAAAATGGGATTATTAACTTCATCTTATTTTGGAAGCATAACATAGTTATTTTTTATGTGATCTGTGTGTGTGTGTATAGTGTGTGTTATATGTATATTTGTGTTTCACTAAAACCTTGTGGTACAATTTACCTTGATCCATTAGTGGATTTTCTCCCCATGTAACCTAGTTGGTAAAAACTGGCTTTCACTTTAAAAATAAATAGTTAAACTAATTATCTGTTGTCATAAATGTCTGGCTTTCTTTTCTGTTTAATTGAATGGGTTAATATGTCCATGTAATAATTATATCAGTTCTGATTTCTAAATTTAAGATAGTGTTTGCAATATATCTTCTAGAGGAGTCCAGTCCTCTCCCTATGGTACTAAATTAGAACTCCCCTCATCTGCAGTCTGTACTATTTGTTAATTCACCATGAGACAACATTTAATTTTTATCCCATTTGACACAGCTAGGGAATTGATAGTAACTGGCATCGACATGGATGCAGGTCAGCATAACCTGAAATATTGGAGAGTTTTGGAACCATTTCAAAGAACTATAGCATCATCACACCAAGTTGTGTATTCACACACCTTCTTTGCTGGTGACTCCACACTTGGAGAGATGCCCTGGAGAGAGGGTGTGCTAACAGACATTCAAGTATTGCCTTAGTGATATTATTTGCAATAGCATAAATAAACAAATTAATTAAGGCAGGTTATTGGGGGTGGATGGAATATACATCAGTAGGAAAATGAATGACTTTCCATATGGTCTTAATATAATGAATGAATTATAGTTATAAATGTCAACATAATCAAGCATAAAATATAGTATTGAAAGTAGAAAAAATATCTCACCATGTGACATAAAGTCAAGACAAAGGCAGACACAAACTACATATATGCATGTGGAAATTTGTTATACACTGAGGATGCTCTTGCAGGTAAGTAGGAAAATGATGGACTACTCAGTCAGTGGAGCTCAGATCATTGACTTCAAAATGGAAAAAAGTACTAGATTTTTTCCTTGTACCATCAACAGATACTTGCAGGAGGAGATCCAATTGCATAATTCAGAAGGTTCTGAAGAAAACAACATGGGCTTTCTTTATAACCTTGGAGAAGGGAAAAAATTTTAAAAGCAAAGAAACACTCATCCTTACTTCATTTAAAATATTAATTCAATGAAAAATTCTTGATGAGGCCTTTTCTCCATATCTTGTTTAGTGTGTGGTCATTTTCTTTGCCTTGCTTTATCTTTCCAATAATATTTGTGATGTGGTGACACTTATTTGCATATTTTTCCACCCTGGATTTTTTCCTGTGTAAAACTCTATGCTTGTGATTAATTGTTCCATACGTACTGTTGAGTAAACAGAAAATCTAATAAATTGGACTATACTTAAAAAAGGTATGTACATCAGAGGAGAGGATAAACTAAGTGCAAAGACTTGTAGAACAATTCTAAGACTAATAAAATTAGATGTTCTAATAGAATAATTAGGAGAGGGTACAGATAATTCACATCTAATAAACATGAAAGACACTCAGCCTTCTAATATCAAGATAATGTATGTAAAAATTACAATGAAAAGATATTTTGCCCCCACCAGGTTGGCAAAAACTGAGTAAATTGGTGGGACTATTAAGTAGTACAACTACGGTGAGGACCAATGTAGCCTAATCTCATAAACCTGGAGAGGATGTGGTTATTTTTTATTCAGATATAAGCCTTAGAGAGGCTTTTGTATAAAAAACAAACATGAAAAGAAAATTCAAAGTTGCCTAGATTGTAGTGGCAGGAAACAAAAAAAAATGTCTACTGACTTGAGAATCTAAAACTAAATTTTAGAAGTGTGAATTGGAATAGTATAGAGTAATTAATACAAATTATTATAGGTAATTGAAGCTGCAGAACCAATCTCAAATACATTGCATTGAGAAAAACAAAATGTTAATGGTGGACACACTATAATGCTGTTTAAATTTTAGGAACATGGCATGCAGCTTAAATCTGTTTCACAGAACACAGTATGCCCAAGAAAATTGCATCTTGTGTTCAACCCCAACACAAAGAAAAGACCACAATTCTGATTTTAAATCAAATTAAAGCAAGCTAGCATTGTGTACACACATGAAAAAAGCTGATCAGGGGGTGCCTCTCCCAACCCAGGCTACTGATCAGCACCCTAGCTCTACAGGAAAAATGTTTTATAGCACAAAATGTTTCAAAGGGGGGTATGTTGAGAACTTATAGATAACAGGATTTTGATAAGCATAATACAAAGGCAGGTAGTAAGATAATGATTGACATGGCTTAATATATAATGGTAGGGAACAAATTTATATTCAAACATCAGAATTTATGAGGTGCCACTAAGGTTTTAGAGAGAGTTATTATCTTGTCAGGAAAAACAAGGGATGGGTGAATTAAAGACATAGGCAGGAATTCCAAACAAGTTTAGAAATCACAGTAATTTAAAGTAAAAAAGAAATTAACTTTTCTTGAGTTTGTGATGAGATGGCTTCTAATCTTAAGATGGAATGAGGCTGGGTTCATCACTTGGAGTACTTAGCTTCAAATTCAGGGCATTGTAGAAATGTATAGAAATGTCATGAGGTACCCCATAAACATCTTTTTATGTGTCAGCAAAAAAAAAAATTAAATGTGAAAACTTGCTACCAGCATATTATTCTGCTTGGCAGACTTACCATTCAAAACCATCCTCAAAACCAGTTGGTTTTGGGCTGGGATTGTCACACAGTGGTAGAGCACTTTCCTTGTACATGTGAGGCACTGGGTTCAACCTTGAGTACCACATAAAAATTAGAAAAATAAAGGTAATTTTTTTCATCTACAACTTAAAAACATGGCTATTTTTCCTGTACGGAGAGCTGAAGTTTCCTACTATTACATTTTTGTACCATTTCCACATGAAATATCCCTCAGTTGGAATTTTCCCACAAACCCTAATGTGTCTTCAGTCACCCAATTTTGCCAGTAATTCTCAAAATTATTCTCTGACTTCCCCCTATAGGTTAAAGTAATATAAGGTCTAATTTGTATAGTGAATATCTGTGTTTTCAGTGCCAGTTACTCTGTTTCTCATTGTATTGCAGCTACAGTTATGCCAACACAAATCAAGGAGATAAAGGACTGGGGTGTGTAGCTCAGTAGTAGAGAACTGCCTAGCATGTACAGTGATTACAAATGCTTCTATATGAGGAGACTGAATGGAAGACTCTGTGTGTTTTAATCTTTCTTAAAGCTTGATATGGTCATTTTGGTCATTTTTAGTTCTGTTTTATTCTCTGATTAATAATATTAAAAAATCTTTCCTCAAGCAGGATTTATGCACATGTTTTTTTAGTAATATTTTATAGAATATGTTCAAAAAATTTGTATACTAACAAATTTTGTCTTTTTTATTTACTGAGATATATTAAAATATCCCATTGCCATTGTGGATCAGACCATCAGACCAACTTTATAATTTTGCCAAATATATATTAAACTTTATGCATATTCTATCTTGTTAAATAAATAGTAGTGTCAAGAAGCTGAATGTGGTATTATTTATAATCACAGTTTTTATTTTCAATATTATTAGTAACTTTTTTTTTCCTTAAGCTTAGTGAAAGATGATTACATACTTATTTTTAAAAAAATGTTTAAAGATAATTTTATGCACATATAATGTTTTATACTTTAAAATGTGTATATGCTTATGGCACAATAGGATAAAAATAGTCAGTTTGGATTAACAGAATCATGGATTTTTAAATTCATTTAAATGTTTTTTTTTGTGACATTGTATATCTGTTTACTTGGACAGAAACTATTTTTTTAATTTAAAAAAGAAAACTATAGTAAATAATCATGAAGAAGTTAACACTTGAGTATTTCAACTGTGTGATGTCCCATGTGGTACAGAGTTTCTAACTTATAAATCATGACAGGTGCCCCACTTTGTTCTGAAACCTCATTTCCTAATCTAATTTTATTTTTTAATATGGGAAATTTCACTCCCACCCTCCTTTTTAGCCAAAAGTAAAATTATTTAAATTTTAAAGTAAAGTATAGGAAAAAAGTAAGTCTTTGTTTTATTTATGCTGAAATCAGCTGTAAGCAACAGTAGGAACTGCCCTGGGGAGTCAAAGTACCCCTTTACCCCTGGCAAAAAGAAGGACTCTTACTTTGGGGACAGAGTGGGCTGTTAAAGGCATTCCCTCTAAACTCTGGAACAAGGTAGGGATTCCCTCTCTCACCACTTCTATTCAATTTAGTCCTCAAAATACTAGCCAGAGCAATTAGACAGACAAAAGAAATTAAAGGCATAAAAATAGGAAAAGAAGAACTTATATCACTATATGCAGATGATATGATACTATATATTACAAACCCAAAATGGTCTACAAAGGAACTACTAGAGCTAATAAGTGAATTTAGCAAAGTGGCAGGATATAAAATCAACACACATAAATCAAAGGCATTCCTGTATATCAGTGACGAATCTTCTGAAATGGAAATTAGGACAACCACACCATTCACAATATCCTCAATAAAAAATAAATAAGATACTTGGGAATCAAGCTACCAAAAATGGTGAAAGATTTATACAATGAAAACAACAGAACCCTAAAAAAGAATTAGAAGAAGACCTTAAAAGATGGAAAAATATACCCTGTTCATGGATAGGAAGAACTAACATCATCAAAATGGCGATATTACCAAAAGTTCTCTATAGGTTTAGTGCAATGCCAATCAAAATCCCAATGGTGTTTCTTATAGAAATAGATAAAGCAATCATGAAATTCATATGAAAAAACAAAAGACCCAGAATAGCAAAAGCAATACTTAGCAGGAAGTGTGAATGAGGAGGTATAGCAAAACCAGATCTCAAACTGTACTACAGAGCAATAATAACAAAAACAGCATGGTACTGGTACCAAAACAGGCACGTGGACCAATGGTACAGAATAGAGGACACAGAAACCAATCCACAAAATTACAAATTTCTTATATTTGAAAAGGGGCTAAAAGCATGCAATGTAGAAAGGATAGCATCTTCAAGAAATTGTGCTGGGAAAACTGGAAATCCACATGCAAAAAAAGGAAACTGAATCCCTTTCTCTCGCCATGCACAAAAGTTAACTCAAAATGGATCAAATAGCTTGATATCAAATCAGAGACTCTGCACCTGATAGAAGAAAAAGTTGGCTCCAATCTACTTATTGTGGGGTCGGGCTCCAAATTCCTTAATAGGACACCCATTGCAAAAGAGTTAATAACAAGAATCAACAAATGGGACTTACTCAAACTAATTTTTTTTTTCTCAGCAAGAGAAACAATAAGAGAGGTAAATAGGGAGCCTACATCCTGGGAGGAAATTTTTACTCCTCACACTTCAGATAGAGTCCTAATATCCAGAGTATACAAAGAAATCAAAAAATTAAACAATAAGATTACAAATAACCCAGTCAACTGGGCCAAAGACCTGAACAGACACTTCTCAGAGGATGACATACAATCAATCAACAAGTACGTGAAAAAATGCTCACCATCTCTAGCAGTCAGAGAAATGCCAATCAAAAACACCCTAAGATACCATCTCACTCCAGTAAGACTGGCATCCATTATGAAGGCAAACAACAAGTGCTGGAGAAGATGTGGGGAAAAGTGTACTCTTGTACATTGCTGGTGGGACTACAAATTGGTGTGGCCAATTTGGAAAGCAGTATGGAGATTCCTGGAAAAGCTGGGAATGGAACCACCATTTGACCCAGCTATTTCCTTTCTCAGACTATTCCTTGAAGACCTTAAAAGAGCATACTACAGGGATACTGCCACATTGATGTTCATAGAAGCACAATTCACAATAGCTAGACTGTGGAACCAACCCAGATGCTCTTCAATAGATGAACGGATAAAAAAAGTGTGGCATTTGTACACAATGAAATATTATGCAGCACTAAAAAATGACAAGATCATGGAATTTGCAGGGAAATGGATGGCATTAGAGCAGATTATGCTAAGTGAAGCTAGCTAATCCCTAAAAGAAACAAATACCAAATGTCTTCTTTGATATAATGAGAACAACTAAGAACAGAGCAGGGAGGAAGAGCAGGAGGAAAAGATCAACTTTAAACAGAGACATGAGGTGGGAGGGAAAAGGAGAGAAAAGGGAAATTGCATGGAAATGGAAGAAGACCCTCATTGTTATACAAGATTACATATAAGAGGTTGTGATTGGGAAGGGGAAAAAAACAAGGGAAAGAATTAAATTACAACAGATGGGGTAGAGAGAGAGAAGATGGGAGGGGAGTGGAGGGGGGATAGTAGAGGATAGGAAAGATAGCAGAATACAACAGTTACTAATATGGCACTATGTAAAAATGTGGATGTGTATGTGATTCTGCAATCGGTATTTGGGGTAAAAAATGGGAGTTCATAATTCACTTGAATCAAATGTATTAAATATGATATGTCAAGAGTTTTTTAATGCTTTGAATAACCAATAAAAATAATAAAAAATAGGAGGAGAGAAAAATTAAAAAAAAAAAAGATTCACCAGAGCTAGGTACAATGCTTCTAATTTTTTATGCTTTTTGATATATAGTTTAGTTAAAATTTTAAGAGGTACAATATGTTATATTGAGAATTATATGACTGTTTTACATTGGTGACTGTATCCTATTTTGTGTCAATCCACAGTGAAGGTGATGCTGAGCAAAATTTTAAAATATCTGTAAAGATAATTAGTGTAAATGATTGTGTTTCTAGAAATCAATGGAGTACATTTGTAGATCCGAAATACAAAACTCTTTACAAGGAATTTATGAGATTTAACTTTATATATAAAAGATTGATATCTGTATTCAATTTTTGTCTTCTTATTTTAGCAGATATCTTAAGAATTTATTAAGTTTGGAAAAAAAAGAATATTTTTAAGTTTGATTCAGTTTTTTTTCTTTCTTTATAGATTTGTATTTTGTTAACTATCATTACCACTGCTTCCAAGGAAAGAAATTTTATTTTGAAATGTCTGAAATTTAGAATGTCATTTTCCTTGACAATTTCACAGCTTCTTGATGTCCAGGTAATAATTATTTGTATATGTGGAATTATAGATAAACTCTCCATTTTCAGAAAAGTAGTCATTGCAGGGAGAAAAACACAACACCAAGAAGTAAGTGGAGATAGAAGGATGATAGAATATATCTATATCTATATCTATATCTATATCTATATCTATATCTATCTATCTATCTATATATATATATATATATATATAGAGAGAGAGAGAGAGAGAGATGTAGATATAGATATAGATATAGATATAGATATAGATATAGATATAGATATAGATATAGATAGATATAGATATAGATATAGATATAGATATAGATATAGATAGATAAAGGAGAGAATATATGCAATTAGATTTTTTAAAATACTACATTCCCAAAAAGCATGAACTAGCAACTGGGTGTTTTTTTAATATTCAACAACATACAATGTGAACATCAGAGACTCTATATTCCTGGACATCTTCACCGGGGTCAGGACCTTGCTGAGAGCTGCTGATTTGGCTGCAGCTCATCTGCTGCTGTGTTCACAGAAGAGGCCACCTGGAGTCAGTCACTCCAAGGAGTGGTGGGTGCACTCTATTCCCTGGCTTACTATGACAAAGACTCTTCTGTCTCTGTAAGCCCAGCAGTGCCACCAGGAAAATGAGCACTATGGTTACTCCTGGCAGGCATGTACATTGTGGGTTGCATTATTGACATGAATGAACACACGATGGTATTTACACTAAATTGCAAAATTCTTCTGGATGATTCAGGTTTCAAGCTGGCTTTCAAGGACTTCAAAGTTGGTGATCATGAGTGTGCTCATTTGATTTATTTTTAAGTATCTGGTACAGTGAATCTATGTTTCTGATGCCTGGTGTTGGAGGGTAAGTGAGCCAATGAGCTGAAACTTTAAAGTACCCTGGGCATAACATGGCCAATTGGATCAGGCACCCTTGAAATATCTGAGGCAGAAAGGCTGTGCTGATAGCTTGGATTTTGATAAGGTAGAAATGTCTTTGATGAATGTCATAAGACAAAGGTTCGTCAAAGGATGAAATTCTACAGTCCTGGAGGGTTCAACTTGAATTCCCCTGGTTAATGAGCTGCTTGTAGCCTTTTTCTCTTCAGTTCACAAAACTGCAATGAGAATCCACCACTAATTATGCCCTCTGGTGGAAGCTGAGGTAACTAAGAAGAAGAGAACCGGGTCCTCTCTTTATGTAGATTGCAGTGTGTCAGCAGAAGGTGTTGCTTGCATAACTTCTATGGTACAGAAAAGCTCCATAGGAGCTCCATGTAGAGGCAGACTTATGTGGGCCAAGAGATAGGTCCGGGAGCCCAGTTGTGCAGTAAATTTGATGAACCTTGGCAAAGCAAGGGAGATGATCAGAGATGTACTTCTATGTGGTGCCAATGGCCACATGTGCCTGTGTAGGTAAAAATAAAATACATTAATAATTGCACTTCTCCATCACACTAGCTACATTCAAGTGCTCAATGCCCAGGAGTGGCTGGTGGTGGCTTCAGGTTCTAAGTTAAGCAGCTTTCAGTTGGGAGTCATTATAATACAGCTGCAGTGAACTCTTAGTACATCAGCCTTTGTCAGTACCTCTGATTTTTTTTTTTTTTTTGTGATCCACATGAGATGGAATTACTGCATACATTCTGTGTCTGCTTTATGGTTCCCTAATAAACCAGAGTAATTGTGCCATATATAAGTATTGATCAAATAATACCAAAGAAGAGGGCAGGTCTTATTGCATTCCCACCACCTGGACTTGAATACTTGATCTGAATCCTTTCTAAGTGGATAGACAAGAAGCACTATTTCATGCCCAATCAGATGCAAGGTCCAAATCAGATGCCATGCTCACAGGTCCATGACAACTATGGAACTACTGTGGAGACTTCCTTCTCTGGGTATTGGTGTGGTTGGACTAAACAGTGGATCTTTTCCCATCACAGTAATATCTTGGGTGCGAAACTAGCAATGGAGATCATTGAATCTGTACCTGTGTGAACACTTGCACTCTTCTCTTTTGTGACTATTTATGGTACCACTTCTCTGAAGTGTCACTTCACAATACATATAAAGAAACTGTAGACTGTACATTCCCTCACCCTGATTTCTGCAGATTCTAATCCTTGTTCTTGTTCCTCCAGGTTCTTGGTTTGCTGTCTCCTTCTGCCTGAGAGCCTCAATGCTGACAATGCATTACCACCAGCCATTTGCCAGGACATCTTATACATGGCTGGCCTGTGATCTTCAGCTGGTACCAAAATGATGAACTACTCATAAGATAAATTTATCTGATGGACTTACTCTCATAGAACTTGAGCTCTGTTAGGGAGGAGCTGAGGATAGGAGGGAGGTTTGACTGAGTGAGATGTGGGTGTCCTTCATCTTCCAGTTACATTCTTATTTTCTTCCTTAATCAGCTTTCTATCATTGTGACAGTGAAACTGGAATGTTTACACTTCTGCTGGAATGTGGGGTCTGCATAAGCTGCAGGCCTCTAAGCTGAAAATTTTGTTACACTTCTTAATGGTGGGCCATGTCTTCCCAGGTTGAAGCAGACCCAAGCAGCACACTGTCTTTTTCTACTGCTTTCTGCATTGTTTTCTTCTGAATTGAACAATGACATCCACAGAAAAGAATGAGTGAGGGTAAGAATAGGATATATTGAAGAATTTTGAAACAGAAATGGTACACTCCATTTGCGAGAGGGGAAGCAGTGAAAGATTTTCCTTCCACCTGTGCTAGTGTAGGGGAGTGTAGAGCACTTGGGTGAATGCTATTGTTCCATAATTATGCCATTTAGGGTTTGAACAAAATACCAATTCTGCTGATCCAAACTTTTAGTTATTAGAGTTAGAAAATGTAAAAATGCTATTGCTTAGCCCTAAAACCTATTCACATTTTCCTAACTTACATTTTCTCTTGGCCTTTTTTCTTGGCAAGAGGTTGAGGTAGTGAATCCCATAGGCTCAGTAGGTGGGGCAGGGGGTGCTGAAGTTCTGTATCTTCAGCCCTACTTAAATCAGGGGTCTGCACTGGCCCAGGTGGAGTTGGTTGTTGCTGATATGATAGATAGGTCATTGCACCTTGGCTCTCCTGAAGGTATGGCCCACTGTGCCTCATTCCCACACTCACCAATGGTGTCCAACCTACCTGGGGCTACCATTCTACCACTGTTTATACATTCCACTGCTAGGCTGCAACTTCTCTTCATGGACTATGGGTCTGAGTGCACTGCTTGGTGGCTGGGGACCCACGTAAATGGTCAACTTATATAAATGACTTAGATGGAGTAAGACTACGAGATGAAAGATGATGGAATGGAAAAAAAGCTGTATTTCAGGTTGTGATGTACATCAGGACCAAAGTAGTGGTGTAGGCTTCTCATCAGGGTCTATGAAGGAGGGATGTCATTAACATTTCATATTAGACACTCAAGTGGTTTAAGGACTAAAAAATTTGGTACAAAAAACAAAAATGAGTGACTACATCAGTGATGGCCTGACTTCCCTATGAGTAACTCTGGTGCTAATTCGACACAAACAGAGGTAGGTTGAAAAAAGTTTGGGTTGAGACTATAAAAATGCTCCCTTATCTTATTCAGAGACTTCAGTGTGTGCTGGAGCTTGAAAAATATGCTCTATATCTCATCTGGCCTCTGGGAACTGAAGCAGGAGCCATCTCTTGGTTAGATTACTTCCCTGGTGACTAGTGTTCTTGAGATATGTGGGGGAAAAATAAGACCACATCTGCAATATCTCAGCCAACACATATAGAGTGACCAAGGAATGGCCAATCGAGTGAAATAGGCACAAAGTGGACTTCTCCCTGTGTGATTAAATTAAGAATGGTAAAGGGGAGCTCAACTCACTTGTTCTTTGTGTCTGGTGGTTCATGTGACCAGCTGAAGTGGGCTAAAACTCTGAGATGGCAGGGTGAACACCTCAGGGGCTATAAACCCATGAATTCTGTGCTTATGGGCAGCAGTCAGTAGAGCATTGGCCCCTCTGCCCAACAATTTATTTCCTAGGGAGTCTACTGATGACCAGACCCACATCAGAGGTGAGCTACTCTATACCCTAATCTTAGTTTATCTAATCCCTTCCATGGTGGCACCACTAATAAAGCCCATTAGGTCTTATTAGACCTAAGCTTCAAATGCTGGAACTCCTCTCATATAGTGCTGAAGAAGTGGTACCCTGAGTATATCCAAACCAAGTACGCCAACTGTGTACCAGTGTACCAAACTGGGGTGAATGGAGAAAATTCTACTGACATTACTAAATTACTCCTCCAATCTCATACTGATAAGAAGAAAAGCTGAATCATGTATCAAAACACCTCAATCTTAAGCCATTCCAACTGGCAACTCAGAGATCAACACAAAGACAGAATGGTGTTAAAACCTATTACCTCCTACCCCTTGCTCTCTCAGTACATAAATCAAGAAGAATTGGAAAGAAAGACACTAGAGCATAGAAAGTGAACACTGCATCCAATCAACTATTTTGACTACCTCAATGAATATAATTTCTTTATTCTACACTAAGATGTTGGGTTTCATAAATATTTATTTTTTCCCACTTAAAAAAATTAGTTGTAGGAATGTGTATACATTCCCATGTGAATTCTGGCTGTTCTGATTGGTTCAGGGTCATACTTACATACACATATTTCTTCTCTCATTTTTAGCATTTTTAAATGTACCTATTGTTTCCTAGCATTATTTAGTAGGTATTTGAGTTTTGGGATTGTATATTTTTGGTTTCATTTTGTACTACCGCCATTTTTTTTGTTTTTGTTTTCCCTCTTGTTTCTCTTTGTCTTTTCTTTTACTAAGGGCCAAATTCTGTTGCTCTTTCCCTCTTTTCCAATACCTTGCTGCTTCTATTTTCCTGCTCTTTCCATAGAAAGAAAAAGTACTGCATTTCCTCTGCATTCTCTGTTTATGTTTTAAAATTGAGGATTCTTTTATAACTTTCTAAAATGTTTTCTTTTTCCCTAATTAATTGTATATTTACCATCCTTCAGAACTAATGGGATTATATAAACACTGCCCCCTCCCTTTAATGCTAATACAGTCATTACTACTGTGGATGATATAGGTGACACCTGAAGTTTGCTTTACTAAAGCCATATCTAGTTCATGGTGATTGTTTTCATTGGTGACAATTGCTGAATCCACCATTCTAGTTTATTGGTTGTAATTAATGTTCCAGAGCTCTCCATTTTGGCAGCTGGTGGAAACTCTCAGGGATCTTCGAATGAAAAATGACAGAGAAATGAGTTCAAATTGTTATGACAGAGCTGCAAAAAATCCAGGGAGAATGATCTAAGAAAGTAGAAGTCCAGTGGCAGACGTCCTGAGGCAAAGCTGCATCTGGTTGCTGGTGAGGTCACCAGGAGTGATCTCTCCTGACCTGCTTGCTGACTTCTGATTGGGGGTGATTTTTTTGAATGCCTTTCTAGTCACAGGATAGACACTAATTCCCTCTGCAACCCTCCCTGATGGTTCTACCTTGAGTCCTGACCTAAACAGCCTGACTGGTCACAGACCATTGTCAATCAGTGTGTCCTGGAAGGATTGTCTCTTGTGATTCACCAGATTAAAATTATGTGATCTTGTACCTCCCAGGTGGTGCAACATCTTTGTAATATCTAACCATGTTTCTGGTGAAGATGCCTGTAAGCAGGGTTCAGGATGGAGATGCTGTATATCCTCTGTGTGTAATCCTTCGTGCTGACATCCCACACCTCACTCTCTCCTGTTCACAGAGGAATTCATGGCAGCATTTCTTCCCTTCATATTATGTGTTTCACCAACACAGTATAGTAGGGTTTCCTGTGTGAAGGTTGAATTTGGCTTTTACTCCTGGCTCCTAGGCCTCCTCCTTTTGTCATGTGACATCGGTTATTCAATCAACAAATATTCACAGCACTTGATCTTTTCAAAAGTCATCACTAGTTTATGGATCCAGAATCCTGAGGAATAATGAGGATCCTGCTCTCAAGAAACTGAGATGTTAGTGGGACTACTACAAATTTTGGAAGTCATAGTCCATGTGAGAAAGAGGACAGGGGAAATATTCTAAGATCATACATAGAAGGTATGTAGACAGGATTAGAGCCTATGAGGAGGTCACAATGGAGAGTAAAGGACAGGTCATGTGTCCATCTGAGTAAGAGTGTCCCAGTCAGAGGGCAACTATTCCAATGTGCCTGATATGGGAATAAACACAGGCTTTCCAGAGAACAGGTAGTAAACTCTTTATTTTCAAAAGACATATAGTAAATATTGCAGCTTTTGAGAGCCATATGCCCTTTGTGGCAACTGGTAAACTCTGTCACTGACATTGAAAAAGAGACATTGACAACCCTTGAATGACTATGTATGAATGTGCTCCAACAATGATTTTTTAAAGGACACTGAATTAGAAAATTTATATTATTTCTCTTGTCATCATTTGTTGTTTTGTTTGGTGATTTTAAGTAGCAAATATGAGCTGGAAGGCATGAAAATACCAGTGGAAAGCCCATTTGGCCCAAAGTCTGTGATGTGTACACTCCTGTTTGCACAAGAGTAATAAGGTGGCTAGTGAGGTAGCATGGCAGTAGAGAGAAAAGCATCTGGATATGTGCTCAGCAAGAGAAACAGGGCACACCCTTGTGGCCTTGGAGGACACTCTGTAGCTATTAGTATTCCAAAGTCTTCTGTAAATGCCTGTGTGGATTTTTAGAACCAACACTGATTCTGGCCAGCCAGTGTCACCCAGGGAGTCTTCCAGTAAATAAGCCATGTCTGAGAAAGGAGCCGAAGTGTGATTCCAGGCCTAATCTAAAGTTCACCATGTGTCTTGAGAGAATCCCTTTCCTTCTCTGGTCTTCTTCTTTCTCATCAATACTGGGTCACTGGGGAAATATGATCTCCAGTATGCCTCTTGGCTCTGACAGGCTGTCATTTGTCTTTGCACATTTTTCTCCAGCTTAGTCTCACCTTCAGCACCCCATGGTGCTGACAGCCATATGATGCTCCCAGGATGCTTCTGACCTGGGCTGAGTCCACAATCAAACAATATTGTTTCTGTATTCTTCTCCCTTGCTGTCTGCTGATGACATGCAGGGAAGAAGTTCAGAGCTGTGTTTGTGAGTAATATCCACAACTGTGTGATCCTGTGGGCTACTCAACTGCTGTTGCTCCCACCAGAAATCTTTTCTGAGCTGCTTGTGACCCCAGCTCTCTCACCTCTGTCAGTAATTATTGGGACTCTGAGAGGGAAGTTCAGGAGGCCCCATGGAGGGAGGAGTGGGGGATTTGAAGGCTCATTGAGCCCATCCACCTCCTGCCTTCCTCTCACACCTCTTCTCAACCTCCCTCAACCACACTTCATCTGCCACAGACGAAAGGGCAGTGGCTCTCAGGCGGCATTGACTGTGGAATCCTTCTGATTCATGTCCAATGGGGAGGTCTTACATTCTCTTCAGTGTGGGCCCTGTTCCTCTTCCTATAGGCACATTTGGCTGCATGAGTTCATTCTCCTGGTCACCATCATTGACTTGTCAGTTCGTTCAGGTACTTCACCTTCTGAATTCGTTTTACCTCCTTCCTCTAATATGTAATCATCAGCATCAGGGAGAAGAGCTGTTCATAGACATTCATTCTATGATGGCACCTCCCAAACCACCTGAGAGGCAGAAAGGGTCAAAATGATGACTTCAAAGTGGAAAAGAGATTATCAGCCTCCACTCTGGAAGTTACATCATAACAACTTTATTGAGTTTTAATGTTCAGCAACCTTTAGTTCATGATGATTGGTAAAGACTTGACTCTCTTCTTCCTCCCTGCTCAGTGAATGAACTCCTGAAATGACACCCCCCATCACACTTCGTTATGTCACCATGAAAGCATAATCATTGAATTATCATTCAAAAAACTATGATCTTGCTATTACCTGATCACATAAAAAGCAACAACACTGTATGAGCTTGCTTTTAAAACCAAATTCTCTCAATTTGAATGCTGTCTCACAGATTAAATTCAACTAAATTTGTGTTCCGCCACATTATCATAGGGAGATATATACAGACTTCCTGAAAATGCAGATAACACTGAAGGAAAAAAAGGGAATACAAATTTTAGTAACTCTGAAAATGTGCTCAAATTTACAAATTATAAAAGTAATTATACCTTTCTCATCATAATGGAAAAGCAGCAGGAATTTTGACAAAAAGGAGAGGCAGGATTGAAGGGTAAAGACATTGAAAATAATTCACTACCTGACATTTTTTGGAAGGAAACACTCACCTAACTAGAGTTTACATTTGGATAATAGTGTCGCTTGTGATTTTAACTGACCTGCCCAAAATAATTGTTTTCCATCTTACACTTGGGCTTTCTTCAAGGTTTTGAAATGTTTGACTTGCTCTCAGATCTTTTTGCGAACCTAAAAGAAGCTATGATACTGGCAGCAAATTCAATGACAGCATAGCAGTGTTAAAAACAAAGCATAAACTGACATGACTTCATAGGTACCCCCTAAATCTACATTATGGCTATGTTGCTAATAGTTTTATGATGATTATAGATCACATTCACTTCTCCATGCTTTCTAAAGTATAGAAAGGTCAAAACCTTCCAGTCTTTTATTGAAATTTCATCATAAATTTGGCTCATTATGCCAGCCATGGTAGAACATACTTATAATTTCAGTGACTCAGGAAGTTGCGAAAGAAGTATTATAAATTTTATTCCAAACTGTGAAATATAGGAAAACCTATACCCTGGGGATATAGATTGGTAGGAGAGCACTTGCTTAGTCTGTGACAGGTCCTGAAATCCCCAATACATCATGGGGAAAAATCATCATTAATGTATGACAAGGACATTTAATACTAACATTAGATAGAGATTAGTGTTAAGAAAAATAGTCCAAAATTGTACTGCTGTGAGTCAGTAGTTACTGAGCTAATGACTACCAACCAGCCTGTAAGCAGGGTAAGTGGATGAGAATCCATTTGCCATCCTCACTGACAGGACTTGGTGGAGGGGTTTGGGGACATCCCACAATAGAACTTTTCACCCAGTTTATACCACCATCTTACAAAGTCAACTTGATGTTAATGGTTTCAACATCTGGTATATTTAATGAGAGCTAAGCCTCTTTAAAAATATGAATTCATTAATGGATTTTATCAATACTTAATATTCAGTGTCATAGCTGAATCAGATATTTATTAGTTGGCTATTAAAACAGAAAGGCTTATTTACATTACCTTTGAAATATATATACAGTTCTCTGATGAATTAGCAAAATTTGATTTTGAATAGTTTTCTATAAAACCTAAGAACATTTTTTTTTTATTTCAGTTTTTAGGAATACTGCTTTCTGGAAAATAAACCTTCCTAGGATTTAGTTGTGATTATATACAAAGAGATCCCCAATGTAAACCAACATTACAGCTAATTTATTAACAGAAAAATAAGTATCTGATTTTCAGTGCTATTCAACTTACAATATGAGTAGAAGTGTACAGCTTCAGAAGACAATGATATCTTTGTTTTTTTTTTCTTTTTTTAAGGTGGACACAATATCTCTATTTATTTTATTTATTTTTATGTAGTGCTGAGGGTTGACCCCAGTGCCTCACATGTGAGGGGCAAGAGCTCTACTACTGAACTATAATCCCAGCCCTGACAATGGTATCTTGTTGAAATAATATTTAAAGGGTGTGCTGTTGTATTTTTGTAAAATAAACATGCCAGTTTACCATAAATCCCAAACGTTTTTCTTGAATGTACAGACCTGAATTTAGAAAGTATTATTGATCTTGATAAAATTAATTAAAGATAAATATAAAATTAAGTGCTCAGTGAATATTAGTATCCTCTTTTGTAATAAATGTAAATACACTGTCATTGAAGCTCAAAGAGATATAAGATAATCTAAGAGATCAAGTATTTGAGAAATTTTTTTTCTGTGATATGGTGTTCATAATTCTTTCTATGCTTGATTTAAATTTTGAGTTATTTTAATTTCATGTGGAATATAAGATTGTCTCATGTGAATTTTATTTATATTATGGATCAAATCCAGGAGCACTTTACCACTAAGCTACATTTCCATACTTACTTTTTGTGTGTGTGTGTGTGACAGGATTTCTCTAGGATGCCTAGGCTGCCCTGAAATTTATTCTATCTCCTCAGCCTCCAAAGTAATGGGAATTTCAGGATTAAATATGCGTTACACTTCACCCAGTTGAACTTTTTTTTTTGTTATAATGTACCCCAAGGATCCTTTACCACAGAACCATATTTCCAGCCCTTATACTTTTTTTTTTTAATTTTGAGACTTGATCTCACTAAATTGCATATGGCCTCACTACGTTTCTGCAGATGATCTTGTACTTGTAATTCTCCTATTTTAGCCTCCCAAGTCACTGGGATTGCAGGCATGTGCAACTGTTCCTAGAAAAATGAGAACTTTTACTGATGATTGTAGTAAAATATTTTGCAGTCAGAAATATATTTCATATAGATACTGAGTTTTCAAAATACTTTATTTATTTATTTTTAGTTGTAGTTGGACACAATATGTTTATTTTAGTTATTTTTATGTGGTGCTGATGATCCAAGCCAGGGCCTCACATGTGCTAAATGAGTGGTATAACACTGAGCCACAATCCCAGTCCAATTATTCAAAATATTTAACTAAATTCCATTCCCCTCTCTCTTTGCAAGGCTAGAGATTTAGCCCAGGCCCTTCAGCACAATAAAAAGTGGTCCACATTGCCGAACAGGTGTTCAGTGCCTGTAATCCCAGCACCTCAGGGAGGATGAGGAAGGAGGATCCCAAGTTCAAAGTCCAACCTTAGCAAAAGCAAGGCACTGAGCAACTCAGTGAGACTCGTTCTCTAAATAAAATTAAAAAAAATGGTCTGGGAATGTGACTCAGTGAAAAAAAATGCTTCACATTCATACATTTTCAGCACTCAACTTGAATTCTCTATGTATTACTATTTGCACTGCAGGATTTTCCTGAAATACAGGTCCAAAAACTATTTATCATTGGGAACTTCCTTAGTTGCACTTCTCACAATTCTTTTATTACATGCTGTATTCATTTTGTTTGTTACATACAAACCACTGTATAGAGCTATTAGTTACTGATAAGTTAATTTAGATTTGAATAAAAAATATGTTAAAGAGATGTTATTTACAGTCTCAAAAGACATTTTCTAATTTAATTTGTGGAAAACAGATGTGATACTCATTTCTTAAAATTTTGTCATATTACATTAAATTAGGATGAATCCACCCTTGATTCTGGGATCTGCCAATGAAGGTAGTGCTCACTCTACCTAGTGAAAGCCTAGTATAGTCTCAGAAATGGCAGTGCTGAGCCTATAAATTGCAGAATCCTAGGAATGGAGTTCTGTGTGACCTGGGAAGCTGTTTTCAGCCTCACTTCCTTTGCATCAGTGCTGCCCTGCCACTTGGGAGGCATAAGTGCTGTGAAACTATTCAAGTCCTGAGACTGACAAGTGAGTAGGTCATTTTGTTTCCATTCTCTTTTTCTCGCTTAAGAAACTCCAGTAAATGTGTAACATGTATAAGGGGTTTTCTTTTAGCTTTAAAGTATGGGATTGAAACTAAAAGCTTATTAATTGTCACATAATGATGAATCTGTGATATTTACATTTAAGATCTATTCACATCTTAATGAAGTCTAATATTTAAGATGCAATGGTGTTTCTTATTGATATTTGTGAAGCCTAATATGCTCTCTGAAATATGGAATGCAAAACTGTTATGTAATTTTGAACAAGGGTTAAAATAAAAACACAATTGTTGGCATACTTACATACATAAAATATGTTCAGAGAAATAAAGTTTGCATGATGGTCTATCTCAAATTAGACCAAAAACAGAAATCACACTCTTTGTCTTTGCAACTTTTCAAGAGAAAAGTGATCAGAGAGAGGAGCATTTCTGCTGAGGAGTGAATCCTGATAGAAATGGAGCAGAAAGTTCTGTGCAAAAATATGAATGGGTGATCAGTTCCCAGATATGAGTAGGTGCAGGGTACAGAGTTAGCTTTCATAGAGTCCTGAGTGTGGTAGAGGCCTCCAAGTCCCATACCAGAAGGAAGGGCCTTTTCAGTGTCATGGGGAGGTTCACATAGAAAGCCAATCTACAGGGGCTGAATTTATTGGAGGCTCACTCCTCCCTGTGCCAACTCAAATCCATCCCCTGCCACAAAGGAATCAATTCACTCTCCTCACTAGAGAAATTGGGGTCCAAAGTGTCCAGGACCCTACACATACAATCAATAACTGATTTATACATGGCTGGAATGGGACAGAATGTACCCCTATGCCCCTTTGGATGACATCCTAGGAAGAGACCTGTTTGGTAGCTACCTGGAGTTATGCACTTGAAGGGACTAACAGTCCATTTTGCGTTCAGTTGTGCCTGGGTCTCTGGCTAGTCTAGCTGGACATGTGTTTGTTCAGGTAGAAACTTGGGTGTCATAGGGCAGAGGTTCTAATTTGTCATGTGAACACAGAGGGATGGGCCAGAGTGCACATTGGAAGTGGAGTCCTCAGGTTCAGAGATAGCCCAGCCTTTGGAAGCACAGGCTGTACCTATAGCTGCACGTGGG